>NC_048573.1:59455508-60143008 GCF_013265735.2 Oncorhynchus mykiss
TGCGTAAGCATTAACTAAATTTGCCCTTGCATTCCTTATAAACAACACCATTTTTAGAAACTTTGGCAAAGGGTAAAGTCTCCAAAACGCAGTCCACTATTTGCTAGTTTTGGAAACACAGAACTGTATGGAGATCAAATGTTTAATCGATTAGAAAATTAGGAGAATGTCGGCCAAAATCCATCTTGCTCCATGTTCTCCCATTGCTGGCCACGGCTTCCACTCATCACCATATTTGGTAGTGAGTGGAAACCAACCAAATGCTTCACATTTATACAACCAGTGAAATATCTGTCTCATTGTTATATCTGCGCCTACTTCTTCACTAGTCTGATATAACTTCTTCTATAAATTTATGGTAGTCCTCAAACAAACATTAGAAGTGCCTGCCACCACCTACTGTACTGGAGTGTGTAAGTCAATCACAGTTTAAAGACTACATTAATAAAGAAACAAACATTAACATCTAATCCTGTACTACTAATAAAATAAAAAAGAGCCCTACTAATTTCTAGCAAACCCTCCCCATCCCCCAAATCCCTTCCAACTATAAAAGCTTCTACCAATGTAATTGTCAACCAGTTCCCCTATATCACTCACTTCTGACCAATATTTTCTCTTCTGTTTTAAGGTTAGATCAACAACAGGATCTGTGAGTAACAACGGAGGAACATCCCCCATCACCACAGAAGGGCCAACCTCCAACTCCATCAGACCACTGTCATCAGCAAACGTTTCAACTGTCCATCCAAAGCCACTGCCTTTTCTACTAGTATATTCCCAAAGGTCATCTAGAACAGTAACATTGCGATGACCAACTTCACAGCCTTTCAGTCTAACCCAATAAGCTAACAACTATTTTTTTATGGGTTATGTCCTAAGGCATCTCCCTGCCTCTAATAATAATGCACTTACAGGTAAGTGTTGATTTAAATGCACCAATACATATCCTTAAAGATCTATATTGGATTCTGTCCAGCCTCTGAAGCCAAGTCTTCACCACAAAAACTATGTATCCATAATAAATTGCCATTCTGACCAAAGCTCTATAGATACACTACATGGCTTAATGTAGAGTATCTATCAGCACCCCATTCATAACCAAAGACCGAGCACAAAAGATTTAACAACTTCTTACACTTTGTTTCAACATTTATTACATGCTCTTTCCATGTATAGCTCTCGTTGAACCATAGACCCAAATATTTGAGTGTAAAACCCTACACATAGGCTGTCTGTACAACAGGGTTCACACAAGGTGCTTGAGGTGCTTAAAGTACTTACATTTCACACTCTAAAATTCACGTACGTGAATACCTTGAAAATCTGACATTTTCTCAGGTTAGTACTTGAAAAGTACTTGAATTAAAATGAGAGGAGAATAGGAAATGATCAAATATTTTTATGAAAATTATTATAAAATGTATTGGTCTTGCAAATGAATTTCCAGGCAGAGTACCGAGTTTTATTTCCTCATGTTTCACGCTGTGACTTCCAGGCGAGCTCGCTCATTCCACCAACACTGCCACTTAGCCAATCAGGTACAGAACTTACTGATTAGGCACCGCCTAACGTCACATTGATAGCTAAAATGATGGGAAAATATAGATTGAAGTCTGCCTTTTGTGCTTATGGAACATTTCTGGGATATTTTATTTCAGCTCATAAAACAAGATGTTGCATGTTGTGTTTTATATTTTTGTTCAGGATAGTTTACCCAACTTTTTTTACCACTACATAACTGTACCTAACCAACCGGCATTGTGTAACGTGCCAAAAAATGCATCAAACTTTGACATTGCCAGCATGAATTGGCCCTGAAGAGCCACATGAGGCTGTGGTGATGTACTGCCATCTCGTGGCGACTAGAAACAATTGCATAATATGAACTACTGCAAATTGATGGTTCTTGAAAATAAATATGAGTGCTTGAAAAAGTACTTGAAAGTCCTTGAATTTGACTTGCTACTGTCTGTACGAACCCTGATACAAAAACAACTGTTTATTATCAACAAATTTCTTCTTTGAGAAGAACATACAGCAAGACTTCAACACAGATCATTTTAATCTGCAGTCAATCGACCGTCTTTCAACAGCCAATCTACAGTAGCTTGTTGAATTGATTTGATCTCATGAGAGACAAATCTTCCCCTCTTCCAAAAAGCTCCATCGACAGCATATAAGGAAACCCCAATGCCCCATCCACATTGTTAATCAAAAGGTTGAACAGAATAGGACTGATAGCAATACCTTGAGGAATACCATTATCAACTCCATAATCATCAGATAAATACCCACCAATACCCAGTCTTGCCATCTTAATCAGTAGGCCTTCTTTCCACATAGTGTCATAGGTTTTTTTTATGTAAAAAAAAAAGACAGTAGCCATTACTATTGTGTTTCAAGGTAAGAACCAGATGCAGACAATGTCAAACTAACAACAGTTTATTAATCCAACAGGGGCAGGGAAAAGACAGGTCAAGAGCAGGCAGGGGTCAGTAATCCAGATAGGTGGGGCAAAGGTACAGGACGGCAGGCAGGCTCAGGGCAGGCGGAAAAGGTCAAAACTGGGAAACCAGGAACAATCGAGAGACAGGCACAGAGGGAAAACCAATGGCAGGCTTGACAAAACAAAACGAACTGGCAACAGACAAACAGAGAACACAGGTATAAATACACAGGATAATGGGGAAGATGGGCGACACCTGGGGGGGTGGTGGAGACAATCATCTTTTCCATCAGTTTATATGGGTTAGAGGTCAGTGCCATCGGTCTATAACTACCAGCACATTTGTATTTATTTTATTTTACCTTTATTTAACCAGGTAGGCAAGTTGAGAACAAGTTCTCATTTACAATTGTGACCTGGCCAAGATAAAGCAAAGCAGTTCGATACATACAACAACACAGAGTTACACATAGAGTAAAACAAACATACAGTCAATAATACAGTAGAAAAATAAGTCTCTATACAATGTGAGCAAATGAGGTGAGATAAGGGAGGTAAAGGCAAAAAAAGGCCATGGTGGTGAAGTAAATACAATATAGCAAGTAAAACCCTGGAATGGTAGATTTGCAGTGGAAGAATGTGCAAAGTAGAGATAGAGATAATCGGGTGCAAAGGAGCAAAATAAATAAATAAATACAGTAGGGGGAGAGGTAGTTGTTTGGGCTAAATTATAGAAGGGCTATGTACAGGTGCAGTAATCTGTGAGCTTTTCTGACAGCTGGTGCTTAAAGCTAGTGAGGGAGATAAGTGTTACCAGTTTCAGAGATTGTTGTAGTTCCAGTCATTGGTAGCAGAGAACTGGAAGGAGAGGCGGCCAAAGTAAGAATTGTTTTTGGGGGTGACCAGAGAGATATACCTGCTGGAGCGCGTGCTACAGGTGGGTGCTGCTATGGTGACCAGCGAGCTGAGATAAGGGGGGACTTTACCTAGCAAGGTCTTGTAAATGACCTGGAGCCAGTGGGTTTGGCGATGAGTATGAAGCGAGGGCCAGCCAACGAGAGCGTACAGGTCGCAGTGGTGGGTAGTATATGGGGCTTTGGTGACAAAACGGATGGCACTGTGATAGACTGCATCCAATTTAGTAGTAGGATATTGGAGGCTATTTTGTAAATTACATCGCCGAAGTCGGGGATCGGTAGGATGGTCAGTTTTACAAGGGTATGTTTGGCAGCATGAGTGAAGGATGCTTTGTTTCAAAATAGGAAGCCAATTATAGATTTAACTTTGGATTGGAGATGTTTGATGTGAGTCTGGAAGGAGAGTTTACAGTCTAACCAGACACCTAGGTATCTGTAGTTGTCCACATATTCTAAGTCAGAACCGTCAAGAGTAGTGATGTTGGACGGGCAGGCAGGAGCAGGCAGCGATCGGTTGAAGAGCATGCATTTAGTTTTACTTGTATTTAAGAGCAATTGGAGGCCATGGAAGGAGAGTTGTATGGCATTGAAGCTCATCTGGAGGTTAGTTAACACAGTGTCCAAAGAAGGGCCAGAAGTATACAGAATGGTGTTGTCTGCGTAGAGGTGGATAAGAGACTCCACAGCAGCGAGAGCGACATCATTGATGTATACAGAGAAGAGAGTCGGTCCAAGAATTGAACCCTGTGGCACCCCCATAGAGACTGCCAGAGGCCACTGAATTCTATCAGAGAAGTAGTTGGTGAACCAGGCGAGGCAATCATTTGAGAAACCAAGGCTATCGAGTCTGCCGATGAAGATGTGGTGATTGACAGAGTCGAAAGCCTTGGCCAGGTCAATGAATACGGCTGCACAGTATTGTTTCTTATCGATGGCGGTTAAGATATCGTTTAGGACCTTGAGCGTGGCTGAGGTGCACCCGTGACCAGCTCTGAAACCAGATTGCATAGCGGAAAAGGTATGGTGAGATTCGAAATGGTTGGTAATCTGTTTGTTGACTTGCCTTTCGAAGACCTTAGAAAGGCAGGGTATTAGAGTCTAGAGTGTCTCCCCCTTTGAAGAGGGGGATGACCACAGCTGCTTTCCAATCTTTGGGAATCTCAGACGACACGAAAGAGAGGTTGAAGAGGCTAGTAATAGGGGTTGCAACAATTTTGGCAGGTAATTTTAGAAAGAAGTGTCCAGATTGTCTGATTTGTAGGGGTCCAGATTATGCAGCTCTTTCAGAACATCAACTGACTGGATTTGGGAGAAGGAGAAATGGGGAAGGCTTGGGCGAGTTGCTGTGGGGGGGTGCAGTGCTGTTGACTGGGGTAGGGGTAGGGAAATTCTCAATTAAAGTGGATTTATTGGTGGTGACAGGGTTTCATATCCTCAGTGCAGCGGGCAGCTGGGAGGTGTTCTTATTCTCCATGGACTTTATAGTGTCCCAGAACTTTTTTAGTTTGTGTTGCAGGAAGCTAATTTCTGCTTTAAAAAGCTAGCCATGGCTTTTCTAACTGCCTGTGTATATTGGTTTCTAGCTTCCCTGAAAAGTTGCATATCACGGGGGCTGTTCGATGCTAATGCAGAATGCCATAGGATGTTTTTGTGTTGGTTAAGGGCAGTCAGGTCTGGAGAGAACCAAGGGCTATATCTGTTCCTGGTTCTAAATTTCTTGAATGGGGCATGCTTATTTAAGATGGTGAGGAAGGCATTTAAAAAAAAATAACCAGGCATCCTCTACTGACGGGATGAAATCAATATCCTTCCAGGATACCCCGGCCAGGTCGATTAGAATGGCCTGCTCGCTGAGGTGTTTCAGGGAGCGTTTGACAGTGATGAGTGGAGGTCGTTTGACCGCTGACCCATTACGGATGCAGGCAATGAGGCAGTGATCGCTGAGATCTTGGTTGAAAACAGCAGAGGTGTATTTAGAGGGCAAGTTGGTTAGGATGATATCTATGAGGCTGCCCATGTTTACAGCTTTGGGGTGGTACCTGGTAGGTTCATTGATAATTTGTGTGAGATTGAGGGCATCAAGCTTAGATTGTATGGTGGCTGGGGTGTTAAGCATGTTCCAGTTTAGGTCGCCTAGCAGCACGAGCTCTGAAGATAAATGGGGGGCCAATTAGTTCACATATGGTGTCCAGAGCACAGCTGGGGGCAGAGGGTGGTCTATAGCAGGCGGCAACGGTGAGAGACTTGTTTTTAGGGAGGTGGATTTTTAAAAGTAGAAGTTCAAATTGTTTGGGTACAGACCTGGATAGTAGGACTATCTTTACAATAGATTGCAACACCGCACCCTTTGGCCGTTCTATCTTGTCTGAAAATGTTGTAGTTAGGGATGGAGATTTCAGAATTTTTGGTGAAGGATATTTGAAGGATGAAGGATACTTCCCAGGCGTTACAAAAGTTAATAGAACTTAACGTTTCCACCCAGAATGTATAAATAACCCTTTCCCTCCAGATCTTATTAAATAATTCCATGTGAATATTTAGGACCTCATCAGGAGGATGCTTAACATTAGATAAGACAATTTATCATGACCGAGGGCTGTATATCCACAGCGTCTTAGGGTCAATTGAATCTCAGGCAATGTAAAATCAGCATCCAAGGAAGAGTCAACAATATCAATTTTCTCATGCACGTTAGTATGAGCATTTAACATCTCACGCTTGCATTTCTTGTACACTTCGTTCAATGTAACCCCACTATGCCAGTCTGCTGTTCCCACATGCTTCAAGAGGGCCACCATTGTTCCTGTTCCCAAGAAAGCTAAGGTAACTGAGCTAAACGACTACCGCCCCGTAGCACTCACATCCGTCATCATGAAGTGCTTTGAGAGACTAGTCAAGGACCATATCACCTCCACCCTACCTGACACCCTAGACCAACTCCAATTTGCTTACCGCCCAAATAGGTCCACAGACGATGCATTCTCAACCACACTGCACACTGCCCTAACTCATCTGGACAAGAGGAATACCTATGTGAGAATGCTGTTCATCGACTACAGCTCGGCATTCAACACCATAGTACCCTCCAAGCTCGTCATCAAGCTCGAGACCCTGGGTCTCGACCCCGCCCTGTGCAACTGGGTACTGGACTTCCTGATGGGCCGCCCCCAGGTGGTGAGGGTAGGCAACAACATCTCCTCCCCGCTGATCCTCAACACTGGGGCCCCACAAGGGTGCGTTCTGAGCCCTCTCCTGTACTCCCTGTTCACCCACGACTGCGTGGCCACGCACGCCTCCAACTCAATCATCAAGTTTGAGGACGACACAACAGTGGTAGGCTTGATTACCAACAACGACGAGACGGCCTACAGGGAGGAGGTGAGGGCCCTCGGAGTGTGGTGTCAGGAAAATAACCTCACACTCAACGTCAACAAAACTAAGGAGATGATTGTGGACTTCAGGAAACAGCAGAGGGAACACCCCCCTATCCACATCGATGGAACAGTAGTGGAGAGGGTAGCAAGTTTTAAGTTCCTCGGCATACACATCACAGACAAACTGAATTGGTCCACTCACACAGACAGCATTGTGAAGAAGGCGCAGCAGCGCCTCTTCAACCTCAAGAGGCTGAAGAAATTCGGCTTGTCACCAAAAGCACTCACAAACTTCTACAGATGCACAATCGAGAGCATCCTGGCGGGCTGTATAACCGCCTGGTATGGCAACTGCACCGCCCTCAACCGTAAGGCTCTCCAGAGGGTAGTGAGGTCTGCACAACGCATCACCGGGGGCAAACTACCTGCCCTCCAGGACACCTACACCACCCGATGTCACAGGAAGGCCATAAAGATCATCAAGGACATCAACCACCCGAGCCACTGCCTGTTCACCCCGCTATCATCCAGAAGGCGAGGTCAGTACAGGTGCATCAAAGCTGGGACCGAGAGACTGAAAAACAGCTTCTATCTCAAGGCCATCAGACTGTTAAACAGCCACCACTAACACTGAGTGGCTGCTGCCAACATACTGACACTGACTCAACTCCAGCCACTTTAATAATGGGAATTGATGGGAAATGATGTAAATATATCACTAGCCACTTTAAACAATGCTACCTTATATAATTTAACTTACCCTACATTATTCATCTCATATGCATACGTATATACTGTACTCTATATCATCGACTGTATCCTTATGTAATACATGTATCACTAGCCACTTTAAACTATGCCACTTTGTTTACATACTCATCTCATTTGTACATACTGTACTCGATACCATCTACTGTATCTTGCCTATGCTGCTCTGTACCATCACTCATTCATATATCCTTATGTACATATTCTTTATCCCCTTACACTGTGTACAAGACAGTAGTTTTGGAATTGTTAGTTAGATTACTTGTTATTACTGCATTGTCGGAACTAGAAGCACAAGCATTTCGCTACACTCGCATTAACATCTGCTAACCATGTGTATGTGACAAATAAAATTTGATTTGATTTGATTTGATGTATACTGAACAAAAATATAAACGCAACATGCAACAATTTTATAGATTTTACTGAGCTACAGTTCATACCATCAACCAAAACCGGAAATAGAGTCCTGCTTCTTCCACTTGGACCAAACATCTCCCAGTCCAGTACCCCTGCCTATTGTAGAAAAGAACTGTCTCCATGCATTTCTCTTGGCAGACTTAACGACCCTACACACCAAAGCTCTCTTCCTTTGGAAATTAAGTAGAATTTCAGGAGGGAAAGTCCCCAAGTATCCTGATATTTCATCAAACATCGTTACAGATGGTTATCAACAAGGACTATAGAAAATGAACAGCTTAATATTACCACCTGTAAAGTAGATTTCAACCATCACACATTCATATTCAAGTTGAACAGATATTTTACGATGTGAAAAACCTTCCTTTATGAACGTAGCGCATCCTCCACCCTGACCAGTTGTTCTATCAGATCTGTATGAACAATAACCAGGAATAGTATAATCAAGATGGGATCTAAGCCACGTTTCTTGAACACATATCACATCAGGTTTCATCTCTAAATCAATTAAACATTTCTTAAACTCTTGACCATTGACAATAAGGCTTCTAGCATTCCATTGAAGAATGATAAAAACCATAATACAACTACACTAAGACTTTTCTGTAATTTCAACAGTAAAGCACTGTAGAATGCACAGTAAATACCTTAAATGTGTTTTACAGCATTAATGCTGTAGATTGCACTGCATTATGGGTAAAATTCTGAAAAATACTGTTATTAACTGTAATTATAAGCCTCCTGTAAAAAGTACTCTAACTTACTGTATTTTTTTTACAGTAGTACCCGAACAGTGCCGTAGTGAGCGGCGCCAAACGGTCTGTGAGTGTGAGAGAGAGAAAGTGAGTTGTATCTCATAGTTGAAACCAAGACTGTTCTCAGGGCAGGTCTGCCGGTTTTGACTAGCAGAAGTTACTTTTCTTAGCAGGTTAGGATAATTAGGTAAAGGTAAAACGCTAACAATGTCCCCGATGCGACTCGAATCTATGTACAACCATGCCTGCCCTGAGAACAGACTTAATTTCCACTAATGCGATGCTCCGGGCCAAACGGTCTGTGAGGGAAGACTCAAGAGGAAATGAAGCTCTACTCGAGCTATTTTATTTTGTATTTTCGTGGAAAAGTCGCCTAAATATTTTTGAGCAGCTGCTAGGTATGTACTAATTCCATATACCTACTGCAGGTCTTCTTAACTAAGCTACTAACGTGATCTAGTTAGCTAACGTTAATTCGTTTGGATTGGGTTAGCTAACCGTATACTATAGCCAAATTGACAGTTCGGTCTGTTGCGTTCATCTTTCTTGTGGGTAAAATAATCAGTGATAATGTAGAACGAATCATTTCAGTATTCAGTATTAACAACGTGCAGAAATCCGAATGTGTGTTTCTTTGGATAACGCTATTAGTGGCAAAGTGGTCGTAGGCTTCACCGGACAAATACATTTCTTCTAGGCAGGGAGCGAGAGTTCAGCTATTTCGAATACATCTTTAGTTTGTCAGCAGGCACGGACTGACATTTTGTCTTAGGATGTATACTTTTTGGGTAATTCTGTAGTTGGAATGAGGGGAACGGAAGCTCTCAGATGAAAGGTGCTTGCTAACGTTAGCTACAGCTCAGAGATGGCGAACTCCATTGGAAACCTTTCTCTAAATGGCTCTGGTTAACGTTAACTCTATTCAGTCTGGAGGTACGTGTGATTTAGCGAAAGTGGCAGTGGGATATTCCCCCTATGCTTTTGTTAATGGACTAATAAGTCCATTAAATTAATAAATTCAGCAACAGGCACAGACTGATATTTTACCCTGCAGGATATTAAAGTTATATTTTATTTTCGTTTTCTTCAGATTGTGTGGTTAGCTTGCTAGCAGCCATTGTCCAGAGAGATGGTCGTGGCATTTTCCCGTGTGAGTTTAATTTTCCTCGTGCTTTTGATAATCTTTCAGAAGTGATCCTTATCCAACCATTAATTAGGCAAAGTTAAATTAATTAATGATATCTGAAACATCAGGCACAGACTGATATTTTATTTAGCCTTGTAGTCTAGAATTATTTTTGTTTAGATTGTGTGGTTGGCATGAGTTGCATAGTAACATATAGCTTGATGGCACTTTTGGCGTGGTCATGCAATTTGGTGGCTGGGGGTAGTTAATTTTCATATTGCAGGCTGTCTGGTAGCTGGAAGTAACTTTATACTGGGAATGTACAGGTGTAACTCCTGCAATTTCTGTTTCCTAAATATTAAATATTTCATTACTCGTAAAAAATAAAAATAAATGTTGCGAACTACAGTTTTGCTTGTGGGGTAGAGTGCCCTTGCACCAAAGCATCCTACCCCGACCTCATCCTGCAATTTGGGCTATTCATTATTTTGTGGACACTGAGGTTTGAGAGCAAACACTCCTACTTCAAGGAGTGTGCCAGAACTTGTCTTGCCAACAGTTACTCCAATCTTACTTATACAGCGGCCAATTGTTTCCACATAGCATTGACGTTGTTGGTGTCATGAATTAATTTGAGGAGCAGTTATATAAAAACGCCATTCATGGAGCTGGACAGTCAAAAGGGTTCGCAAAGCACTGCAGAGGTGTCTAAAATTGTATACAAAGTAACAACATGCACTAAAGGCCTTATTGTAATGTTTGAAAATGATGATGGATACACATTAGGAAAGATCTCACTGATTCTGGTCACAGAATCACAGGTCCATTTAATTGTTGGGGTGTATCAGTCTGTCAGTGGTTGATCTCGGGTTCATTTTATACCAGATCCTCTGATTTAATAATGTATGTGTTAAAATGAAGATTATCTGAGTAATTATTACCCACTACCAATTTATAAAGTGTCAGGTTTCTCTACATCACTCAGTTTGTTCTCCTTAAACCAGTTTAGGCATGGAGGGTCTTCAAGATGCAATTCAACACCAATTGCCCGAGTTGGAGACCGAGATGGGGAGATCTTTGTCGGAGCATCTGAGGGCAAATTTTGGAGTGGAGAATATTAACAACCTTGAATATGTTCAGCCAGAGGACATAAAATACTGTTTGATGCCAATATAGTGCCTGGAATTGCTTCAGTCCTTCAACCAAAGAGGTGAGATCATGATTGATAAATGTAACACATTTATGTTATTGTTATGAAAAAAGGTGGTAACCATTTTAGGTTCTAGATATTTGGCTGTCCCCGTAAGAGAACCCTTTGAAGATCCCTTTTTTTATCCCAGGTACATGTATAACCATTTTGGTTCCACAGAGGGTTCTACCTGGAACCAAAAAGGGTTCTCCTATGGGGACAGCTAAAGAACCCTTTCGGAATCCTTTTTTATAAGAGTGCAAATTCACACACAAGGTTAAAAAGGTTCTGTAAATAGTTAGTTTGTTTGACCTCAAAATCAATGGATTATGCTATGATGGAGCGAGGCATATGCAATAAAAGGTATGGAAATGACAAAAATACATAAGTACAAAAATATACAAATGTTTCTGTAAACGGTTTGTCCTCTTGTGCTGGTATAGAGTGCAGCGCATAGTCTAACAGAGTTTTTTTTAATTTAAAGAAAATGAAGAATGGATAGGATCTGTAACAATGGATAGTACACTTGTCCTCCTCCAAGCATCGGTGACCTCCAAGAACAGTGGCCTTTGCTTTTCACCAAGTTATGACTATGCGACCACTTCAATACCCTCACTGGCATTGTGATTGACAGTCGCCTGACTCAAGCTCTCCTGAACAAGGGTAAGAGAATTGTCAACTTTTTAAAATGCCAAAAGACCAAGTTGAGAAGAGGGATCTAGTGCCTGCTGAATGAAATCGACAGTTACATCAAAGGCAATGACAATCTAACAGCCACTGCTGTTAGAGTCTCTCTTCCTCTTGGCAGATGTAAGGAATAGTGTTTTTATACTTATAAAGTTTATATGATTAATTGTGTTTATACTGTACTATTTTTTACACATGATTTTAATATTTTTTTAATATGTTTTGTGATTTTAGGTCACTGCAACTTGGGTTGATGTCGAGGCGCAAATTCCTTTGCCAGACACACCAAGGCTGATCATGCTTGGTAATACATTTATTTGATTTAAGGTGGAACAGAAATATATATAGTATTGTGGTACCTATCTAGAGATGTCTAGTAAGTATACACTAACACCCTTTTGTGTATTTCAGGAAATACTCTATTGGGTTCCTCAAAATGGATGGTGTCGATCGAGGGAAGTGTGGTCTGTGTTATGGACAGTGAGTCCAACTTTGTTGCTGCCCTCTTCAGCACTTTCTATGAATTTAACATAGAATACCAGGAGTCAGCGTCTGCAACCTTGGAGCTGATACAGAGGTAAGCATTGAACATTCATTGATGTTACATTTAGCATTTGTTAGTTACATTGCAATGATATTTCTTATTATTGTTTTCAATGACTCAGAATATATTAAAATCATTTATGTTGAAGGAACCAAATGCACTGCGAAAGCAGGAGTGAGCCGCAAAACCGGAAAGGTCGTTCAGAGGAAGCCATTGCCAATTGACCCACATGTTAAGTGCTTTCTCGCAGACCTGAAGGAGTTTGAGTGGAAAAACTCCAACATTGTAAGTACACACACACCTGATGAACACAAACTTTATTTGTCAGTTGTCATCTGCCTTTTTACCCAGTGAGTAATAGTAGTGATAGCAATCTCTCCTTCTATTCTTTCAATTTCCATGTTTCTCCTAGTTGACGTATCAGAGCTAAGGAGGATCAGAGTTTCAAAGGTTGGGGTGATAATCTGCACGCCACCGAGATTTATTCAAGACTTGTTTGCATCTCTCATTCTTTCAGAAATCCTGCCATGCGGTTTGGGTCAGCAAATGATCTGCTTGAGCCATCCTGGAGCCTGTGTTGGCTTGCAGTAGTGTGCTTCTCTGGCTCCAGTCAAGCCCTGCTTGCTCGTCTCTATCATCATTCTCTCTCAGCCCCTTTCTCTCTCGATCTCGCTCTCTCTCTCTCTCTCTCTCACACAGGCAAGCAGTTCTTGTTTTAGTTTTTTGTGAAAATGTCTCCCTTTTAAACTGTTTTCCTATTTTTCATTGATCTGTTTAGATTATTATTCTCCTTTTTTTAAATTTTTTTTTTTACATAATCCTGTATTTTCAAGAATGACCTATTCTAATGTCTTGGTTTGTGTATGGTGAAGTACATTATTGGCCAGTATTTGTCAATGTTCTTATCACTGTATCTCTGTCTCTTTCTCTCCCCTACTATCTGGAGTTGTAATGTTGCTCTTTTCAAATGTTGTTCTTTGTGGTTAAAGTGCAATTCATGTTATGAATTTGAATAAATATATATTTGTACACGTATTGTTTTTCTTACAATATTACATTTTAGGGAGCTGTCTTAAGCCAACCTGCAATGCTGCTTAGTACTGTAAATAATTGTATATTACTGCAGGTATTTCCCTGTAAATTTACAGCATTATACTGGCACCACAGTTGCCAGTGTAATACTGTAATTTTGCTTTACAGCATTGATGCTTTAATATAGTTTACAGTATGATTTTTCCTTACTGTAAAACATATTACAGCATCCCTGCTGTACATTTACAGCAGGGATGCTGTAATATGTTACATTCTGTATTACAGCATCCTTACGGTAAATTTGGTCCCCACCACACCTTGCACATCTAATTTTACCTTTGAACACATTAGCAACATGCCCCATCCTTTGGCACTTAAATCACAGAACTGGAGATCGCACATATTCTCTAACATGATAGCATAGCATTCCTAGCTGTACTCTGGTTGGCATTTTCTCTTCTAAGTTTAGCAGTACCGATGTGTCCACTTGAATGCCTCTTTTTGCTTTACATCCTTTTGTGTTCGGTTACTATCCCACCATTCAAAGAAGTCATAACTTCTTCCATGGTTATTGACAGTGGTATCCCAGCCTCCTAAGTTTGGCCTTAGCCCCAGGGATATGGCATTTCACCCGACCCTCATTAAGCGATTCTAACTTCAAATGGTCTCCTGCTGCATTTTTCTGTTTGCATAAATCAGTACTTTGCCAAATCCCAAAACTTTGGAAGCCTTAAACATCCCTTTCTCTAGCTGAATTTCTTTTGTCAACTGAATAGGATGATGGTGCTTTTGTTTGATGGTTCCTGGAAAATAACCTTTGTAGCTCTCTTCTACTGCACATTCTCCTTTTCTAGTGTAGTCCTATGTTTTATAGCAGGCCTTTACTTTCAGCACCACTCAGTTCATTTCTGTTTCTGTTCTTCCTACTTACAACAGATGTAACAGGTTGATCCTCACTGGAATTCTCATTATCACAATCAATTTCACTACCGCTAGCACCTGCCACGCTAACCACAGTCACAGTACAGTTGTGCTAGACCTCCAAACCAAAGAACTTCTGTTTGTACCGTCTTCACAACCAGTGATATCGAAAAATGACTTGCTCTCAAAAAAGCCGTCGCCGCACAAGAGGTACGCAAAAAAAGTATGTGATATGAGCTAATGGACAGGATGTTGTACAAATCAACGGTCAGGTGTCATGCGAACAGAGTGCCACCACACTCCAGACCAGACTGACTATAAAAATAGTTAAACTGTTAATTCGCTCCACGCTATTTTGAGACGAGGCTTTGAGGCATGCATGCCCCCTTTCCTCTTTGTGTGCCATTGGTCTTACCCAGTCAGCCTCAGTTGGTAAAAACATGCCTCTTGTTAACTTCCTGACCTCCTCCAGGTTGTGTTTGCCATAGAGGGTCAGGTATGAGGAGGTGCTATAGGCTTTCTCAGGGGATGCAGGTCCAAAGGTGAATTCATAAGGAAGAAAATTCTTCCTCCAGGCCTGTTTTCCAATTTGTCTTTGACGTTCAGATAAGTGTTTGACATGAAACCCCTTTGAAGTCATTTCTGTAAGTTCAAAGGTATATGTATTGATGTCACCAAAAAATGACCTTGCATTGAATGTGGCCTTGCTTGATGAGTGTTGCTGTTAGATCACTTAGGGTGACAGACAAAATGCTCTGATTATTATGGCTCCCGTCTACAGTAAGTTCTCAAGTAAAGCCTCTGATCTAAAGGAAGGTAGCCATAAAAAATGGATATGGTGATTAAAGATCAGTCCATTGTAGATCACTACAACAAGATAAGGGTCTCCGTCTATCCATATCTCTAGTCTTTGTGAGCGCAGACCTGCCTCTTCCCATCCCTCTGCGGCCATGGAGGAAGTGAAGGGAGACTGGTGGCAGCCTTTGCTGAGTAGCCCTAATGGATTACATTTCTCCAAGGAATCATTGCATGTGAAGCGATTTCCTGTTGCTCACTGTCTGGAAGTAACCATATTCTCACAGTGTTTTGACACACAAAATCCATATTCATTATTTTGTTTGATTTTTTTGTTTGTTGGAGATTGCACCTGTTACTTTAGGGGGTTAATTAAGACATTCTTAACATGCAAGCCCTACCCAACAGTGCAGAATTCAATATCAAAATAGTATAACTAATACATATATTTTTAAACACAAGAAATAAGAGAGGAAGCTATATACATTGTTAGTGCCAGTACCAAATGTACAATATGTAGTTATACTGGAGTATATGAAGTAGAGATGTACATGTCGGCAGGGATTTAGGAGAAAGTGACTGGTAGCAGGATAAATAATAATAATATATTTAACAGTATGACAGCAGAATAAGTGGTGGGTGTGTGTGCGTGTGTGCTAGGGTGTTAATTTAGAAGTGATAGGTGGATATACATGTAAACAGGGCTGAAAAGTAACTGGTAGCAGGAATATTTAAATATTTATGGTAATATACTAATGGTAATATATACATGTAAAAAAAATAAAGGAGAGCCGCACACTCTAGGAGCTCAGATACAAAAATATTTATGTTCAGCGTTCCGACAGACAAGCTGTCTTCATCAGGGAATAATGTCAAAAGACACACAGGTGTCTGTAATCATGGCCGGGTATGGCTTCATATCATTGGTTAATTCTCATATTAAAATAGCATATAAAAAACACAAATGGATAGTGTACGATAATAGATACAATTTGGCTACATAAGCCTACAAACATTTACAATAGCAAAATCACAAAGTCATTATATACATGTAAACAGGAGTAATAGTGAGCAGTAGCTTGATGAATAGTTAGATACTAATGGTAATGGCAATCAATAATCAATGAACAGCAGCATAGTGGTAGTAACAGCAACATAGTGGTAGTGTCCCGCTGGAAAATACAACTCTATCCCAGGGTTAGGTATTCGGAAGACTGAGGCAGGGTTTCCTCTCACTTTTTACCTGGGCTTTGCTCCTTTGGTATTTCTTTTGATGCTGACAAACTCCTCAGTCCCTGATAACAGCTTTGCACACGCTTGGCATTCTCTCTACTAGCTTCATGAGATAGTCACCTGGAATGCATTTAAATTAAAACAGGTGTGCCTTGTTAAAAATTAATTTGTGGAATTTCTTTCCTTAATGCGTTTGAGCCAATCAGTGGTATTTTGACAAGGTAGGGGTGGTATACAGAAGATAGCCCTATTTGGTAAAATACTAAGTCCATATTATGGCAAGAACAGATTAAATAAGCAAAGAGAGATGACAGTCTATCATTACTTTAATACATGAAGGTAAGTCAATTCGGAAAATGTCAAGAACTTTGAACGTTTCTTCAAGGAACACCCAGTAATTGCAAAAACCATCTAGCATTATGATGAAACTGGCTCTCATGAGGACCGCCACAGGAAAGGAACACCCAGAGTTAAGTTAGAGTTAACTGCACCTCAGACTGCAGCCCAAATAAATACTTCACAGAGTTCAAGTAACAGATACGTCTCAACATCAACTGTTCAGAGGAGATTGCGTAAATCAGGCCTTCATGGTCGAATTGCTGCAAAGAAACCCCCACTAAAGGACTCCAATATGAAGAAGAGACTTGCTTAGGCCAAGAAAGACAACCAATGGACATTAGACCAGTGGAAATCTGTCCTTTGGTCTGATGAGTCCAAATTTTAGATTTTTGGTTCCAACCTCTGTGTCTTTACGAGATGCAGAGTAGGTGAACGCATGATCTCCGCATGCGTGGTTCCCACCGTGAAGCATGGAGGAGGAGGTGTGATGGTGTGGAGATGCTTTTCTGTTGACAGTCTCTGATTCATTTAGAATTTAAGGCACACTTAACCAGCATGGCTACCACAGCATTCTGCAGTGATACGCCATCCCATCTGGTTTGCGCTTAGTGGGACTGTCATTTGTTTTTCAACAAGACAATGACCCAAATCACACCTCCGGGCTGTGTATTTGACCAAGAAGGAGAGTGATGGAGTGCTGCATCAGATGACCTGGCCTCTTTAATCACCTGACCTCAACCCAATTGAGATGGTTTGCGATGAGTTGGACCGCAGAGTGAAGGAAAAGCAGCCAACAAGGGCTCAGCATATGTGGGAACTCCTTCAAGACTGTTGGAAAAGCATTCCTCATGAAGCTGGCTGAGAGAATGCCAACAGTGTTCAAAGCTGTCATCAAGGAAAATGGTGAAGAATCTCAAATATAAAATATATTTTGATTTGTTTAACACTTTTTTGGTTACTACATTATTCCATATGTGTTATTTCATAGTTTTGATGTATTCACTATTATTATACAATGTAGAAAATAGTAAACATAAAGAAAAACCCTTGAATGAGTAAGTGTGTCCAAACTTTTGACTGGTACTGTACATAATAAGAAAAAATATTTCACTCATAATATAATTATTACAGATCATGTTTCATTCAAATCTGGAAACAATTGACAGTTACATTAACACAAGCTTCCTTCTTTTCACTTTCTCATACAGGCCAGTCATGTGGAGTGAATGCAAAGTTGTTGATCCTCTGTATTTTCAAGTATTGTGATGGCATGCTTGTTACTGGAAGGGACTGGGGAGTTTGCAGGATCAAAATAAATATGAAAGTATCAAAGCCCAGATGAAAAGTTAGAGGAAAGCCTGCCTCAGTCTTCTGAATACCTAACCCTGGGATATAGTTAACATTTTCAGCAGGGAAATTACACAAATGTAATCCCAAAGGCACACCAGAATGGCTTTCCAATAGGTGTTGAGTGTTCCTGAATGGTCCAGTCTCAGTCCTGGCTTAAATTTGCTTGAAAATCATAGCCTAGATTTGAATATTGCTGTCCATCAATGATTCCCAACCAAATGTACTGAGCTTGAGCAATTTTGACAAACACAATGGATCTACAATATGTTGCCCTATGAGTTCTTGCCCTAAGAGTAGACTCTTATTCAGAATCTGTCCATCAAGCCTTCCTAACCAACCTTTTTTTAAATTTAATTTTAAGCCAGAAAAATGTGCAAACTGTGCAAGATAAGTCACTTCTCTGTCTTGCATTTCAAAGGGATAGTCAATTAGCAGACGGTTTTATCCAGAGATTTTTACAGGAGCAATTAGGGTTAATTTACGGCTGCAATCCGGTTAACGGGATCGATTTGACAACAGCCAGTGGAAGTGCAGGGCGCCAAATTCAAAACAATAGAAATCTCACAATTAAAATTCCTCAAACATATACCGTCTTATACCGTTTTAAAGGTAAAATTGTTGTTAATCCCACCTCAGTGTCCGATTTCAAATAGGCTTTACAGCGAAAGCACCACAAACGATTATGTTAGGTCACCACCAAGCCACAGAAAAACACAGCCATTTTCCCAGCCAAAGATAGGAGTTGCAAAAAGCACAAATATAGATAAAATTAATCACTAACCTTTGATGATCTTCATCAAATGACACTCATGGGACTTCATGTTACACAATACATGTATGTTTTGTTTGATAAAGTTCATATTTATATAAAAAAATCAGAGTTTACATTGGCGCGTTATGTTCACTAGTTCCAAAAACATCCAGTGATTTTGCATAGCCACATCAATTTTACAGGAAATACTCATCATAAATGTTGATGAAAATACAAGTGTCTCCTTAATGCAACCGCTGTCAGATTTCAAAAAAACTTTACGGAAAAAGCAAACCATGCAATAATCTGAGAACGGTGCTCAGAAAAGAAAAAAGAAATCAGAAATAACATTATAAATATTCCCTTACCTTTGATGATCTTCATCAGAATGCACTCCCAGGAATCCTAGTTCCACAATAAATGTTTGATTTGTTCGATTATGTCCATTATTTATGTCCAAGTAGCTACTTTTGTTAGGGCGTTTAGTACACAAATCCAAACGCTCGTGCAGGTCCAGCCGAACGTCGGACGAAAAGTTCAAAAAGTTATATTACAGGTCGTAGAAACAATTCAAACTAAGTATAGAATCAATCTTTAGGATGTTTTTATCATAAATCTTCAATAACGTTCCAACCGGAGAATTCCATTGTCTGTAGAAAAGCCATGGAACGCAGGTCGCTCTCATGTGAAATGCGCATGACCAGGACCTGGCTCTCTGCCAGACCACTGACTCAAAGAGCTCTCATCTGGCCCCACATCACAGTAGAAGCCTCATTCAAGTTTCTAAAGATGGTTGACATCTAGTGGAAGCCCTAGGAAGTGCAACATAACCAATATCCCACTGTGTATTCGATAGGAATGAGTTCAAAAACTACAAACCTCAGATTTCCCACTTCCTGTTTGGATTTTTTCTCAGGTTTTTGCCTGCCATATGAGTTATGTTATACTCACAGACATCATTCAAACTGGGACTGAGGAGCAGGCCGTTTACCCTGGGCACCTTATTCATCCAAGCTACTCAATACTGCCCCTGCAGCCATAAGAAGTTAAGTCACTTGTTCAAGGGAACATCTACAGATTTTTCATCTAGTCGGCTTAAAACGTATACTAAGTAGTTGGTGTCTACTGTAGTTAAATACTTAAATTGCTAAGCCCATGCCATATTATTTTGAGCAAGATATACGTGTCAAATAGTCTTGCCTTATCTGCAACAACAACAACATAGTCATGGGAAAACATCCACACTACACATGAATGTGCTTTTTGTCCATCTTTAGTATGTTCCTATGCCTGACCCTTTCTACAGGGTTCAGTGAGACTCAGTGAGGGATGCTCTCTAAAATATGTATGTTGGTCAGCATGGATAAAGACAGTTTGAAGTTCTCTCTTCTCTGACACTAAGCTTATTTTCAGTTCCAATGTTATCCGCAGGCTGAATAACAGGGGCCTCTGCAGGGGGTGAAACCAATGAGCTCACCACCATGGATAAATGTCAACACTTCCTCCGGATGGACTTTAAGAGCCTTGAGAAATCCTGTGAAAAATGTGTGTTGTTCATAAGCATGGCTTAACATTTAATCAAAAATGATTGTTTATGGGTACCTTCATGTGTGTGTAAAATATTACTCTTCTCATATTTTTTATTGATAGATTTTAGATGTGTATGAAAATGTTTTTTTTTGCAACACTATATTTCCATTTCATAGCTGGAAATCGATGTTTGCATACAGTATATTTGTATATTTGTCTCACCTAGCTATCTTAAGATGAATGCACTTACTGTAAGTCGCTCTGGATAAGAACATCAGCTAAATGACAAAAATTTAAAAATAAAATATTTCATATACAGATCTCATTTTACTGAATTGCATTATTATTATTTTTAATAGTAATGTCACATGTATCATTTGTAGTTTTCTTAATTAAAAATGGAGTTATTTTTTACATTTGACTGTGTAAATCCTAGCAGTACTTCTTATTTCTCTGAGAGTGAAGTGGATATATAGCATTTTTTATTTTAAATGACCCTGAAGAAGGCACAGTGATGCTGAAACATTGGTGTTTTTTTATCCAATAAATTACTAGGAGGTTATACATGTGGAGTGTGCTACTCTCTTTGTTTTTATCTCTCTGAAATGAAACCATCAAGTGGTTTTTCACCATATGGCTCTATTGTAACGCTAGTGACACACTAGTTTGGTTTGCACATACTGACAATTACGGCATATTTAAAATACATTTATTTATTACCACAGATTTTTTCCCACAGAGATTAAATTACTCCATTAATTAGTCCTCCCTGTACAGTTCCCTGCTTCAAATGTCCGTAGGGAGAAGAGTCTGTATTTACAGACTTGTATACAGCATATTACATTTCTGGAGTAATTTACATCAACTTTAAACATAAGATGTACTTATTGTGGGTCAACAGAGGACACCACTTGGCACGATAAGGCCTTACTAAAGTAAGAAAGTATTTTGGGTCATTGTCCTTGTCATGCCCTGTCCTCCTAATAACTCCTCAAAGGGCCTCAGTCAGTACTTCATTACACTCTCAGAAAAAAAGGGTTCCAAAATGGTTCCTCGGCTTTCCCCATAAGATAACTATTTTTGGTTCCAGGTAGAACTCATTTCGGTTTTAGGTAAAACCCTTTTTGGTTCAATATAGAAACCTCAGTGGAAAGAGTACTTCATGGAACCCAAAAGGGTTATTCAAAAGGTTCTATGGGGACAGCTGAAGAACCATTTTAGGTTCTAGATAGTACCTTTTTTTCCTAAGAGTTTATAAAGTGGGCTTGGATGTCTGGTCTGGTGGGTTAGCATTGTTGATGCAGCTGAGGCATATAGTGCTGGTTTGATGTGTTGGTTGGCAGCAGGGGGTGGTGGACACGTTTGTGAAAGCTGCCCTTGGGTGACTGTCAAAGCTGGACCCAGAAAGTGGACGAGTGTCCCTGGTTCACCCATGGACATCTGCTCAACGTTTATTTACTCAACACTTCACTTTCTCCCACCCCCCCAAGAAAACCCTCCCAGCATGGGGCGAGAGTAGGTTAGCTACTGAGGGAGATGTTGTTTATGAATAGGTGTAGACCCAATCACATTGAGAATATTCATTTGACCAAAAAAGCATAAAAATTGTATTTCTGTACTTGATATACTAGGGCATAGCTCATCTGACAGCTTATACAGTACATATTTATGTTGATTATTCATTAATAAATTGATGAATTGTTAATTATATATTATATTATTGTTAAGCCTATATTATTTTATGAAATGATATGCCTATTGTGTGTCAGCAATGTTAGCTAATTGTTTTACTCAAATTTGAAGGGTGGTTGCACATTGGCATTTAGGTGATGCAGTGTTTAGTAAAAGCCTTATGGACTACAGCTCTTGTATCCAATGGGCTAACAGAAGCTATTTGTGCCACTGAGAGAAACAGTAGGCCTACTCTCTCAAAATTCTAAGCCTCTAAAATTCTGTTTGTAATCAATTCTGGAGATAAGCAATGAATCAATAAATATAAATAAACAATGATTTATCATGTTATACATTCACTATTTGGCATGCAACACCATGATCACACATTTAGCATATGCATTACTGTCTATTAATCTTTCGTGGACAGACACACTTAACATAATGAGGGGAGATTTGAGTTCTTTTAGTTCCTTCTCAAGCCCCATTAGTGATCATGTAAAGTAAAACATTGTAAAAATAAACGAACTTTAAAATGTGATATGCATATGCAATAATAACATGTAATAGCTTAATAATAGTTAACATGAGGATCTTATGATATAATAATATTAATACTTTATTTTTCACAAACAATAATAGCCTCTCGTTATTACCATTACTAGGCCTGTTATGTTTTATTTCAAAATACAACTAAAATACTTTCAATACAATTAAATAGTAAGAAAAAGTACAGGCAATTACAAAATGTATTATGAAATATTCGCTTTTACTGTATAGCCTAGGCTGCAGCCTACATCTCGATTGGAGGCTGAACATTGTATGGCTTGAACAACTCCTCCCATCCAGCTATAAGAGCTCGGTGGGTCAGTACACTATGGAGAGATGCTCAAGACATCGAACAAACACGTGGTCTGACGAAAACGAGACATTTCAAAAGCAACAACTCCTTGAAACTATAATTAGGCCTACACATTAGAGACATTGGCCTCGTCTACATTAGGTCACCAAAATGCATGCATAGAACAGTCCCTCGTTTGGAGTTTCTCCTCTTTTTCTTGGGCCATCGTTTTAGAGGCCCAGAACCACAACATTTCGATGATGACCTTTGCCATGCTGCGGCCAATGGCGACTCATATGATCAGCTACCCAGACCTGGGTATGATGTCCGAGGCCGAGGATAACCGCAGTGAGAGCGACGGTAGCTCGGATCAGAGCTATGGATGCTGCGTCTCCGCTGACAAACGTCGGAGGATTTCCAGAAAATCGGGAGGCAGCGGTGTTGTAATAGTGAAACAGCGGAACGCAGCCAATGCCAGGGAGCGCGACCGTACACAAAGCGTCAACTCGGCATTTACTGCACTCCGGACTCTTATACCCACTGAGCCGGTGGACAGAAAGCTCTCCAAGATTGAGACGCTTCACTTGGCATCCAGCTATATCTCCCACCTCGCCAACACCCTGCTGCTCGGAGACGGGAATGGAGATGGACAACCTTGTCTTGGCGCGGTTTACGTGCAAGGAGAAAGCGTTCGAAAGCAGCCTCGCACCATCTGTACCTTCTGTTTGAGCAACCAAAGAAAGCGGGTAATTTTATGCGTTTCTTAAATCCTATTCTGCACAAGTGAAAAAAGTTTAGGTCAGCGTAGAAAATAATAGTTTGAAAACATGACCAAAAGTGAGCCAAATACGCGATCAATTAGTGTCTCTAGGCACACGACTATTGCACTGTTGTCATATGTGGCAATTATTTGTTTTGAATGCCATTCCGAAGTCAAAGGAATACATATTATGTGCTATATATTCTGTTTCGAGATGTGCTCGTAGCGCGCGGATAAAAGGAAACTTTTATGCACATTTTCTCAGGAGCGCATTGATGCATTTCAAATTGAGGGGCCACAAGTTATAGTAATTGATTTTTTACAATGTATTTGAATTACATGTGTTATTCAGTGTGCTAAGATGACTGTTTCTTCCACTGCTAATGTTTCAAGTAATATCCCTTTGGAAGAATAAAATATTTAGAATATAGGATGGTCTATTATTTTGAAAAAGAAAACATTCATTGTTTGCATGTTTTTAAGTGGATGTAAATGTATGTCTAATGCAATATTCAATACACCTTTATTACAGATTATTATTACATTTATGTAATGTACTAGTTATAAACAAAGTTATTGTAGCTTGTACTGTATCATCATCATCATCATCATCATCATCATCATCATCATCATCATTATTATTATTATTATTATTGTCATATACTTTATACATTATAATATTGCTGTTGCTGTTGTTGTTGCTGTTGTTGTTGCGGTTGTTGTTGCGGTTGTTGTTGCTGTTGCTGCTTGGAGTTGTATTGATATACAGTGCCAAGTGGAAATTGTTCACTTCTCCGTTGTCCCCTAAAATGTTCTTTATTTTTTCCAGATTAATGATGGCAAAGAGATGCGGGGTATTGGTTCACTGAGGATGAGCCGCAGATAGAAGACCAGACAATAAACCACAGCAACCAGAACCACAACTCCCCATTCACAACTCAGGGAATACTGAAAGCCGGTCATAACAGAACCATATTCATCATCCTGGAGAATATGTTACCAGAGACTATTTATACTTGAGGGAAAGGCAATGGAACAAAACAAGGCCTAATATGTGAAGCCTTTAAAAAATGCAGTGCATTTATTGATAGAGAATTTATAGATTTTTATATCTGTGTGATATTTGTGCTGTACATGTATTACATTTTGAAATAAAATATATTTTTTATCTAAATTAAATTTTATTTCCTTTGAACCTCATGTATGTCGATTTCTTCTCTATCGTTACAGTTTTGTCTATTTTCAATCAAAAGTTAATTAAAAGACACTCAATCAGATGCCATACCAAATCAGTTGATTCCTTGTCTAGGTCATTGCCAGCCACAGAAAGAAAGGATTAGAAATTAGAGAGAGATTGGAGGATTTTTCAGTGTTTCTTATTTCTATCGCTAAGGATTTTCTCATGGCAACCTCTGTGCCAGAGCAGGGAACAGGCAGTCAGTCAGGATACAATGCTAAAATGTTATAAGAAAATGTTACTTGATTAAAACAACATTTACAATTAAAGCATGTAGGGTAGTGTATTTATTGCAAACAAAAATATATATATGTTAAACTACAATATAAAATCTTTGGAGGTAGTACAGATGTAGCATCTTCATTTGAGCCAGTTTGCTACAGCAGGACAATAATCCTGCAGCAACAGGAAATGTGAAATATTATGTGGATTACAATTAATTTACATTTTTGTATTGGTTGACACATTTTTTGTAAGGAAAAATCACCTTTAGAAGTCTTGTTAAAACTCAACTACACTACAAGTCTTACATTTGCTGCATTGCAGAAAAGTTCTCCTGCAACAGGGTGATCAAATTAAGATCCTACATCTGTATTTTTATTTATTTTTATTTCACCTTTATTTAACCAGGTAGGCCAGTTGAGAACAAGTTCTCATTGACAACTGCGACTTGGCCAAGATAAAGCAATAGCACAAACAACACAGTTACACATGGGATAAACAAACGTATAGTCAATAACACAATAGAACAATCTATATACAGTGTGTGCAAATGTAGTAAGAGTAAAAGTAACCATATAAGGAAAATGCATGTATGTGTGTGGACTGTATGGTCCAAGAGCATTTACTGCATTCAAAACAAAACAATTCGAAAAACTGTCCAAAAGTTTGAGAGTACAAAATACATTTAAATATCCTGAAGAGGATGAAGCTGGGAGCCATGGTTTTCAAGCTGGATGCATGTCCAAGAGGCATGCCAATGAATACTTCAAATGGCAGGTTTATTTTGTCTTGACAGTTAAACAAGAAAGAGAAGGAGAAAGGAGCCATCTACATCTTAAAAAACAAGATCATGCATAAACCTCTCAAAATGTATTTACTCTAAAGTACCTACGGTATATGAAAGTGTCATAACATACAGACATACAGTGAAGTTTTATCTGGATATCCTTAATAAGATTTTAATCCAAGTTGTATTTCAGTCTTAGTCGTAAGCCCTGTTAAAAGACATATTGTGAACTGATTTTGATCAGATCTTTTAAGTGTAAACAGACAAGATCAGGATTAAGGACGCATGTTAGCGGCAAGTATAAAGAGAATTTAAAAATCAGGGACTCAATCTAAAAATAATTTCTCTCTTTCTCTTTCTCTTTCTCTTTCTCTTTCTCTTTCTCTTTCTCTTTCTCTTTCTCTTTCTCTTTCTCTATTCTCTTTCTCTATTCTCTCTCTCTCTCTCTCTCTCTCTCTCTCTCTCTCTCTCTCTCTCTCTCTCTCTCTCTCGATTCTCATTCCATTGTTTGCAATAGCTTTTCCAAGAAGTTGTTTGTGAATTCTGCAGAGCCTTAGCTAAGGATCAGGGTTTCTTGTGTCATTGACTGGTGTGTTCTTGCAAATCTCACGGTTGCTTTATTTGAAGTCTGCTATCAATTAGTCACGACAAATAGTAGCCTGCACTCTGCTCCGAGACACTGACACAGCTGTTGGGATGTCAGAGGTATAAATTACTGCAGTGAACCCAATGGAGGAGGAGGGAGGTTAAGAGGTTGGAGGTCTTTGTGCAGCAAGAGGCTAAAGAAGTGGAAGGAGACCTTGTTGATTTGAAGTCACAGTTCGGGCCATGCTGTTGAAATATAGGAATAGTCTTCACGTGGTATTGGGATATTGTACCCTAATGCCGTGCCCTGGTTAAGTTTGAATCTGTTCCGCATCTCTCTATCTTTGCATGAACTCTAAACTTTTGGCTATCAAGATAGATATTTCCAAGGACGGTTCCATATGTTGGTTTCAGCAGGCAGAGACTAGCCACATGGACACACAAACTCAGTGCTCACACTTGCTCCTATCTATGATCACTTTGAATGAGATTGCAGATGGATCAGAGTTCAGCAGAGCCTCCTATGGTTAAGGAAGGATCCTTGGTGTTAGACAGGGTACATGGAAAGTAAATCTCTAGCCAGTAAATGGTCCAGGCAGGTTGGGGGTTCGGGTCCAAGTCCATCTCCTCTCCTCCTCCCCCCACCTGCCCTGTCAGTGACTAATTAGAATTTGCTGTGCTCAGCCCCTCGTGCTCTGGGCCCAGGCCTCCCCAAATGGCTCCCCTGAGGCTCCCTCCGGCAGGAAGATGTCACAGAGGCACAGGAAGAAAAAACACGCACAGCTGACCTCTTGGAACTACTCTCTGTGCGGCAGGCCTTGGGTCAGCAGCAGTCTTGACATCATCCGGCAGTGGGACCAGATGTACGGCTCCCTGCGGTAATGCCTGAATGAACGAAAAAGTATGTTTTCAAACCAACAAATTCCGCAGGCTTTTCCAGGGATGACAGGGAGAAATTGATGATAACCCATAAGAGGGCACAGGAGAAAAGCATAGGCAGCAGAATAAGAATGTCCACTGTGGATGTGGTTTAATTTGTATGAAAAACGGGCAAGGATGTACCTGCCTTGGGGACCTACAGGGGAAGTTTTATATTTTATTTTGTGTAGGGGCCTCGGATACTTGTATCTCTCCACTGCCCCCCCCCCCCCCCCCCCCCCCCTCCAAAAAAAAGATTTCCTACAGGAAGACTTACAGCAGGGGTGAAATGGAGCTAGACAGCACTTCCACCTCCTCTCACTTTGACAACTGAGATGAAAAATGGCCTGCATATGTGTTCTATTGTTTGTGAAGGAGAGGGGAAAAAACTGTAGAAAAGCACTCAGTCACTTTCAGCAACATCTTTTTCAGTGATTTTACTGTAAGAAGTGATTATTTTTGCAGTTGATTTGTATAGATATAACTTATGTCAACTCAAACACTTTACTCATCATGCATAACTACAGTGGAATCTCCACAAAAGCAAGGGGCACAGAAAACTTGACTAAAACCAGACACAGCTTTCTCCTATTGGCGTAGCTTGGGTTCAAGCGTGTCATATGATCGTCAGTTAATCAACCTTTCTATGAAAGTTATTAATATGGCAGCAGTTTAGTGAAAAGGGACAGAATTGTATGGGTGGCACACATCATAAGGCTGGAATGGAGAGCTTTTACCTAACACTTATGAAGAGAGCAATTTTCATCATACTTATGAACTAGGACTGAAGGACTGAAGGAGAACTGAGGAGGACATCGGATTACAGAGCATGCAATCAGGTACTATTATCATAAGGATGCACAATCAGGTGGATAAAGAGAGTTACTCCCCAAACAATGGCGTGTTATCAGTTGTGGTGAATACCATTATCCAGATGTAGGATCTTAATTTGAGCCAGTTTGCTACAGCAGTAAAATAATCCTGCAGCAACAGGAAATGTGAATTATTATGTGGATTATAATTAAGGGTAATTTTTTTGTAAGGGTTGATACATCTTACGTTAAAGCAAATCAAGTCTGACATGGAAATTATGAAGTTTAGAAGGCTTTTTAAAGGCTTCTAAAAATTAGAATCCTTTTTGAACCTTGAATATACAAACATTTGCATTTCCTGCTATGCAGGAGAATTCTCAGCAACATCAGAGTGATCAAATTAAGATGTGTAGGAGTCCAGTATAGTAAAAACAAAAATAACTTTTTGTGTATGGACCACTCTGATATATAATCATCTCCCCTACAAGAAAAACTAAAACATTTGATCCAGAAAAGGGTAGGAAGTGCAGGGTTATTTCAACACCATAAGGGAGCTTTGCCCCAATTCCCTGCCATGTGCTTACCTCCAGACATGTGTAATCCAGAGGGCCTTGCTAAAGAGCTCTAGCTGAAAAAACAGTGTGCAGGGCTAATATTTTAATCACATCCTCTCCAAGCAGGCCCGCAGCGTGAAATAAACACCATTTCACAATATTTCAAATACCCATTGACAGGGGAGATGTCCCTTTGCTCAACCTGCATGTCAGAGGTATTAATGGCTGTCAGACATGCGTTTTGGCTCTCCCATGCAGAGATTTGGATGTACCCCCTTCACTTCTAATCTTTTACAACAAACTTTTCCGGAGAAGAAGGAGGAATTCTGTCTGACCATGCCGATGAGGTTTTGCAGGAGATGGGCTGCCTGAAGAACAGGTCATGTCTGTAGCAGTACCCTCCCATGAGCATATTTACACAGGAATCATTGTTTTCATTTGCTGCTGAGCTTGGCAGGTGGGGTTGTAGTGTGTGTGTGTGTGTGTGTGTGTGTGTGTGTGTGTGTGTGTGTGTGTGTGTGTGTGTGTGTGTGTGTGTGTTGAGGGGGTGGAGGGGAAAAACAGAGGAATTCCCAGAGAAGGTTATTGCGGAACAATACAGGCTATCCTAGTGTTGCTTTACTCTGGCACGGGTTGCTGTGACCCACCCTCAGTATCCAGGCCCAGAGGCAGAGGTGAGAAGTTGGCAACAGCCACTCCAAGACAATGCTTTCTTGTAAAAACAATCATGCAATGTGAGACAGGCTTGTGTGTGCTCACACTGACCTGTTCAAAATATGAAGCAATTTAATCCTCATCAAATGATGAACTATTATGAAAGAGGCTGTTTCTTTTCCATGTCAGCGAAATGATGAGTCGGTGATTGGGAGTAGAACTTGGCTTAGACCAAGATGATGATGTCATACTGTCTGCCACACAAGTAACATGGTTGGAGTATTTCATGAAACAATTTGTATCTTCTAATGTGAAAATGTAGTAAACGTTTTGCATGAGCTGCAAGAAATGTGTGTCAGACAATGTTTACATGTGTTGTGAGACCAGGATGGTATGTGTGTGTGTCACATGGGAAAGTGTCCCAGCTGTGTTAGGTGCTAGGCCTGCTGGAGACCTAGAGAGGAACCATTGGCTTATTTCATTGCAGCACAAAGGCAAACACTCAGAGGATATCCTCAATCAGGGGCCAGAGAGTGAGCAATGAACAACCTCGTTGACAGAAACATGGAGCCCTACACTTGCAGCTGGGCACCCTAACAACCTTGGGGATTAACTGTAGTTTGCAACACTCTGGAAGTAGTACAGTACAGAATATGGAGGATCAGGTTAAAACTTTCCACCCCCCAAAAAACACAGACACAGTCACTCCTTCTGGAAATTTAGCAATGACTGTTTTTAGACTATATGCAACTTACTACATCGATATTTTTAAAATCTTTGGGAATTCTCCTTTGCAGCAGTTGAGAGGATGTCCTCTGTTTTGCACACACTGAAATATTGTATCAGTTGCAGCACATTCCACAGCACTTGAATAAGATGCGTCCTACTGACCATAACATCAGAACACCTGGACGTTGGCATGGAAAGATTATTTTGACAGTGTTACTAGCCTCATCATCAAAATAATTGGGAACATATTTGTTAGACCAAGTGGATTGGAATATTCCATTCTACTTTATAAGCAGTACATTTTCTCAAGGCATTGAGCAATATGAAAGCAGTTATAACATGACATAACTTTTAAATGACTTAAATCACAAAGAGCCCAATTCTGACTCAGGAAATGATGCCTTTCGTTATGCACGCCTTTCCTACGCACTTCTCGGTAGTTGGTATTCAGACTTACCTTATGAAGGTGCGTAAAGGGCTTGGCAGGTACGGTTCCCTTGTGCACGCTGAATATGTAATTGTAATGTAATTACAAAAATCTGAAATCCCTCTCACTTCCTGGCCAGGAGACTCATGAAGTTTTCATTCAATAGGGTTTTCAATACCTTTATCTTAAGTCAATACGTTGTACCTTTAAGTTTTAGAATTTTGTTGACAGACTCAATAGAATTTATCGAGAGAACGGGTTCAGAAAATTAGGTACCAATGAAAGAAATCCATCTAAATATATGCATATTGTCTCTGTTTAAGCACCAATTGGTAGGTTAATGTAATGAGTATGATGGGAGACAGAGTGCTGGTTTCAAGCGCAGGGTGCAACAGGTGTTTATTTAGTAAAGGACCACAGGAGAAGGCAGGTAGCAGGGTCCAGGGACAGGCAGAAGGTCATACACAGGGAATCCAAAAAGGTAACAGTACAGGCAGGGAAAAAGCTAATAACGTAGTCTGGGAGATCAGGCAAGGGGTTGATGACAGGAAATCTGATAGGCAAAAATACAGTCAGGGAATAGGTAAAAAAAAACATTGTTAGTGAGAACAGCCAAAAACTATGATACACAGGAGGTCTAATATGGAAATGAATAGCGGTCCGAATAGACTGTGTATCAAAACAAACAATACCTCACAATTAAATACTGTCTGTAAATGACATACAGGTGTGTGAGTGGGTGATCAGTATTCAGGTGATTGGGATCTGGAGAGTGAGCTGCGTTCAGGAGATCTATTTGATAAAAAATACTCTGATCTCTGGTTAGGGTTAGGATGGTATTCATGAATCATAAACAAATGTTTTGAACAGACTTTATGCACGAAATAAAGAAAACAGTGGTTTGGATCATTCTGAGAATTGCCACATTCAGTTCTTTAACCCATGATAATGTTGGAAGATTATTGTATATACATTTATAATAGGGAGAATAGTGTAGAATAGTAGTCTATACTCATGTCTATTTCCCGTACTAACCATAGAACTGTGTGATGACACAACCAAGTATTGCGCCATGTGTCGGGTTCAAATTGTTACAGATGACTAATTTACCTACTTCTTATCAATAACTCTTACCAAGTTGTAAATTACAGTGCATGGAGAATGGTGTGATGTGTATAGAAAAATAATAAGTACATGCTTTTTCCACTTGGAACCGGAAGGTTCGCTACACCTTATTCATGGTTTCCTCGCATGTAAAGGTGGTGGAATTATTAGGGAAACAAGTAATGGTATCAGTAGACACACCTCCGCCACACCTTCATTTATTCAATCTCCACCTAAAACGAATAGTGGGTGAATAGCATGCTATTCTCATGCTTAAATTCAAGGTCAGAATACGCATAAAGAGAAAAGTTTACATTCCTTTTACACATGCTGATGTCTAGTAGGAATGAGCCTAAACATCCAAATGAACCTATCCAGCATTAAGCAATCATCTCCAAGATCACCACTTCTTACAAATGTATAAACACTCACAGCTGCCATGACCAGCTTTCAATAGGAAGCGGCCAAGCTTCCGTTGATCTTATTTGGTCCTCAGCAGCAGCTTGCTACACCTCCCTCCCTCCCCGTTGCTCATTGTGTCAGCATCTCCTGAAGAAGGCATTGTTTAATCCAGATGGTTGGAATCCAAAGACCTCACTCTTCCCTTTTCCATAAAGTCATTTGCCTAATAATAACTCATATATCTCACTACCTCTTTCATCAACAAGAGTGACACATACCAAAAAAGGAGAGACAATGGGGAGGTCCTCTGGATGAAAACAACAGGATGAGACAGTCTCTTACTGTATGTGTTTGAAGTGAGCCTGTTGACTGCTCTGTATCATGATAACTCCTGAGTGGAGGGAGTTGGGTTGCTTAGCTTGCTTTCTTGCTGGTTTATCAAAGCAAGTAATAAATCCATAGTCTGTATTTTAACTATTGTAAAAAGCATTTAATTGAATCAAACACCATTTACACATAACTGCCACATGATGGCATGATATAGCCACTTTTCTCTTTGGCTCTGTCTTTGTGTGTTTTTGTGTGTGTGTGTGTGTGTGTGCGCGCGCATGCGTGCATGCATGTATGGGCATCTGTGACATTTTAGAGAAGAGGAAGCTATTCTTTCGATTTAAACAGCTCTTTGGAAAAAAAAAATATATATATATTGGCTATAACCTAACCTTAACCTACCTCCCACAACTTCCCACTACCTTTTTATAATTGTATAATTGCTACTGTAGAGCAGGTCTTCAAGTCATAACTTCTACTGAAGATGAATAAGAGATATCACTATGCTGATTTGGGTTGGGGTAAGTGTGAATTTGCTACATTATTATCATATCGATGGTTTTGACAATGCCCTCATTAAACGCAGGCCTAGAAGGTTGGAAGGTTATTTGCGTCAGAATGTACAATTAAATAGAATTTTCACGTGGGACATAATTGTGAAATAAAAATGTTACAGTTCAAAACAAAACTCACTTGCTTCTCACTCGGATTTAAAAGTTGTCTTCTATGTGTTTTTTTATTTGATTTGTTTGTTACAGCAGTGTATGTGATGGCCAGTTTAGCCCTATCCGATAGTCTACTAATAATCCAAGCAGAATGCAATGAAGATGTCTCTATGAAGTGTGAAGCTGTCCAGGATAAGAGCTATCGATCTGTTACATGGTATAAGGTAGGCTACAGTATTCCCTGATAGGTACTGTATTATTAGCTTATCATCAGTGAATATCTCTATTTCAAAGACATTCATTTGGGTATTCGTTGATGATGTGAGCAGGTTATTAGTTAATCTTTTAAATAAAAACATGTATACAATTTTGTACTGTAATGGCAAATATTATTTTTGTATTTGTTTTGACTACATATTAAATACAGTATTGTTATTAGGTTAGAGCATTTATTTTCACTGAGAGAAGGCTTAAACAACTGCCTCCTGTATGAGACATTAAATCTACCCATTGGGCACAGAAGTCAGTTCAACTTTTAGTTTTGATTTACACTTGGTTGAGCTGTCAACTAACGTGAATTCAACTTGAAATCAACAAAAAATGTGTTGAAATGACGTGGAAACAACGTTGATTGAACCAGTTTTTGCCCAGTGGGTAATTTGGATCCATTCCTCTGATACAGTAACAGAATAGATCAATATAAATACGTGCTTTTTTTCTCTATATTTAGCTGAACAACCAGACTGGTATTATCAGAAGAAGTAACGGTGAGAAGCCATATCCCTTTAGATTTCCCCGACCTGCTAGGTTTGGACCAATGGACAGTCTAGTTCTTCCCAGAGTCAGGCCTGAGGATGCAGGGACATACCAGTGTCTCCTCAGGGCCAACATAGGACAGACTAACAGAGATTCAAAGGTCACCCTCAATGTATCTACAGGTAAACTGTTACTCGCTATTTTGGTTTGACATAGAGTAGGATATGGAAATTGATAGTACTATAACCTAGGTTACAATGAGGGTTGATTCATTGATTGTTAGGATACATTGCTTTAATCACCATAAAAGCCACTGGGCCAGGCAAAAATCCGGGTTGCATGGGACAGTACAGGCCAATAGAATAACTCATGAAAGTGAGCATACTGTATCTTTCCTGGTCTTCTTAACTCTTATCATATATCCACAGATTGTGTGATCCATACTACAGTGGCAGTGACAGCATGGCAGAACGTGACTCACACTACCCCAATGTGTCCCATACAATTGGTTGAGGTCTCTGTCATATGGACTTCATGTGGATTCTTGATTCTGGGCCTTGTCAAAATCACTCTGTGTCTCATCTCTATGGGGGTAAATCAATATTCTTCACATCCAAATATATTTTCTGTATAGCCTTTATTAGCCCTATTTGGTTTCATGGTAGTAGAATATATACCGTGGGGCAAAAAAGTATTTAGTCAGCCACCAATTGTGCAAGTTCTCCCACTTAAAAAGATGAGAGAGGCCTGTCATTTTCATCATAAGTACACTTCAACTATGACAGACAAAATTAGAAAATAAATCCAGAAAATCACATTGTAGGATTTTTAATGAATTTATTTGCAAATTATGGTGGAAAATAAGTATTTGGTCAATAACAAAAGTTTAACTCAATACTTTGTTATATACCCTTTGTTGGCAATGACAGAGGTCAAATGTTTTCTGTAAGTCTTCACAAGATTTTCACACACTGTTGCTGGTATTTTGGCCCATTTCTCCATGCAGATCTCCTCTAGAGAAGTGATGTTTTGGGGCTGTTGCTGGGCAACATGGACTTTCAAAGATTTTCTATGGGGTTGAGATCTAGAGACTGTCTAGGCCACTCCAGGACCTTGAAATGCTTCTTACGAAGCCACTCCTTCGTTGCCCGGGCAGTGTGTTTGGGATCATTGTCATGCTGAAAGACCCAGCCACGTTTCATCTTCAATGCCCTTGCTGATGGTAGGCTTTGTTACTTTGGTCCCAGCTCTCTGCAGGTCATTCACTAGGTCCCCCCGTGTGGTTCTGGGATTTTTGCTCACCATTCTTGTGATCATTTTGACCCCTTGGGGTGAGAGTTTGCGTGGAGCCCCAGATCGAGGGAGATTATCAGTGGTCTTGTATGTCTTCCATTTCCTAATAATTGCTCCCACAGTTGATTTCTTCAAACCAAGCTGCTTACCTATTGCAGATTCAGTCTTCCCAACCTGGTGCAGGTCTACAATTTTGTTTCTGGTGTCCTTTGACAGCTCTTTGATCTTGGCCATAGTGGAGTTTGGAGTGTGACTGTTTGAGGTTGTGGACAGGTGTCTTTTATACTGATAACAAGTTCAAACAGGTGCCATTAATACAGGTAACGAGTGGAGGACAGAGGAGCCTCTTAAAGAAGAAGTTACAGGTCTGTGAGAGCCAGAAATCTTGCTTGTGTGTAGGTGACCAAATACTTATTTTCCACCATAATTTGCAAATAAATTCATAAAAAATCCTACAATGTGATTTTCTGGATTTTTTTTCTCATTTTGTCTGTCATAGTTGAAGTGTACCTATGATGAAAATTACAGGCCTCTCTCATCTTTTTAAGTGGGAGAACTTGCACAATTGGTGGCTGACTAAATACTTTTTTGCCCCACTGTAGCTGTTAGGCTACATTACTGGATATTCTCAAATATTACCTCCTCAAATGTACCATAGGTACATTTACATAAACTAGTGAGTGTGGAGGCATCTCAGGACCTTCTAATCAGCAGGTTTGCATGGATGGGAGTTTTGGCTTTCCATGGTGATATCACCATTCTGTAAATTGGTTAATAGACCAATAACAAAGAGAGTTCCAAACATCTTTGCCAATAACAGCTCGTTTTAAATGTTCCCCTCCCCACTCAGACCACTTCCAGACAGCCCTAGCAAAATTGTTGCTTGAGAAATATTTTTTTGCAAAAAAACTAACATATTTTTTCCTATTTTAATGGAAAGTAAAGGTGCCTAATCGCTACCCATAAAAAATGTGATATTGATATAAAAACTTCTGCATTGGGTCTTTAATATTGTAGGTGAGAGGATTCAATAGACAGGAGATCCACTCTGTGAGGTGACATTTACTCTCAAAGTGGGACCTCTCAGCAGCTGTCACCACATCCTCTTGTTTTTTCTCCAAAGTGCGAACATTGTATTCACATATTTTTTTTTCTCAACAGGTTGTTCGAAACATCAAGAGGAGTCATAGCAGGAGAAAAAAACAACAACAGTGGTAAAGAAAATCTTGGTCACAAAGCCACGTTCTGAGCGCAGCGGTCTCAAGAACTGCTGGATGTTAGGTCTCTGGAAACATTTGTTAAGCTGTGTTAACACATGCAGACCAATTCTGATTTTTTTTCCCCGATCACATCAGATCTTTTCACATCAGATATTTTTCAGCACTGATTGAATTGGTCAAAAATATCAGAATTGGGCTACCTGTGTAAACACAGCCCTAGAGAGTTCACTATGTCACCTGGATAAAAGTTTACAGTGCCTTGCGAAAGTATTCGGCCCCCTTGAACTTTGCGACGTTTTGCCATATTTCAGGCTTCAAACATAAAGATACAGTGCCTTGCGAAAGTATTCGGCCCCCTTGAACTTTGCGACCTTTTGCCACATTTCAGGCTTCAAACATAAAGATATAACACTGTATGTTATGGAACGACATTTATTGGATATTTCAAACTTTTTTAACAAATCAAAAACTGAAAAATTGGGCGTGCAAAATTATTCAGCCCCTTTACTTTCAGTGCAGCAAACTCTCTCCAGAAGTTCAGTGAGGATCTCTGAATAATCCAATGTTGACCTAAATGACTAATGATGATAAATACAATCCACCTGTGTGTAATCAAGTCTCCGTATAAATGCACCTGCACTGTGATAGTCTCAGAGGTCCGTTAAAAGCGCAGAGAGCATCATGAAGAACAAGGAACACACCAGGCAGGTCCGAGATACTGTTGTGAAGAAGTTTAAAGCCGGATTTGGATACAAAAAGATTTCCCAAGCTTTAAACATCCCAAGGAGCACTGTGCAAGCGATAATATTGAAATGGAAGGAGTATCAGACCACTGCAAATCTACCAAGACCTGGCCGTCCCTCTAAACTTTCAGCTCATACAAGGAGAAGACTGATCAGAGATGCAGCCAAGAGGCCCATGATCACTCTGGATGAACTGCAGAGATCTACAGCTGAGGTGGGAGACTCTGTCCATAGGACAACAATCAGTCGTATATTGCACAAATCTGGCCTTTATGGAAGAGTGGCAAGAAGAAAGCCATTTCTTAAAGATATCCATAAAAAGTGTTGTTTAAAGTTTGCCACAAGCCACCTGGGAGACACACCAAACATGTGGAAGAAGGTGCTCTGGTCAGATGAAACCAAAATTTAACTTTTTGGCAACAATGCAAAACGTTATGTTTGGCGTAAAAGCAACACAGCTCATCACCCTGAACACACCATACCCACTGTCAAACATGGTGGTGGCAGCATCATGGTTTGGGCCTGCTTTTCTTCAGCAGGGACAGGGAAGATGGTTAAAATTGATGGGAAGATGGATGGAGCCAAATACAGGACCATTCTGGAAGAAAACCTGATGGAGTCTGCAAAAGACCTGAGACTGGGACGGAGATTTGTCTTCCAACAAGACAATGATCCAAAACATAAAGCAAAATCTACAATGGAATGGTTCAAAAATAAACATATCCAGGTGTTAGAATGGCCAAGTCAAAGTCCAGACCTGAATCCAATCGAGAATCTGTGGAAAGAACTGAAAACTGCTGTTCACAAATGCTCTCCATCCAACCTCACTGAGCTCGAGCTGTTTTGCAAGGAGGAATGGGAAAAAATGTCAGTCTCTCGATGTGCAAAACTGATGGAGACATACCCCAAGCGACTTACAGCTGTAATCGCAGCAAAAGGTGGCGCTACAAAGTATTAACTTAAGGGGGCTGAATAATTTTGCACTCCCAATTTTTCAGTTTTTGATTTGTTAAAAAAGTTTGAAATATCCAATAAATGTCGTTCCACTTCATGATTGTGTCCCACTTGTTGTTGATTCTTCACAAAAAAAATACAGTTTTATATCTTTATGTTTGAAGCCTGAAATGTGGCAAAAGGTCGCAAAGTTCAAGGGGGCCGAATACTTTCACAAGGCACTGTACATTTGTGACAGATGCAATCACTTAAAGTAAAACCAAACAATGTAATGAAAGGTGTAAATATCTGCTTCAAATATATTTCTGCTTTGTTTTGCTAAAATCTTGCAGTAATAAATACCCTGAGCAGCTTTCCAGCAAATGCAGTTCTGTATACTTATTGTAGACCCTACTTATCACAGACTACCGTATCGATTTTATTCTGCCAATACCGGAGTTGATGAGTGAAGATGCATTGTTTTGATTTTCCTTCCAACCACTTTGTGAAAACTTTGATGCTGATGAGGTATGATTCATGTCCAGAATAGCCAGTAGCCCCTGCTAATTGTGCCTTATTGATTAAACTCAACGCGGTTCAAACAGCAGGATGCTGTGAGGACAACTTAGGGCAGGGGTTCTCAAACTTTTTTGGCCCACAAGCTAATTTTGATATCTGAAAATTCTTGCAACCCCAATCGTGTGAAAGATTATGTAAAATGATGTAATTAACAGCCAATGTTTACTTTTTTACTTGGTGCTCTGGCAGTCAATTGAATAACATTCTAACAGTATTTCTGATTGTCTTCTCAACTCACCATCACATACTTTTAATGTGGGGCTAATGACAGTCAATTGCAAGTTAGTCTGACATAATGTATCTTATCTCACCACCACTAATGAGATAGATGTGTTTGATGCATGTCGAGTCGGAGCTTCTCAAAGTCAGGGGACTTGGTCAACAGCGCACACCGCATCTCTGCTGTCACATCCAACCTGGATCAATATTTGGTTTTAATGCAGACGAGAGCACTGAAACCAGCTTCACACACATATTAGGTGGCGAAGAGTAGCCTACCATGAGTTTTATGGTGCTTTCAAGACAACTGGGAACTCAGAAAAGTACGAGGTCAAATCATGACGTCAGTGATTGTTAGGTCGGAAAGTTGGCGCTCTAGAAAATTGGAATTCCCAGTTGGAGCTCTTTTCTTTCCAAGTTCCTAGTTGTCTTCAACGCACTGAAGTCGGACATTTCCGAGTTCCCAGTTCCTAGTTCCCAGTTGTTTTGAACTCGACCATTAATGCTCAGAGGGAGACGGCAGGGTATTCCCTTTGAGTCAGGAACCAAAACTCCTCTGTAGTGAACTTGAATGCATTGTCTTCAGCATTCGGTCACATGACAGTTCATCAGCGGTTCAATTTCACTTACCAGCATGTCAACTGAGCCAGGGTCAAAGTCAAATGAATTGGGAAGTACAGTAGGTCCCAAAGTGCTCTTCGAAGCGTTGGAGGTAAGCAGTCATCACTCGTGTGGGACACTTACTGATGCTGTTTTCTGTTATTTTCTTTTAATTACACAGAAAGTCAACCAAGTCTGTATTCTTTAGATCTGTTGTGAATGACAGTACCTCTCTTAATATGAAAAATCTTTCCAAAATTCCCCCTCAATAACCACCAAGCCTCGGTGTGAAATAGAACATTGTCATGCTCTGATCCAATATCTTCATGTAGTTTTGCGAACAGGTGTACAAGTACAAGGATCTGGTTTGATGTAGTTTACAATCAAAGTTACCTGCTGCAGTAAATTCTGTGCTCAGCTCTTTTGCCGCCAGTTGCTCTCGGTATATCATACAATGGTCCATATGGCAGAGGGAGATCCATTCATAACTAGAGTGCAGAGGCCTGCATGCCGTCCCGCCATAGATGGAGCCCCATCTTTGCAAAAGCCCACCATTCAATCCCATATGAAATCTGTTTTCATCAATACAGCCATGCAGCACACTGAACATCCTCTATGCCGTTTCATGCTCTGGAATCGTGAGAAAGAACAATATGTCCTTGTGAATAGCATCCCCCGAAATGTATAGCGAACAAAAGTCAATGCGTGGGCAACTCGGCCCTCACAGCTAACATCCATTTGGAGAGCATAAGCCGGGGTGTTTGAGTAGTTCAGTCAGAGTTTCCTCTTGATTGCTAGCAAAAGCATAACTTCTTAATTTAACAGTGTTATCTTTGACAACGGTATTGATGTGTGTTTCTGTGCCTCTGCCTCCCCACACATTGTTTTCAACAATATCAATTGCAGCCGGTAACATCAAAGTCTCTGCTATAGTGTGTGGTTTCACAGCATAGTGGGCCTAGCCATTCACCGTTGGAATGATTCAAGTGCGGCCTTTCCCATGGTCTAAGGGCACTCCCTGGCTCAATTTCATCGTTAGAATTGGATCATTTTCATTTAGGTTTTTAAGGTTAAGCACATTTCAATGATTTTGAGATACAAAGAAGATATTATAATATACACTATATACACAAAAGTATGTGGACACCCCTTCAAATTAGTGGATTTGGTTATTTCAGCCACCCCGTTGCTGACAGGTGTATAAAATCGAGCACACAGCCATGCAATTTCATAGACAAAAATTGGCAATAGAATGGCCTTACTGAAGAGCTCAGTGACATTCAACGTGCCACCGTTATAGGATTTCACCTCTCCAACAAGTCAGTTCGTCTAATTTCTGCCCTGCTAGAGCTGCCCCGGCCAACTGTAAGTGCTGTTACTGTGAAGTGGAAAGGTCTTGGAGCTACAAAAGCTCACCCATGAAGTGGTAGGCCACACAAGCTCACAGAACGGGACCGCCGAGTGCTGTCCTCGGTTGTAATACTAACTACCGTGTTCCAAACTGCCTCTGGAAGCAATGTAGCGCAAGAACTGTTCTTAGGGAGCTTCAAGAACTGGGTTTCCATGGCCGAGCAACCGCACACAAGCCTAAGATCACCATGCGCAATGCAATGCGTTGGCTGGAGTGGTGTAAAGCTCCCATTGGACTCTGGAGCAGTGGAAATGCATTATCTGGAGTTATGAATCACGCTTCACCATCTGCCAGTCTTACAGACGAATCTGGGTTTGGCGGATGCCAGGAGAACGCTACCTGCCCCTATGCATAGTGCCAACTGTAAAGTTTTGTGGAGGAGGAATAATAGTCTGGGGCTGTTTTCATTGTTCTGGCTAGGCCCCTTAGTTCCCGTGAAGGGAAATCTTAACGCTACAGCATACAATGAAATTCTAGATGATTCTGTGCTTCCAAATTTATGGCAACAGTTTGGGGAATGCCCATTCCTGTTTCAGCATGACAATGCCGCTGTGCACAAAATGAGGTCTATACAGAAATGGTTTGTTGAGATCAGTGTGGAAGAACTTGACTGGCCTGCACAAAGCCATGACCTCAACCCCATTGAACACATTTGGAATGAATTGGAACGCCGACTGCGTGGCAGGCCTAACCGCCCAACATCAGTGCCCAACCTCACTAATGCTCTTGTGGCTGAATGGAAGCAAGTCGCCACAGCAATGTTCTGGTGGAAAGCCTTCCCATTTTTCTTTGGATTTTTGAAATTCTCCTGCGACCTCATTTTTATATCAGGTTTGAGAACTGCGACCCCTTTTCTCCAGCGACCTCATTTTTATACCCTTAGTTTGAGAACTGCTGACTGATACCCTAACTACACCGCTCACGTCGCGTGGGCGAGCGTTGCAAAATAAATGTAGGAATCTATGTTATTCAATTATTGCACACACACTGCTCGTGCGCGTCAACGAGCGTCTGCGTAAAAAAATAGAAGTAATTTCTATTTCTGACGCAGATCGCGCTGCAAGTCCTGCCTCTCCCATCTCCTCATTGGTTTATAGAAGCAGGTACCCACGTGCAATCTCTTCATTGGTTATACCCACGTGGGTGGTTGAAAGATGAACTTTGTTGCCGGTCGTCGTGGTAATACTATGAAAGTTTAGATGCCAATCACCATATAAGTTCAAAGATGGAAAAGCCTGGAAGGAGGAGAGATAACTAGAAACAATTCGGTTGACCGTTTTGTGTGGATTAATTGTCGGTGTAGAGGACCTTGTGCATTTCAGATAAAATAACACCTCAATGTTTATATTTCAGGACAAATTAGCTAGCAACTGCAAGCTAGCTAAATAGGACAAATTAGCTAGCAAGTGCAAGCTAGCTAGCTAAATTGCCATATGTGTTCAATGCTTTTCGACCTGTCCCCAAATTAATGTAATTGGTTCAGAGTTTGTTTTGATATTTTAACCTGCGTGTCGTGATCGCGTTTAGTGTGGGGGGACAAAATACATTTAAGCACGATGGCGCACGATGGCGCACGCGCGCAGCCGGTTTGGGTTCTGTGTTAGGGTCAGGCTGTGGGGATTTCTATTGTTATTGTACTTTCATGTTATTAACTATGTAGGCCAGAATATTAAAATGTTAGAAGGCTAAGGTGTGTTTTTTTCTGTATTCAATTGTATTGTGCCTTGGTTTTTTGTTTTTTGTTCTAATTCTCATTTTAGTATCTAGGCTTATTCAGGTAGTGAAGGGATTTTACCAGTTTGCACTTTTGTTCGCACAAGAAACACCAACAGATTTGTTCAATGTATTACACTCCCCATTAACATCAAATCTACTCAATTGGTCACATGCACACGATACAGTGAAATGCTTGCTTGCTAACTCAACTCAACAATGCAGTACAATAACAATGTTAATCAAGAATCAATAACAATGTTAATCAAGAATCAAATGCCAAATACAAAAGTGGCAAAATAACAAGTAGTAATAAAAAGTAGAATAAAAAAATCTAGATCGTAACTGAGTGAACAGTCTGTGGCTCGGGTGACCGGAGTCTGTGATGATCATCCAGGCATTCCTCAGACACCGGCAGAGGTTGTTATGCTGGCACCACTCTGCCAGGGCTCCGACCTCCTCCCTGAAGGCTGTCTTGTCGCTGTCGGGGATCAGGCCTACCAGTGTCGTGTCGTCAGCAAACGTAATTATGATGTTGGAGTTGTACGTGACCATGCAGTCATGGGTGAACAGAGAATACAGGAGGGTACTGAGCACACACCCCTGGGGGACCCCCGCGTTGAGAGTCAGTGTGGCAGAGGTGTGGGCGCCTACCCTGTCAGGAAGTCCAGGATTCAGTTGCAGAGGGAGGTGTTCACACCCAGTGATTGAGATGACTCAGAAAAGCTACATTTTTGCATAAGAATCTCTCACATCCTCTGCTTGTAGGAGGGCACTATGTCATAACAAACTCACAGGTGTGAGATCTTAATTTGACCAGTATTGTCGCAGCAAAATAATCCTGCAGTAACAGAATTTGAACGTTTAGGGTATTAGCTGGTCAAAATCAGGCTCTATGAAAAATGTAGCACTGTTAATATAACCTATGTTAGTGAATTTATGTAACACCTGCGTTGGAGGAAAATTCTTAGCAACAACAGAGTGATCAGCTTGCATTTAAACCTCTGTCGTATCTCTGTCTGTCTGTTTGTCTGTGCTATGTTTCCCTGTTTAAAAACACCCCATCAAGAATGTATGTGTAACCAACAACTAAGAAAATGATTATTTGTTTCGTCATTGATAATCCTCCTACTGCCCATAAAAGGTTTCAGTTCCTGTTTCAGTTCCTGTCCCTGCTTTCTTACCTAAAGGCAAAATTAAAGAGCTATAAATCACCCTCTCCTTATTGTTCTCCAGCCTGTATTGGCCTTAACCTGTGTTTGTGGGGGGGGGGGGGGGGGGAATCCAGCTGGTTTAGATGCTGTCCTGCTAGGTGCATTGGCTGACAACATCTACTGAGTACACAGAGGCTAACCCTGACTTGGCGTAAAGGGATTACACTGTCTGGTAGAATTAGATTAACGGAACATACTCTATGGATCACATACGTATCATTGAAATGTACAGAGGTGTGTCTTCTCATTGAGGGTCGATTAAATTAGACTAGGCACATAGACTACACAAATAAATAGACTGTGAAAAAATGAGTACTCCACCTGTTGGTGATTTTTTTTTAAACAACCAGAGCTGTGATGCAAACAATTTGGATATCACATTTATATTTAAAAAAAATTGTTATGTAAAAGTAATTTTTCTTAAATAAAAATACTGTCAAAATATATATATATATATATATGAATCTCATTCCATGTATTTAAGAAAAAGGGATTCATAAAAGCTCAACATGATTTTTCACATGATAAATATTTATCATGTGAAAAATCATATAGGTTCATAGTACTATTCCTTGGTAGATGGCAAATCGTGCAGTGCACACACATGTTGAGCTTTTATGAATCCCTTTTTCTTAAATACATGCAATGAGATTAATTATCCCTGATTTGATACAGACAGGCTACAGCAGACCAGATTATATACAGCTCAGTGCTAAAGTATTCAGACCCCTTGGATTTCTTCACATGTTATTGTGTTACAAAGTGGGATTCAAATGGATTTAATTGTCATTTTCTGTCAACAATCTACACAAAATATTCTGTAATGTCAAAGTGGAGATAAATAAAATAAATTCATTGCATAAGTATTCAGCCCCTTTGTTTAGGCCGGCCTAAATGAGTTCAGGAGTTAAATGTGGCTTAACAAATCCCATTATAAATGACATAGGACTCACTCTGTGTTAAAGAATAGGCGTTGACATGATTTTTGAATGACTAACCCTTCCTATGTCACCCATACAAACAACATCTGTAAGACCCCTTAGTCAGGTATTGAATTTCATGCAGAGACTCAACTACAAAGACTAAGGAGCTTTTCGAAAGCCTCTTAAAGAAGGGTAGTGATATGTAGATGAGTAACAATAACAAAGCAGACATTGAAAATCTCTTTATGTATGGGCAAGTTAATAATTATGCTGTGGATTATATATTAAACCACCCTGACACATCAAATGTACAGTCCTCCTTCTGAACTGAGCTGCAGAACAGCTCAGGGCTGTAACCATGAGGCCATTGGTGATTTTAAAACAGCTACAGAGTTCAATGTCTGTGATGGCAGAAAACTGAGGATGGATCAACAAACACTGTAGTGACTCCACAATAATGACCTAAACGACAGAGTGAAAAGAAGAATACAAATATTCCACAACTTGCATCTTGTATGCAATAAGACACTATACTTCAAAAAAAACACAGCAAAACAATACACTTTTTGGCCTAAATGCAAAGCCTTATGTTTAGGGAAAATCCAACACAACAGTAACTGCCTCCTTATTTTCAAGCATGGAGGTAGCTGCATCATGGTATGGGTATGCTTGACATAGGCAATTACTAGGAAGTTTTTCACAATAAAAATAAGCAGGATGGATCTAAGCACAGACAAAATCCTAGAGGAAAACCAGTTGCTTTACACGAGAGACAGCTGGATAATAACCTACAACATGAGTCCAAATCTACTCTGGAGTTGTTTATCAAGAAGACAGTGAATGTTACTGAGTGGCCAAGTTACAGTTTTTAGTCAAATCTGCTTGAAAATCTATAGTAATACTTGAAAATTGCTGTCTAGCCAACATTCCCAACATCTTGACAGTGCTTGAAGAATGTTTTAAAGAATAATGGGCAAATGTTGCACAATCCAGGTGTGCAAAGCTGTTAGAGACTTACCCAGAAAGACTCACAGCTGTAATCAATGACTAAGGTGTTTCTAACATGTATTGATTTGACTCAGGGAGCTGAATACATATGCAGTGAAAAAATTATAGTTATTTCATTTCTATGAATCTTTAAAAAAATGTCTTTGACTTTGACATTACAAGAGCATTTTGTGTAGATTGTAAAAAAATGTTAACAATTAAATACATGTTAATCCCACTTTGTATCACAATAGAATGTGAAGAAATCCAAGGGGAATTCATACTTTTGCAAGGCACTGTAAATCACCCTATTGTTTGTTTAGGGATGTTTTTTATTCATCTATCTATATTCACATTCTGCTAATGTGTCTTCCTTGCAGTCAAGGTAAGTCAAGGTAAGAATCAAGGTAAGAATATAATTCATAAAATTAGTCACTCATGGTCAATTTTAATCTTTCAATTTTTTACTGTTTGCTTCTCACATTTTCACAAACACTACGTACACATGAAAACATCTTCCCAATAGCAAAGCCACTAAGCCAAACCTGCATGTCACAACAATGTCCATATACACAGTGTCCATATACACAGTGTCCATATACACAGTATCCATATACACAGTATCCATATAACAATGTCCATATACACAGTGTCCATATACACAATGTCCATATACACAGTATCCATATACACAATGTCCATATACACAGTATCCATATACACAGTGTCCATATAACAATGTCCATATACACAGTATCCATATACACAGTGTCCATATACACAGTATCCATATACACAGTGTCCATATACACAGTGTCCATATACACAGTATCCATATAACAATGTCCATATACACAGTGTCCATATAAGAATGTCCATATACACAGTATCCATATACACAGTGTCCATATACACAGTATCCATATACACAGTGTCCATATAACAATGTCCATATACACAGTGTCCATATAAGAATGTCCATATACACAGTATCCATATACACAGTGTCCATATACACAGTATCCATATACACAGTGTCCATATAACAATGTCCACATACACAGTATCCATATACACAGTGTCCATATAACAATGTCCACATACACAGTATCCATATAACAATGCCCATATACACAGTATCCATATACACAGTGTCCATAAAACAATGTCCATATACACAGTATCCATATACACAGTGTCCATAAAACAATGTCCATATACACAGTATCCATAAAACAATGTCCACATACACAGTATCCACATACACAGTATCCACATACACAGTATCCATATACACAGTGTCCATATAACAATGTCCATATACAGTGTCCATAAAACAATGTCCATATACACAGTGTCCATAAAACAATGTCCATATACACAATGTCCATATACACAATGTCCATATACACAGTGTCCATATAACAATGTCCATATACACAGTATCCATATACACAGTGTCCATATAACAATGTCCATAAACACAGTGTCCATATAACAATGTCCATATACACAGTATCCATATACACAGCGCATTGAACAACCACATTGAAAGCCTTTTCTGTGCCTTTTTGAAAATGACCAACAACTACAACCCTTCAGTATTTACAGTGGAAAATACTACAAGTGGCACTGAAACAACAGAGGATCTCCTTGAAGGTTTTGCGCATCTCGAGACTGCGGAAGGCATAGATAACGGGGTCTATGACAGAGTTACACATGATGAGCACCAGGTAGGTGGTAAAGTGGGACATGTAGCAGACACAGAGCTGGTTCTTGGGACAGGTGATGAGGAGGATGAGGTGGAGGAAGAAAGGTGCCCAGCAGCATACGAACACCCCTAGGAGGATGGTGATGGTGATGGCTCCCTTCATGCAGGTCCTCTGGGGCACCACACCCTCCGCGGGAAGAACAGCAATGCGCTTGATGTGAAGCCTCGCCAGCAGGAACATGTGAACATACAGAGTGGCCATGAGCACCAGCATGGTGAAGAACATGATGATCAGACACACAACGACTGCCTTGCTCTCTGAGTAGACGATGAAGACTATCCCACAGAACACACATGTCAGCCAGATGCCACCGATGGCCAGGACAGCCCGCCGCATCGTCACGATGCTGTGGTAGCGTAGGGCATAGAAGATGGTCACGTAACGGTCAATGGTGATAGCTAAAAGGTTACAGATTGAGGCCACCAGGGAGATACAGATGATGGAGTCAAAGAAGTTGTCCATGAGTTGAATAAAGTGGTCATCTGCCACAATAAACCGACTGTTCAGCGCAGCGATAACCACCGTCTCTAGTGAGTTGGAGACACTCACAAGCATGTCAGCAGCAGCAAGACTACACAGGAGTACGTACATGGGTGAGTGGAGGTTCTTGTTCTTGACCACTGCCAAGATCACCAAGATATTCTCCAGAAGGCTGACGATCCCCAGTGTCAGGAACACCTCAGCTTGGATGTGGACTGCCTCACACAGACCAGGCTCGATGCCGGTCAGGTTCCCCTGTTCGTCCTCCCCAGCCAGAGACTCCCTGGTGGTTTCATTGAGCTGAAGGTCCAGCGGCAGCAGATGTCTATAAGTGTTGTTCATCAGGTGGGAATTTGGACAACAGTTCACTGAGGGAGAACCTCTTCTGGAGCCCTGCTGCTGAACGTTTTTACTCCTCCTCTGAGATCAGAGCTAGAGAGAACTGTGGTTATCTGTTTTGCTCCTGAGCTCTGAGAGCACTGTAAGCCCCCCCCCGGTCCAATTCAATGAACACACAGATAGCCTGAACATGGGTGTTTGTGTATACACACACATACACATAAGGACACTTGTGCGCAAACACACATTCAGTAGTTTGACATAGACTAAGTTGTTTCACGTTACGCAATTTTCACTTGACCTGATAATACTTCATCGATGACAGTAGCCCTTTCCTGCAGTCAAATTACCTAGTGGCCTCAGGGGTGGAATGTTATTCATATTTTCTTATGTACATGTCATAACCAGTCATAAAATAATGCAATATATGTCACAACAGGTGTAAATATATGGGTCATGACAGTGTTACGAGATATTATGACAGGTTATGACAAGTTATGTCAGTTGTTATAAAATTGTATGACATGGTTATGACTGTGTCATAAAGTGTTATGACAATGGCTGTCAAATAAAGTGTTAGCAATATTTTTCAAAATGTCATAATTAATAAACATTATTTCAATTTTGTTATATTTCAGTCTTTTGTGATGTATGTAAAGTGCAATATTCGGATGCAAGCTCAAAATGGAATACATTTCAACTCAATATCTGACATGGTCCAGGAGTCCATTACCATGTGTGTGAGGTGTATACTTTTGTTTCAAAGTAGATTTGTTTAATACTACCAAGAAACTAGCCCACTGCAGTAAAAGGTTCATTCTATTTGACTGCCTTCTTGAAAGTAAAAATAACCTAGCTAATTGAGAAACTTACAGTTAATTCAACTGACAAGACCGATGGTGCATGTAAAATCTAAATCGAGAAGAATCATTGTTTCAAAAGTAGCTCTTTTGCACAAAATTATTTAAAACAAAGAGATTTGGTAAAAATGGCATTTTAGCATTTCGTTCTTATAGTAGCTACTTGCTAGAACCTGAGACATATGTCCTTATTCTCTCTATGAGACTTGTCAGAACATATATGCATAAGAACAGGTCTAACCCTTTCTGTCTGTTTGCATTTCATCCAAGATAGCATTACACAACTGGCATGGATTAAGACTTTTTTGTTGTTGTTGTGATCTTTACACATGAGGTGGGAAGACAGTTGATGTGCAGTCAAGCTGGAAATGCCAATATTCAGGGTCATAGCAGGTAAAAAGTAAACGGGGCCATTTTTTTCATCTAAGAGCATAGTTGCTTAGTTGTACTGGTTGCTAAGCGTAAACCACAATGTCATGTCCTAATCTGGTTCAATAGACAAAGTTAGTCTGGGGATGAGGTTATTGTTATGACTCATGGCTTTCATAACCAAGTCTTTATAACAATTCAATAATGATGAGATGGGAGACGGGAATCAGTTAAGCTATTGGCATCTCAACATATACAACTCCCATGAAGCTCTGCGGCAAAACCCCAATACACAACAGTTATGGTTAGTCCATTGCCTGTAGCTATGGCTGACTGTCTGTCTTTAACCTTCTCCTCACCTAAACTGCATGCACCCTGTTATTCTGATTATGTTATTTAGCAGGAAGAATACCGAATAATATATTTATATGAGTAAAATGTCACTTGTGCAGATCACAAACTCGTTATTACCGTTGCTGAGGGGTCTTTCTTCATTTAAGAAACTTTAATATTAATAGGTTTACACACATACTGCATTTTTCACACATACCACAAACCAGTTTGTATGTATGACACAAGTTATGACACTAGAGGGCACCTTTACACACATACTGTATTTTTCACACATTCCACAAACCAGTTTGTATGTATGACACAAGTTATGACACCAGAGGGCACCTCTGCATCACAGATAATAGTTCAACTGTGGAAAGTACTGCTTATTACCGTGACCAAGAACAATGGAGGATTGGCGCTGACCTCTAGGAGGCCACCAGAGTCGTGCCAGCAGTGAAGAGACTGTTTCTGGCCAGGGTAGTTATAAATGGCTTTAGAAAGCTGAATAGAGAGGCAGCTACTCCTGTGGGAGAGAAACAAACCTGCCATTGCCTTCTATTGAGCATTGCCAGATCAGACAGTTGGCTACCAAGTTTTTATCCTGCTTTTAACACCAATGTCTTTTAAAGTAGCCTATGTCCTCACTTCACATTTGTAGATGGAGAATTTACGAGCTGATGTGAAAAGATCTGATATGATTGGTCAAAAGACCAATTAGTGAGAAAAATACCAGAATTGGGCTTCCAGGTGTAAATGCTGCCTATTTAAACTGTGTATTACAGTGTTACAGATTACCATTGTAATCTCCATGTATTTTGTCTTCATTTGTTTCCAAACATGTGATTTCTGCTAAATTTGGACCTTTATGGCACATGTCTGTGGTTCAAGTCCCTATCCTCTTAAAATGAAGTTTACATGGTTTACCTATATGGCCCCCTGTGTGATCAACCATGGATGATGATGGAAGCAGTTTTTGATGACTATTGACATGGCTTGCATCCATTTTGCAGAGAGGAACCAGAAAGACAAGACTACTGGAATTGTTAACATGTTGGTTATTATCAGTAAAACACAAGAAATCACATACCAATTGTGCAACCACAGAGCAAGCTCAGCTTGCGCGCGCATCCCTAATAACTTGAACAATGCGTTATGAGTTAACCTGTAAACCAATAGTTAATCTTCTCCAAGAGTGCAAAAACAACGGAGTCAAAGTGATAAAACTGAGGCTTCAAAATTCTGCACTCCGGCATCATATACCAAGCGTAGGTGCACTTCAATAAAATAATATTCGTCATGGAAATGGAAACAATATCAACGTTCGCTAAGAAGCTTTGGTGCGTCAAGAAACAACTTATTCTAGTCCTCACTCCGCTTATTCTCCTCCCGTTAATTTTTGGTCTACCGGAAAAGGTAAGTGGTTATTGGAAGAAACACAAATCTTGTTACTCTAACCATTTATTTCTCTAACTCACAAGAAAAACTAGTTTTATAACTGTATATAACTAAGCCAAATTGCTGAACCACATCAAATTGTCATGACCTACTACTGAAAGTCAGGCAATGGTTAAATACAGTATTGCCACATAGCCTAAAACTGATATGATTAATAATATCCACACCTGCCTTTAAATCTGAACACCCATTAAACCAATATCTGTTGGAATAAGACTTCACTGAAATTAGAATCAGGATCATAAAACATGCCATTAGAACAGGACATGGTCCCGCTTCATCATATAGCTAAAACATCAATCCTCACATTAATAATAACTTGACCCTAACTCCATTCACCCCTCTTAATCATAGCCATAACCCAATTGGAGACCTAACCAACCAATCTGAGACCTAACACAGCTATTAATAACTTCATGGGCTTAATTTTGCAATTTCAGCCACAGAAAAAAAGTACATTCCTTATACATTTGTCTTTCCACAGCGTGATACAAACATTAATGAAATAGATCACCTTTGGCATTTACTCTTAATGTTCACCAACATGTTTCTGTTATGTTTTTCAGGAGGGGAAATGTCTGTATGTGGTGCTGCTAATGGCTGTGTTCTGGTGCACAGAGGCTCTTCCCTTAGCTGTCACTGCCATGCTACCTGTTTGCCTCTTTCCAACAATGGGAATTATTCCATCCAAAAAAGTCTGCCCTCAGTACTTCCTCGATACAAATTTTCTCTTTCTCAGTGGTCTTGTGATGGCGTCAGCTATCGAGGAATGGGGTCTGCATCGCAGAATAGCTCTGAAAGTTCTTAAGATTGTTGGAGTCAAACCAGCCTGGTGAGAAGTCTATATCGCCATATATACATTTATCATCATTTATATTTTGGGATTATTTTCCATTATCTAATATGAATCCACTACATATGGTAAAACATACATAATCATGTTTTTACAAAAAATAAAATGTACATTTTGATTGAACCTTTATTTAACTAGGCAAGTCAGTTAAGAACAAATTCTTATTTAATGACGGCCTACAAAAAGGCAAAAGGTGTCCTGCAGGGACGGGGGACTGGGATTAAAAATGTAAAATAAATATGAATGAAGATATTGAGATAAAACTGTCCAGTTTGAGTGTTTGTTGCAGCTCGTTCCAGTCGCTAGCTGCAGTGAACTGAAAAGAGAAGCGACCCAGGGATGTGTGTGCTTTGGGGACCTTTAACAGAATGTGACTGGCAGAACGGGTGTTGTATGTGGAGGATGAGGGCTGCAGTAGATATCTCAGATAGGGGGGAGTGAGGCCTAAGAGGGTTTTATAAATTAGCATTGCAAATGGTATACAGAGATGACCAGTTTACAGAGGAGTATAGAGTGCAGTGATGTGTCCTATATGGAGCATTGTTGGCAAATCCGATGGCCGAATAGTAAAGCACATCTAGCCGCTCGAGAGCACCCTTACCTGCCAATCTATAAATTATGTCTCCGTAATCTAGCATGGATAGGATGGTCATCTGAATCAGGTTTAGTTTGGCAGCTGGGGTGAAAGAGGAGTGATTACTATAGAGGAAACCAAGTCTAGATGTAACTTTAGCCTGCAGCTTTGATATGTGCTGAGAGAAGGACAGTGCACCGTCTAGCCCACATATGTCAGAGTCAAGGCCCGCGGGCCACATCCGGCCCGCAAGAAGGTTTTTTACGGCCCCTGGGATGATCTTGATTTATTATTAGAACCGGCCCGCAGCAAGCCGGCAGCCCGCAGATCTTTTACACGCACCAATACTACATTTCCCACAATGCAAAGGTGACGCACCGAGCAGTAGGCTGCTTCATTTCAATATTTATTGGCACAGCAGTCGTCAGCATCACAGTAAAATTAACTTTCAGATACCCATCAAAAATGGCAAAACGGAAGGTGGATACTGAGAACCGGGGGTTTCAAACAAGGTGGGAGTCGGAGTATATGTTCACGAAGGTAGCTGGAAAACCTGTGTGTCTTCTGTGTGGAGAAAGTGTGGCGGTACTGAAAGAGTATAATCTGAGACGACATTATGAAACGAAACACGCGGACACACACGCGGACGCAACTGTCAAGGCCAGTTTTATTTTGGCAGAAGAGATCGCTAAATCAGCCCGGCCATTTACGGAGGGGGATTTCATCAAAAACTGCATGATTAAAGTTTGTGACGAAGTTTGCCCAGAAAAAAGGCAACTCTTTTTAAATGTGAGTCTGAGCAGAAACACCATTGCCGAGAGAGTAGACCAGTTGTCCATCAATCTAAAAGAGCAGCTTGTGAAAAAGGGAAAAGATTTTATTGCATATTCCTTGGCTGTGGATGAGAGCACCGACATTTCTGACATTGCCCAGTTGTCAATTTTCATCCGCGGAGTGGACTCCAACCTAAGCGTGACAGAGGAGTTTTTGGCTTTACGTCCTATGCATGGCACAACTACGGGGCATGATTTGTATGAAGAGGTGTCAAGATGTGTAAATGAGATGGAGCTGCCTTGGGAAAAACTCGTGGGTTTGACAACCGACGGAGCACCTGCGATGTGTGGACACAGGAGCGGACTGGTGGCGAAGATACGGGAAAAGATGCAAGAGGAAAACGCGACAGGTGAGCTGACAGCTTATCATTGTATCATACACCAGGAAGCGTTGTGCGGTAAAGCCTTGAAAATGGAGCATGTAATGAGCATCATCACGCGCACAGTTAACTTTATCAGAGCCAAAGGTTTGAATCACCGCCAGTTCAAGGCATTTCTGACGGAGTTAGAAACGGAGCATGGTGATTTGCCTTATCACACAGAGGTGCGATGGCTAAGCCAGGGAAAGGTGCTTCAAAGATGTTTCGAGCTTCGTGAGGAGATTTGTCTGTTCTTGGACAGCAAAGGGAAAGACACAACACAACTCCGAGACGAAATGTTTCTGTGTGAAATGGCTTTTCTGTGTGACATTACGAGTCATCTGAATGCAATAAACTTGCAGCTGCAGGGTCGGGATCGTGTCATCTCTGATATGTACAGTACAGTGAAGGCATTTAAAACCAAACTGACTCTGTGGGAGACGCAGATGCGGAAAGAAAATTTGAGCCACTTTCCCAGCTGCCAGACCATGAAAGAGAAGCTCTCTACCAGTGCGTTCCCGAGCACACAGTTGGCTGATAAAATAGGTATGCTTGCCGCTGACTTTCGACGCCGATTTGCTGACTTTGAAGCACAAAAAAGCAGGTTGGAACTGCTCGGTAACCCATTTGCTGTTGACGTGGAAAGCTCACCACCAAACCTCCAAATGGAGTTGATTGACCTCCAATGCAATGATGCACTGAGGGCAAAATATGCGGCAGTGGGTGCTGCGGAGTTCGCCCGTTTCCTCCCCGGCACAATGCCCCAGCTGCGCATCCAGGCTGCTCAAACGTTGTCTATGTTTGGCAGCACATACCTGTGTGAACAACTGTTTTCTTTGATGAACCTGAACAAAACATCACACAGAAGTCGACTTACTGCTGAACACCTCCACTCAATTCTGAGGATTTCTTCAGCTCAGAGCCTTACCCCGAACATTGATGAACTTGTGGAAAAGATGGGACACCACCAAGTATCACCCTCAACCTCAAACAAGTGAACATTACTGTGCAATCACATATTTAGAGTTTTTACTCAGTTCAAGTTTAAAAGTTAAAATTTAATATTTGTTTTCACTGCATGTTACTTCTCCTTAAACAAAGTGTTGTTTTTGATTAATAGATTTTTGCACTTTATTTTTTTGTATTTCAATCCAATTATATTTTAAAAATATTTCAGTTGAGTGGATGATAGAAAATTGCTATTATTGTTTTTTCTTTGAAGTAAATTTAGCCCACTTTTGCTAAAATAGAAAATATAGTCTACTGATGGTGCCTTGAATACCGGTTTCTTTCATTTAATGTTCATGTTATGGGGATATTTATATAAAGGAAATTTGTCTTTTGTGTCTGTTGAAAATGAAAGATTACTGACAGAGCCATAAGAAAATATTGCTTTATTTATCTGATCATATTGTAATATATTTGTTAGGTTTTCAGTAGGTTCAATTAGGTTCACTAGACTATATGCGTCATTTAAAAATTTTTCAATGAACATTCGAACAGTCCGGCCCTCGTCTTGTAGCTGATTTTTTTATTTGGCCCTCCGTCCATTTGACTTTGACACCCCTGGTCTAGCCATACTCCTAAGTACTTGCATGAGGTGACTACCTCAAGCTCTAAACTCTCATAGGTAGTAATCACACCTGTGGGAAGAGGATCATTCTTCTTAGCAAACCACATGACCTTTGTTTTGGAGGTGTTCAGAACAAGATTAAGGGTAGAGATAGCTTGTTGGACACTAAGAAAGCTTTGTTGGAGAGCATTTAACACAAAATTCGGGGAGGGGCCAGCTGAGTGTAAGACTGTATCATCTGCATTTAAATGGATGAGAGAGCTTCCTACTGCCTGAGCTATGTTGTTGATGTAAATTTAGAAGAGCGTGGGGTCTAGGATCGAGCCTTGGGGTACTCCCTTGGTGATAGGCAGTGGCTGAGACAGCAGATTTTCTGACTTTATACACTGTACTCTTTGAGAGAGGTAGTTAGCAAACCAGGCCAAAGACCCCTCAGAACCACAAATACTCCTCAACCAGGCCAATACTCAAGAAAGCCAGTCAGTTGATTATTGACAAGTTTTTCCAACACTTTTGAGAAACAGGTCAAAATATAAATAGGCCTATAACAGTTAGGATCAGCTTGATCTCCCCCTTTAAATAAAGGACAAACCGTGGCTGTCTTCCAAGCAATGGGAACCTCCACAGAAAGGAGAGACAGGCTTAAAATGTTTGAGATAGGCTTGGCGATGATAGGGGCAGCAACCTTAAAGAAGAAAGGGTCTAAACCATCTGACCCAGATGTTTTTTTGTGGTCAAGTTTAAGGAGCTGCTTTAGCATCTCGGACTCAGTGACCGCCTGCAGGGAGAAACTTTGTAGCGGGGCAGGGGAAAAAGAGGGAGAAGCATCGGGGAGAGTCGCATTAGAAGGGGTGGGAGATGAGGAAATGTTGGATGGGCAAGGTGGCATGGCTGAGTCAATTAGGAATCCTGACTTAATGAAGTGGTGATTATAGAGCTCAGCCATGTGCTTCTTGTCAGTAACAACCACATCATCAACATTAAGGGACATGGGCAGCTGTGAGGAGGAGGGTTTATTCTCCAGGTCATTAACCGTTTTCCAGAGCTTCTTGGGGTTAGACCCACAGAGAGAGAACTGCTCCTTACAGTAACTAACTTTGGCCTTCCAGACAGCCTGAGTGCACTTATTTATCATTTTCCTGAATGACAGCCAGTCAGCCTGAGTATGCGTGTGCCGAGCCTTTCGCCAAATGCAATTCTTACGGTGGATTACGGTCGAACCAGGGGCTAAATCTGTTTTTAATTCTCATTTTCTTTATGGTGGTGTGTTTGTTAACAATCCCACTGAAAATTTCAAATAAGAAGGTCCAAGCGTCTTCGAGCTGATTCTCTACCATTTTACATAGGCCAGTTGTTATCAAAAATGTTATTAATAATCATAGTATTGATTTGTCACTCCACTTACACCTGACCCATGTGCCCATCTCTCTCCCCATACAGGTTGATTTTGGGAATGATGATCACATCTGCCTTCCTGTCCATGTGGCTCAGCAACACAGCAACAACGGCCATGATGCTTCCCATTGCTAACGCCATCCTGGAGAGCCTCTTTGGGGACCTGGCCACTCTGAAGGAGAACTGCAAGGTGAAAGAGGAGACAGAGGGTGAGTTGCTGTGTAGGGTTTCTCCAACTGTCCCACATACATCTAGCGAAAATATTAAGACCTATACAGTAGCTAAGCCAGGACAAATTTAGTCTATCAACACTGAAGGGTAGAATTAATGCTAATTGTTTGTAGTGCTTACCCAAGGGTGTCAAACTCAATCCTTGGAGGGACAAGTGTCTGCTGATTTTATTTTTTTCATTTCAATTTGTGTCCAGTTAAGACCTATACAAACAAGTGAGAGGAGTTCCTAACTGATCAGTGACCTTAATTAATCAAGAAAATAAGGAGGAGCGAAAACCCACAGACACTCGGGCCTCTGTGGAATGAGTTTGACACGTGCCTTACATAGAAGAACAGATTATACTTTAATTTTCCACATTAAAACAGTTTTAATGTTTCCACATTAAAACTGTAATAGGTAACTCAAGGTGTGAACTTCGTACAACTACTGTACCTTTTCTATCATATTGCCTTCAGAGCACGACATGTCAAGTTATTCAATATTAAAATGGTAATTTATTGATTATAGTAGCCACCTTTCAAGTCATTTATTAAATATGACAGAGGTCTACAGACAACCTAGTTAGAAAACTGAAACTCACAAGCTTTGATTACATATCAATTGTTAATATCTCTGTTATAGCTTGTCTCATTCATACTATAGCTATGTGTACCGTAGCATCAAACCAGTTGGTTTATGGGAAATGTATTGATTCTCCGTAGAGGCAGTTACACTTAGATAACCCCCTAAATCTCCTTCAAATTGGTATTCAATATGAGATTATTATGTCTAAGCCTGTCCTTAAAAATATTTTGTAATTTGTCACTGCACAGTGAACAATGGAGAGAATAACTCTAACAACCTGTTAACTTCAACATCCATCAGGTCAATCACAAGTAAAGCTGCATTCTCTGCCCTCTGAAAAACAGATATTGTCTATAGATGGGTAAGAAAGGAAGCATAAACAAACTGAACAATTTTAGCTCTCGTGTTGGATTCATGGTTATCATGTAGCTATTTACTAGCATTGTTACAATCTGGTTACATTTCCCTATATTATATCTTAAGAACTGATGGGATGGTGCGGTCAAATGGGAGGACTGCACAGGAGATCAGGACAGAGTCAGAGTACCAGATGAAGGTGTGGAAAGGCTTCCTGATCTGTATCCCATACGCTGCCAGTATCGGAGGGACTGCCACCCTGACAGGCACGGCGCCAAACCTTATCCTCATTGGACAACTTAAGAGGTACCCAAGTTCAGGACTTGACTGATCTCTCTTTCTGCTACTGCATCTGTACATACCCTCTCATAGACCTCACAGGCCCATCAGATAGAACAATAAAGGTATGTAAGGAGAAAAGGTATCCCCGAGAAGGTCTATGAAAGGGTTTTAACCATTAGAAGGTCTATGAAAGGGTTTTAACCATTATGAAAAAAGATGAGTACTGTTCTCCCCCCCCCCCCCCCCAAGTTGGCTGGATGTCGTTTGGGTGGTGGACCATTCTTGATACATGCGGGAAACTGTTGAGTGTGAAAAACTCAGCAGCGTTGCAGTTTTAGTATAAGAGATGTTTGAAAAGACCGCTGGAAATTTCAGACGGTTTTGGTGGGATGGAGTTTTGGCCTGCCTGGTGACATCACCAGGCTGTAAATGAGTCAATAGACCAATAAGAAAGATAGACCTCTCTGCCAACCTCTCTGCCAACACCTAGTTTTCAGTTTTCCCCTCCCCACTCAGACAGTCCTAGCTAAATTCTTTCTTGAGAAATTGCTCTTGCTAAGAGGCTATTTATTATTATTTATTTTTTTACCATTTTAATTGAAAACAAATTACAGTAAGGTACTTAATTGTTACCCAGAAATGATATGATATTGAGGACCTTTAAAGGCATATGACACCAACCTGACAACCTGAGTTAGGATTTTACTGGCAAATAGCTGTTTGAAGAACAATGTTACATTTTAGACCATAAAATACTACTTTTTTCATGTTTGCTGTACAGTTTTTGACAGTTGCTTATTTGTGTCCTAGTTACTTCCCAGAGTGCGACTTGATAAATTTTGGCTCTTGGTTTGCATTCGCCTTTCCTCTCATGGTGCTCTTCCTCATCTTGGCATGGCTGTGGATTTCTTTCCTCTACGGGGGCTTGAATTCGCGGTATGGTGGTCAAATCAAATCTAAGTTCCTCAAAAGTGTGTAATATAAAAACGTGACTATAGATGATCACATAGGTAGTCTGTGATAGAGTTCTAGGACTTCTGCCTGTACACTTTTTAAAATAATATGAAGTAATACATTCTCCTACCTGTCAGATACATTCACACTATTTTAATACCATTTGTTGTGTTCAGGTTATGTGTGAAGAAACAGGACGAAAGAGCACAAGCAGAGAAAAAAGCAGAGGCTGTTATTGATGAAGACTACAGAAAACTAGGCCCCATAAAGTAAGGGACTCTAGCCTTATCTCTAGACTAAATCACAGGCAACATGCTCTAATCTTAAATCATGCCCTATACCAGCGTTGGCCAATTCTGGTTCAGGAGGGCCACATTGTTTGCATGCTTTAGATTGTTTATTTTAATCAGTTGGATGGAACAAAATCCTGCTAGAACCCTCCAGGACTAAGGATAACCTCTGTTCTAGACCCTCTGTACTTAGTCAGGAGTAATGTAGAATTCCTCAATGACAACAATTTCCATCTTCCATTTTAGTTTTGCAGAAGGATCCATCGCATTCTTTTTCATTTTGTTTGCCGTTCTCCTGTTCACAAGAGATCCCAAATTTGTAACTGGATGGTCCACATTTTTCAACAAAGGGTAAGACAGATAAGCTTGCTACAAGCTAACAAGGCACTGCCCGTTACCTCGGAAATGTCTGTATAATTCACTGGAGGCATGAGGAAACCAGCTGCATCATGACTTCCCCTTCTCTGATTCTCTTCCTACTGTAGGTATGTGTCAGATGCGACCACTGGAGTGATCATTGTGTCAATCCTATTTTTCTTCCCTTCCCAGAAGCCCTCTCTTAGCTGGTGGTTTGATTCTAGAGGTCAGTACTTGAAAGGACATGTCCCAAATAATAAGAAATATGTTTTCGGAATATGTAGATGGAAAATACCACTGCCTCTAGTCATATCACCTTTCTGTACTGATACAGAGGACACATGGGATGTTTTCGAATCAAAAGATTAGATGGAGTGAAGCAGCTGTATGCATATACTGTAGACCAAGGGTTTTAAACTCACATTATTTAAGCAATAAGGCCCGAAGATTGTGGTATGTGGCCAATTTTCCACAGCTAAGGGCTGTTCTTAAGCACAACGCAACACAGAGTGCCTGGATACAGGCCTTAGCCGTGGTATATTGGCCATATACCACAAACCCGAGGTGCCTTATTGCTATTATAAACTGGTTACCAACGTAATTAGAGCAGTAAAAAATCAAAATCAAAATCATACCCATGGTATATGGTCTGATTTACCACGGTTGTCAGCCAATCAGCATTCAGGGCTTGAACCACCCAGTTTATAATATTAATTATACCATGGCATTGTTGAATACTTGTTCCTGATTGGCTTGAAGGGCATTCTAGAGGGTGCATTATTTCCCTATAACGCATGGTATATTTGCACGGTAGAATTCAATGGCTATAGTTCATTCAATGGCTATAGTTAATTCTTCCATGTTCTATATTTGCTTTTGAAAACAAAAGTCAAATTGAAAACATTATTGGCATTGTTGAATTCGATTTTCATAATGGCAAGCTAGAACTCATGGTTTGGTTAGCCAAACTAGCGAGCCTGTTTGGTTACCACGGCAATTACTAATGCACTTGCTAGCTACTTCAGTGGATGTTGAACACAATTCTACCAGCAAATGAACACATTTCTTTAAATTATAGCCATGATATAAAAGGGATAATCAACTTAGGGCTCTATGCATTCTCTGGAAAATAATGAAACTCCTTGGTAGGTCAGTTCCACTCTGCCAGCACGTTGTTGAACACAACTTCTGCATTGTTCATTAATTTCCATAGAATGCAGAGGCCTTTGTTGATTATCCCTTACATCATGCCTCACCAGAAATAAATTACAGTACAGATGTCGTATCTTAATTTGATCACGCTGTTGTTACAGGAATTTTCCTGCACAACGGGAAATTCTAACTTGTAGTGTATTCAAGGTTTAAAAATGATTTTAAAGTTTGTAATTTATACTTTAAAATGTCAGACTTGATTTGCCATAATGAAAAATGTATCAACCTCTACAAAAAATGACAATTAATTATAATCCATATATTAACTCACATTTCCTGTTGCTGCAGGATTATTCTACTGCTGTAGCAAACTGGCTCCAATTAAGATCCTATATCTGTATCATTGACTACTATCAAAGTAGAATATTCTTTCTTTCTTTCATTAGTCCATTTCTGAAGTGCAAAACTTGCATTGGCTCTGTTGTTAGGTACTGTAAATCACCTGAGGAATGTTAATGACGTAGATTAGTCTGAGCAGCATTCTGTTGTGAGGTAAGACTGTAGCCCCTTTGTTTGTGTGATTATTATTAATCTCTCAAAAGTGTGTCGCCACACTTTGGTTTGCTCTGTTTACTACAGTTGAAGTTGGAAGTTTACATACACCTTAGCCAAAGACATTTCAACTCAGTTTTACACAATTCCTGACAATTAATCCTAGTAAAAATTCCCTGTCTTAGGTCAGTTAGGATCACCACTTTATTTTAAGAATGTGAAATGTCAGAATAATAGCAGAGAGAATGATTTATTTCAGATTTTATTTATTTCATCACATTCCCAGTGGGTCAGACGTTTACATACCCTCAATTAGTATTTGGTAGCATTGCCTTTAAATTGTTTAACTTGGGTCAAACGTTTCGGGTAGCCTTCCACAAGCTTCCCACAATAAGTTGGCCCATTCCTCCTGACAAAGCTGGTGTAACTGAGTCAGGTTTGTAGGCCTCCTTGCTCACGCACGCTTTTTCAGTTCTCACCACAAATTTTCTATGGGATTGAAATATTTCTGGCCCAGCGGTACCCGAGAGAAAAACAAAACACCAGCCATGGCCATATTTGGACCCTTAACCCATATTTTAACCCCTAACCCCCACCTTCAGCCTTTTCTTTATTACTCCTTTTCAAGGCCCCTTGCAGGTTAGATATTCTGATATTTCGGTGGTTGACCTGGATTTAGCTGGTGGGCCGAGGTTGATTGTATACCTTGTCATGTTTTCCACAGCATCAAATACTCCATATGTTCCTCTCCTATCATGGAAGAAAGCACAGGAATGTGTCCCGTGGAATATCATTCTGTTGCTGGGTGGAGGCTTTGCCATGGCCAAGGGATGTGAGGTAAAACCATATAATTTACATATAGAATCAATTTGCCCTATGGGTAAAACCTGTTGATGTTTAATGATGCACAAAGATATGAAATCCCTTTAATTCACATTCAAATATCTATTGTGTGGTGATTTATATACTTTTGACCTATTTCTGCTACTACTGAGATGGGGGCTGTCTGTTGATGCTCCGTCCCTGTTGTATAATATAGGAGTCAGGACTGGCGGCGTGGATAGGAGCCTACCTCCAGCCTATTGCCCAGGTCCCCCCTGCTGTGGCCGTCATGTTCATCACAGCTTTCCTGGCCTGTTTCACAGAGTTTGCCAGCAACACCGCCACCATTATCATATTCCTGCCCGTCATCGCTGAACTGGTGAGCTGTCATCTATGACATGACCACAACATTCAACGTTTAGTTCGATGTTTCCATTATTGAGATTGACGTGCCCTGTGGGTATGAAAAGGACAGGCCTACTGTAGTAGGCAATCATTTTGAAGGAAAACATGTATTTTGTGTCTAGTATTTGAATATCCCTTGTTATCTACCAAAAAGCCTTGAACTACATTGGATTACTAATTCATGGATTAGTGTTCCCCATGGGAAAAGATGATGGGGAGGTGCTCTCTTCTCTAATCTCCCACAGCAATTTACCTTTTTAGTGTTTTCCATGGGGTTAACAGATCTGTCAGTGTAGCACCATGGCTGTTGGGTCTATTTGTATGTCTGTTGGACATTAACTACAGTTATCAGTAACCAGTTGTCTTTGGCTGGGAGTGACAATGTCCTGCAGTATCGTTCAATCTAAGCAGTAGTATCACCCACCCAGTATCATCCAGTATCACCACGACAAGTGCGCAATACTTACTTATCTTCAGTAAAATTCCCAAGCCAAATAAATTACTACTAACAAATTGGAATATTGTTGCCAGTTATTGAATGAGAGATGGATTCACTCACTCCTTACTAACGTGTGTGCTCCTTGTGTTTGTCTGAAGAAAAGTGTTTAAAAGTGTTATTATTTTTGTCAAAAGAATAGCAACAAATGTGTTTGTCTCCTCTTGACAGGCTATGTTTGTCAAGGTGAACCCTCTTTACTTTATGATACCTGCGACAACAGGATGTTCATTTGCATTCATGTTGCCAGTCTCCACCCCTCCCAACTCCATTGCCTTTGCATCTGGCCATCTTTTGGTGAAGGACATGGTAAGATCCTTACGCCGATGTACTGTATGACCATATGTCAGACTGTTCCTAAACTTAAAGGTACTGTATTCTATCATATACATCTGTTTGGTTTCTCTATTTACAGGTGAAAACAGGCTTTGTGATGAACATTTTGGGCATTTTATCGGTTTCTCTGGCCATGAACACTTGGGGTCGTGCCATGTTCAGTTTGGAGACTTATCCAGACTGGGCTCGTCCAGTCAACATGTCCAGTACTGTCACAGATATACAGTTCCCCTCCGACTCACCTTTCAACCTTACTAGTTTACCGTAGATCTGAAGCTTATCCAGTATAATTATTATACTGCATTATATAGTAAATACTGTATCATCATTTCTGAATATGTACAAAGTCAATAACTATAGACTTGGGGAGAATTAGCTGTTACTTTAAGTAATTTAGCCTATGGTGTGATGGCTATACCATGTTGCTTAAGTACTGTCCTTTTTCAATCAGTCTACTGTATATGAGTTTAGATTTTTTAACTGTTTATATTTTGTTCAGGCTCTCATTGTGATCTACGTACTCTGTCATGTAGATTATACCAAGTCCTATCAGCTCATTTTCTTGTTTGTCACGAACCCCTGCTCTCCCCAGATGTGTCCTGTGTTTTGCCTTGATTTGTTTTAGATCACTATGACATGTTTCCATTGGAAGATAATTTGTTTGGGCAGGGCGGGGGGCGACAGAATAGACAGTGGTTGGTCTGTCTGTTGTTGTGTTCTCTTCCACAGTTATACAACAAGTCATGTCGGACATAGTTTTTGTCCAGACACCGGTGATGTCTTGTCTCATCTCTCACTATGCTTGCTGAAATGAATTGCATCTTAGTGACGTCTGCTGGTCATTGTGCCACATTGCACTGTTCACTGTGAGCGTCTCATACTGTACCTCATTGTAATATTCCCTGGATAGTGTTTGTGATGGTAATTCTTATTAATTAGGGTGTTAGCAGTCTGCTTGATGATTATAAACCCAATCCATTTCATGACAATCCTCCAAGTCCTCCACCAACTGGTAAATGACACTTGAACTCAATCCTCCATTGATCTTTAGCTGTGTAAACTGTGACTGTCTTGACACATAACAGGAGTTTGTGAATTATTCCTAAAACATACTTACCTAGGCCATGGGGGTCACTGGCTGCATGTGTTTTAACATATTCTTGTAAGTTACACACAGAAGGTCAGTTTCACTTTTCATCGTGTCTTTTAAATCATGATTTTCTGATCTTATTTTATTTGAAATAATCATTAGAAATGTGGTGTGTGGAAATCGAAGTAACTATTTTCTACCATAGCTTTTATTTAGTGTAATACGTTTAGCTTTATCAATGCACATTTTGTAGATTTGTTATTTTCTTAATACTTCTCGTTACCAAATAAAACAATGGCAAATGAGTTAGTGTCTTTTTTCGTCAATCCATGGAATTGATATATTTATCTGATGTCAGTGAGCAGGCACCAACAGACATGCAACACAGTATTATATATAACAGAATAACTTAAAACCATGGGTTAATATTCAGAAGGGGGCCAAGCCTCTATAGTAGTTTTTAATCATTGACCCAAGTGACACAGCATAATATGTAGTAAGGAGAATAGACAGTGCAATCAGGTCTTATTTAACAGCCGTGTGTCTGACAGCACCAAACAAGATACTCAACAAGCCAAATGAGGCTAACCACATTTGAAAGAAGGTTGCATTGAAATGTGGTTTGAACACAATTTTTACATATGCGTCTTTAACCAAGCAGACATACAGTATTTTGCCCCCTATTTCTCTCAAGAATGGTGCAAGGCTGTACATTCCTTATAATGTCTGTTTGGTGTTGTAAAGTGTCTGCAATCTCAAGGTTTGGCACATGGTTAACTCTGCAGAACCCAAAGGTAGTTAGTTACTCAGTGTGAGAGAGGAGTCATTGGGGGAGGCCCCATTAAACAAGACAAACTACAACAGAACACAAGAAACGCAGCAGCACAGGACACACATTAAATAGAAGAACTTACTACGAAATGTTGGAAAAGGAAGTTTGACAAGTAGTACCATACATGAAATTGCTAGACCTTGATGCTCAACCAATCAAATATACAGTAAATGATTTCAACTAGCTGAACATTTAGTTTTGGAAGACTCTGACACATACAATTGATTAGGGCTTGATTAGATCCTTTCCTTTTTCAACTTGTCGAAGGTTCTCTACATGCTCATTGATTCCCAGATAATAAAAATACTTCCTCCTATTAGTCAGTAGAAGTATATATGACTTCCCACAGGGTTATGTTTAGATCTATAAATAGGACACAGATGTAGAATCTTCATTAAAGCCAGTTTGCTATAGCAGGAAAATAATATTGCCGCAACAGGAAATGTGAATTATTAGGTGGATTATAATTAATGGAATTATTTAGTAGGGGTTGATATATTTTTTGTTAGGGCAAATCAAGTCTGACATTTCAAAGTGGAAATTACAAACTTTAGAAGCCTTTTAAATACTCAAATACACTACAAGTTCACATTTCCTGCTTAGCAGGAAAATTCTCAGCAACAAAGGAGTGATCCAATTAGGATCTTACATCTGTACCACACTGCTCATATCCCGTACTACCTTTCAAATCTCCAATACTTACCTAAATTATTAGTCACCAAGTATTGCATTTAAACAACTTTCATCATTTTCAGCTCACACTTTTCTCCAATAACTTGATTCATGGGTTGATTTGTCACTCCTGTCCATGTGAGTGAATGTTAATGCTCATGCTCACAACTTTCATCATTTTCAGCTCACACTTTTCCCCAATAACTTGATTCATCCCCTTTGAGAACAATCTTACACATATCTATGTGACATTGACTGTGAATAAGCTCCTTTTTCAAAAGTTACCCATGCACTGGGAAAGGGAAAGTGCAACTGAAGGTTTTGCCCGCTCTTTTTTAAACTCATCTGAGCTTTTTCAAGAAGCAAAGCGAGATCTCGTTAGATAAGCTATCAAAGTAAAACAGGAAGAACTGAATATTGTTACCAGACAGAGAAAATGTGATCAATTTACTGACATTGACTTGTCAGAGATGAAAAAGAGGTGTATTACAGTACACAAGCAGATTGAGAGTGACTTTTTAAATGCCAAGAAACTGCTAGAGGAGTATACACTTCTGTCAAACAGAATTCTGGCAGCTAACTTTGCAATGTATCTGATAGCTGAATCAGCCTGATACCTAAAGTCACATGTCCTTTCAGTTAAGTTTGACAATGTTTACATCACAAGACAGTTGTTGCAAAAGTCATCTGATGATGGAATCCAAATAAAACCAACTAACCTGAAAAATATGGTTAGTTCTACAAGTTGTAAAATAATAAAACAGGAATTTACCAGATGTCTTGCTCCAATAGTACACTCTTAGAAAAAAGGGTTCTAAAAAGGTTATTTGGCTGGCCCCATTGGAGAACCCTTTTAGGTTCCAGGTAGAACACTTTTGGATTCCTTGTAGAACCCTTTGTGGACAGGGTTCTACATGGAACCCAAAATGATTCTACCTGGAAACCAAAACATTTTTGTTCAAATGGTTCTTCGATGGGGACTGCCAAAGACCCCTTTTAGGTTCTAGATAGCACTTTTTTTTCTAAGAGTGTATTGGTGACTTTGTATTTCATTGTTATTTTTGTGTACCACCTAGTTACAGTGAATGGGCCTTGGCTGTTGGATGCTCCAGCTGCATCTGTCAGCATAGCTGTGAAAATATAAGGTAAGTCAATATTGATACTTTTCGAAATGATATCAGGCACATCCCAGAACATAATGTGACATTACATAATGTGTAGCCTTGAGATCAATAATAATATGATATTGAATAACACATTGGACAAATGGTGACTGGATTTCTCTTTTCTTTGACAGGTTCGGCTGCGCTTCCCAGGCCTACAGTATGTATTATCCCAGCTATCTGTGGGATACAGAACTGGCAAACCTCCACAAGCAGTATGACTGGACATTCAGCCCAGAGGCATTACGCTGTGATGTAGAGCCATCTGCACCAGACCTGAGAGTGAGGGTCTTATTGGCACTACTGTGTCTGGTGGGATACATCATGGTGTTTCTGGAGATCTACACCAGGAGCGTCCTCAGGAAAGTGTCTGCAACCTTCTTCAAAAAGCAGTAGGAAAAGATCATTCATTTCTTATTGAAGAATACAGGTGAAACAGGACAAAAATTTCAACAACACTTTTTAATTTATGCTTTCTATGGACAACGGACCCACTCCAACTCGCATACCACACCAACAGATCCACAGATGACGCAATCTCCATTGCACTCCACACTGCAGTCTACCACCTGGACAAGAGGAACACCTATGTGAGAATGCTGTTTATCAACTACAGCTCAGTGTTCAACACCATGGTGCCCTCCAAGCTCATCACTAAACTCAGGACCCTGGGACTGAACACCTTCTGCAACTGAACCCTGGACTTCCTGATGGGCCGCTCCCAGGTGATGAGGACAGGCAACAACAAAACCGCCACGCTGACCCTCAACACGGGTGCCCCTCAGGGGGGCATGCTTTGTCCCCTCCTGTATTCCCTGTTTACCCACGACTGCATATGACTCCAACATCATTAAGTTTGCTGACAACACAACAGTGGCAGGCCTGATCACCAACAACGATGAGACAGCCTATAGGGAGTAGGTCAATTGCCTGGCATGGCCCTTCCCCTTCAGAAGGCTGAAAAGATTTGGCATGGGCCCTCAGATCTTCAAAAAGTTATACAGCTGCACTATTGAGAGCATCTTGACTGGCTGCATCACCTCTTCGTATGGTAACTGATTGGCATCCGACTAGAGGGAAGTACGTACGACCTAGTAGATCACTGGGGCTGAGCTCCCTGCCATCCAGGACTTCTATACCAGGCGGTGTCAAACAATTGACTAAGACTCCAGCCACCCAAGTCATAGACTGTTCTCTCTGTTACTGCACAGCAAGCGGTAACGATGCACCAAGTCTGGAACCAACACGACCCTTTAGAGCTTCTACACCCGAGCCATAAGACTGCTAAACAGTTAACCGAATAGCTATCCATACTATCTGCATTGAACCTTTTTGGACTTACTCTTTTGACTCATCATGTATGCTACTGTTTATTATCTATCCTGTTACCTCAGTCACTTTACCCCTACCTATATGTACATATATACCTCAATTACCTCCTACCCCTGCACATCGACTCGTTACTGGTAACCCGTGTATATAGCCAAGTTATTGTTACTCATTGTGTACTAATTCCTTGTGTCATTATATTGTTTCTATTATTTTTCTCTCTACATTGTTGGCAAGGGCCCGTAAGTAAGCATTTCACTGTTAGTCTACACCGATTATGTGTGTAAAATGTGATTGATTTGATTTGAAGCTTGACTTGCTGTTATTATTTGTAGTTTAGGGAGACCTCTGCTGTAGAACTAAATAACTGCTTTTAATGCTGTTCCCTGCTCCTGTTTTAATTTCTTGCCATTTTAATAGTTATTTTAGAATCTAAAAAAATAACTTCTGAGTCTCTACAACTGTCAGCTAAGAGAATTTGTCGATTACATTTTTCAATATTTCCAAATTCAACTGATTCTGTAATATACAAAATAGATTGGAAAAAACATAAACTCCAAAATGACACAAGCAGGCTTGTGGCGAAATCTGCACAGAGCCTTCACCGTGCACTGCCACTTTAAGAGCGCATGAGCAGTAAGGAAGAAGAATATAAAGAGAGCTCGTTCAGCTCTTTGGGGAGGGGCTCTTTGGTGGCGCGACAGTTTGATTGTGTGTGCTGTGCTGCAGAAGTTTTGTTTGTTTTCAGCGTGTGTAGTTTATAGAGTGTTTAACTCAATCATCGGTGTAATCGCGTGGTCGTGGTTGTTTTCGTTTGGGACCGCACCCGTTATGGATCGCATGGATTAGTAGCAACATTGTTGCGAAGCTTTAACATACAAACCATCGGACAGTCAGACAGTACACCTGCACGCCTGAAGACCACAGCTAAGATCTCTCTTGTTCTCTTTCTCTTTTTCTCTTCCCTCTATCGTTCCAGTGCTTTACCCTGCAACAGACTCTCTATTTTTCCAATGCACTTCCCATTGAAGTTCTATAGAGCTGGACTATTATTGCCCTGCCAGAAGTATTTGGACATTTTAGTTAAAAGGGAGGTTGCTTGCAAATTGTGTATTGTTATGTGAACTGTATTGAGATGTACTAATGACACGTGGCCGAGAAGACTGGACATTTTTAAGGCCTTTGTTGTGTCGATGAACACCCCCCACATTCATACCCTCTGCACTCATCCACTAGAAAATAATACAGATTATTGCAAATCCTATGTTGATGACTGGGTTTATTCTTGTATGCAGTTGCTGTTGAATTGCTATGCCATTATTAGTATTAGTATTATTGTATGAGGTATTCTTGTTGGGGTTACCCCTGTGCTGGAATGTGGGTTTTATATGGTGTGTATTCTCTTTTCTCTCCACTGGCTATCTGGTAAACAGGCTACACTCTAGGCAGTCTCTTCTGCTGATGTGTGTGGGTCTGGTAGTGGTTCTCTCTATTCTACTCTTTTCCTTTCGGCATGGTTAATACCTGCCTGGCGCCCGAACAAAAACTTTCTTTACCCCTCTCTAATAAATACTGCTACAGGCTTATCCCTGTGTTAAAATACAATCAATGAATCCAGTGCCAACATCCTGCCCTCCTTGATTCAAAGGGCCTGTTGTCAAGCCCTGGCCATAGAGAGGCTTTTTATTCTCTATTTTGGTTAGGCCAGGGTGTGACTAGGGTGGGCATTCTATGTTCATATTTCTATGTTTTTGTATTTCTTTGTTTTTGGCAGGGTATGGTTCTCAATCAGGGACAGCTGTCTGTCGTTGTCTCTGATTGAGAACCATACTTAGGTAGCTCTTGCCCATATGGGTTTTGTGGGTAGTTGCTTTCTGTTTTTGTGTCTGCACCAGACAGAACTGTTTCGGTTGTTTTGTCATTCAGTGTTCTGTTCTATTAAATAATGATGAACACGTACCACGCTGCACCTTGGTCCTTACCTTCTTCCACCAACAGCCGTTGCACCTGTTGAGGACAGGGCATCCTGTTATTGAGTCACAGTAATATGACCTTTCTCCTGGTTGTGGAGCACCACTTTATGCCCAGACTGCCTCCTCTCAACAATACACTCATGTGACCATGTTTCTAGACTAAATAAATACCATACAACCCCAAGTGTTTTCACTCAATCTTTTATATTGTAAAAGGTTGACGCTTTAAAAGATGTTGATAAAACACATTTTATTCCGCTTGAGGAACAGGACCATATATTACTTTATTTCTTACTGCAAGGAAGAACTCCACAATCCACAGATGACAGTTGGTTTGATGTCTACATAGCCTCACTAGGTGTCACTAAGTGCATTTGAGATGCTTTTATGGCACAAGTAGGCTATGAAAAACACTCATTATACTCTTTACATGATCATAAAACTCAATGAAAATCTGTGTCAATAAACAATTTTTACAATTACATTTATTAGACTCAGATTCATGTTCAGAGGGGAAATATTTTGGCAGTCTTACAGTATGACATTTCATGTGCACAAATTAATTAATAAAATAATGCTTTAAAATCCACATATAACAAGAATGATTATTGTTTTAGTGTTTTGGTATTACTGTTTATTTCTGGTCAATAATGGTTTAGATTGTGTAAAACTTATTTTCATATGACACAAACTAATTTAAAGTCTCTCAGAGCAAAAACTGTTTCTGTAACTCTTGAACTTATGTTGGAATACACAAACTGTTTTAATTTGTCATATATTAAAAAGGCTTCTGCATTTTTATCAGCACATTACTTTCAACTCCCAGAAGGCATCAGAAGGCTATTTTAGCCAGTGTATTAATATAATGCCTGTTCATCTATTTTTAATCCAGCCATTTTGTCCCTTTTCATTTTTTGTCATGTTTACCCCATCAAGACTGTCAAGATAATATGCTTTGTTGCTGTGAGGCCTGGAAAAAACGTATCATTCCTATAATTTCTCTTGTCATAAATCTTTGGTTCTGTACCAAAATAAAAATAAAGTGAATCAATTGTATAATATCTTGCCTGTAACTTTATCTATTGATTCTAATCCAAGCTAGCATACAAGAAAAATTTCACTAATTAAGCATCAGGGAAATGTAAAACGAGCTTTGTCAAATGGGGTGATTATGAGAGACCCATGGTCAAAAGTGATCTGCCTGAGCAGTGTATTTGTACATTACATTAGCCAGCATTACACTGGCTAAAATAGCCTTCTGACGCCTTCTGGGAGTTGAAAGTAATGTGCTGATAAAAATATATAATATATGACAAATTAAAACAGTTTGTGTATTCCAACATAAGTTCAAGAGTTACAGAAACAGTTTTTGCTCTCAGAGAGACTTTAAATTCGTTTTATGTGTCATATGAAAATAAGTTTTACACAATCTAAACCATTATTGACCAGAAATAATTAACAGTAATCATGCTTGTTATATGTGGATTTAATTTAACAATACAGGGACGCAACAATCGTTTTTTTGTGTGTGTGAATTTGACCCCTTTTTCTCCCCAATTTCGTGGTATCCAATTGTTTTTAGTAGCTACTATCTTGTCTCATCGCTACAACTCCCGTACGGGCTCGGGAGAGACGAAGGTTGAAAGTCATGCGTCCTCCGATACACAACCCAACCAAGCCGCACTGCTTCTTAACACAGCGCGCATCCAACCCGGAAGCCAGCCAGCCGCACCAATGTGTCGGAGGAAACACAGAGGAAACACCGTGCACCTGGCAACCTTGGTTAGCGCACACTGCGCCCGGCCTGCCACAGGAGTCGCTGGTGCGCGATGAGACAAGTATATCCCTACCGGCCAACCCCTACCTAACCCGGACTACGCTAGGCCAATTGTGCGTCGCCCCATGGACCTCCCAGTCGCGGCCGGTTATGACAGAGCCTGGGCGCAAACCCAGAGTCTCTGGTGGCACATCTGGCGCTGCAGTACAGCACCCTTAACTACTGTGCCACCCGGGAGACCCTGACGCAACAATCTTTGACTTAAGGAAAGCAACCAATCAGAATTAGCTCTGTCCACCCACTGACAGAGTAGGGCTGGAGTAGCTGGAGTAGCCTACTCTCTTATGTGTTGTCTTAGTTTGAGAGAAAACCAGACGAGGTCTGCTAGATGATGAGGTTGGCTGAGTGCCGTGGGGCTTCAATTAGTAAGATATGTTGTGTTTCAAATGGTATTAATTTGTGGATGTCCATCATCCATTTAATTTGTTATGATTTATCATGGCCTCTAAACTTTCAAGCTGCATACTGGACCCTATTCCAACTAAACTACTGAAAGAGCTGCTTCCTGTGCTTGGTCCTCCTATGTTGAACATAATAAACGGCTCTCTATCCACCGGATGTGTACCAAACTCACTAAAAGTGGCAGTAATAAAGCCTCTCTTGAAAAAGCCAAACCTTGACCCAGAAAATATAAAAAAATATCGGCCTATATCGAATCTTCCATTCCTCTCAAAAAATGTTGAAAAGGCTGTTGCGCCTTCCTGAAGACAAACAATGTATACGAAATGCTTCAGTCTGGTTTTAGACCCCATCATAGCACTGAGACTGCACTTGTGAAAGTGGTAAATGACCTTTTAATGGCATCAGACCGAGGCTCTGCATCTGTCCTTGTGCTCCTAGACCTTAGTGCTGCTTTTGATACCATCGATCACCACATTCCTTTGGAGAGATTGGAAACCCAAATTGGTCTACACGGACAAGTTCTGGCCTGGTTTAGATCTTATCTGTCGGAAAGATATCAGTTTGTCTCTGTGAATGGTTTGTCCTCTGACAAATCAACTGTAAATTGCGGTGTTCCTCAAGGTTCTGTTTTAGGACCAGTATTGTTTTCACTATATATTTTACCTCTTGGGGATGCCATTCGAAAACATTAATGTTAACTTTCACTGCTATGCGGATTACACACAGCTGTACATTTCAATGAAACATGGTGAAGCCCCAAAATTGCCCTCGCTAGAAGCCTGTGTTCCAGACATAAGGAAGTGGATGGCTGCAAACTTTCTACTTTTAAACTCGGACAAAACAGAGATGCTTGTTCTAGGTCCCAAGAAACAAAGATATCTTCTGTTGATCCTGACAATTAATCTTAATGGTTGTACAGTCGTCTCAAATAAAACTGTGAAGGACCTCGGCGTTACTCTGGACCCTGATCTCTCTTTTGACGAACATATCAAGACTGTTTCAAGGACAGCCTTTTTCCATCTATGTAACATTGTAAAAATCAGAAACTTTCTGTCCAAAAAATGATGCAGAAAAATTCATCCATGCTTTTGTTACTTCTAGGTTAGACTACTGCAATGCTTTACTTTCCGTCTACCTGGATAAAGCACTAAATAAACTTCAGTTAGTGCTAAATATGGCTGCTAGAATCCTGAAAATTTGATCATATTACTCCAGTGCTAGCCTCCCTACACTGGCTTCCTGTCAAGGCAAGGGCTGATTTCAAGGTTTTACTGCTAACCTACAAAGCATTACAAGGGCTTGCTCCTACCTATCTCTCTGATTTGGTCCTGCTGTACATACCTACATGTACGCTACTGTCACAAGACGCAAGCCTCCTAATTGTCCCTAGAATTTCTAAGCAAAAAGCTGGAGGCAGGGCTTTCTCCTATAGAGCTCCATTTTTATGGAATGGTCTGCCTACCCATGTGAGAGACACACTCGGTCTCAACCTTTAAGTTTTTACTGAAGACTCATCTCTTCAGTGGGTCATATGATTGAGTGTAGTCTGGCCCAGGAGTGTGAAGGTGAACGGAAAGGCTCTGGAGCAACGAACCGCCCTTGCTGTCTCTGCCTGGCCGGTTCCCCTCTTTCCGCTAGGATTCTCTGCCTCTAACCCTATTACAGGGGCTGAGTCACTGGCTTACTGGTGCTCTTTAATGCCGTCCCTAGGAGGGGTGCGTCACTTGAGTGGGTTGAGTCACTGATGTGATCTTCCTGTCTGGGTTGGGGTCCCCCCTTGGGTTGTGCCGTGGCGGAGATCTTTGTGGGCTATACTCGGCCTTGTCTCAGGATGGTAAGTTGGTGGTTGAAGATATCCCTCTAGTGGTGTGGGGGCTGTGCTTTGGCAAAGTGGGTGGGGTTATATCCTTCCTGTTTGGCCCTGTCCGGTATCATCGGATGGGGCCACAGTGTCTCCTGACCCCTCCTGTCTCAGCCTCCAGTATTTATGCTGCAGTAGTTTATGTGTCGGGGGGCTAGGCACAGTTTGTTATATCTGGAGTACTTCTCCTGTCTTATCCGGTGTCCTGTGTGAATTTAAGTATGCTCTCTCTAATTCTCTCATTCTCTCTTTCTTTCTCTCTCTCGGAGGACCTGAGCCCTAGGACCACGCCTCAGGACTACCTGGCATGATGACTCCTTGCTGTCCCCAGTCCACCTGGCCGTGCTGCTGCTCCAGTTTCAACTGTTCTGCCTGTGGCTATGGAATCCTGACCTGTTCACCGGACGTGCTACCTGTCCCAGACCTATTATTTGACCATGCTGGTCATTTATGAACATTTGAAAATCTTGGCCATGTTCTGTTATAATCTCCACCCGGCACAGCCAGTAGAGGACTCATAGCCTGGTTCCTCTCTAGGTTTCTTCCTAGGTTTTGGCCTTTCTAGGGAGTGTTTCCTAGCCAACATGCTTCAGCACCTGCATTGCTTGCTGTTTGGGGTTTTAGGCTGGGTTTCTGTACAGCACTTTGAGATATCAGCTGATGTACGTAGGGCTATATAAATACATTTGATTTGATTTGAATTACAATTCGTATAATGTGTTAGGAATTTGCAAAATGTATGATATGTTACAAATGACTAACTTTAGCTGAGCTAGGGGTACGGGTTAGGGGTTAGGGTTAGGAGTTAGGTTAAGGGGGGGGGGGGGGGGGTGCATCATCAATATTAGCTGGCCTCAATTGCCCAAAAGAAGACATAAAAAGAACCCTGCTTATCTTCATGATAAAAACAAGGGACATATTTCCAGCATTTACACAACCATTGTGTACACACTTCATAGTTGGGTAATTAATATTATATTGTCATTGCTAGTGATAGACAGGGCTGAGATGTAGTCTATAATTTTACTGTGGTTAACTGCTGGGTTATCATCACCTCGCACAGTCACAGTCACAGTCATAGACGTTGATAACGTACCATAGGAACAAACCTAATCAGATGGCTCAAAGCAGCAGTAAGGACACTGCACCATTTGATGTGTGGCTGAATAATGGAGCTGGAAAGAGAGAGTGATAGAGAGAGAGAGCGGGAGAGAGAGCGGGAGAGAGAGAGGGAGAGAGAGAGTGTTCAGAGATGAAGGAGTAGTACAGCATCACTGAGAGACCAAGTAGTCCTTTCACTACTGTCTCTGTGGATATCAGCTGGACTTGGTGAGTTATGAAGCTTAGACCATTCCTAACCATGGTCGCTAAACTGCCTATTTTCAATTATTGTAATTGTTATATAGTAGCTCTTTCATTCATTTCAAATTTCTTTGTCATCTCACATGATGATTGACTGATATGTGTATCTTATTGTGAAACAAAATAATTGGTTCACTATAACTTTTTATATATTCTGGGCAATCTTGGAATCATTTGTATCTTAATTCTGTTCCACCTCAAGGCAAATTAAAGCAGAAGAAATGTGCCAACTCAAGTAAAACACCATGGAGAATACTAATGACACCTCTCAAGATGTCATCAATTTCACACAGAATGAAGTTCTGATTAATATGCCACAGAACTCCATGGAAGTACAAGTTATAACAATTGTTCTCGCACTTCTAATATGCGGAGTTGGGATAGCAGGGAATATAATGGTGGTGTTGGTTGTGCTGCGCACCAAACACATGATGACCCCTACTAACTGTTATCTTGTCAGTCTGGCTGTTGCGGACCTTGTGGTCCTTCTAGCGGCAGGTTTACCTAATATTTCAGAAGTAGTCGACTCTTGGATATACGGCTACGCTGGGTGCCTTTGCATCACATACCTGCAATACCTGGGTATCAATGTATCATCCTGCTCCATCACAGCCTTCACCATTGAGCGCTACATTGCTATCTGCCACTCCATCAAGGCGCAATTTATTTGCACTGTGTCTCGGGCGAAGAGGATCATTTCTTTTGTGTGGATTTTCACCTCGCTTTACTGCATGATGTGGTTGTTTTTAGTGGACACGAACGAAACTGTCTATGCCGATGGGGTGTTGGTCAGCTGTGGCTACCGTGTCTCAAGAAACCTCTACATGCCAATTTACTTTCTAGACTTATCTTTGTTTTATGTCCTCCCTCTGATTGTGGCTGTTGTGCTGTACGGTCTCATCGCAAGGATTTTATTAATGAGCCCCTTGCCAACCAATCTCAACGGCAATAGTGAAGGTTCTATACACCAGGGACGCTCCAGCAGCACAGTCAAGGTGTTGGGCAAAACAAACAAGGGTGCAGTGACGTCAAGAAAACAGGTAAGCTCGTCAGATCAGGAGGATAGTAATAAATGCTTCATAAAGGCTTCTAAATTGACAACAGTGTACAAAATGTGTTCACAGTAATAATTTAGGCTACAGCATTTGACAGTTTATCAATGTAGTATGGGATTACAATAATCCCAACTGGACACATCATGTGGCGTACTACTTGGATTGTAATTCAAGAGAGGGAGGATAGATCACAGCAGGCTGATAGTAATGGTTTCAAAGTCCATGGAATTCTGTTATTATCACCTCTGTTTACCATCATTAGATTGTTGTACACTACACCAGAAAAACACTGTTTTGTTTTTGCAATTTGATTTGCGGGCATAAAGTGCCTTTCATCAGTCAATTTTTTAAATAATAATAATTATAATTTAAAAAACGACCAGCAACATTTGAGTCAATTATCACACCGTGCATTTTTCATTTTGTTTGCCCTGTGCCCCATAATTTAGGTTACTAAGATGCTTGCAGTGGTGGTGATTATTTTCTCCCTGCTCTGGATGCCATACCGGACGCTGGTGGTGGTAAACTCTTTCATGGACCCCCCCTACCTAAACACATGGTTCCTGCTCTTCTGCCGCTTATGCATCTACACCAACAGTGCCATCAACCCTATCATTTACAACCTGATGTCTCAGAAGTTCCGTGCCTCCTTCAAAAAGCTTTGCAAGGGCAAAGGACTAGACCCAGAGAAGGTTACCAAGTACAATGTGCCAGTGTATTACAGTGTCATGAAGGACTCTTCCCGTGAGAGCCCTGAGCAGACAGAGCAGGAGGATGTCAGCAGCTATGGGGAAACTGGTGGTAAGAGGATCAACTTCACAGATAAGTGTGGGAACACCGGCACTATGTTCAGCGTTGCCTGATAGACGGACAAAATAGAAATAAGTTATTTGTGTAAAGTGTGGTTTTATAAAGTGAATGTGATGTAATTATTTTTGCCATGTGTCAAAAGTCAGTAGGCTGCTAGTGCTTTTTCTTTTTACATATACTTTTTTGTAGTTTACTTGTATTTACTGTTGGAATATATTGTGCAATCTTATAGCACAGCCCAAACCTCAGAATCTCTAATTAAAAACCCATTACCTGCTTGTTAAAAGACATTAAGTCACCCAAACAATCTTAAAGATTGGCTGTAGAACTCCTTGATTGTTCCTTGGAGACTATCCTGGGTTTAATCTTTGCATTTATCAGAAACACTTCAATACTACATTGTTTCAACTCATTCTTACTCAGTAACTGCTTCCACTATTTAAAAATGTGTTGGCCCAAACTTAGCTCCAACTTGAGAAAACGTAGGCAAAAATTCTGTCAACTAGAAATTATTGTTAGGTCATCTTACCTAAAAAAAAATGCTGTGGAACTAGTTGTGACAAACAAACAGAGCTTTTAACGTACAATGTTTTAAACTTACATATTTTACATTGTGATATACATGATCACATTGTGCATGTTCATTTATGCTGTAATTTATATTCAACATGGGATTTGAACTCATAACATCTTGCTTCACAGCATTCTTATCTTCCTACTATGTAGTCACAACCATGTCTGTGTCAATGACGGATTTCACCTCTATTGCTACACTTTGCAATTCAAAGTAAATCTCAATTCTGTGTACTTTTAAGTACACTCAAGGAAAACTATTGTATTTATCATAGTGATTAAGGAGTAGCAATAAAACAGAGTAATATCCCTCACCAGCATAAGACAACTATACAGAAAAAAACTAAAATTGCTGAAATAAGACAATCAAACCAACGATGAGAGAATAGTCAGATAAACGGATCATTTGCACAGACTTGGTGGTATAAGAGGAAGATCGGAATGCCATGAACCAAGAGTTTGCTTGTGAGTTCAAATCCCAGGTGAGGACATGTTGAATAAGAATTACTGTATCAATGAACATGCACAATGACATCATGTATGTCAAAGTGTATCAAATATGTAAGTTGAAAACATTGTATGTTAAATGCACTGTGTGGTGTGTGTGTGTGTGTGTGTAACTAGTTCCACAGTCATTTTTAGGTAAGGCGATACGGTCCGGTACGGCGTCTCCGCTAAATAAATAGTGGGGGCACACCTTAATGGTCAAATATGTGCCTATCACAATAATTAAAACAAAATGTCAAGAAAACTGTAAGCTATTACACCATTATTTTTCATTACCACATGTCAGAGGCATGAAAAATGAGCGAATGGACTTGAAAACTGGTGGTATAGCAGCCTGCACTCGAAAATGTGATGTGAATAATGAGCGAATGGACTTGAAAACTGGTGGTATAGCATCCTGCACTCGAAAATGTGATGTGAATAATAAGTGAATGGACTTGATAACTGGTGGTTTAGAAGAAGCATGCACTCCAAATTGCGTTGAGTAGAGTGGCCGAAACTGAGACCTGCGCAGACAGCAGTGGCACATCAATTCTGGCCTAATGACAATCGCCATCACATTTTTTGGTGTTTGGTCTCTTTCTATTCACCACTGTTTGGAGGCTGGAAATATGTTGCGAGTGGATGAACGTGCACTGGTAGCCTAGTAAAGGAGCCGTTTACAGTGACTGTTTGAGAATCAGAGGAAAACATTATGACTGGTTGTATTGATGCCTTTAATAAAATGTAATACATTTTAAAAATTAAAATGATACATCTTTATTTCTAGGCCCACACAGAGCCTATTGAATTAATAGGGATTCTATAGTGTCATCAGAAAGTACAAATACCCCCTGATTTATTCCACATGTTGTTGTGTTACATGCAGACTGAATTAAAAATGTATTACATTTTTGATTTTGTTTCTCTCACCCATATACACAAATACCCCATAATTACAAAGTGAAAACATGTTTTTAGAGATTGTTGCACATTCCTTGAAAATGAAATACAGAAATATCTCATTTCCATAAGCATTCACACCCCTGAGTGTGATAAGTACATGATAAGTACTTTATTTGTAAATAAAGTGCATTCAAAATGAAATATGAGACCCTACAGTTAAAATTAACTACAGTATACAAGTAATACAATGTTAGAATCACCTTATGCAGTGAGTACAGCTGTGAGTCTTTCTGGGTACGTCTAAGAGCTTTGCACACCTGGATTGGACAATATTTGCACATTATTCTTAAAATAATTCTTCGAGCTCTGTCAAGGTGGTTGTTGATCATTGCTAGACAGCCATTTACAAGTCTTCCAATAGATTTTCAATCCGATTTAAGTCAAAACTGTAACTAGGCCACTCAGGAACAATTAATGTCATCTTGGTAAGCAACTCCATTTTATATTTGGCCTTGTGTTTTAGGTTATTGTCCTGCTGAAAGGTGAATTTGTCTACTAGTGTCTGTTGGAAAGCAGACTGAACCAGGTTTTCCTCTAGGATTTTACCTGTGCTTACTGTAGCTCTACTCCATTTATTTTTATCCTAATAAACTCCCTAGTCCTTGTCGATGACAAGCATGCCCATAACATGATGCAGCCACGCTGAAAATGCTTGAAAATATGATGAGTAGTACTCAGTGATGTGCTGTGTTGGATTTTCCCAAAACATAATGCTCTGTATTCAGGACAAAAAAGTTAATTTCTTTGCCACATTTTTTGCATTATTACTTTAGTGCCTTGTTGCAAACAGGATGCATGTTTGGGAATATTTGTTTCTGTACAGTCTTCCTTCTTTTCACTCTGCCATTTAGGTTAGTATTGTGGAGTAACTACAATGTTGTTGATCCATCCTCAGTTTTTGCCTATCACAGCCATTAAACTGTTTTAAAGTCCCCATTGGCCTCATGGTGAAATCCCTGAGCGTTTTGCTTCATCCCTGGAAACTGAGTTAGGAAGGACGCCTGTATCTATGTAGTGACAGTGTGTTTTGATACACCATCCAAAGTGTAATTAATAACTTCACGATGCTCATTACCCATCTACCAAGGTAGGTGCCCATCTTTGCGAAGCATTGGAAAACCTCCCTAATCTTTATGATTGAATTTGTACTTGAAATCCACTGCTTGACTGAGGGACATTGCAGATAATTGTATGTGTGGCGTACAGAGAGGAGGTAGTCATAAAACAAGCATGTTAAACACTACTATTTAACACGGAGTTAGTCCATGCAATTTATTATGTGACATGTTAAGCAAATGTTTTACTCCTGAACTTATTTAGGCTTGCCATAACAAAGGGGTTGAATACGTATTGACTCAAGACATTTCAGCTTTTCATTTTTCATTCATTTGTAAACATTTCTAAAAACATAATTCCACTTTGACATTATTGGGTATTGTGTGTAGGCCAGTGAATATTTCTGAAGGCACTGTATATGTAATTCTATGATTAGGCTCATCCATTTATTTGATGCGTGCACACATAGGAGGTCCCGTACCAGGAAGAAATTAAATCTACTTACACCCCTACAAGTTGAGCAAACAAATCAGTATTAGAATGACAGAATTGTTGCCTACGTTTTCTCAAGTTGGAGCTACGTTTGGGCCAACTACTTTTTTTTGTTCAGGTAACACTTGGAATAGTTGAGTAAGTTGAGTAACCCCCACAAAATGAAACCAGTTACTTAATAACAATTGATTGAAGCAACTAGATTTTTTTTACAGCGTAAGAACAGCAGGTGGATGGACTGGTTAGTCAAACAATAACAATAATTGATCAATTAAGAACTAGGGAGAAACACTAGAGACTGCGGTCTCTGTGTTATGGACTGCTATTATAGAGTAATTTCTGAAAAGAATAGACTTGAATGTCAGGTTGAATGTCACATGACTTATATTGTCACAAAACAATGTAAATTGTGGGTCCGTTTATTGGCTTGTTGGACACTTGACACCACTGAAACTATTGTGCTCATCACACTGTACAGTATCTGTTTAGGTCTGTATATGTTGAAGCATGTAAATCTGTGTAAAATGTGAAAGTGTTTATGATGCAATGTATTGTAAATATACTCCATATAACCTTTTAGCATTTTCAAATACAGCATTTTCTCACACTGTCTGTAACAATGTTTATGACAATGTCATAACAATCATAGCTCTTTGGGGACTTGATTTTTGTGATTAATTATAGTAATTAACTGAATTAAAGGTGACCAACCAACATGATTTTGTCCAATATTTATTGTAGAAAAACAACAACAAGTTAGTGATGGCTGGGTATGGTGTTAGAAAATAATACATTAATCAGAGAAACATTCCCTTTTAGTTTGCATCGTGATGCCCAACCTTCCCTTCACCAGAGTCTGTTAGTTTGACAGTAATGCTGTGCTTGGTAAATAGTGGAGCTGTCAGATCGCATATTTATACCGTCAGCTCTGCTGCGCTCCCAACAGTGCTCCAGATGCTTGCCAGCCAATGAGGTGACAGGTCCAACTACAAGCACACCGTCTTCTCACACGGCGTCAGTGATGATCATAGTGATTCATAAACAATGGAGGTGTATCCACACTACAACAAACATACATTTACATTGTGTTCTGCTGAATCTAATGAATATTTATTGTTACAGTACGTCCACTCTATCCTGTTTTCTAAAAATAAAATACAAAACTGCCTTTAGATATTTTTTCATAGGATTCTGGATTAGGGGCTGAAGAGATTTCTTCCAATCTCCCATCTAATATCTTCCTTCTTCTTTCTCATCAAGCTTTACATTTAGAGCCAGAGAGCGTTAATTTCTACTGTTCATTATTTCTTTTAATCCCCCTGGTGCTATGAGCTGCTTTCTTAGAAACCAAGATGCCTACCTCAAGGTTTTAAATAAAATACAATTTTATTGGTCACATACACATGGTTAGCAGATGTTATTGCGAGTATAGCAACATGCTTGTGCTTCTAGTTCCGACAGTGCAGCAGTATCTAACAAGTAATATCTAACAATTGCACAACAAAGACCTAATACTCACAAATCTAAGTAAAGGAATGGAATAAGAATATCTAAATATAAATATATGGATGAGCAATGTCAGAGCGGCATAGGCTAAGATGCAATAGATAGTATAGAATACAGTACTTTTATTTACAAAGCCATTTTGGGTTTACTACCTTTTTATTTGGCCATTTTTATTGTTCAGAAATGTGGTGGATACTCTCTTCGTTCCCTGGACTTTATTCTGCTAACTGTTCCAAATGTCCCAACTGAATTTGGTAAAAGGGCTTTTATGAAATCTGCGTCATCGTCTTGGAACGCCTTACAAAATACTTTTAAACTGGAAGAACTTGTATCGATTGGTATTTTTAAATAACTGATGAATGATCTTGAGACTGATTCCCTGACCTGTCAATGTTTTTAATTAGCTGTTCTTGATTTTGTTATAGTCTTGTGAATTCTATGGTTTTACTAGATTACTTGTAGTTTTTCATGTTGTTTGTCTGTAATTTTTGTAATAACTTGGTGCTGCCTATCTTGGCCAGGACGCTCTTGAAAAAGAGATTTTAAATCTCAATGAGCCCTTCCTGGCTTAAAAAAAACTAACAAAAAAACAGATATACAGTTGATTGTCGGAAGTTTATACATACACCTTAGACAAATACAAATTATTCACAATTCCTCACATTTAATACTTGTAAAGATTCCCTGTCTTCGGTCAGTTAGGATCACCACTTTATTTTAAGAATGTGAAATGTCAGAATAATAGTAGAGAGAATGATTTATTTCAGCTTTTATTTATTTCGTCAAACATTTCAGGGAGCCTTCCACAAGCTTCCCACAATAAGTTGGGTGAATTTTGGCCCATTCCTCCTGACAAAGCTGGTGTAACTGAGTCAGGTTTGTAGGCCTCCTTGCTCGCACAATATTTTTCAGTTCTGCCCACAAATTTTCTATACCATTGAGGTTAGGGCTTTGTGATGGCCACTCCAATACCTTGACTTTGTTGTCCTTAAGCCATTTTGCCACGACTTTGGAAGTATGCATGGGGTCATTGTCCATTTGGAAGACCCATTTGCGAACAAGCTTTAACTTCCTGACTGATGTCTTGAGATGTTGCTTCAATATATCCACAATTTTCCCACCTCATGATGCTATCTATTTTGTGAAGTGCACCAGTCTCTCCTGCAGCAAAGCACCCCCACAACATGATGCTGCCACCCCCATGCTTCACAGTTGGGATGGTGTTCTTCGGCTTGCAAGCATCCTCCTCTTTCCTTCAAACATAACTATGATCATTATGGCCAAACAGTTACATGTTTGTTTCATCAGACCAGAGGACATTTCTCCAAAAAGTACGATCTTTGTCCCCATGTGCAGTTGCAAACCGTAGTCTGGCTTTTTTAATGGCGGATTTGGAGCAGTGGCTTCTTCCTTGCTGAGCGGCCTTTCAGGTTATGTAAATATCGGACTCGTTTTACTGTGGATATAGATACTTTTGTACCTGTTTCCTCCAGCATCTTCACAAGGTCCTTTGCTGTTGTTCTGGGATTGATTTGCACTTTTCACACCAAAATACGTTAATCTCAAGGAGACAGAACGCGTCTCCTTCCTGAGCGGTTTGACGGCTGTGTGATTCCATGGTGTTTATACTTGCAAACTATTATTTGTACAGATGAATGTGGTACCTTCAGGCCTTTGGAAATTGCTCCCAAGGATGAACCAAACTTGTGGAGGTCTACAATATTTTTCTGAGGTCGTGGCTGATTTCTTTTGATTTTCCCATGATGTCAAACAAAGAGGCACTGATGTTGAAGGTAGGCCTTGAAATACATCCACATGTACACCTCCAATTGACTCAAATGATGTCAATTAGCCTATCAGAAGCTTCTAAAGCCATGACATCATTTTCTGCAATTTTCCAAGCTGTTTAAAGGCACAGTCAACTCAGCGTATTCTTCTCAACTTCTGACCCACTGGAATTGTGATACAGTGAATTATAAGTGAAATAATCTGTCTGTAAACAATTGTTGGAAAAATTACTTGTGTCATGCACAAAGTGGATGTCCTAAGCGACTTGCCAAAACTATAGTTTGTTAACAAGAAATTTGTGGAGTGGTTGAAATACGAGTTTTAATGACTCCAACCTAAGTGTATGTTAATTTCCGACTTCAACTGTATAAATAAGCTTTACAGTTGAAGTCGGAAGTTTACAACAAAGTCAAGGTATTGGAGATGCCATCACAAAGCCCTGACCTCATAGAAAATTTGTGGGCAGAACTGAAAAAGCGTGTGTGAGCAAGTAGGCCTACAAACCTGACTCAGTTACACCAGCTCAGTCAGAAGGAATGAGCCAAAATTCACCCAACTTATTGTGGGAAGCTTGTGGAAGGCTACCCGAAATTATTGACCCACGTTAAACAATTTGAAGGCAATGCTACCAAATACTAATTGAGTGTATGTAAACTTCTGACCCACTGGGAATGTGATGAAAGAAATAAAAGCTGAAATAAATCATTCTCTCTACTATTATTCTGACATTTCACATTCTTAAAATAAAGTGGTGATCCTAACTGACCTAAGACAGGGAATTTTTACTACGATTAAATGTGAGAAATTGTGAAAAACTGAGTTGAAATGTATATGGCTAAGGTGTATGTAAACTTAAACTGTAAATACCAAATGTCATGGCCCCATGTCCATCGGTAAAATTCTTATAGACGTGGTGTAATATGGTTTGAACATCTGAACGTTTGAACATCATGAAGAACACTCTGGCCTTAATGGCCATGTACTCTTATTATCTCCACCCGTCACAGCCAGAAGATGACTGGCCACCCCTCAGAGCCTGGTTCCTCTCTAGGTTTCTTCCTAGGTTCCTGCCTTTCTTGGGAGTTTTTCCTAGCCACTGTGCTTCTACAGCTGCATTGCTTGCTGTTTGGGATTTTAGGCTGGGTTTCTGTATAGCACTTTGTGAATGGCTTTCAAAAAAGATGGAGAAAAATCTACTGACGGACCTTATTGATCCTTGAGGCAAATATGATCTGCATGAGGATATTCACCTACATACCAAGCTTCAAGTATCTAGGTCAAAAGGAGCGATGTATATTAGGGTTTAAGTGAGACTGCTTGTAACAGCGCCCTCTATAGACCAATTGGTGCCATTCTTTTTTACCAAGTTACTCATGGCTTATAGTTCCTCTATGCAAAAAAAATAAAATTAAATACAAATATCAATCTATACTTAAGTTATTTGACCAAGGAAAAGTAAATAATAGGATTTCACAGAATAACAATAGTTTTCACAGTTTTGCTGATTACGCCTAATTAAAGAGAGTATCTAATCACATTGAATGTATTTACATCTCTGTTCAGTCTGTCTGAGGTGCATATGAATAAGGGATAGTCCAAATATTTAAAATGGTCTCATCTCCCAACTAAATTGAACATTTAATTAATTATTGGTATAGGCTATTTGTGTCTTTCAGATGACTGGCAAAAAAAGAGGCACAAATGTCATTGGCTTAGAGACAACTGAAGCGTATATCAAATCAAATCAAATTGTATTAGTCACATGCGCCGAAATCAACAGGTGTAGACCTTACAGTGAAATGCTTACTTACGAGCCCCTAACCAACAGTGCAGTTTAAAAAAATGCAGATAAGAATAAAAGAAAAGAGTAACAAATGACTAAAGAGGAGCAGTAAAAAATAACATTATATACAGAGGGGGCGGGACAGAGTCAATATGTGGGGGCACCAGTTAGTTGAGGTACTATGCACATGTAGGTTGAGTTAATTAAAGTGACTATGCATAGATGACAACAGAGAGTGGCAGTGGAGTGGAGAGGGGGGTGGGGCAATGCAAATAGTCTGGGTAGCCATTTGACTCGATGTTCAGGAGTCTTATGGCTTGGGGGTAGAAGCTGTTTAGAAGCCTCTTGGACGTAGACTTTGTGCTCAGGTACCGTTTGCCGTGTGGTAGCAGAGAGAATAGTCTATGACTAGGGTGGCTGGAGTCTTTGACAATTTGAAGGGCCTTCCTCTGACACTGCCTGGTATAGATGTCCTGGATGCCAGGAAGCTTGGCCCCAGTGATGTACTGGGCCGCACGCACTACCCTCTGTAGTGCCTTGCGGTTGGAAGGCCGAGCAGTTGCCATACCAGGCAGTGATGCAACCATGCTCTCGATGGTGCAGCTATAGAACCTTTTGAGGATCTGAGGACCCATGCCAAATCTTTTCAGTCTCCTGAGGAGGACTAAGTTTTGTCGTGCCCGCTTCACGACAGTCATGCTGTGCTTGGACCATGTTAGTTTGTTGGTGATGTGGACACCAAGGAACTTGAAGCTCTCAACCTGCTCCACTGCAGCCCCGTCGATGAGAATGAGGGCGTGTTCGGTCCTCTTTTTTCTGTTGTCCACAATCATCTCCTTTGACTTGATCCCGTTGAGGAAGAGGTTGTTGTCCTGGCACTACATGGCCAGGTCGCTGACCTCCTCCCTATAGGCTGTCTCGTTGTTGTCGGTGATCAGGCCTACCCCTGTTGTGTCATTGGCAAATTTAATGATGGTGTTGGAGTCGTGTCTGGCCGTCCAGTCATGAGTGAACAGGGAGTACAGGAGGGGGCTGAGCACGCACCCCTGAGGGGCCCCCGTGTTGAGGATCAGTGTGGTGGATGTGTTGTTACCTACCCTTACCACCTGGGGGTGGCCCGTCAGGAAGTCCAGGATCCAGTTGCAGAGCGAGGTGTTCAGTCCCAGGGTCCTTAGCTTATTGATTAGCATTGACGGCACTATGGTGATGAACGCTGAGCTGTAGTTAATGAATAGCATTCTCAAGTAGGTGTTTCTTTTGTCCAGGTGAGAAAGGTCAGTGCAATAGAGACTGTGTCCTCTGTGGATCTGTTGGGGCGGTATGCAAATTGGAGGGGCTCTAGGGTTTCTGGGAAGGTGGTGTTGATGTGAGCCATTACCAGCCTTTCAAAGCACTTCATGGCTACAGACGTGAGTGCTACGGGTCGGTAGTCATTTAGGCAGGTTACCTTAGTGTTCTTGGGCACAGGCACTATGGTGGTCTGCTTAAAACATGTTGGAATTACAGACTGGGAGAGGTTGAAAATGTCAGTGAAGACACTTGCTAGTTGGTAAGCACATGCTCGCAGTACACATCCTGGGAATCCATCTGGCCCTGCGGCCTTGTGAATGTTGACCTGTCTAAAGGTCTTACTCACATTGGCTGCGGAGAAAGTGATCACACAATCTTCCGGTACAGCTGGTGTTCTCATGCATGTTTCAGTGTTATTTGCAACGAATCGAGCATAGAAGTAGTTTAGCTCGTCCAGTAGGCTTGTGTCACTGGAGGTTGAAAGTCATGCGTCCTCCGATACACAACTCAACCAAGCCGCGCGCATCCAACCCGGAAGCCAGCCACACCAATGTGTCGGCAGAAACACTGTGCACCTGGCAACCTTGGTTAGCGTGCACTTCGCCCGGCCCGCCACATGAGTTGCTGGTGCGCGATGAGTCAAGGATATCCCTACGGGCCAAGCCCTCCCTAATCCGGATACATTTAATGATAAATTCCATATGCATATTGCCATGCGACAGCAACTGGAGTTATTTGAAAGCATCAACAAGCACAATCAAGTTGAAAAGGTAGACACACAGTATAGTATGCTTTGGTATGATATCATGGCCAATGGTGTGAGTGTAACAAGCTGTAGCATTTATAATTAAGCTCTTTAGAAACAATTAACAGTGTTTACTTCTCTAGTGTCTCAAGGTTGATATATTTCTATTACCAGGACATTTATTTTCTAGGTTTATTAGCATTACAGTGCTTATTTGATGTGGGAGTAAAACGAGTGGTTGTTATGAGACAGCCTGAGATTGACAGTGCTGGGCCTCTGCTTTTATCCTGTTACCCAGTAAAGTAACGGTGCGTGTGGCTTGGGTGATCTGCCTACCGTTCCACACTTTCTCCCTAAGCATATGGATCATAGGTTGCCTCTTTCTATCAATCGACAGAGAAAATCTTATACCTATTCTGGACGAAAATGGTTGTCATTCAACTTATTAATATTTCAATCCTGTGTTATCATTGCAACCCAGATTTATTGAACACCAGTCACATTTTGTCACTGCCAGTGTTGGGATGGAAGTTTGACCATATTAATCTAGACCACAAGCTTCAGGCTGTGCTCAGCCTCTTGGGAGTTCAAAATATTTCAGAAGCATAACACGCTCCAAGCTGGAATGCCTTTTCCAGATCCAGATACTTCCTCTTGATCTCAGAAAGTGACAAGCCTTTTTCTAGGAAAGAAGGCCTACTCAATCAACAATGGATCAAGACGTCATCTAAAACATCTTTCCTAACAGCACATCAAACAGGAACAATTCATAAAATGTTGGGGTTAGTGTAAAGTTTGTTGCATGATATTTGTATGTTTTTCCTTTGTTATTACAATGTATAATATAGCTATTACAAGTAAACATACAATGTGTAAACTAACCAAGGCATGTTTGGTGCCTGCAGACTGCAAACTTAAATGTGTTCACATATTCAACTTCAAGTGTCTTGTAAAAGACCACCAGCACCAGGAATATTGCAGTGAAGTGCTGTTGAACTATACCATCTGGGATTAGAGACTCAAAGAAAGTCTCCTGCAGAAAAACAATTTCCTGTGGACTTCTATTTTTATATGACTGCCTTGTAAGCTACAGTACACATACTAGCCTTTTGCTGCACAGTTCTTGTTTTAAGCAGATGTCTTAGCCAATATTTTATGAAGTGTCAATGGTATGTCCTGTCTGCTCAGTCTAGTAGATGCTTTGTTACCTTTAATTGTGACTGAGGGGATGGTGTGACATCTGTCAGAGGAAGCAAAAACAATTATCATTTTGGAGTTAACACAATTATTGATTTGTTAATCAATCAGTGGCTATGGTTGTTTTTAGAGGTGGATGACTACGTTTTCCTTTGTCAGCATTCACATTACGTAAACCACAGTTAAGCCAATTATAGACACCGTCAGTCACAATGTGGAGATGGAATAAAAACATGAGTCATCCTTTAATACGTCCATTTGCACAAGAGCAAATGCCATAACAGCTGTCTGATGCTTCTACTCAAAGTCATAAACCTATAGCAAATATTGACAATCGATTTGTGGCCATCACACGGTACCCTGACCTTTCCATAGGGTTACATGTTTTGTTTTGTTGTTAGTGATGTTAGTCATGTTCTTTCGAACGGTAGATGCTCTGTCTATTTCTATGATTCATCTCCTATAATGATCTATCCTTCTATCTGTCTATTTCACAAAATAATCCAGCAGTTCCATCAGTTCTGTGGATTTCAATGGATTTCATGCAATTTCCAGACTGATATTTCTAACTTTCTACCTCTGGAAATCAGACACTCCTCTGAGGCTCTGAAGTCTTGTCAGCCAAGGCTTACAAAAATAGCTTAGAAGTTGTACTGTATGTCTGGAATCTGCACTTATATTTTGAAATCCTCAGGGACAAAATTAAGATAGATGTCTTCAGACTGAGGTGACTACTTTAATGGATTGCACATTGTCCCATTGCCTTGTATCGATAAATATTGTTAGTGATCAACCACAGTGATATGCATAGGTGATATAAAAGTTATACACTGCTATATAAATCTGTTATGACAAAATGTCCTAAATACAATGTTACACTATTCTTTATTCTAGCACTAACACTTATTACAGCCAAAGAGCCTGAAGGCAAAGGAATGTGTAAGTGGGTTCAACAAAGTCATTTGCAATACAGCTAAAGCAGTCATGCCCGCATTTCTGTCCAAAGTGGTCATGTATTTTCTTTCCCTTCCTGATTAGTAACCTGACCACACATCGGTGCTACACAATAAATAGATGTACCTGGGAGAAAAGTCTGACTGGTGATTTCCATTTTGTGATTCTTTCTACATTAAAGTCTTATCAAAACATCACTAGCTACAAATGAATGTTGTGGATGTATGGGTAAACTGTGAAATGTGATCTCATAAATACAGATGCATTCATCTACCCTTTTCTTGCATACTTAACAGAGAGTTTGAATGGCTTATGACTACAAACTATTCAAGACATTAGAAGCAAAATAATGGAACTAATACAATTCATAGCAACACTGTCCAGATGGCAAAATTAATATATTGTGCCTTCATACAGTTCACACCTGTCACGTCTGCTCCCGTTCCCCCTCTCTGGCGCTCGAGGGCGCCAGGCGACTCATCATTACTCACACCTGTCACCATCGTTACGCGCATCAGCACTTCATGGGACTCACCTGGACTCTATTACCTTATTGATTGCCTCCCCTATATCTGTCACTTCCTCAGTTTCATCCCTGTGTCTGCATTAATGTAATTTTGTTCCCCCTGTCCAGATGCTGTTCTTGTTTTGTCATGCACATTTACCCATTAAATCTTCACTCCCTGTACTTGGTTCTCATCTCCCAGCATCTGTCCTCACAGATCTGTCTGCCTGGCACCCTCGAGCGACAAATGTGCTTTTCCCACATTTTTTTGCGTTACAGCCTGAATTTAAAACGGTGGAATTATGTTTTTAGAAAAGCTGAAATGTCTTGAGTCAATACATTTGACCCCTTTGTTATGGCAAGCCTAAATAACTTTTGGAGTAAAAGTTTGCTGAACAAGTCAGATAAGTTTCATGGACTAACTCTGTGTGCAATAATGGTGTTAAACATGATAAATGACTACCCCATCTCTGTACCCCACACATTCAATTATCTGTAATGTCTCTCACTCTAGCAGTGAATTCCATACACAGAGTAAATGACAAAGACCAGGGAGGTTTTCCAATACCACGCAAAGAAGGGTTGATGGGGAAAACAACAAAAAACAGATATTGAATATCCCTTTGAGCATACGGACGTCATTAATTAGACTTTGGATGGTGTATCAATACACCCAGTCACTGTAGAGATACAGGCGTCCTTCCTAGCTTAGTTGACGGAGAGGAAGAAAACCGCTCTGGGATTTCACCATGAGGCCAATGGTGATTTTAAACCAGTCACAGAGTTAAATGGCTGTGATAGGAGAAATCTAAGGATGGATCAACAACATTTTAGTTACTCCACAATACTAACCTAAATGACAGAATGAAAAGAAGGAAGCTTGTACAGAATAATATATACAAATATATTAATATAAACATGCATCCTTTTTGCAATAAGGCACTAAAGTAATACTGCAAAAGAAATGTGGCAAAGAAATGAACTTTTTATCCTGAATACAAAGCATTATGTTTGGGGCAAATCCAACATAACACCACTGAGTATCAATCTTCATATTTTCAAGCATGGTGATGGATGTATCATGTTATGGGTATGCTTGTCATTGGCAGGTACTAGGGTTTCTTTGGATAGAAAGAAAAGGAATAGAGCTAAGTACAGGCAAAATTCTAGAGGAAAACCTGGTTCAGTCTGCTTTCCAACAGAAATTGGGAGACAAATCCACAATTCAGCAGGACAATAACCTAAAATGCAAGGCAAAATATACTTACCAAGACAATGTTTAATGTTCCGGAGTGGCCTAATTACAGTTTTGACTTAAATCGTCTTGAAAATCAATGGCAAGACTTGAAAATGTCTATCTAGCAATGATCAACAACCAACTTGATGGAGCATGAAGAATTTAAAAAATATTAATGGTCAAATATTGTACCTCCAGGTTTTCCAAGCTCTTAGAGACTTACCCAGAACGACTCACAGCTGTAATTGGTGCCAAAGGTGATTCTATCATGTATTGACTCAGTGGGCTAAATCTTTTTGTATCCAAATCCGGCTTTAAACTTCTTCACAACAGTATCTCGGTGTGTTCTGGTGTGTTCCTTGTTCTTCATGATGCTCTCTGCGCTTTTAACGGACCTCTGAGACTATCACAGTGCAGGTGCATTTATACGGAGACTTGATTACACACAGGTGGATTGTATTTATCATCATTAGTCATTTAGGTCCACTTTGGATCATTCAGAGATCCTCACTGAACTTCTGGAGAGAGTTTGCTGCACTGAAAGTAAAGGGGCTGAATAATTTTGCACGCCCAATTTTTCAGTTTATGATTTGTTAAAAAAGTTTGAAATATCCAATAAATGTCATTCCACTTCATGATTGTGTCCCACTTGTTGTTGATTCTTCACAAAAAAATACAGTTTTATATCTTTATGTTTGAAGCCTGAAATGTGGCAAAAGGTCGCAAAGTTCAAGGGGGCCGAATACTTTCGCAAGGCACTGTATGTATGTGACCAACAAGATTTGATTTGATTTATTTTCTAGATCAGGCCTATGGACTGAACATTCTATCGTCTTCAATTCATTCTCATGAAAAAAAACAATGCCTTGATTGAAAAGCACTTATTGTTTCTTTGCCATTATTGAAACTGCGAGTGATGCAACAAGTGGAACTCAATGGATTTTCTCATGGATTTCCCAAGGGTAGAGTATAGTCAACAAGTTACAATACCCTCTTTGACATACAGTATATTCACAAGAAAACTGTAGAATCTGTATTATATGAAAACTGTTCGGTCCATAAAAATTGTCACCTCAAATCTTCTGCGTACTGTACTTCTAGGGATTTCACTCTGCAGGTTCTGTCTTAAAAATAGTGCAAATTCTGCTCCTAGAGTGTATACAACTAAATCTATTTCTATATCGGTTTCCCAAACTTTGGCTAGATGAGTCATCTGAAACATCAGACTGAATTTATTCTCTGTTGACTTTGCCCATGCTACAGCCCTTTTAAATTCATAGAGTCGATGCCACCGTTCCTCGGCTGGACGGTGTACCACTAGACCATTGAAGTGAAAAATGCCTTCCATTTATGGAGGTAAAATGGTCATTCAATCAATACACTCTCTTCTTTCCAATCAGCAGTGCCATAAAGAATCCCACGTAGAAAGGTCTTGAGAATTAAACTTGCAGTTTGATATGTCAGTGAGCAACAGTGCCCGTAGGTATAAAATATATTCTGCATATTTTTCTCTGTTGAGGAAAATCTTTTGCTACACGTGGTGTGGTCATATTTGACATGGCTAGGTGGCAGAAAAAGTCAATTGGGACAACTAATAAAATCCATAGTCCAACAATGTTACAAAGAATACCAAATGTCTATTTAAATGTACTTTTCAATATTTTGGACATCTGCTTATGTATAGCTGCTTGAAGAGGCCAAGAGGGTGATGGTATCACAACAGGAGACAGCAGAAGCAGAATATAAGCTCTGTCTATGTCATCTCAACATGCAAAAAATTTATTTTTACACCTTGTTAAATAGGCATGATCTCCTATCTGAGTAACTCCACACAAGCAGAAACTGTGCACTCAGTTATAATATTGAGCAATAAAAGAGAGTGCATAATGTATCCAAATCTATCTTTATCATAAATCCAATCCTGCAGTTTGACACCTGTTCATAACTCTCTACTGAGGTTATGACACCTCTTCCCTGTGCAATATGGATTAAGGCAGTTCATTTTTTTTTTTAAATGAACATCTTCAGCTGTGGTAAGTCTGGTGACTCTTCATTAAACTGCATTCAGTTAGAAACTTCTTGGAGATTTGAGCATCGGGTTCTTGGTCACCTCTATGACCAAGGCCCTTTTCCCCCGATTGCTCAGTTTAGCCGGGTGGTCAGCTCTAGGAAGAGTCTTGGTGGTTTCAAACTTCTTCCATTTAAGAATGATGGAGGCCACTGTGTTCTTGGGGACCTTCAATGCTGCTTTGGTACCCTTCCCCAGATCTGTGCCTCGACACAATCCTGTCTCGGTGCTCCACGAACAATTCCTTCGACCTCATTGCTTGTTTTTTTCTCTGACATGCACTGTGAACTGTGGGACCTTATATAGACAGGTGTGTGCCTTTCCAAATCATGTCCAATCAATTGAATTTACCACAGGTGGACTCCAATCAAGTTGTAGAAACATGTCAAGGATGATCAGTGGAAACAGGATGCACCGAGCTCAATTTCGAGACTCATAACAAAGGGTCTGAATACTTATGTAAATAAGGTATTTCTGTTTTTTGTTTTTTATAAATTTGCAAACATGTCTAAGAACCTGTTTTCACTTTGTCATTATGGGGTATTGTGTGTAGATTTCTGAGGATTTTGTATTTATTTAATCCAATTAAGAAGGCTGTAACGTAATAAAATGTGGTGTCAGCCTCCATGATGGGGTCTCACTATATGTGATTTGTAATGAGTAGTAAAACATACTGGCAGGGTAGCCAAGTGGTTAGAGCATTGGACTAGTAACCGAAAGGTTGCAAGTTCAAATCCCTGAGCTGACAAGGTACAAATCTGTCGTTCTGCCCCTGAACAGGCAGTTAACCCACGTCATTGAAAATAAGAATTTGTTCTTAACTGACTTGCCTAGTTAAATAAAAGGTAAAATAAATAAATACCCACTATATATCAAGGGGTGCAAAAAGGACAGAGATTTCCCCTTCAAGAGCAGGTTTGAGTTATCCAGTCAAATTAATCAGCGTCAACCCTCTGAGGAGTCTTTTAAACCCAATATTCTTATCCTGGCATTACTTTTGAGGGATATATATGAGTCTTATAAATGTCATGGTGGCCTTAAACAGTTAAAGAGTTTATTTCCAAAACTCTATATCTGCCAATTTCATATTTGCTTTTTTTCCATCAGAAAGGATTGCTTATGGTGTGTAAAATATGATTGTTCGAAAAAAATAGATTAATATATTTTGCTAAATGCTATATATCCATTGTTTAGCTGGAATGGATTGTTCGTATACTGTATATCTGACTGTGATATGTGGTTGTCTCACCTAGCTATCTTAAGATGAATGCCCTTACTATAAGAGCATCTGCTAAATTACTAAATTACTAAAATGTCAAATGTGAATGTTTTACATACAGATCTCATATTACTGTATTGAATTATTATTATTTATTTAAATATTGATGTCACAAATTAATCATTTGTACATTTCTTTATAAAAAATGTAGTTATTTGTTACATTTGACTGTGTAAAACCTAGCAGTACTAATTATTTATCTGAGAGTGAGGCAGATATACACCGAGTTGAACAAAACATTTGGAACACGTTCCTAATATTGAGTTGCACCCCCCTTTTGCCCTCAGAACAGCCTCAATTCGTCAGGGCACGGACTCTACAAGGTGTAGAAAGCGTTCTACAGGGATGCTGGCCCATGTTAACTGCAATGCTTCCCCCAATTGTGTCAAGTTGGCTGGATGTCCTTTGGGTGGTGGACCATTCTTGACACACACGGGAACCTGTTGAGCGTGAAAAACCCAGCAGCGTTGCAGTTCTTGACACTCAAACCGGTGCGCCTGGCACCTACTACCATACCCCATTCAAAGGCACTTCAATATTTTGTCTTGCCCATTAAAAAAACAACAACCCAACAATTGATTACAAAACGCTATTTATAGCGTTTTGGAATTAAATTCTTCAGTTCTCTTTAAGGAGCATCAAGATTCCATCTCTTTAAGAAGTGTCTAGAATCATAACTTTAGCTTTATCTATCTTCAAATGGGAGGGGTTGCCACTGGTACGGTCACATCCAAATTATTGACACCCTTGATAAAGATGAGCAAAAAATATTGTATTAAATAAATAATACAAATACCGAGCTATATTGTATGCTACATTTAAAAAAATATATATATTATTTTATACTCATTCAGTTGCTCAGAGAGAAATATTTAATTTAATAGTTTATTATTACTCAAAAAGATAGGGGTGCCAATCATTTTGACACCTAACGATTATTTTAATCTGTATTATCATTCACCCAGCTATAAATTGTATTATCATTCAACTTTTTTTTTTGTTTATCTCAGTTTAGCAAACGGCATTGTAGCCTTTAATGGCTTCCTGTGTCGGTATAAAAATTAGGTAACACACATGTAAAATCCATTTGTCATTCATCACCATGGGGAAAGGCAAAGAGTTCACCAATGAAAAGAGGCAAATCATTGTTGACTTTCATAAATCAGGCAATGGGTACACTGGAACAGTGGTAAACTTGCCTGGTAGAGGGCCCAAGTGTGTCTTGTCCCCATGCACAGTGAGGAAAGTGGTTCAGGGGGCAAAGAAAATTCCAAGGGCCACAGATGGAGAATTACAAAACTTTGTCGCATCTTGGGGTCACCAAGTCTCCAAATCTACAATTAGACGCCACCAAACCAATGGGCTATTTGGAAGAGTTGCCATAAAAAAGCTTTATTGAGAGCAACCAACAAAAGTAAACGCCTGGAGTTTGCTAAACGGCATTGGCTCTTGGATTGGAACCAGATGCTATGGTTAGATGAGACAAAAATAGAGCTCTTTGGCCACGGACACGGGTGATGGGTTTGGCCTTGAAAGAAGGATGCATATGCAGAAAAGAACATCATACTTACTGCAAAATATGGAGGCGGATCTTCGATGTTATGAAGCTGTTTTGTTTCCACTGGTCCTGGGGCCCTTGTTAAGGTCAACAGCATCATGAACTCGACCAAGTATCATGCAGGACAATTTAGCCTAAAACCTGGTTGCCTCTGCCAGGAGGTTGAAACTTGGCTGCAAGTGGATCTTCCAGCAAGACAATGACCCCAAGAAAACACCAAAATCCACAAAGAAATGGTTAATTAACCACAAAATCAACATTCAGTCTCCGGACTTGAACCCCATTTAAAACCTGTGGTTTGAATTGAAGAGGGCAGTCCATCAGCACAGACTGAAGGATATCAAGGATCTGAAAAGATTCTGTATGGAGGAATGGTCTGAGATCCTTCCTAATGTGTTCTTCAAACTCATTAAACATTATAGAAAAAAAGGCTAAGTGCCGTTATCCTCGAAATGGGAGGGTGCACTAAGTACTAAAAAAAGGGGTGCCAATATATAAACATTTTTAAACAAAATATTTTTCTCTGAGCATGTTCATTCCTATAAAATATTGTAATTATTTGAGCATACAACCTAGCTCCGTATTTGTATTATTTATTCTATACAGTCTTTTATGTTAATCTTTTTCAAGGTTGACAATCATTTCGGATGTGACTGTATATGCATATTCCGTAAAAAAATCTTGAACCTACAATATAAATCCCAAGGCTCCTTTGTCCGATTTTTGACATATATATTTTTTTATATTTAATATTCACTGAGATATGAGACTACATGAGTTTATTTAATGTGTATTTAATGGATGAGCTGTTGACTCATCATATCCAGAATCTCACCTCCTTTCTGGACCACTCACTTTTCCTAGAACGTAAACTTCCATATTCCATCCCTGACATGTTAACTTACATCATGCCTGACGCATGAGGAAACATGTCTGGCAATGGGTTCAACCAATGTTACATTTTCCTCTGTTGCAAATCTGTATGACTAGAGAGACATCATGTGGACAACAACAGTATTCCCTCACCTCTGATCTGCACAAGCTTGCGACAGATGGTCACTTCTTGCACTGATGCTGTCAGCCGTCCAGTGTCCACAGATGAGAGGAACGCACGCATGAGTAGGATGTCCTCAACACAGCAAAGACAGAGGGAACAGATATAACTCCTCCACCTAGAATACCATCAGTAGCGGTCTTATTTCTTCTCATCACAGATTGTAATTCTGACAAGGATAAGCCTCATGTCCGGTAAGACTACTTAAAACAATTCACTCTTAAAACAATTCATGCAAACAGTATTTGTAAACTCATGATCACAAATACTCTCTGGTAGGCATATGCCTGATCAAAATACGTGATCCCACCTATTAATTATCAAAGTGGAAGTTGCTATATAACTCATGTAATGCCTGTTGTATATGACTATTTAGTAATAAACTGACAATGATGTCATGCGTCTGACTATATAAATATATAGGGAGTCTCTTTTTGGAAAATGGCTGTGTCCAGTTTTAATTATCAAAAATGCTAAGTTTATCATCCTGACATCTTGATTATATTCTAATAGTGGAAATCACTTGATTGGTGCCATAGAAAGTGATAGTGTTTTCTGTGTGACTTACAAGCAGATGTCAGGACAGAAGGACATGAGCCTCACTAGACTCCCCTAATAGGCCTCTAATTCAATTATCTGGGGATCTGCCTAAAAGCTTATAACATAGAGTATACTCTGTTGATTAACGCAACCCAATTTATCCTTGTGTGCAGAGGTAAGTATGCGATCAACAAGGTACATGTGCACATTGAAAGTAATAGTTTGAATGCTGAAGGTATTGTTTTTTTGTCCAGATTTTTGGTTTTGTTTAATTGTGTTACATAGTTTTCAATATTTTTTCCAGCTTTTGAGCCCACCTGCAAGCGACATTGTGTATTAAAAAATATACAATGCCTTTTTGGGGTTTTGGAACGGTATGTCCTACTGTTGGGGTGTTTGTTTTCTTAGCATTGTTCTGTGACTGGAGAACTTTACCATATGTTCAAAACAAAGAGGCCCAATGACTCAGTCGGCATCAAGCCACCCCTCGTTTCCTCATCTGCATCCTCTATTTTAACAAAGGGTCAAGAAAAAAAAGTGTGTGACCCAGATAAAATCTCAGTTTCCTTTTCTGGTTCCTGGGGATAGGGTTGTGGAGTACAGAGGGATTTTTCTTGAAATACATCGTATTCATGCAATCTATTATCTACCTTAGATGTAAATGTGAAGTCTAGATATGAAGAGTCCAGTTTGATCATTTATAGTCTGCCTATTACAGATGTCATATAATTTTCTCTGGCTGTATTTGATTCTCCTCTCCTCTTGTTGCAGGTGCAGGGCAGGAAATGGTCTGATTCAAACACATCTCACAGGAGCTTCCTGTTTCCTCAGCACTTACATTCTAACAACATGAAGTATTCGTCACATTCTTTCATTGAATTAATGAAGCAAAGTCCTGTCCCAATGGAATACTGACAATATACTGGCTTAGTGTTGACTGTTGACGTATGCTCCCAAATGAGATTAAACCAGGAAAACAACACGGTTACACGGATGGCCTTAATTGCTAAATAAAAGCACAGTAATTATCCAGACCTGTTGAACGGCTGCTCCAAGATGGCAGACCCCAGCTCACTCTTGGTCACTGATGGGGCAGTGCTGAGCCAGGCTGAAGTTGATCAATATATCCTCTCTGGCTTGGCTGAAGTGGATGCATGTGAGTTGGGGTTCACAAGGAAGTATGACCTCATCCCATCCATCGTCTGCTCAGTATGCCTTTTGTTAGGCCTAATCTACTGCTTTTTTGGTAAGTTCCTGACCTGTAATAGAGGACGGTTGGAACCTCCACATGTGTACTCTCAAGACTTACACATTAAAGACATGATAGGCATATCTGCAATTCAATTACAGTATTTCCACAAAACACTTGAATGCTCCACTAGATACATCAACATTTAATTCCCAGCTGACATTTAACCTCATCATACTAGCTGAAGTGATTTCCTCAGCTCACTCTAAGCCTTATAGTAAAAACAGGAGGGCCAGGTATTTGACCTAGACTAGCCAGGGTTATAATGGATAAGCTCCAGGCTAGGAGAGAGGTAGATGGGTCACCTGGTTCTGTTGCATTCCTCTGAGAGAGAGTCAGAAAACAGCCACCTGGGATGATGCAGGCAGCTTTCTGGCCTGGCCAAATCCATTAATTGTTGATGTCTGATATAAAAAACGCTTAGTTTTTCTTAAGCAGACTACGCATCATGTGATGTAAACTTTCTCTCTAATATTCTGTAAACTGTACAGTACACCAAACTCTGACATCTATTTTTAATAAAAAACAATCCCTACTCAGTCAAACCTAGTTCACTTTACCTTGTCTCATCGCGCACCAGCGACTCCTGTGGCGGGCCGGGCGCAGTGCGCGCTAACCAAGGTTGCCAGGTGCACAGTGTTTCCTCCGACACATTGGTGCGGCTGGCTTCCTGGTTGGATGCTCGCTGTGTTAAGAAGCAGTGCGGCTTGGTTGGGTTGTGTATCAGAGGACGCATGACTTTCAACCTTCATCTCTCCCGAGCCCGTACGGGAGTTGTAGTGATGAGACAAGATAGTAGCTACTAAAACAATTGGATACCACGAAATGGGGTAAAATAAAAATAATTAATAAACCTAGTTCACTTTAGTACATTTTGTTTCCTTCTCCATCTTGTTACTTAACATCCCTCCACTTGTCTCTCTTTCTTTAGGATACCGCTGCTTTAAGATGGTCATGTTCCTGTCAGGCTTCATGTTTGGATCTGCGCTAGTCTGCCTGTTGTACCTTAAGGAGCCTGTGCTGGATACCCAGTTGACTATGGAGACCAAAGCAGGTATCCTCCTGGGAGTGTCTGTACTCTGTGCCCTGGTAACTATGCTGGTACAGACTGTGGGGCTCATCATTACTGGCCTAGAGCTGGGGTTTCTGCTTACCCTTGCCAACCTACTGGTTGTCAGACAGTTTTACAGCCTTACCCCACTATGGGCGCCTCTCGGTGCACTCCTAGCCATGAGCACCTTTTGTGCCACTCTCACACTGCAGTGGCAGAAACTATTCACTGTGCTCGCCACGGCTGCAGTCGGAGCCGCTGTGGTGATGGCATGCGTGGACTACTTTGTAGAGACGTCTCTGCTGGCTGGCCATGCGTACGACATCCTGTCTCAGGTTCCCCCTCGGCCCCTCTGCTGGTACAGCTGGGTTATAACAGGCGTGTTTCCTCTATTTAGTCTGATGGGGGTAATGGTGCAATGGATGCTCACTGCCAAAGGACTGTCACACACAGAAGGTGAGTGGCACAGTTTCATAAAAAATATGGAACGCTTACTTCCTCGATGTCATTACTACTTCATTCGATACTTAGGTTAAACTGACCGGTTACAACATAATTCGGTTTTTCTGTCTAATGCTATTTTACTCTGAATGCCCTCCAGTACCTGTCAGTGGACGACAAAGACAGGTCCAACTGATGCGAATCAGACAGAGAGATGCCCAGAGACGACCCCAGCTGGGCACTTACCGCCATCGCAAGCCTCCAATTCTAAAGCGTTATGCTGGAGACGTCCTGGCCCCAGTGAGTTACTTCACTCCTAATGGGCATGTCCTAACGGGCATGAATGAGCTTGATTCAGACACTTTTTTGAAAAACGTTATGCACATATCTAATAGACAATTTGTTGCATGTCATGTTTTAAAATATTGCATTTTTTTAATCATCCTAGACAGAGGATCAATGCAACAATAATGTTTTTTCTTTACCACTTTACCTTACAGAGTTACATCCAGAGCCTTCGTGACCGCCAGATGGGTACAGGCTCCTCTAGCAGCAGCATCATCAGCAACAGCACAGTCAACCACACCATGATAGACTTCGACTTTGAGACAGGCTTCATGGTTCCCCTGAATGCCTCCTCCCTAGTCTACAGGGTCTGAGGGACACCAAATAGTAGGCATCACCTCCCAGTTCCACTAAGACGCCCAACACCTCTCTCCAGCAGACAATTCATACACTGTTGTAAAAAGAAAAACAGACTGATTCTTGAGACAAGAGATTCAGCCAACTAATTCACCTTGTTGTTTTGTTTATTATTCTGTCTTTCTAAAGGTATCTGACAGTCAATCGTAATATAACCATCGATCATTCCTCAAATAAATAAAATTGCTTTATTTTGGTCAGTTTGCTAATATACATTTTTGTGAAGATATCCATTGTTACAGTTGTTAGGTTCCAATTTTGAGTAAATAACTCACGGACACTAGAGAAGCTTAACCAAGTTTAATTCTTCCCAAAGGGTCATTACAGCTGTAATTCAGGCAAAAAAAACATTTCACACAAGTACTAACATTTAACCCTGTCTCCTAGGCTGAGTCTCCTCCACAACTGAACAGCCAACGCATCTCTGTTGCTAGACAGAACCTTAGTGATATCTGTTCTTCTGTGTCTCTTCTCCTCCCAGAGGATCCCTGATGCCTAACAATAACATAACGTAAACGCTATAAACTCAGCAAAAAAAAGAAACGTCCCTTTATCAGTCTTTCAAAGATAATTTGTAAAAATCCAAATAACTTCACAGATCGTCATTGTAAAGGGTTTAAACACTGTTTCCCATGCTTGTTCAATGAACCATAAATAATTAATGAACATACACCTGTGGAACGGTCGTTAAGACACTAACAGCATACAGAGACGGTGGGCAAGGGTTAGGTCACAGTTATGAAAACTTAGGACACTAATGAGGTATTTCTATTGACTTCGAAAAACATCAAAAGAAATATGCTCCGGGTCCCTGCTCATCTGCGTGAACATGCCTTAGGCATGCTGCAAGGAGGCATGAGGACGGCAAATGTGGCCAGGGCAATAAATTGCAATGTCCGTACTGTGAGACGCCTAAGACAACGCTACAGGGAGACAGGACGGACAGCTGATCGTCCTCGCAGTTGCAGAACACGTGTAACAACACCTGCACAGGATTGGTACATCCGAACATCACACCTGCGGGACAGGTACAGGAGAGCAAGAACAACTGCCCGAGTTACACCAGGAACGCACAATCCCTCCATCAGTGCTCAGACTGTCCGTAATAGGCTGAGAGAGGCTGGACTGAGGGCTTGTAGGCCTGTTGTAAAGCAGGTCCTCACCAGACATCACCAGCAACAACATTGCCTATGGGCACAAACCCACCGTCACAGGACCAGGCAGGACTGGCAAAAAGTGCTCAACACTGACGAGTCACGGTTTTGTCTCATCAGGGGTGATGGTCGGATTCGCGTTTATCATCGAAGGAATGAGCATTACATCGAGGCCTGTACTCTGGAGCGGGATCGATTTGGAGGTGGAGGGTCCGTCATGATCTGGGGAAGTGTGTCACAGCATCATCGGACTGAACTTGCTGTCATTGCAGGCAATCTCAGCACTGTGCGTTAAAGGGAAGACATGCTCCTCCCTCATGTGGTACCCTTCCTGCAGGCTCATCCTGACATGACACTCCAGCATGACAATGCCAACAGCCATACTGCTCGTTCTGTGCGTGATTTCCTGCAAGACAGGAATGTCAGTGTTTCGCCATGGCCAGCGAAGAGCCCGGATCTCAATCCCATTGAGCACGTCTGGGACCTGTTGGATCAGAGGGTGAGGGCTAGGGCCATTCCCCCCAGAAATGTCTGGGAACTTGCAGGTGCCTTGGTGGAAGAGTGGGTTAACATTTCACAGCAATAACTGGCAAATCTGGTGCAGTCCATGAGGAGGAGGTGCACTGCTGTACTTAATGCAGCTAGTGGCCACACCAGATACTGACTGTTACTTTTGATTTTGAACCCCCCTTTGTTCTGGGACACATTACTCCATTTCTATTTGTCACATGTCTGTGGAACTTGTTCAGTTTATGTCTCAATTGTTGAATCTTATGTTCATACAAATATTTACACGTTAAGTTTGCTGAAAAAAAACGCAGTTGACAGTGAGTGTTTCTTTTTTTGCCCTCAGTGACATTGTTAATTGTTAGGTTCTAAGGTCTCCACCTGTCTCCCCTAAACATTCCCAAAGCCATCTAACTCCTACAGATAACCATTAACTTTGATGTAAAAACCATTCTCTACCATCCCTCAGAAACCATACTTCTGATCTATCATGTATCTGGTATAGCAATGTTCAAAGTTTACCCAGAATCCAACAGTTTTATGCACAGTGTACAAGAGGGTGAAATACAATGTGGGGGATACATTATGTACATTGTACATTCCTTGCACAAGAGATAGTATATAAAACATTTGTCACTCTTCTGTTGTCAAAATAAATACACATCCTTAAATGTGACTATATTTCACCTCATAGGGTTAGGTGATATACTGGCTAGGCTATAGTGTCTGGTTCTGGAGGTTGAGGTCTTACTGTACAAATAAAACACTCTCTCTCTGAGAGAGTAGCCCTTATCCATAACTTGGTTATTGTTGCTGCGCCAGTACTAGTTACCTTCGAAAACTTATAGATGGCTGTTTGTCCATGTGAAGGCAGCATTCTCAGGTTGAAGGATGCCCCAGAGAAGAGATGGGTTTTGGATGCATGCTGGAGTCCATTGCCCCAGCTTCAGCAACTGCCAATATTGAGAACACTAAGGAATAGAATGAAAGGTAACTATTATCTGGTCGCTACATTCCACTCATTCTGAAATGGTTTAGACTAGAGGGTATATTACATGTTCACATATTATCCCCAAAACATTGTTTGTTTATTTGCACCTTACCTTGAATAATATCACTTTGTTATTCCAGTTAAAGTACAAGGCTGAATTGACTGACGACTCTTATGTATAGGTAGAACAATGTTGGTAATGACAACGAAGTTGGCAAGACAGCACAAACTGATTTGGGACCAGGCTAGGAATAGTGTGAGTCAGGGCAAAAAGGTAAACTTTTTAGGAAGTGGGACTTATTGGTCCTTTAAGAGTAAACAGCTGCATTGAGGCTCCCTGGTAGATCCTTCCACAGCACAGAGATCAGGATGGGTGTGTTGTAGCCAGTAGTGTCAGACACTGTCCACACATACTAACCGCTGAAGATGTGTGTCTTGCAAAAAGGACCTGGGTGTTGGATAAATATCAGACAAACAACCACTTGTAAATACTGTATATCCAAAGGAAAGCGCTGTGCTATTTTGCAGTTTCACATATAGTTGACATTGTGTTTTGTATGACAGACATGGGGATAAAATCTTTACGGTACCTACCTAACATAATTGCATCCATGGTACCTTTGTAAGAATGTGGTGGACCTGCCTCTAGGATTGGATGATTTGGCTTTCTGTATACTGTGGGACGATTGGCTGGCTTCCCTAAAGGAGAACAGAAGAGGCAAAGGTTTCAAACACATAACGTCTTGAACGGGTCTTTATCATCTATACTAACACTTGTTTTTAAACCACTCCACATATTTCTTGTTAACAAACTATAGTTTTGGCTAGTCGTTTAGGACATCTACTTTGTGCATGACACAAGTCATTTTTCCAAAGATTGTTTACAGACATATTATCTCACTGTATCACAATTTCAGTGGGTCAGAAGATTACATACACTAAGTTGACTGGGCCTTTAAACAGCTTGGAAAATTCCAGAAAATTATGTCATGGCTTTAGAAGCTTCTGATAGGCTAATCATTTGAGTCAATTGGAGGTGTACCTGTGGATGTATTTCAAGGACGACCTTCAAACTCAGTGCCTCTTTACTTGACATCATGGGAAAATCAAAATAAATCAGCAGAAAAGACCTCAGAAGAAAATTGTAGACCTCCACAAGTCTAGTTCATCCTTGGGAGCAATTTCCAAATGTCTGAAGGCACCACAATAGTACAAACAATAGTAGACATGTATAAATACCATGGGACCACACAGCCATCATACCGCTCAGGAAGGAGACGCATTCTGTCTCCTAGAGATGGACGTACTTTGGTGCAAAAAGTTCAAATCAATCCCAGAACAACAGAAAAGGAACTTGTGAAGATGCTGGAGGAAACAGGTACAAAAGTATCTATATCCACAGTAAACCGAGTCCTATATCGACATATCCTGAAAGGCCTCTCAGCAAGGAAGAAGCCACTGCTCCAAATCCGCCATAAAAAAGCCAGACTACGGTTTGCAACTGCACATGGGGACAAAGATCGTACTTTTTGGAGAAATGTCCTCTGGTCTGATGAAACAAACATAGAACTGTTTGGCCATAATGACCATTGTTATGTTTGGAGGAACAAGGGTGAGGCTTGCAATCCGAAAAACACCATCCCAACCGTGAAGCACCGGGGTGGCAGCATCATTTTATGGGGGTGCTTTGCTGCAGGAGGGACTGGTGCACTTCTCAAAATAGATGGCATCTTGAGGATGGAAAATGGTGTGGATATATTGAAGCAACATCTCAAGACATCAGTCAGGAAGTGAAAGCTTGGTTGCAAATGGGTCATGACCCCAAGCATACTTCCAAAGTTGTGGCAAAATGGCTTAAGGACAACAAAGTCAAGGTATTGGAGTGGCCGTCACAAAGCCCTGATGTCCCCCCTATAGAAAATTTGTGGGCAGAACTGAAAAATAGTGTGCGAGCAAGGAGGCCTACAAACCTGACTCAGTTACACCAGCTCTGTCAGGAGGAATTGCCAAAATTCACCCAACTTATTGTGGGAAGCTTGTGGAAGGCTACCCAAAACATTTGACCCAAGTTAAACAATTTAAAGGCAATGCTACAAAATGCTAATTGAGTGTATGTAAACTTCTGACCCACTGGGAATGTGATGAAAGAAATAAAAGCTGAAATAAATCATTCTCTCTACTATTATACTGACATTTCACATTCTTAAAATAAAGTGGTGATCCTAAATGACCTAAAACAGGTAATTTTTACTAGGATTAAATGTCAGGAATTGTGAAAAACTGAGTTTAAATGTATTTGGCTAAGATGCATGTAAACTTCCGACTTCAACTGTACATACAACATCCACAGGAAATCAAAGTCTTACTACAGAATTATTTGATGTTTTATCAGATATTGATCACAATCTGTATTAACATAATAAATAATCATCCAGCCCTAAACACAGAGAGCTTGGATTCCAGAGATGACATCAGGATTTAGTTTGAAGTTGGCATGGTATCCAGGGTAAACGGGGCGCATTAGAGCCTTGTGAGAGTGACCCAAGCCAAGGACGTGACCAATCTCATGGGCTGCTACAATCCTCAATTCATGGCCAGAAGACTTCCCCTCTGTCCACTACTTGTCTTTATCAAAATGCACAATTTTTTATTTCACCTTTATTTAACCAGGTAGGCAAGTTGAGAACAAGTTCTCATTTACAATTGCGACAATGCCTGACTCCCCTTAATGACAGAGGATTGTTACAGACAGGTGAAAATACAGATGATATCACATTCAGATGCATATACAGCAGATCGTCTACATCAGACTCATGTCATGCCATTTCAGTTGAGATCTGAAAAGCCTTCTTTCACACATCCAAACTGCAGTGACAGTTGTACGCCTATGGCGCACTGACTCTCACCTGGTCTGTCGAATGGCACTGGACAAGATCATTGTTATGAAACACGACTTTGATGTCTGCTCTTCACAGAAACAACACCTCCCAGAAATTCAGGGGTGACATCTTACTTCAGTACCTAAACACAGACCGCAGGGCCGCACATGTTTTTGCCAGACCCATATCTGGGGTGTAGCTATAGATGCAGTAGGTCAGCATTATCTTACACCAAGTAGAACCTGTGGAAATGGGCATTAGTTAAATATAGCAGTCAAAAATAGTTGTAAAGCTAAAACATTTATGGCAAGGCTTTGTTTTTACCCTTAGTTGATTGTGTGGGCATATTTTTGCCTCACACCAAGTCAAGATTATCTAACAATGAATCCGGAAGAGAATAAATAAAGTGACCCACCCATGACTTGATATTTGAGGGATTTGTCATTGAAGGAGATCTCAAAGTTTGTTTCATCATTGCCAATGTGGCCTTATTAAGTGTTGCTGAGACAGCTAAGTTAGTTGCCTTCTGGAAGGTTCCAAAGGTTCTTATAGTTAAACACATTTGTAGTATATTGAGTATGTAAAACTGCCAAGCTGAAGGACAGCCTAAAGCACAAGAGAAGAGAGAACATGCTACGAAGTGTGATTTTTGGTGGTTACCTCAGTGCCCCTGTCATTTCCTAAGTATGATCAACTTGACTCATACTATTCTTCAGTGGGATGTGCAGGTAGCCATAGTTCCTTAAATAGACCTAAGGAGATGTGGCACTGGCAGACATGCTAACATTAACAGTATTAGTAGGTACATGTTTGGCATGACAACAAACGAACACAAAGAGGAGTTGGCTAAAGCTCAGACCAGGCTGTTTAGTAAATAATGAATTGCAGCAGTTCTCATTGATAATCTATTATATGGGACATTCTTACCATGGTTTCCATTAGTTCCTCCCTGTTCAAGGCAATGGATGACACTTGTCAGCGAGACAAGAAACAGCATGTACAGTCGTGGCCAAAAGTTTTGAGAATGACACAAGTATTAAGTTTCCCAAAGTCTGCTGCCTCAGTTTGTATGATGGCAATTTGCATATACTCCAGAATGTTATGCAAATTTGCCATGCAAATGAACTGGATCCCCCCAAAAAACATTTCAGCCCTGCCACAAGAGGACCAGCTGACATCATGTCAGTGATTCTCTCGTTAACACAGGTGTGAGTGTTGACGAGGACAAGGCTGGAGATCACTCTGTCATGCTGATTGAATTCGAATAACAGACTGGAAGCTTCAAAAGGAGGGTGGTGCTTGGAATCATTGTTCTTCCTCTGTCAACCATGGTTAACTGCAAGGAAACACGTGCCGTCATCATTGCTTTGCACAAAAAGCGCTTCACAGGCAAGGATATTGCTGCCAGTAAGATTGCACCTAAATCAAAAATGTATCGGCTCATCAAGAACTTAAAGGAGAGTGGTTCAATTGTTTTGAAGAAGGCTTCAGGGCACCCAAGAAAGTCCAGCAAGCGCCAGGACCGTCTCCTAAAGTTGATTCAGCTGCGGGATCGGGGCACCACCAGTACAGAGCTTGCTCAGAAATGGCAGCAGGCAGGTGTGAGTGCATCTGCACGCACAGTGAGGCGAAGACTTTTGGAGGATGGCCTGGTGTCAAAAAGGGAAGCAAAGAAGCCACTTCTCTCCAGAAAAACATCAGGGAAAGACTGACATTCTGCAAAAGGTACAGGGATTGGACTGCTGAGGACTGGAGTAAAGTCATTTTCTCTGATGAATCCCCTTTCCGATTGTTTGGGGCATCCGGGAAACAGCTTGTCCGGAGAAGACAAAGTGAGCGCTACCATCAGTCCTGTGTCATGCCAACAGTGAAGCATCCTGAGACCATTCATGTGTGGGGTTGCTTTTCAAACTCCAAGCATTAATTATGCAAGAATGGGCTGCCATCAGTCAGGATGTGGCACAGAAGTTAATTGACAGCATGCCAGGGCGGATTGCAGAGGTCTTGAAAAAGAAGGGTCAACACTGCAAATATTGACTCTTTGCATCTACTTCATGTAATTGTCAATAAAAGCCTTTGACACTTATGAAATGCTTGTAATTATACTTCAGTATTCCATAGTAACATCTGACAAAAATATCTAAAGACACTGAGGCAGCAGACTTAGTGAAAATTAATATTTGTGTCATTCTCAAAACTTTTGGCCACGACTGTACTCCATCTAATAATCCGTTTTAAGATATTGATGTTTTCAAGTACTGTATCTATTTCTTATTTATTCAGTGAGATACAGTGTGATGAAAATAAACTAAGAACTCTATCCGATAAAATCCAATAAAATAATAAATAAAATAAAAATAATCCAATAAATATTTCAGGTATATTTTATCCATCTAGAGGAGTCTTCTAAGCCTAGTTCATAATTTTCATTCTGTTGGTCCCGGTCTCATAACGTTCTATGGAACTGGTAGTTTATGGTTTCACATAGTTTTATATCATTGTCTGCCCACTGGGACTTGTTTCCAACCACATAATAAAACAGAGGAATGCATTCTTGGATTAGTTTAGAGCAAATAAATACTCCAGACACCGACAGCAACTCATAAAGTACACAGCCCACTTACACTGAAACTTACAACTATCCCAAAAGCTATCCCCTGTCAACTAATTAAATTGCCACTAATATCCTAGATCACGTCAGAGGAACACAAAATAATTAGGTCAATATAACTAACAACTTTTAAAGGTCTATTCTTGGTCAGTTTAAATGACAATTGAGACAGGGTTACAAAACAGATGGTGTATTCAATGCACCTTATATTGCATAATTAATGAACAATGTAACAGTGATTCACTACTAGGGAAAGACTGTGAAGGATTTACTAAATATATCACTGAAGTTGCTCAATCAAGATTTGTGTTTCTTTCTACATTTCTCTAAATAAATATGTAGTCTGAGATAAAAACCTAATCCTCCAGTAATGTAAAGTTTTACAACTGTCCTATGAGAGAAAAACAACTAACCACATTTCCATTCTGAGACAACCGTTAATTAGTATGCTTATATATAAGATCCATTAATTTAACACGTCAATGTCACATTTTTGCCTCTTGATGTCACCAGGGCAAGTTTTTCAAATTGTTTAATCTGGTTCAGAATGATCTGGATTCTGTAATCCTCGTTTTTGCAATGCAAGATCAGATTGATCTAGCTGTTTTTGAGACGTTTTTTCAGCAAATAACCAGATAGGATCATTCTGATTCAGATAACACAATATCAAGATCACACAATCCGGCATTTCAGGCCTACACCTTGCCATCTACTGGACAGGCTATGGTACTACTTCAACACTGTCATAATGAAACAGATATGAGCAGGGAAAGTGGGATAGCTAGTCAGTTGTACAACTGAATGCATTCAACTGAAATGTGTCTTCCGCATTTAACCCAACCTGAGTAAACTATATTAATAAAAGGTACCTAGATTAAAAATTGTCTGCATATCACATAAGTACATGCATTTATTTGACACTTCTCAATATAACAACTGACCACATTACTTTAAGACAACCAATTTAACATTACCTTTGGTTTTCAGATGCAAAATAGCTTTTTAAACCTTGTCACCTTAGTTATACTGAACAAAAATATAAACACAACAATTTCAAAGATTTTGTTGAGTTACAGTTCATATAAGGAAATCAGTCACTTTAAATAATTTAATTCGGCACTAATCTATGGATTTCACATGACTGGGCAGGGGCACATCTATGGGTGGGCCTGGGAGGGCATAGGCCCATCATCTTGGGAGCCAGGCCCACCCACTGGAGAGCAAGGCCCAGCCAATCAAACATAAATAGTCCCCAGCACCCCCTCTGATGATTCCCCAGGTGAAGTAGCCAGATGTGGAGGTCCTGGGCTGGCATGGTTACAAGTGTTCTGCGGTTGTGAGGCTGGTTGGACATACTGCCAAATTCTCTAAAACAACATTGGTCGAGAAATCAACATTCAATTCTCTGGCAACAGCTCTGGTGGACATTCCTTGCAGTGACCATGCCAATTGCACGATCCCTCAAAACTTGAGACATCTCCGGCATTGTGCTGTGTGACAAAACTGCACATTTTAGTGGCCTTTCATGTCCCCAGCACAAGGTGCACTTGTGTAATGGTCATGCTGTTTAATCAGCTTCTTGATATGGCACCCTGTCAGGTGGATGGATTATCTTGACAAAATATAAAACGCTCACTAACAGGGATGTAAACAAATGTGTACACAAAATTAGAGAGAAATAAGCTTTTTGTGCATATGGAACATTTCTGAGATGTTTTATTTCAGCTCAAGAAACATGGGACCGGCCCTTTACATGTTGCATTTATATTTTTGTTCAGTTTACATTAAAATGTCTTGGTTGTAGTGCCATTCACCTTTCTAGAACCACCCTTCCAGTGAGATCAAGATAATCCAGAATTTCAGCATCAAAACTATCCAAATCGCCTTTGAAAAACGACATTTAATCGTGATTAAAAGGTCAGATTGGATAACCAAATCCGAATCCCTACAAAGAGGACCAGAATCACATTCTAACATTTAATCATATCTGATTGCCGAAATCAGATCAAAAAACAGCACAATCCTCTCTATCCCCTGTAATCACAGGGATTTACATTATTAGTTGTTTACAATGTTGTAAACCATGAACCTCTTCATTATGTACACAAATTCAAACTGTATTTGAAGTAATCCAATCATTGGGAAAATATGTATAATTTCAGTACAGAGATGGGTCAACAAACAGGTATTCTTTTCAATAGGGGAGTTTTGTATCTTTAATGCAACTAACTAATATATAATATTTTATGCTATTCTTGACAGATAAAGATTATTTTTTTAAAGATACAAAATGCACAAACATACTAAGTACACAAATAAATGCTATTACAACTATAATTGAATGGCCAATAAGTTCATAGCCAAGCATAAGGAATCAGTTCAATTGTTTTAAAAGTACATTTTAAATGAAGAGAAAACACCTGGCTGGCTCATTGTTGTTTGGTAATTGGTTTTGGACAAAGTGTGGGAAAAGCATGATCACTTATTGTCAACAACATAACACGTGAAGTGTTGGGTTTATGTACACTTGATATTCCAAAAGCCATGTTCATTGGCTGTCTGATATCAACAAATATCCAGAAACTGTTCAAGGGAAGCTCATCAACGCAGCTGTAAATGTCAATTTCTTTTAGAACTGGGTGTTTGTATTTTTGAACAGTCTAACTTCCACAACTGGTTTGCTGCCCATTTTTACAACATTTTCTATCTCATGAATCCTCCTCAAGCTGCAGTAACTCGTCCTGTAAGGCTTTGGCCCTTCCAAGCTTCTCCTGCTGCTCTTTTGTAGCTTGATTGATTTCCCCAGAGTCCAGTTTCTGCTGCAGCTCCTCAACCTGCCTCAGCTTCTTTTTTATGTTCTTGATCTTCTTGGCCTTTTCTGCTGTTGCAGATGAAGGGTCATTAGTAGCTCCAGCTGGGTTAGATGCAGGCGTCACACTGTTACCGTCCTCGGCAAACGTTATAGTCTCAACAGCATTTGTTAGTGATTCCACATTGCTATCCGGGCCTTGCTGCTTGCGCTTTTCCTTGCGTTTCATGTTTCGCTTGGCTGTCTTGGAGAGCCCAGCTGTCTCGTTCTCTGCAATGCCGGGGATCCCCTGCTGCTGCCTTGCCTGGGCCGCATTGTCGGGGCTCATACCTGGTGGCAGATCGGGCTTGCCCTTGAAGAACTTAACAAATTTATTCTCGTAGCTGAAAGCAAAGAGGAAATGAGGAAACAACCAATCTACATCAAAGGCTTCTAACAAAATCCATATAAAAGGATGACTTGAGAGAGGTACAGAACCAGTCAAAAGTTTGGACACACCTACTCGTTCAAGGGTTTTTCTTTATTTGTACTATTTTCTACATTGCAGAATAATACTGAAGACATCAAAGCTATGAAATAGCACATATGGAATCATGTAGAATTTTACATTTGAGATTCTTCAAAGTAGCCACCCTTTGCCTTGATGACAGCTTTGCACACTCTTGGCATTCTCTCAACCAGCTTCATGAGGTAGTCACCTGGAATGCATTGCAATTAACAGGTGTGCCTTGTTAAAAGTTAATTTGTGGCATTTAAAATACAACAGGTGTAGACTTTACAGTGAAATGCTTACTTACCTAACCAACTGTGCAAAAAAGGTATTAGGTGAACAATAGGTAACTAAATAAATAAAAACAACAGTAAAAAAGTACAGTACAGGCACTGGTTAGTCGGGCTGATTGAGGTAGTATTTACATATGGTTAAAGTGACTATGCATATATTATAAACAGAGTAGCAGCAGTGTAAAAGAGGGGTTGGGTGGGCACACAATGCAAATAGTCCATGTAGCCATTTGATTACCAATTCAGGAGTCTTATGGCTTGGGGATAAAAACTATTGAGAAGTTTTTTGTCCTAGACTTGGCACTCCGGTACCGGTTGCCATGCGGTAGTAGAGAGAACAGTCTATGACTGGGGTGGCTGGGGTCTTTGACAATTTTTAGGGCCTTCTTCTGACCCCGCCTGGTGTAGAGGTCCTGGATGGCAGGCAGCTTAGCCCCAGTGATGTACTGGGCCGTACGCACTACCCTCTGTAGTGCCTTGCGGTCAGAGAGCAAGCAATTGCCGTACCAGGCAGTGACGCAACCAGTCAGGATGCTCTCGATGTTGCAGCTGTAGAACCTTTTAAAGGATCTGAGGACCCATGCCAAATCTTTTTAGTTTCCTGAGGGGGAATAGGCTTTGTCGTGCCCTCTTCACGACTGTCTTGGTATGTTTGGACAATTCTAGTTTGTTGTTTATGTGGACACCAAGGAACTTGAAGCTCTCAACCTGCTCCACTACAGCCCCGTCGATGAGAATGGGGGGAGTGCTCGGTCCTCCTTTCCCTGTACTCCACAATCATCTCCTTAGTCTTGGTTACGTTGAAGGATAGGTTGTTATTCTGGGACCACCCGGCCAGGTCTCTGACCTCCTCCCTATAGGCTGTCTCGTCGTTGTCGGTGATCAGGCTGTTGTGTCGTCTGAAAACGTAATAATGGTGTTGGAGTCGTGCCTGGCCATGCAGTCGTGGGTGAACAGGGAATACAGGAGGGGACTGAGCACGCACCCCTGTGGAGCTCCAGTGTTGAGGATCAGCGTGGCAGATGTGTTGCTACCTACCCTCACCACCTGGGGGCAGCCCGTCAGGAAGTCCAGGATCCAGTTGCAGAGGGAGGTGTTTAGTCCCAGGATCCTTAGCTTAGTTATGAGCTTTGAGGATACTATGGTGTTGAACGCTGAGCTGTAGTCAATAAATAGCATTCTCACGTAGGTGTTCCTTTTGTCCAGGTGGGAAAGGGCAGTGTGGAGTACAAGAGATTGCATCATCTGTGGATCTGTTTGGGCGGTATGCAAATTGGAGTGGGTATATGGTTTCTGGGATAATGGTGTTGATGTGAGCCATTACCAGCCTTTCAAAGCACTTAATGGCTACGGACGTGAGTGCTATGGGTCTGTAGTCATTTAGGCAGGTTGCCTTCGTGTTCTTGGGCACAGGGACTATGGTGGTCTGCTCAGGGAAATGTTGAAAATGTCTGTGAAGACACCTGCCAGTTGGTCAGCACATGCCCTGAGCACACGTTCTGGTAATCCGTCTGGCCCTGCAGCCTTGTGAATGTTGACCTGTTTAAAAGGTCTTACTCACGTCGGCTACAGAGAGCATGATCACACAGTCGTCCGGAAGAGCTGATGCTCTCATGCATGCCTCAGTGTTGCTTGCCTCAAAGCGAGCATAGAAGAGATTTAGCTCGTTTGGTAGGCTCGTGTCACTGGGCAGCTCGCGGCTGTGCTTCCCTTTGCTGCTGCAGAGGATAAATTCATTACAGTTACCAGCCTCAGAAATTGCATCCCAAGTAAATGCTTCACAGAGTTCAAGTAACAGACACCTCCACATAAACTGTTCAGAAGAGACTGTGTGAATCAGGCCTTCATGGTTGAATTGCTGCAAAGAAACCACTACTAAAGAACACCAATAATAAGAAGAGACTTGCTTGGGCCAGAAAACACAAACAATGGACATTAGACTGGTGTTAATCTGTCCTTTAGTCTGATGAGACCTAATTTGAGATTTTTGGTTCCAACTGCTGTGACTTTGTGAGACGCAGAGCAGGTTAACGGATGATCTCAGCAAGTGTGTTTCCATCCGTGAAGTGAGGAGGAGGTGTGATGATGCTTTGCTGGTGACACTGTCAGTGATTTATTTAGAATTCAAGGCACACTTAACCAGCATGGCTACCACAGCATTCTCCAGCAATACGCCATCCCATCTGGTTTGCTGCATCAGATGACCTGGCCTCCACAATCACCTGACCTCAACACAATTGAGATGGTTTGGGATGAGTTGGACTGCAGAGTAAAGGAAAAGTAGCCAACAAGTGCTCAGCATATGTGGGAACTCCTTCAAGACTGTTGGAAATGCATTACATGTGAAGCTGGTTGAGAGAATGCCAAGAGTGTGCAAAGCTGTGTCATGACTCCCCTGGTCGAGGATCAAAGGCCTCAGATCAGCTTGGTAAATAGCTGACCACAACCAGACCCTCTTACCCACAGAAGGGGGGGGGGGGGGGGGGTTTGAAACCTTATCACTCAGTCATAAATTAGGCAGGAGGGGAATCTCTCCCTTCGCTCCTCAGTATTGGGAAAGGAATTCCTTTGTTACAGAGACATTTTGCCGCCCAAAAATATAACACCCAAAGAATGAACTTTGGAACAACATTTATTAGATTAGATAGTAATGTTAAGAATGGTCCATGGGGATCTAAAGAATAATCCTGTCACATTGTTTATTATTTTGTGATGTTATTAAAAATGGTATGAACCAAATACTATAACTTAGGAAGGACATTCTAGCCATCCAATATGATAATAGAATATGATGAATGACGAAACTGTTCGTTAAGATGCTAATGTGATTTTGGTTTTCTAATGAGATAATGGTTTTTCATGTCCGTTGAACATTAACTAAGCCAAGCCCCTGATGAGGTAGAGAGTGTCAGTGTGATGGAAGCACCTTTCTGACCAGAGTGCTTAAAGGGACTCGCTAAGAATTAACATGAGAGCAGCAGACGGACAGCGTGAGCTGAACGATACAAATGGTTTAAACTCTTAGTCTCAACACGAGGTGAGAAGATAACCTCACCTATCAGACCAGAAAAGCGTGGAGAGTTGGCCACACGTTGAAATGGTTAGAAACTCTGAAACAAATGAAGATAATGACTAGACCAGAACATTTGACAGTCTGACCAGAACATTTAACAGTCTGCAGCTGTGCATGTAAAGGATCTAGAACTTGACAATTTACCTGAGAAAGGAAAGATTACACCCCATCTCAGACAATCATTGGTGCATCCGAAACAACCACTACAAGCCGGAACTACTAAGCAGATTGTGACCTCTGGTGGACAACCAGAGCGTTACACCCATGCAGCCCCTCCCTCATAGAAGGATTGGTTGGTTCCAACAGAGAGACGACGAACAAAGACACGTAATTAATTACATTGCATTTATTACCCAAATGGGAGGCAGTTCGTGAGCAAAGCATTATTATTACTTCGAGGGTAGTTCGTAAATGTACGATAAGTTTGACTCTCCCTCTCTTCATCTACCCCTCCCTCTCCATATGTGTAACAAGCAGTCAAATCTTGTCAGTCCACTACGGACATTTGTCTCATGTAAGTCTGTATGTGTATTTGGTGTTATTATTTAGTTAGTAAATAAATAAATACATTTGAGTAGAACTGAATAACCAGAAAAGGCTGGGGTTCTTGCGGATTCAAGAGGTCTGTGATGTTCAGAATGAGACTGATATGAGATAATGATTAATAAGTGACTGTTATTGATGTAAGAGTTATCTACAGTTGAAGTCGGAAGTTTACATACACCTTAGCCAAATCTATTTAAACTCAGTATTTTGTAGCATTGCCTTTAAATTGTTTAACTTGGGTCAAATGTTTCAGGTAGCCTTCTACAATCTTCCCACAATAAGTTGGGTGAATTTTGGCCATTCCTCCTGACAGAGGTAGTGTAACTGAGTCAAGTTTGTAAAGGCCTCCTTGCTCGGACACTATTTTTCAGTTCTGCCCACAAATTCTCTATAAGATTGAGGTCTTTGTGATGGCCACTCCAATACCTTGACTTTGTTGTCCTAACCTCTTCATCCTACCCCCTCCTTTTTCGAACATTCTGTTAAAAATCGCGCAACATTTCAGCGTCCTGCTACTCATGCCAGGAATATAGTATATGCATATGATTAGTATGTGTGGATAGAAAACACTCTGAAGTTTCTAAAACTGGTTAAATCACGGCTGTGACTATAACAGAGCGTGTGTTTCATCGAAAAGCGCAAGAAAAACTTGTCACTGAAAGCTGAAAAAAGTATCCATGCGCTCCTTTCATGGAATGTTTAAAGGAAACCAAATTTAATATGGACACGGATGCAATTCCTACAGCTTCCACACGATGTCGCCAAAAACGTCATCTTCATTGACAAAAATCCTTTGAGACATTACCAATAGATCCGTCATTCCATCCAGCCTACCTCAATCGATTTTGGAAGATTGAAAAATGGACATTGTTTTCTTGAGTAGCTGCTATTGAATACAGATCGCCCAGTGATCAATTTGATCGCTTATTAACGTTTACAAATACCTAAAGTTGGGTTACAAAAGTAGGTTGAAGTGTTTTGTCAAAGAATATAGGCAACTTATATCATTTTTAAAAATGACGTTGCGTGTTGGAAGAGAGCTTTTTTCGTGAAGCAGACAGGCTATACAAATGGATATTTTGGGCATTCATGGACGGATTTAATCGTGAAAAAGACCAATTTGTGATGTTTATGGGACATATAGGAGTGCCAACAAAGAATATCATCAAAGGTAATGAATGTTTTATATTTTATTTCTGCGTTTTTGTGTAGCGCCGGCTACGCTAATTATTTTGTTTACGTCGCCTTCAGGCATTTTGGGGTGTTGCATGCTATCAGATAATAGCTTCTCATGCTTTCACCGAAAGCTAGATTCACAACGAGTGTAGCTTTAATTCAATACCCTGCATGTGTATTTTAATGAACGTTTGAGTTTTAACGAGTACATTTAGCATTTAGCGTAGCGCATTTGCATTTCCAGGTGCCTACTTGAGACGTCTGTGTCTCAAGTAGGATCAAGAAGTTAAGCCATTTTTCCACAACTTTGGAAGTATGCATGGGGTCACTGTCCATTTGGAAGACCCATTTGCGACCAAGCTTTATCTTCCTGACTGATGTCTTGAGATGCTGCTTCAATATATCCACATCATTTTCCTACCTCATGATGCCATCTATTTTGTGAAGTGCACCAGTCCCTCCTTCAGCAAAGCACCCCCACAACATGATACTGCCACCCCGGTGCTTCACGGTTGGGATGGTGTCCTTCGGATTGCAAGCCTCACCCATGTTCCTCCAAACATAACAATGGTCATTAAGGCCAAACAGTTCTATTTTTGTTTCATCAGACCAGAAAAGTACGATCTTTGTCCCCATGTGCAGTTGCAAACCGTAGTCTGGCTTTTTTATGGCGGTGTTGGAGCATTGGCATCTTCCTTGCTGAGAGGCCTTTCAGGTTATGTCGATATAGGACTCGTTTTACTGTGGACATAGATACTTTTGTACCCGTTTCCTCCAGCATCTTCACAAGGTCCTTTGCTGTTGTTCTGGGATTGATTTGCAATTTTCGCACTGAAGTACGTTCATCTCTAGGATACAGAATGCGTCTCCTTCCTGAGCGGTATGATGGCTGTGTGGTCCCATGGTGTTTATACTTGTGTTCTATTGTTTGTACAGATGAATGTGGTACCTTCAGGCATTTGGAAATTGCTCCCAAGGATGAACTAGACTTGTAGAGGTCTACAATTTTTTTCTGAGGTCTTGGCTGATTTCTTTTGATTTTCCCATGATGTCAAGCAAAGAGGCACTAAGTTTGAAGGTCGGCCTTGAAATACATCTACATCTCCAATTGACTTAAATGATGTCAATTAGCCTACAGTGGGGCAAAAAAGTAGTTAGTCAGCCACCAATTGTGCAAGTTCTCCCACTTAAAAAGATGAGAGAGGCCTGTAATTTTCATCATAGGTACACTAACTATGACAGACAAAATTAGAAAAAAAATCCAGAAAATCACATTGTAGGATTTTGAATGAATTTATTTGCAAATTATGGTGGAAAATAAGTATTTGGTCACCTACAAACAAGCAAGATTTCTGGCTCTCACAGACCTGTAACTTCTTATTTAACCTTTTGCGACTAGGGGGCAGTATTTACATTTTTGGATAAAAAACGTTTCCGTTTTAAACAGGATATTTTGTCATGACAAGATGCTCGACTATGCATATAATTGACAGCTTTGGATAGAAAACACTGACGTTTCCAAAACTGCAAAGATATTGTCTGTGAGTGCAACAGAACTGATGCTACAGGCGAAACACAGATAAAAATCCAATCAGGAAGTGCCGCATTTTTTGAAACCGCTTCATGCCAATGACTCCTTATATGGCTGTGAATGGGCTACGAATGAGCTTACGCTTTCTACGTATTCCCCAAGGTGTCTACAGCATTATGACGTCTTTATACGCATTTATGTTGAAGAATATTCGTAAGGGACCACATTGAGCAAGTGGTCACATGATGGCTCCCGCAGAAAATCTTGCGTAAAGTACTGAGGTAGCCATTTTTCCAATCGCTTCTTATGAGAAACCAATTGTCCCGATGGATATATTATCGAATAGATATGTGAAAAACACCTTGAGGATTCATTCTAAACAACGTTTGCCATGTTTCTGTCGATATTATGGAGCTAATTTGGAAAAAAGTTTGCCGTTGTAGTGACCGCATTTTCCAGTCGACTTCTCAGCCAAACGTGAAAAACAAACGGGAGCTATTTCGGCTACAAAAATAATATTTTTGGAAAAAAGGAACATTTGCTATCTAACTGGGAGTCTCCTGAGTGAAAACATCCGAAGTTCTTCAAAGGTAAATAATTTAATTTGATTGCTTTTCTTATTTTCGTGAAAATGTTGCCTGCTGCCAGCAGAGCCTAGCATAGCATTATGCCATGATAAACTTACACAAATGCTTGTCTAGCGTTGGCTGTAAAGCATATTTTGAAAATCTGAGATGACAGTGTGATTAACAAAAGGCTAAGCTGTGTCTCAATATATTTCATTTGTGATTTTCATGAATAGGATGATTTTCTAGGAAGATTTATATCCGCTGCGTTATGCTAATTAGTTTGAGGCGTTGATTACGCTCCCGGATCCGGGTTTGAGAGTCACAAGAAGTTAAGAGTCTCTGTCCTCCACTCGTTACCTGTATAAATGGCACCTGTTTGAACTTGTTATCAGTATAAAAGACACCTGTCCACAACCTCAAACAGTCACACTCCAAACTCCACTATGGCCAAGACCAAAGAGCTGTCAAAGGACACCAGAAACAAAATTGTAGACCTGAACCAGGCTGGGAAGACTGAATCTGCAATAGGTAAGCAGCTTGGTTTGAAGAAATCAACTGTGGGAGCAATTATTAGGAAATGGAAGACATACAAGACCACTGATAATCTCCCTCGATCTGGGGCTCCACGCAAGATCTCACACCGTGGGGTCAAAATGATCACAAGAACGGTGAGCAAAAATCCCAGAACCACATGGGGGGACCTAGTGAATGACCTGCAGAGAGCTGGGATCAAAGTAACAAAGCCTACCATCAGTAACACACTATGCTGCCAGGGACTCAAATCCTGCAGTGCCAGACGTGTCCCCCTGCTTAAGCCAGTACATGTCCAGGCCCGTCTGAAGTTTGCTAGAGAGCATTTGGATGATCCAGAAGAAGATTGGGAGAATGTCATATGATCAGATGAAACCAAAATATAACTTTTTGGTAAAAACTCAACTCGTCGTGTTTGGAGGACAAAGAATGCTGAGTTGCATCCAAAGAACACCATACATACTGTGAAGCATGGGGGTGGAAACATCATGCTTTGGGGCTGTTTTTCTGCAAAGGGACCAGGACGACTGATCCGTGTAAAAGAAAGAATGAATGGGGCCATGTATCGTGAGATGTTGAGTGAAAACCTCCTTCCATCAGCAAGGGCATTGAAGATGAAACGTGGCTGGGTCTTTCAGCATGACAATGATCCCAAACACACCGCCCGGGCAACGAAGGAGTGGCTTTGTAAGAAGCATTTCAAGGTCCAGGAGTGGCCTAGCCAGTCTCCAGATCTCAACCCCATAGAAAACCTTTGGAGGGAGTTGAAAGTCCGTGTTGCCCAGCAACAGCCCCAAAACATCACTGCTCTAGAGGAGATCTGCATGGAGGAATGGGCCAAAATACCAGCAACAGTGTGTGAAAACCTTGTGAAGACTTACAGAAAACGTTTGACCTTTGTCATTGCCAACAAAGGGTATATAACAAAGTATTGAGATAAACTTTTGTTATTGATCAAATACTTATTTTCCACCATAATCTGCAAATAAATTCATAAAAAATCCTACAAAGTGATTTTCTGGATTTTTTTGCTCATTTTGTCTGTCATAGTTGAAGTGTACCTATGATGGAAATTACAGGCCTCTCTCATCTTTTTAAGTGGGAGAACTTGCACAATTGGTGGCTTACTAAATACTTTATTGCCCCACTGCATCAGAAGCTTCTAAAGCCATGACATCATTTTCTGGAATTTTCCAAGCTGTTTAAAGGCACAATCCACTTAGTGTATGTAAACTTCTGACCCACTGGAGTTGTGATACAGTGAATTATAAGTGAAATAATCTGTCTGTAAACAATTGTTGGAAAAATTGCTTGTGTCATGCACAAAGTAGGCGCCTTAACTGACTTGCAAAAACTATAGTTTGCTAACAAGAAATGTGTGGAGTGGTTTAAAAACAAGTTTTAATGACTCCAACCTAAGTGTATGTAAACTTCCGACTTCAACTGTATATATCTTTAGAGTTTAATTCAGGAGATGGTAACCCGTTAAACAACTCGTCCTGGGTGCCCCAAATTCCTAATGAGTTAATTGTTAAATGATTAATTTAAATTGGGCGACAATTAAACGTAGTTAGTTTATTCGATCAATAACAGTCATAACATTACTGAAATTCACTTCGCAACAGCTGTCATCAAGGCAAAGGGTGGCTACTTTGAAAAATCTAAAATATGTATTTGTTAAAACACTTTTTTGGTTACTACATGATTCCATGTGTTATTTCATAGTTTTTTCTTCACTATTATTCTACAATGTAGAAAATAGTAAAAATAAAGTAGAAACCTTGAATGAGTAGGTGTGTCCAAACTTTTGACTGGTACTGTAACTTTGTTAGGAAGCATTACTTACACAGGGACCTCTTCCTGAGGGGTATAACCATCCTTCACTCTACGAGGCTTCCTCCAGGTTCCATCAGGTCGCTGTGTAGCAGCAATGTATTTCCCTATAACAGGAGGAGCAAACATGAGCAAATATTATACATTCACTGAAAACAATGCATTTATTTTGAACTAATGTTTTGTTCAGCTGGTAGACTCTTGCTTGCTAAAACATTGCTCTGTGTGTATGTTACAACAATACACTACTCACTATACTACAGTGCATTTTGAGAGTTAGGAACTATAAGGTTCAATCTGCATTTGTCAAAATTGAGTTAATGACATAGCCCTGTTCTGTTCAATGTTCTCTACCTATATAGTAGTCTAAATACCCCGATTCACATTGTTAAGTTCACTGATAACTGACACCATCAAATCAATGAGGGTCCAGAACTTTGAAGCCAATTATCAATAATTTTTTTTGCAGATAGAACCTTATAGTCCAAAGCTCTCGATTTGCCACGTTTGCATCAGCAGTAGCATGAACAGTACCGAGAACAATTTAATAGAAATGTATGTTTTATAGTCGTTATTAAATAGGTAACGTTAGCTAGCTAGCCCGTGTACATTTGTCAAGCCATCTAGCTACTGTATGTTAATAGGGGGCAATTCCACAGTAACAGAGTGACATCTCAAGTAGGCTAATGCGATTAGCATGAGGTTGTAAGTAACAAGAACATTTCCCAGGACATAGACATATCTGATATTGGCAGAAAGCTTAAACTATTGTTAATCTAACTGCACTGTCCAATTTACAGTAGCTATTACAGTGAAAGAATAGCATGCCATTGTTTGAGGAGAGTACACAATTTTGAACATTTAAAGCTATTAATAAACAAACTAGGCACATTTGGGCAGTCTTGATACAAAACAGAAATGCAATGGTTCATTGAATCAGTCTGAAACTTTGCACATACAATCTAAATTGCACCTGGGCTGGAATAATACATTATTTCCTTTCTCTTGCATTTCAAAGATGGTACAAAAAAACAAAAACAAAACAACACTGTTTTTTTCTTTGTATTATCTTTTACCAGGTCTAATGTGTTATATTCTCCTACATTCATTTCACATTTCCACAAACGTCAAAGTGTTTCCTTTCAAATGATACCAAGAATATGCATATCCTTTCTTCCGGGCCTGAGCTACAGGCAGTTTGATTTGGGTATGTAATTTTAGAAGAAAATTTACAAAAAAGGGGTCGATCCTTAAGAGGATCTATGCACAAGGACTACTTCTATCAAAAACCAAAGTTAAACAAACCATACAACTCTATGAACAAGGATTACTTTTAAACATTTCCACCATACATTTTACCAAAACACATTTACTTTAACAGTGCATATCAAAAGTTTGATAACAGAATAACGGTTTGTACTGTTTGTGCCTTCATACTGTTAACAAATGTAGTATCTGCACGGTTCTTCAAGTAACGTTAAAAGGTGTTCTTGTAAATAAAAAGGGGAACATTTTCAAAGTAGTCCTTGTGCATAGTTGTGTGATTTAATTAACTTAGCAACCATTTGTTTTTGTTTGACATACATTTTAAAGTAAAAAAAATGAGTTTCGGCATCACTCTGTTACCATGGAATTACCCATTATTTATAAGCGTAAACTAGCTACCTAGCGTCTTTGCTAGTTAATGTATTTCAAATTAGCCACTTGCTGCTGCTAGTACTACTAGTTAGTTATCTAACAAACACATTTTGCCCCCATCTTGGCTAGCCAACATAATCAGGTATCATATCGAACTAGTTTGTTAACACAGAGATAGCTACTAGCTAACTAGAAATATTAGCTAATACGCTAGCTATCTAGCGCTAGTGTAGTGTGTTGTGTTTTAGCTAGTAACTGGTTAGCCAGCACAGAATACGTCGCGCTGGTTCAATTTGTTTACTCCACAAAACGAACTTCGTGGGGTTACTTTTCTGGGGTAGCTACGGGTTATTCATGCTAAACTGTGTGTTCATTCTCAAACTTCACCAATATTTAACTGGATGTCTGACTTGAGCCAGCCTTACCAGATTGATCTTCAACATAAGGGGTTGCCATTTTGCTCAATTAACTACTTCCGTTGGCAGGAATGACAGGAAGTGGCGTCATCCTTACTGATAGTTCGTTTTGCATGGCCCAGTGCCCCAGGAGATTAAGGACCAATGGAATGGTCTAAATTACCAGACTCCGCTCAACCAGGGCACCAGGCCACGCAAAATGATCCAACCCACAATTTCCACTGCATTTCGTGCTATACGTCAAAGTGGAAGAACTGTCCGATACGCGTACACGTTCATCCGAGAATCACCGCCTGGGACCTCATTCAAACTTCTTCACCGACATGACTATGGTAAGTTTATACTTTACTACATAATTTTGCTCAATTTGATTAACGATAACTAACTACCAAGTGGCTGAACCATCGGCGTATTCAAGTCTCGCAACGGAACACACGTACTGTTTAAGAACAACCGTAGCAAACTGAACAAAACGGGGAGGGACCTACCTGAACTTGTCCAATGGGCTTTTCCTTCTCTTGCGCGGGGTCAAATAGCAGGACCTTCTGAAAATGACTGTTTCCTGTTTTTCGCTTGCCGCAGTAATGGCAGTTGTTGTACATTATGGGCAAATATAGAACAATGAGCTAGCTAGAAAAACACATTTGCTACGGTTGCATCAAAAGTAATTATCCGGTAAAAGAAAATGTAATCGTCAGTTTTCGTTGTTATGGCCATGTTTCTATCGCATACACTGACTAGACGCTAGCTAAGTTAACGTTTGCAAAACTAGCTAGGTAACGTTAGGTAAATATTATAACTAAAAAAAGCTTAGCGTGCTGCCATAAAGGTTAATAAGGCTAAGTATACACAATCAAATATCTATTTTTACTTAAACATTACCGTTAAACATGCTTTATATATAATATAACCACACTGCTAACATTATGCCTAACATTAAATGAAGACCAAAAATAAAATATTGGTTTTCATTAATTTTTACTATCTTGCCAATGTTGACTGGGCTGGGCTGGTCTGTGGAAACCCGCGGCCAGCCTCATTAACCATAAGCACTGGTGAAGGCTAGACGGGATCCAGCTTTTGTCAAATTAACGTCAGATTTTACTTTTCGTAACACGTTAGGAGAAATTGACATCGTTAGGATAATTATCGTGTTAGGATAACTAGGTTATGGTTAGCCAAAACAATGTACTGTTGACGTTAATTTGACATGCTGGATCCCTTCTAGCCATAACCATAAGCACAGATAGAACAATGAGCCAGATATCAAATCACATTGTATTTGTCACATGCGCCGAATAGACCTTACCGTGAAATGTTCACTTAACCAACAATGCAGTTAAGAAAATATTTACTAAATAAACTAAAGTAACACCATAAAATAACAATAATGAGGCTATACGGGGGTACCGGTACCGAGTCATGTGCAGGTTACAGGTTAGTCAAGACAATTTGTACATGTAGGTAGGGGCATATGCGGAAATCCCAGGGGGGGCGGAGGGGACACGACCCCCCCCATATAGAAAAAAATATGGCAAAAAAAAGGCCATGGTGGCAAAGTAAATACAATATAGCAAGTAAAACACTGGAATGGTAGATTTGCAGTGGAAGAATGTGCAAAGTAGAAATACAAATAATGGGGTGCAAAGGAGCAAAATAAATAAATACAGTAGGGAAAGAGGTAGTTGTTTGGGCTAAATTATAGATGGGCTATGTACAGGTGCAGTAATCTGTGAGCTGCTCTGACAGCTGGTGCTTAAAGCTAGTGAGGGAGAAGTGTTTCCAGTTTGAGATTTTTGTAATTCGTTCCAGTCATTGGCAGCAGAGAACTGGAAGGAGAGGCGGCCAAAGGAAGAATTGGTTTTAGGGGTGACCAGAGAGATATATATATATATACTTGCTGGAGCGCGTGCTACAGGTGGGTGATGCTATGGTGACCAGCGAGCTGAGAGAAGGGGGGACTTTACCTAGCAGGGTCTTGTAGATGGCATGGAGCCAGTGGGTTTGGCGATGAGTATGAAGCGAGGGCCAGCCAACGAGAGTGTACAGGTCGCAATGGTGGGTGGTATATGGGGCTTTGGTGACTAAACGGATGGCACTGTGATAGACTGCATCCAATTTGTTGAGTAGGGTATTGGGGGCTATTTTGTAAATGACATCGCCGAAGTCGGGGATCGGTAGGATGGTCAGTTTTACAAGGGTATGTTTGGCAGCATGAGTGAAGGATGCTTTGTTGCGAAATAGGAAGCCAATTCTAGATTTAACTTTGGATTGGAGATGTTTGATGTGGGTCTGGAAGGAGAGTTTATAGTCTAACCAGACACCTAGGTATTTGTAGTTGTCCATTCTAAGTCAGAGCCGTCCAGAGTAGTGATGTTGGACAGGCGGGCAGGTGCAGGCAGCGATTGGTTGAAGAGCATGCATTTAGTTTTACTTGTATTTAAGAGCAATTGGAGGCCACGGAAGGAGAGTTGTATGGCATTGAAACTTGCCTGGAGGGTTGTTAACACAGTGTCCAAAGAAGGGCCAGAAGTATACAGAATGGTGTCGTCTGCGTAGAGGTGGATCAGAGACTCACCAGCAGCAAGAGCGACATCATTGATGTATACAGAGAAGAGTCGGTCCAATAATTGAACCCTGTGGCACCCCTATAGACTGCCAGAGGTCCGGACAACAGACTCTCTGATTTGACACACTGAACTCTATCAGAGAAGTGGTTGGTGAACCAGGCGAGGCAATCATTTGAGAAACCAAGGCTGTCGAGTCTGCCGATGAGGATGTGGTGATTGACAGAGTCGAAAGCCTTGGCCAGATCAATGAATACGGCTGCACAGTAATGTTTCTTATCGATGGCGGTTAAGATATCGTTTAGGACCTTGAGCGTGGCTGAGGTGCACCCATGACCAGTTCTGAAACCCGATTGCATAGCAGAGAGGGTATGGTGAGATTCGAAATGGTCGGTAATCTGTTTGTTGACTTGGCTTTCAAAGACCTTAGAAAGGCAGGGTAGGTTTGTAGCAGTTTGGGTCATAAGTGTCCCCCCCTTTGAAGAGGGGGATGACCGCACCTGCTTTCCAATCTTTGGGAATCTCAGATGACACGAAAGAGAGGTTGAACAGGCAAGTAATAGGGGTGGCAACAATTTTGGCAGATAATTTTAGAAAGATATGGTCCAGATTGTCTAGCCCGGCTGATTTGTAGGGGTCCAGATTTTGCAGCTCTTTCAGAACATCAGCTGACTGGATTTGGGAGAAGGAGAAATGGGGAAGGCTTGAGCGAGTTGCTGTGGGGGGGTGCAGAGCTGTTGACCGGGGTAGGGGTAGCCAGGTGGAAAGCATGGCCAGCCGTAGAAAAATGCTTATTGAAATTCTCAATTATAGTGGATTTATCAGTGGTGACAGTGTTTCCTATCTTCAGTGCAGTGGGCAGCTGGGAGGAGGTGTTCTTATTCTCCATGGACTTTACAGTGTCCCAGAACTTTTTTGAGTTAGTGTTGCAGGAAGCAGATTTCTGCATGAAAAAGCTAGCCTTTTCTTTTCTAACTGCCTGTGTATATTGGTTTCTAGCTTCCCTGAAAAGCTGCATATCACGGGGACTGTTCGATGCTAATGCAGAACGCCATAGGATGTTTTTGTGTTGGTTAAGGGCAGTCAGGTCTGGGGAGAACCAAGGGCTATATCTGTTCCTGGTTCTAAATTTCTTGAAGCGGGCATGCTTATTTAAGATGGTTAGGAAGGCATTTAAAAAAAAAAAATAGGCATCCTCTACTGACGGGATGAGATCAATATCCTTCCAGGATACCACGGCCAGGTCGATTAGAAAGGCCTGCTCGCTGAAGTGTTTCAGGGAGCGTTTGACAGTGATGAGTGGAGGTCGTTTGACCGCTGACCCATTACGGATGCAGGCAGTGATCGCTGAGATCTTGTGTGGGAATCTGACAGTCTGTCTTTGGTGGCTGACCTTCATTGAGTAGTTCAAACAAAGGACATGTTAGACATTTCTTTACTTCTACCACGCAATACAATAAAACACCTGTATAACCGTCACCAGTCTTGCATTGAATTACAGGTAACTCTTTATGTTAGCTAGCGATTAGCTGACTTTTGCTAGTTAGCTACAGTAACATCAACCAGTGTTTGCAGCTGTTTGAATTCGAGTCAGAGAGAAGCTAGCAATGCAATGTCGTGTTCCTTAGCTGGCAAGGTGATAAGAGTTTTCGTGTCTACCGTCTGAAAGGCACTTAATGCACGTAGTTAATGCACGTGAGGTTAATCCAGTCAATCGCACCACAGCGATTTTGTTTTATGTTGGCAGGGTTTATACACACAATAGCTGGATTTGCGGAGTTAACGAGCAAACCGATGCAGCAAACTAAAGCAAACATTAGCTAGTAAGCTAGCTAGCACCTATTCCATTTATGTGGCGTCGTCAAAGATGGAATCTTTGCTATCGTCAGCTTATTCCAAGATCAGCATGTAGTAGTGCTTCTAAGTCCCTGTGATAAGGTTAGCGATAAACTGAACTCCAAATTGAACAGAACTAACGTTGCACTCTCTTCTACCATTGTCTTAAATATATTTAATGGTCTCGTTGCAAAAGCTAAATTGTCGCTAGGGGACACCACAGATTGGTGCTCACTAGCTCTGCAAATTCAGCTATTGTGGGAAGCCAGCCAATGTAAAACAAACTATATACAATTCCAAAAGGTTGCAGCTTACATTGTGTAAGTGGTGAGCTCATACATCTGTCAACCCTTGTCACTGCGATCAGTTTCACATTTGCTAGCTAGCTACTAGATCAAAGCCCATTATTGAAGATAATAGATGATAGAAGCCCATCTCCTACTGTAAATAACCTGCACACTGTGTGCGTGTGGCCAGCCAGGTAGAAAAATATGGATCTCAGAGCATTTTTCAGTACACCAAAACGCAAAGTAAGAACCCTAGTAGCCTAATATCTCAGACTAGTTGATAAAATGTTCATAAGAAAAAAGTGAAATCCTAATGGTAATGTTTCATAATGATGTCATTAGGCAGAGCAGGCAACGGATGGCATACAGACAGCAGAGCTGGGAACAGAGAGTGAGGGACAGACTGGCTGAGACAGGGAGTCTCAGGTAAATTTGTTGAGTCTTTGTTTGGCAACATTATGAAAGGTTCTATCTTGTAAAACTTGTAAAATAGGGACATAATTGGACAATGCCATGAATACCCCCACTCAACTTAAACTGGTGACTGAACCAAGATTTGTTTAAGGTAATGGTATTAATGTTGTGATTAATTGTGTCGTTTTGGGTACCGGTAGTTAGGAGTATGGCAAAGACCTTACTTATTTTCCAGGAGACAGACTGTAAGTGAGGGTGGTGGAAGGGAAAGAGCCAGGGAGAGATACTTCAGATGACAGTGTCACAGCCACGTCAGGACCAGGTATCAACATTGTTGCCAGCAGCACCACTATATTGGAAAGTGGCACAGCATTGTCCAGTTACCTCAGTGATGACACAAAACCATATCAGCCACACCCACAATTTATAGTACTGCAAACTCTTGCCAACAGTGTGTCGATGTTTCAAGAGAACTGGTTTTGCAATTTCCCCTGGCTACATGGCTCACTGTAGCCAAGGGTTTTCAAGCCAGCCATCTTTTGGCCAAAGAGCGGATGCTGCCTTCATTAGAGCAGGATTTCGGAACTGGAGAAAAGCCATTGTAAAATTTGCAGCACATCAAAACGGACAAACCCACCGCCACTTTGTAACTGTAACAGCACACCAGCTAAATCCAATCAGTGCCCAGTTATCCAGTGTGTGGGGTAAACAGCAGGAGGACGCAAGGCATTGCTTGATGAAAATTGTTAGTTTGGTGCGGCATGTAGCAAGATCAGGACATGCCTTTAGAGGCCACATGGATGACAGTTGGAATTTATACCAGCTTTTGAAACTTAGGGCAGAAGAGGATGATCCCATTTTACAGAAGTAGTTAACAGAGCGTATCACATTGTACACAGGCATTACAGCTGAGATTAGGTCTCTGCCGATTGTTCAATTTTCAGTAATTGTTGATGGTACTCAAGATGTCTCTGGTGCTGAGCAGGAGAGTGTCTGCCTGCGTTATGTGTACCATGATCTTGTCCCTCACCATGAGTTTATTGGGCTGTTAGAGACAACAGGCGAGGGATTTGCGAAAGTGGCAACTGATGTGGTGTTGAGGCCCAATTTGCCCATGTCTAGCATATGTGGGCAGAGTTATGATGGTGCGGCAGGGTAGCCTAGTGGTTAGAGCGTTGGACTAACCGGAAGGTTGCAAGTTCAAACCCCTGAGCTGACAAGGTACAAATCTGTCGTTCTGCCCTTGAACAGGCAGTTAACCCACTGTTCCTAGGCCGTCATTGAAAATAAGAATTTGTTCTTAACTGGCCTAGTTAAATAAAGGTAAAATAAAATTTTAAAAAACATTGCAGGAAAATACCCTGGTGCACAGGCAATTGTGAGGAGGCAGCAGCCATGAGCCCTCTATGTGCATTGTGGAGCACACTGTGTAAATCTGATTACACAGGCTGGCTGCTCAGCCTCCCCACTGATCCGGGATTCCCTTTCTTGGGTCCATCAGTTAGGTGTCCTCTATCAATCAAATGTATTTATAAAGCCCTTTTTACATCAGTTGATGTCACAGTCAGGAAAGTTTAAGAGCATGTTTGAATCAATTGCCCCGTTCTAAGATGCACATCTGACCACCCTGAAACCCCTATGTCCAACAAGGTGGACTGTGCCGAATACTGCTATTAGAGCTGTGCTAGGGCAGTATGAGCAGGTACAAAGCAGCCTAGAGGAGATGGCAAAAACAGCATCCAAGACAGCTTCAAATGCCAGTGACTTATTTGAGCACTTCAGCCAAGGCAAGACTGTGTTGGGCCTCACACTTGCCTCTGCGGTTCTTGGAGAGCTTGAATGCATAAACATTTCACTGCAGAAAGAAACTCACTGTCTCTGGTATGCAGGCTGCAGTCGACTGTGTGCGGTCTTCTCTTAGGGGCAAGAGAAATGATGAAAGCCACCTTGCACTGTATGAGAAAGCAACAACATTGATTGACTCCATTGAGACATACGATTTGCTGGCAAAGCAGTGGATCACTATAGTGCAGAATTGTTTTTAAGTGTTGGATCGTGTGGAGGTTCAGTTTGGTGACAGTTTTGACCAGGACAGTCTAAACACCCTGCAAAATTTGGAAAGAGCGCTTCTCACAGGGGAGTTGGATGAGTCTCTAGATCAGTATCCTGAGCTGAACATAGATTCTCTTTCAGTGCAGTTGCATCTCTTTCGCTGCAGTTGCATCTCTTTCGCAACAAATACCCCTGTAGCAGCAGTGGGGAGGCAGCAGAGGTCCTCAGGAGGCTTCCAGTGGAGGTGCGGAGGTTGTTTGACCAAGTTGAGGTGCTGATCAGAATTTTGTTTGTGGTGCCAGTGTCTTCATGTGAGGCTGAGAGGAGTTTCAGTGCACTCCGCAGGTTGAAGACTTGGTTACGGGCTAGCATGGGCCAAGAGAGACTGAACGCTATAGTTGTCTGTAATGTACATAAAGACAGGCTGGACAGTCGCAAGAAGGAAAATATCTGCCAGCAATTTGTTGGATCCATCGAAACCCGCAAACATATGTTCGGTTCTTTTGTTCATTAGTTCAGTAGTGTGTATAGCAGTGGTTCCCAACCTTTTTTGGGTACTAGAACCCTTGCATATTTTGAGGCAAGGCAGGCAAGGTTTTGAGCGGTCCTCTGGGACCCCCAACCCCTCTATATTATATGTAAAGTTACTGGTGGTACTGAATACGTTCATAACTTTTTATTTCACGGACCCCTTGCGACTTCAACTTTAAGTCCTGGATGATAGGAAGCTTTGCCTCCGTGATGTACTGGGCCGTGCGCACTACCCTCTGTGGCGCCTTACGGTCGGATGCCAAGCAGTTGCCATACTAGGTGGTGATGCAACTGGTCAGGATGCTCTCGATTAGAGGTCGACCGATTATGATTTTTCAACGCCGATACCGATTTATTGGAGGACCAAAAAAAAGGTGATACCGATTAATTGGCCTATTTATTTTATTTAACAATACTGAATGAACACTTATTTTTACTTAATATAATACATCAATAAAATCACTTTAGCCTCAAGTAAATAATGAAACATGTTCAATAATGTTTAAATATGTAAAAACAAAGTGTTGGAAAAGAAAGTAAAAGTGTAATGTGTAAGAAAGCTAACGTTTAAGTTCCTTGCTCAGAACATGAGAGCATATGAAAGCTGGTGGTTCCTTTTAACATGAGTCTTCAATATTCCCAGGTAAGAAGTTTTAGGTTGTAGTTATTATAGAAATTATAGGACTATTTCTCTCTATACCATTTGTATTTCATTAACCTTTGACTATTGGATGTTCTTATAGGCACTTGTTCTTATAGGCACTAGTATTGCCAGTGTAACAGTATAGCTTCCGTCCCTCTCCTCGCTCCTACCTGGGCTCGAACCAGAACACATTGAGAGAGCAAGGGGAATAACTACTCCAAATCTCAGAGCGAGTGACGTTTGAAACCCTATTAGCGTGCACCCCGCTAACTAGCTAGCGATTTCACATCGGTTACACCAGCCTAATCTCGGGAGTTGATAGGCTTGAAGTCATAAACAGCGCTGTGCTTGCGAAGAGCTGCTGGCAAAACACACGAAAGTGCTGTTTGAATGAATGCTTACGAGCCTGCTGCTGCCTACCACCGCTCAGTCAGATTGCTCTATCAAATCATAGACTTAGTTATAACATAATAACACACAGAAATACGAGCCTTAGGTCATTAATATGGTTGAATCTGGAAACTATCATCTCGAAAACAAGACGTTTATTCTTTCAGTGAAATACGGAACCGTTCCAGGTGGCATCCATAAGTCTAAATATTCCTGTTACATTGCACAACCTTCAATGTTATGTCATAATTACTTAAAATTCTGGCAAAATAGGCACCCCAAACTGTTGCATATACACTGACTCTGCGTGCAATGAACGCAAGAGAAGTGACCCAATATCACCTTGTTAATATTGCCTGCTAACCTGGATTTCTTTTAGCTAAATATGCAGGTTTTAAAATATATACTTCTGTGTATTGATTTTAAGAAAGGCATTGATGTTTATGGTTAGGTACACATTGGAGCAACGATACGCACCGCATCGATTATATGCAACGCAGGACACGCAAGATAAACTAGTGATATCATCAACCATGTGTAGTTAACTAGTGATTATGAATGATTGGTTGTTTTTTATAAGATAAGTTTAATGCTAGCTAGCAACTTACCTTGGCTTCCACTGCATTCCACTGCATTGCTCCTCGTGGAGTGCAATGTAATCAGGTGGTTAGAGCGTTGGACTAGTTAACTGTAAGGTTGCAAGATTGAATCCCCCGAGCTGACAAGGTAAAAGTCTGTCGTTCTGCCTCTGAACGAGGCAGTTAACCCACCATTCCTAGGCCGTCATTGAAAATAAGAATGTGTTCATAACTGACTTGCCAAGTTAAATAAAGATTAAATAAAGGTGTAAAAACAAAACAAAAATTGGCCAAATCGGTGTCCAACAATACCGATTTCTGATTATGAAAAATTGAAATCGGCCCTAATTAATCGGCCATTCCGTTTAATCGGTCGACCTCTACTCTTGATGGTGCAGCTGTAGAACTTTTTGAGGATCTGGGGACCCATGCTAAATCTTTTCAGTCTCCTGAGGGGGAAAAGGCGTTGTCGTGCCAACATTATTCACATTTTCTTATTTATTAAACATTTGATTTCAATAGTTTGTACTAAGTTTTTTGTTGACTTTACCGTTTGCCAAAGTAAAAATGTAGTTGCTTAGGGGTGCAAAGGACGAATTGAGTTATTTCACAAAGTAGGTATTCGCTAACGGCAATATGCAAATACATGCTATAACGTGCCAATAGGACCTCGCTAGCTTGTGCTTGGCTCTGCATACCACCTTGCTTGTTTTGCCCACTATGATTAATTTGCTCCCGTTGGAAATGACAGGAGGTGGGCTCTGGGGTTAGTTATAAAAAATAAAAAGGTACTTTTACAGAGTCCCCGGAAGAAGGCAAATGTTTCCGGTTTTCATGGCTACAGTATTTTCAACCAAACTTCCGTTTCCCCTGAAAAACTGATGTGGGGATTCCGCTCAGGCGTCTTTTTACGGCCATTAGGTTAGTTTTGAGTAAACCGTTTCTTTGCGGCAGAAGAAACGTTTCTCAACTGAATCGGCGTAACGAATAAATTCAAGTTTTCCAAACAATGAACAATGTTTTGCTTGCTTGCCTACCTACAACGCCAATGCCGCTATCAAGCCAACCTACTAAGATTACCTGAATGGAATGTATGAAACTGATCATGATTTAATCTAATTTCACTGCGATTGGTTAGTCAACATACAATAATACCTGTATACTGTCAATATCACTGAGATTAATTATTTGCGTTTAGATGACCCAAAATCAGATTAACTAAGCCTACCCTTCCTCTTTCCCCTCCCTTTTCAGTGATTGTGATGTGAACTACAAAAAAATGCAAACCAATACTTCAGGTCAGTATTATCAATAACCATGCATACCAATGTATATAGTAGGCATGTGAGTTGTACAGTAGAAGACCTAGCTGAATAAGCTGTATGTGAGCATCTCTCCCTCTCTCTGTCTGTCATTCTCTCTGTCTCTGTTTCTGTGTCTATAAGATGTATCTACATGTACTTTACACACAGGAGCCTGCTGAGGGTAGGACGGCTCATAGAAATGGCTGGAATGGTATCAAACACATGGAAACCATGTGGTATGAGCTTTACAGCTTTACAGTAGACCTAGCTACACACGCTGTATGTGTGTAAGTGTCTCTATCTCTCTGTCTAAAGCTAGGTTTCCTTCCAATTGGTGACAGACTTTCATGCGAATATTAAAAGATATGCATAAAGAAAATATGCATGGTTTCCCACCAGTGGTGTGTTTCCTCCAAGCAGACTTGTTGCAGATAAAAAAAAAACAGTACGTAATGACATTGTGTACATAATGTACTTTTTTTGCATACATTTTCATGTACTGAATAAACATCAAGAGTTGACTGTTTCCATCACATTTTTGACTCTACTGATCATTTTGTCAAACTGTTGCGTTTAAATAGCAAATGTGCCTACTCTGGTCTTGGTGCGTGCTCTCTAGCCAAGAGCTCGTAGATACAGTGCGCATAGGCTAGTCTACATGATGACATTATTATGGATAAGAAAAAAACAGCAGTCAAGCATCAAGATCACCGTGCACCACCCCGTGAAGATCATCATGCGTTATTTCATCTGTAGCCTAATAAACTGCATGGTTTCCCAAGTCATTGTGGGAGGACCACACACACCATATCATTGCGTGACTCAAAGTTTATTTTAATATGATGGTTATTATATCAATATTTGTGCATGAAGGTGTTTCCACTGCCATTTCTCGCATAATTAATTTTACAGATAAAGAGATCCCACCATGCTGAACAAACAAATGATCTGTATGCATTTATAGAATTGTACTGAAACGTCCTGTTTCCATCACAGCTGTCATTAAAAAAATATATACGGTGTGACTTTACTTATTATGTGACTTTACTCACATAATAACTGGATGGAAACCATACTCCCATAATAACTGGATGGAAACCATACTCTCATAATAACTGGATGGAAACCATACTCTCATAATAACTGGATGGAAACCATACTCTCATAATAACTGGATGGAAACCATACTCTCATAATAACTGGATGGAAACCATACTCTCATAATAACTGGATGGAAACCATACTCTCATAATAACTGGATGGAAACCATACTCTCATAATAACTGGATGGAAACCGTACTCTCATAATAACTGGATGGAAACCGTACTCGCATAATAACTGGATGGAAATGTGGTTTGTCTATGTTTATCTAAGATGTTTTTCATTTTTCTATTCAATAGATCTTGCCTGGATTCCTGCCTCTTTCAAAGTTTTATAAGTAGGAACAATGGCTGCATGTCTGGCACTGAAATCTGAGGAAGAATTGGGGTTCTTGCTAGAAAACCACAAAAGAGCCACTTACACTTCATTCAATACATGGTAGGTCTGAATGTGTCAATTTGGTCCATGCAATTAAATGATTTGTTGATTAGACATTTTAGTTGTTTTTATATATACAGTGCCTTGCGAAAGTATTCGGCCCCCTTGAACTTTGCGACCTTTTGCCACATTTCAGGCTTCAAACATAAAGATATAAAACTGTATTTTTTTGTGAAGAATCAACAACAAGTGGGACACAATCATGAAGTGGAATGACATTTATTGGATATTTCAAACTTTTTTAACAAATCAAAAACTGAAAAATTGGGCGTGCAAAATTATTCAGCCCCTTTACTTTCAGTGCAGCAAACTCTCTCCAGAAGTTCAGTGAGGATCTCTGAATGATCCAATGTTGACCTAAATGACTAATGAGGATAAATACAATCCACCTGTGTGTAATCAAGTCTCTGTATAAATGCACCTGCACTGTGATAGTCTCAGAGGTCCGTTAAAAGTGCAGAGAGCATCATGAAGAACAAGGAACACACCAGGCAGGTCCGAGATACTGTTGTGAAGAAGTTTAAAGCCGGATTTGGATACAAAAAGATTTCCCAAGCTTTAAACATCCCAAGGAGCACTGTGCAAGCAATAATATTGAAATGGAAGGAGTATCAGACCACTGCAAATCTATCAAGACCTGGCCGTCCCTCTAAACTTTCAGCTCATAGAAGAGGAAGACTGATCAGAGATGCAGCCAAGAGGCCCATGATCACTCTGGATGAACTACAGAGATCTACAGTTGAGGTGGGAGACTCTGTCCATAGGACAACAATCAGTCGTATATTGCACAAATCTGGCCTTTATGTAAGAGTGGCAAGAAGAAAGCCATTTCTTAAAGATATCCATAAAAAGTGTCGTTTAAAGTTTGCCACAAGCCACCTGGGTGACACACCAAACATGTGGAAGAAGGTGCTCTCGTCAGATGAAACCAAAATTGAACTTTTTGGCAACAATGCAAAACGTTATGTTTGGCGTAAAAGCAACACAGCTGAACACACCATCCCCACTGTCAAACATGGTGGTGGCAGCATCATGGTTTGGGCCTGCTTTTCTTCAGCAGGGACAGGGAAGATGGTTAAAATTGATGGGAAGATTGATGGAGCCAAATACAGGACCATTCTGGAAGAAAACCTGATGGAGTCTGCAAAAGACCTGAGACTGGGACGGAGATTTGTCTTCCAACAAGACAATGATCCAAAACATAAAGCAAAATCTACAATGGAATGGTTCAAAAATAAACATATCCAGGTGTTAGAATGGCCAAGTCAAAGTCCAGACCTGAATCCAATCGAGAATCTGTGGAAAGAACTGAAAACTGCTGTTCACAAATGCTCTCCATCCAACCTCACTGAGCTCGAGCTGTTTTGCAAGGAGGAATGGGAAAAAATGTCAGTCTCTCGATGTGCAAAACTGATAGAGACATACCCCAAGCGACTTACAGCTGTAATCGCAGAAAAAGGTGGCGCTACAAAGTATTAACTTAAGGGGGCTGAATAATTTTGCACGCCCAATTTTTCAGTTTTTGATTTGTTAAAAAAGTTTGAAATATCCAATAAATGTCGTTCCACTTCATGATTGTGTCCCACTTGTTGTTGATTCTTCACAAAAAAATACAGTTTTATATCTTTATGTTTGAAGCCTGAAATGTGGCAAAAGGTCGCAAAGTTCAAGGGGGCCGAATACTTTCGCAAGGCACTGTATGTATATGCTTTTTCCCTCTGTATTGATTTACCTACATGATCACTTCTGGTGATCCTCTAGGTCTGAACATAAAAAGGATAAAATCAAAAGAAGGCTACTTTGGCAAGTGGAGGATTATGCAGACGATGTCCCCGTTTGTGTTGGAAAAAGAGCTATCCTTGCATGGCAAAGCATCGAAAAGACCTTCTACAGCTGAGGTACATTGTCTAGTGTCATTATAAGGAATTATATAATATATAATATATAATATATATATACCCATAGAATATATATAATATATATATACCCATAGAATTGGAATAGTCTAAAGGCATAATGGGTTAAATAAACCTATCATAACCCCAAATCAAAGGTTGTAATACTCTGTTGTTAGTTGTGCCTTCTTCATTATTTCTTCACTCATCGATTGGTAACTTCTTCTTTCATTGACAAATGTGTCTATAGGAACAGCCTTCAGAACATGTATATAGCAAGAAAATATTATATGTGTAGAGGGGCAAAAAAGTGGACTGTCCAGCAAAGCTTTTCATTTGGCATGTAACTAGGTGAGTTAATTGGCACAGTATAATGTAATGGATGCTTAAAAAATGCCTCTAATTTCTCTAAGCTTTGACTAAATATGTATTAAACTGTTTTCTTTAAGGTATGACACATTTAGTGTCAAAGGGGATGCTTCAAGGGCAAAAAAACAAGAAGCAATGAAAAGGCTGAAAGAGGCATTGACTCGGACAAGCCCAGCTACATCATGTCAAGTTCTCAATCGCTGAAGCACACCAAAATCACACTGTCAATGAAGCAAGTTGCTTTAAAAGAAAGATGCATCCACAAGAAAACATGGGACAGGACAGAGACTCCAGACAGCAGGAGGAAAACATGGGACAGGACAGAGACTCCAGACAGCAGGAGGAAAACATGGGGCAGGACAGAGTCAGGGAAAATCACAGCTGAAGAGTGTGCGTTAAGAGTTGAATTAAACAAAATAATGGATGCTACTTATCTATGTCAAGACATTCATTGAGATCTTACAAAAGACAAAGGAAGCTGTGGCAGACATTCGAAAATCCTTCATTGGCTCCTGTCCAAAAGGGAATGTTGCTGAGCAAAGAGAACCAATTGATGAGAGAAAACAACCAAATGCTTCGATCTCTCCCACCAAGAGTGAGAAAATGAAAACTTAAGGGGCCGTTTGAAATTTACTGGGGTGGGGCGGGATGTCCAAAATAGGGGGAGGGATGTGTAACTGTTTTGGGGCTTTGGGGAGGGTTGTGTGCAGGTGCATAATTTGCACCTGCCCATTTTAGAAACAAGTCAATTTGACCCCTCAATAATATACCATGAGTATGATTGATTGGGAGAAAAAAATCCCCACTGTAAAGCGCCAGGCAGCTACTAGCTTTGTAACACAGATAGAACAATGAGACAGATGTTTTACCGGATGTATAAATCTGAAGCTTCAGGTTGTCATTTCCACTTAATCTCATTACCGTATTTGGTGGTAAACCCAGTGGCCTGCAGTGGGATTTTGGCTGACATTCTGCAAATTTTCTCATTGATGAAACATTTGATCTCAATACAGTTTTCTGTTCCCAAAACTAGAATCTGTTGGCTAAGTTTTGTAGACTTTCCCTTTGTCAAAATTTCTAAAAATGGTGTTGTTTAGGAGTGCAAGGGCGATATGAGTTATTGTATAAGCACACTTGACAGAAGTGGAAACCACAGGATGTGGTCTATCAAAGGTTTACAGTAGAAACATCTTTGACAGTGCTACTCAGTTAATCATTTTTATGATGTGGTTGACCCACTTTTCTGCACACTTACTATACCACAGGTCAATATAGTCTACCAGTCTGTCTATCCTGACCTATCCACCATTCATAGTGACAATAGTAGTAGGTGGACTGTTTGTCCAGATCTACAATAGGCTAACTAGTAATCATACCACACAAAATCATTCAAAGCGGCACCAATTTTCAATATAAATCCACAAGACCATAGAGGAATAGCTGATAAGCAGCGGTGAGTCAGGTGCACATGAAAGAACAGTGAAGACATGAGACGTGCTGCTCAAAAAGCTCCCCTATTGATCCTGTTTAGGGAAAATACAATTATCCTTACTGGGACTCCCTAAAAACACTGCACTTCGCCCAAAGTGGTTTTCGTAGCAGGTTAGGAAAGCATTTAGGCTAACCCTATCCCTTTTACTTAACTCTAATTATCCTATCCTGCCTAGACTAGCCTGCAATACCACAATGCAATGAATAAGTGCGTCATTGTTTTCTACTGAGTACAAAATTCTACTCTAAGCTGTAAACTGCAGTGAAAATGTCATTTGAGTAAACGGCACAAAAGTCCTGTGATTGTTCATTCCATTAATTCCATTTGGATCAGTTTTGGGTCTACTCTCGACAGTTTATAAGTATTTATTGTTAGGATCCCCAATAGCGATGGAACCCTAACCTGCCAAGGCAGCAGCAGCTTTTCCTGGGGTCCAAACAGGATTAAAACACTTAATCATAATAAAACAGCCTACATCAAAAATAAAACAATACATTACATTACTCCAACATTACAAATGTACAATATTGGAATCTCCAATACTACAATGTGTTTGTGTGTAGAGTGTGTGTTATAGAATGTACAGTGCCTTCGGAAAGTATTCAGACCATGTGAATTTTACACATTTTGTTATGTTATTCTAAAATGGATATATAAAGAAAAATCCTCAGCAATCAACATACAATACCCCATAATGACAAAGCGAAAACGGGTCTTTATAAATGTTTGTAAATGTATAACAATTTTAGAACAAATGCATTATTTACATAAGTATTCAGACTCTTTGCTATGAGACTTGAAATTGAATACACCTGAATACACCTGTGGTATATTCAATTGATTGGACATGATTTGGAAAGGCACACACAATTGACAGTGCATGTCAGAGCAAAAACCAAGCAATGAGGTCGACGGAATTGTCCGTAGAGCTCCGAGACAGGATTGTGTCAAGGCACAGATCTGGGTAAGGGTACCAAAACATTTCTGTAGCATTGAAGGTCCCCAAGAACACAGTGGCCTCCATCATTCTTAAATGGAAGAAGTTTGTAACCACCAAGACTCTTCCTAGAGCTGGCCGCCCAGCCAAACTGAGCAATCGGGGGGGAAGGGTCTTGGTCAGGGAGGTGATCAAGAACCTGATGGTCACTCTGACAGAGCTCTAGAGTTCCTCTGTGGAGATGGTTGTCATTCTGGAAGGTTCTCCCATCTCCACCAATCAGGCCTTCATGGTAGAGTGGCCAGGTGGAAGCCACTCACTGAAAGGCACCTAAAAAAGACTCTGACCATGAGAAACAAGATTCTCTGGTCTGATGAAACCAAGATTGAACTCTTTGGCCTGAATGCCAAGCGTCACATCTGGAGGAAACCTGGCACAATCCCTACGGTGGAGCATGGTGGTGGCAGAATCATGGTATGGGGATGTTTTTCAGTGGCAGGGACTGGGAGACTAGTCAGGATCGAGGGAAAGATGAACGGAGCAAAGTACAGAGAGATCCTTGATGAAAACTTACTCCAGAGCACTCAGGACCTCAGACTGGGGCAAAAGTTCACCTTCCAATAGGACAACGAACCTAAGCACACATCCAAGACAATGCAGGAGTGGCTTCGGGACAAGTCTCTGAATGTCCTTGAGTATTATCCAGCCAGAGCCAGGACTTGAACCCGATCGAACATTTCTGGAGAAACCTGAAAATAGCTGTGCAGCAACGCTCCCCATCCAACCGGATATAGCTTGAGAGGATTTGCAGAAAAGAATCAGAGAAACTCCCCAAATACAGGTGTGCTAAGCTTGTAGCGTCACCCAAGTAGACAGTATGTAGTGGGTGCCAAAGGTGCTTCAACAAAGTACTGAGTAAAGGGTCTGAATAGTAAGTCAATTTGATATTTCTGTTTTTGTCTTTTACAAAAAAACATTTGCTTTGTCATTTATGGGGTATTGTGTGTAGATGGATGAGGAGGAAAATAACATTTTAATGCATTTTAGAATAATGCTTTAACTTTACAAAATGTTGGAAAAGTCAACACAAAACATTACATAATACAGAAATAACATCAATAGACAGGAACAGCTCAAGGTCTGAACTGCACAAATGTAAAATAACAATATAACGAAAATAAAAGGTTCTAATGACAGTTGCACACCAGTACATGTGTTTGCGTAAGTTATTTAGATCCGGTAGGGGATAGGCGTAGTGCTGTGAGTTCTTTTTTTTGCTTTTTAAAGCAAAGTTAGCGATTTGCTTTAGTAATTTGAAGTGGAAGGGAGTTGCATACGATCATGGCTCTATATACAATGCTCAAAAAAATAAAGGGAACACTAAAATAACACATCTTAGATCTGAATGAATGAAATATTCTTATTAAATACTTTTTTCTTTACATAGTTGAATGTGCTGACAACAAAATCACACAAATAATCAATGGAAATCAAATTTATCAACCCATGGAGGTCTGGATTTGGAGTCACACTCAAAATTAAAGTGGAAAACCACACTACAGGCTGATCCAACTTTGATGTAATGTCCTTAAAAAAAAGTCAAAATGAGGCTCAGTAGTGTGTGTGGCCTCCACGTGCCTGTATGACCTCCCTACAGCGCCTGGGCATGCTCCTGATGAGGTGGCGGATGGTCCTCCCAGACCTGAACTAAAGCATCCGCCAACTCCTGGACAGTCTGTGGTGCAACGTGGCATTGGTGGATGGAGCGAGACATGATGTCCCAGATGTGCTCAATTGGATTCAGGTCTGGGGAACGGGCGGGCCAGTCTATAGCATCAATGCCTTCCTCTTGCAGGAACTGCTGACACACTCCAGCCACATGAGGTCTAGCATTGTCTTGCATTAGGAGGAACCCAGGGCCAACCGCACCAGCATATGGTCTCACAAGGGGTCTGAGGATCTCATCTCGGTACCTAATGGCAGTCAGGCTACCTCTGGCGAGCACATGGAGGGCTGTGCGGGCCCCCAAAGAAATGCCACCCCACACCATGACTGACCCACCGCCAAACCGGTCATGCTGGAGGATGTTGCAGGCAGCAGAACTTTCTCCACGGCATCTCCAGACTTTGTCACGTGCTCAGTGGCGAATTTGCCAATCTTGGTGTTCTCTGGCAAATGCCAAACGTCCTGCACGGTGTTGGGCTGTAAGCACAACCCCCACCTGTGGACGTCGGGCCCTCATACCACCCTCATGGAGTCTGTTTCTGACCGTTTGTGCAGACACATGCACATTTGTGGCCTGCTGGAGGTCATTTTGCAGGGCTCTGGCAGTGCTCCTCCTGCTCCTCCTTGCACAAAGGCGGAGGGAGCGGTCCTGCTGCTGGGTTGTTGCCCTCCTACGGCCTCCTCCACGTCTCCTGATGTACTGGCCTGTCTCCTGGTAGCGCCTCCATGCTCTGGACACTACGCTGACAGACAAACCTTCTTGCCACAGCTCGCATTGATGTGCCATCCTGGATGAGCTGCACTACCTGAGCCACTTGTGTGGGTTGTAGACTCCGTCTCATGCTACCACTAGAGTGAAAGCACTGCCAGCATTCAAAAGTGACCCAAACATCAGCCAGGAAGCATAGGAACTAAGAAGTGGTCTGTGGTCACCACCTGCAGAACCACTCCTTTATTGGGGGTGTCTTGCTAATTGCCTATAATTTCCACCTGTCTATTCCATTTGCACAACAGCATGTGAAATGTATTGTCAATCAGTGTTGCTTCCTAAGTGGACAGTTTGATTTCACAGAAGTGTGATTGACTCGGAGTTACATTGTGTTGTTTAAGTTTTCCCTTTATTTTTTTTTGAGCAGTGTTTATAATATTTCGTGTTAACTTGAATTTGTTCTGGATTTGGGGACTGTAAAGAGACCCCTGGTGGCATGTCTGGTGAGGTAAGTACAGTGCCTTCAGAAAGCTCTTGACCTTTTCCACATTTTGTTGTTACAGCCTGAATTTAAAATGGATTAAATGTAGTTTGTTTTTTGTCATTGACCTACACACAATGCAACATGGAAATATGTTTTTCAAACTTTTTACAACTAAAATGAAAAGCTGAAATGTATTGAGTCAATAAGTATTCAACCCCTTTGTTATGGCAAGGCTAAATAAGTTCAGGAGTAAAAATGTGCTTAAGTCACATAAGTTGTGTTTAACATGATCTTTGAGTGACTACCTCATCTCGGTACCCCACATATACAATTATCTGTAAGGTCCCTCAGTTGAGCAGTGAATTTTAAACACAGATTCAACTTCAATAAGAAGACATTGAATATCCCTTTGAACATGGTGGAGTTATTAATTATACTTTTGGATGGTGTATCAATACACCCATTCACTACAAAGATCCAGGTGCCCTTCCTAACTTCCAGTTGCGAAAGTGGAAGGAAACAGCTCCGGGATTTCACAATGTGGCGAATGGTGATTAAAACAATTACAGAGTTTAATGGCTGTGATAGGAGAAACTTGAGGATGGCTCAACAACATTGCAGTCACTCCACAATACTAACCTAATTAACAAAGTGACTAGAAGGAAGCATGTACAGAAAAAAATATTCAAAAACTGCAAAGCAATAAACTTTATGTCCAGAATACAAAGTGTTATGTTTGAGGCAAATCCAATCGAACACATTACTGAGTACCACTCTTCATATTTCCAAGCATAGTGGTGGCTGCATCCTGTTATGGGTATCCTTGTAATCGTTAAGTCCTGGTAGTTTTTCAGGATAAAAAATGGAATCGAGCTAAGCACAGGCAAAATCTTAGAGGAAAACCTGGTTCAGTCGGCTTTCCACCAGACACTGCGAGAAAATTCACCTTTTCAGCAGGACAAAAAACAAAGGCCAAATCTACACTGGAGTTGCTTACCAAGAAGACAGTGAATGTTCCTGAGTAGCCGAGTTACAGACTTGATTTAAATCTATTGCGAGACCTGAAAATGATTGTCTAGCAATGATCAACAACCAAATTGACAGAGCTTGAAGAATTTTTACAAGAATAATGGGCAAATGTTGCACAATCCAGGTGTGGACAGCTTTTAGAGACTTACCCAAAAAGACTCACAGCAGTAAACACAGACAAAGGTGCTTCGAAAAAGTATTGACTCAGGAGTGTGAATAGTTATGTAAATGAGATATTTCTGTATTTCATTTACACCCCAAAAAATTGACTGTAACAACAAAATGTGGAATAAGTCAAAAAAAAAATGCAAAATGCTTGTACTTCCTGGAGACACAGTCAGTCAGCTTAGCTGTCAGAGATATGTGTAAATTGATTATACAAACAATTTGGAATTTTGAACACAATATTGCCACAAAAACAATAATTGATTCAGTCCATCTCTCCTCTACTTTGCACTGAGAGAGACTGATTACATTGAAGGGTAAGGTGTAACTCAGTTCTGGGCCAGCTGCAGCTTTTCTAGGTCCTTTGCTGCACTTGACCATATCACTGGGCAATAGCTATGATTAGATAAAACTAGAGTTTACAGAACTTGTTTCATTGAGCAGCCATCACTAGCTCTCTCTCTGTCTACATCGGGATTTACAATCCTATAATCTGCACAGGCCTACGTGCCAGAAATCTGGAATGTACCTTGTAACATCTCCGGAACCAGTGTGACATAATAATCTTATCTTCTACAATGTGTGTGACAATCAATCTGGAACACACCCTGCCTGGGATAGGTCTTTGCAGTGCTCAAAACATCAATGACTCTGAAAAGTTATAATATAGTCAAGACTATTGACACATAAAGATAGTATTTTCCCTCTCCTTCTAGAAATGATCAAGAATACATGTGTTGATCATTTCAATTATTTACAAAACATCTTAAATCAAGCCTGAATTAACTTTGTCCAAAAGTTATTTTGGTATGTGTGAGGTGCATGACCGATTTCAATCTGTTCAGGAGTGATGATGTGGAAGATGGGTTTCCACTAGTTATCACACCCACAAAGTCAAAATTGGCTATATATTTATATATTTTTGTAAAATAGCTTTTTATGGTTAGGCAAAATGTAAGCAGTGTGGTTAGGTTAAAAATCAAATTTTAACAAGATAAATAGTAGAAATAGGCTGGATTTATGACACTGTGGCTGTTGTAACTAGTGACGACCGAATAGATGTGCTTGTCTGAGTCCGTGAACTGTGTAATTGCAGACCACAATTAGGGGCTTTTTTCTGATATCGGCGTTTCTTGATGTCAAGTTACACCCATTAATCATCGCCATTGGTCCATGGCCGTTTCTTTCCCGTTTGGGGGGGGACAACAGTTGTTGACAACTGTAGCTAACGAAGCCTAAGCAACATCATTTTCTAACCTGCAACAATGTTATCTTAACGCCCATGTCAAGAAACGCCCCCAAATGGCGGTCTGCAATTACACCATATTGGAGAGGCCGGGAAAATATTGGGGAGTGGAGAACACAGACGACTCGTAACGTTGCAGAAAAAGACACCAAGGTAGGAGCTTAATCACTCCAAAATACAATATTACATTTTATATAGCTAGCTGACATTCTTGTCTATTAAGTTAGTAAACAGACCCAGTTAGGTAGCTTGCTGTGTGTCAAACTGGAGAGCTAGCATTGTCAATGTAACGAGCTAACGAAGCTGCTGAGTTGAAGAATGCAGTGATACGCGGTGACTACACTGCAGTCTCGGGTGGTTTTGAAAATATTTACAGTAGATAGCTAGCTAATCCAGTAACGCAACAACTACCTAACAGTTAATTTAGGATTTTGCACATTTATAAGGTTATTTCAATAAAGCGAGAATAGTAGCTAGTTCGCTACTAACTAACGTTAGGTGGTCTCTAGCCCTAACTATCTAACGCATTACCTAGCGACATTCCGTAGGTAAGGTGGTACCCGGTCAGCTAGTTAACGTTAGCTAACTAAATTAATGCACAACGGCCAGTAATGTACATAATTAGCTAAGTGATTTACAGTAGCTAATTAGTTTGCAATGCATAAAATGAGACATTGCAAATGGGGTAGGCTAGCCAGGAAAGGCTAAGATGCAGTCACATAGATGGTCAAAAATAGTTTTTAGGCAACATTAGCTAACGTTACCTCTTGGGACTTGACTAACTAATTTGTCCGTTGTTTGCTTTTTTTCTCCCTAGTAGTAGGTCACGTTAGTTTCAGATGGTCTTTTCCAGAAGCTGGCACAGAGGAACGTATTACTATTGGGATGCAAAGTGTTTTAAAGGGGTAGTTTACCCAAATAACATGTTTTCTTACCTTTACTGAGAGGTATTGTCTGCAAGAGACTAATATATCAGATGTGTTAACTAAGTGCCTTGCTGTGGAAGCCCACAAAGGAATGTAACAATGGTTTGGGAAGGGATTCAAAAACAAATCAAATGGTTTACTCATTACATGCTATTAATCTCTAAAGTGGTTTGGTTGGTTGGGTCAGTGAGCACAAAATAATTACAATTTAGCAATTAAACACTGTAGTGATAGATGTGCAGAAGATGAATGTGCAAGTAGAGCTACTAATGTGCAAAGGAGCACAAAACGAAAAAAAACAATATGAGGATGAGGTAGTTGGGTGGGATATTTACAGATGGGCTATGTGTTTAGCGAAGGCCAGCCACCTGGAGCATACAGGTCGCAGTGGTGGGTAGTATATGGGGCTTTGGTGACAAAACGGATGGCATTGTGATAGACTGTATCCAATTTTTTTGAGGAGAGTGTTGGAGGCTATTTTGTAAATGACATCGCCGAAGTCCAGGATCGGTAGGATGGTCAGTTTTACAAGGGTATGTTTGGCAGCATGAATGAAGGATGCTTTGTTGCGAAATAGGAAGCTAATTCTAGATTTAGTTTTGGATTGGAGATGCTTAATGTGAGTCTGGAAGGAGAGTTTACAGTCTAACCAGACACCTAGAATATGTGGAAAACTACAAATACCTAAGTCAGAACCGTCCAGAGTAGTGATGCTGGACGGGCGGGCAGGTGCGGGCAACGATCGGTTGAAGAGCATGCAGTTGGAGGCCATGGAAGGAGAGTTGTATGGCATTGAAGCTCGTCTGAAGGTTAGTTAACAGTGTCCAAAGAAGGGCCAGAAGTATACAGAATGGTGTTGTCTGCGTAGAGGTTTGATGTATACAGAGAAAAGTCATCCCGAGAATTGAACCCTGTGGCACCCCCATAGAGACTGCCAAAGGTCCGGACAACAGGCCCTCCGATTTGGCCAGGTCAATGAAGACAGATGCACAGTATTGTCTTTTATCGATGCCGGTTATGATATCGTTTAGGACCTTGAGCGTGGCTAAGGTGCACCCATGACCAGCTCGGAAACCAGAGTGGATAGTGGAGAAGGTAGAGTGGGATTCGAAATGGTCGGTGATCTCTTTCTTAACTTGACTTTCGAAGACCTTGGTAAGGCGGGGTAGGATAGATATAGGCCTGTAACAGTTTGGGTCTAGAGTGTCTCCCCCCTTGAAGAGGGGGATGACCGCGGCAGTTTTCCAATCTCTGGGGATCTCAGACGATATGAAAGAGGTTGAACAGGCTAGTAATAGGGGTCGCAACAATTGCGGTGGATAATTTTTAGAAAGAGAGGGTCCAGATTGTCTTGACCTGATTTGTAGGGGTCCACATTTTGCAGTGCTTCCAGAACATCAGCTATCTGGATTTGGGTGAAGGAGAAATGGGGGAGGCTTGGGCATGTTGCTTTGGGGAGCAGAGCTGTTTACCGGGGTAGCCAGGTGGAAAGCATGGCCAGCTGTAGAAAAATGCTTTTTGAAATTCTCGATTATCGTAGATTCAGTGGGCAGCTGGGAGGAGGTGCTCTTATTCTCCATGGACTTTAGTGTCCCAGAACTTTGAATAATAATCATGTTTACATGGACACCTCTGAAATCAGGCTACTGATGATGGGACTTTTGATAAATGCAGAAAATTGCTAATCAAAATAAACTTCATGCCATAGTGACCATGTTATTTTTGCAAATACTTTTTGATTCTGAGTTCGGAGATAAGGTTTGTATGTGAAAACTGTAAGATGAATACCTAAAAATCTTCACTTCATTCCTGCATAAGAGGGAGGTTTGCGCTACTGGAACTCCAATTAAGCTGTTTACATGTTCTAATAATTCGAAAGATTGATCAGAAAACCAAGTGATTTAATCGGTGTATGCTTACTTCGATTATTACCTTAAGCCAATTAAGATAAGCAGAGTCGGGTGTTTACATGACTGATACCATACTCTGCCATAGTTAGTTGAATATCGATTTATTAGTGTTCATGTAAACGTACTTACAGTGTGGTGTCCTTTTTGATTTACACACAGCAAACTTAAAAAGCTGCCCAGATTCTAAACATAATCATTTTCTACATTTATTAGGTCTATTCATTAGGAAGCACACAGCCTGGCGTCATTGAGTCTTGTGTGGTATAATTTGTAGACTCTGCAGTCCTAACAACTTTGATCAACACCGGCCCAAATTTCCAGATTGTGCCCTTTATCTGTGTTTTGTGAGTCAAGACCCTGCAGCACTGATTGAACTACAATGCTGTTCACAAGACAGTGGGTTGCCAACATCTTGTGTGATGACCCTTGTAAATTTGGCTCAGGCTTCAAAAGGACATCTTATTACAGTTTCATAAATTTGCTAGTCTAAAATTCTTCAGGTTTTAGAATCGAGGCTAATTAATTAAATATGTATTGCCTGGTCCAATTCAGTGTTTTGCCTAAATCAACACATGGTGTGTAACCTACTAGCACCATCCCTCTTGATAAACACAACGTGTCCATGTCTTGGCTTACTTGTTGACAGTGCTTATGGTTCGACGTGTTTAAAGGTGTGGTGGCATGCTATGAAATGAGTGCCTGACTGTGACATGAAGGGATAATGAAAAGGGTGTGGATTTGCATAGTTTAAGTTTCCCTTTCCAGGACTGCTGAGTCAAATGGAAACCTAAGTGGGAAACAGCTGGCCCATAAATGACTCCACAGTTTGCTGAGGGTGGTGTTCAAGGTTCTCAAGTACTTGGCATGATCAAACTGATTATGGACATGGTGTCTGTCAGCAAGTTAACTTGGCATATTGGCTAGTGTCAATATGTATTGCTAAATCTTCATTGTGACAAGCTATCTGTATGTCTGATTTTTGAAAAATCCTAACTACCTACTCTAATACAAATTCAACATGATCTCAGAGTACGTTTACATTCACACTAATTCAATATTAAATTGATTATGGCAAATGGCCGAGTATGACGTTAGTCACGTAAACGCCTTACTCTGCTTATCTTAATCAGCTTAAAGTTAAAATCGAAGTAAGCATACGCCGATTTAAACAGCTGTTTTTCTGAGCAATCTTTCTAATTATTAGGACATGTAAACACCTTAATCAGCGTTCCAGAAGTGTATTTGAATGTGCCTCCACCGGTAGCACATTCCTTCCTCTAATGCACATAGTGAAGTGAGTTCGGGGGAAAAACTAAGTATGCATCTTAGAAATAGTTTTCACATGCAAACTTTATATGTCCAACTCGGAATCAAATAGGCTTCGCAAAAATAACATGGTAGCTGTGGTAGAACGTTTATTTTGATGGGTGATTTTCTACATTTATTTAAGTCCCATCAGGTAGCCTGATTTCAGATGTGTCCATGTAGACAGGATTATTGGAGAAATCGTTCATCTTCCAAAGCATGAAAACGTTTTTAACTATTATTAATCTGGCTATCCACAAACGTATTAATGAGTGCATGTAACTTCATATGATTTGTTGGAGGGTTTAACAGTTTAATAGTTTAGTTAAATGATTTTAAAACTGCATCACATGCCGCATGTCTAGGTCAGGTTTAACTCACCCAGAGGAACTAAACTAAATCATGATTAAAAGGTTTCTTCGACTGCATTTTAGCAAAACTGAAAATATGCTGCTGCCATGTACAATATTGAGTCCAGAGTGTCTAGAAGGATGTCCCAGACTGAGTAATTTATTTAAATCTGTTTTTCATCACGTTTTATGACTTTTGAGCAAAGGAATAGTTTTTTGTGAACGTGCATGACTATTTCCAGTTCTAGACAATGCACATGCATTGTCGTCTACATTTCAAGGCATTTTCCCTAGAATAGTCTAGTTATAGACTTAACAGCACCAATGTAATAGTTATTCTCTGAATATGCTAAATGTTACAACCATTTTATTTTGTGTACATTTGTTGGGCAATATTAATTATGAACTACTAGGTTTTTTCTGTCTGTTCACTTAGGTCATCTCATGCAACTCTTTCTAATCCTCTCTGCTTATGACATCAACCCAAGACAGTAACCTTATTTCTGTCTCATTTTTTAAGAATTGGATCAACTTTGGGGAGAACGGAGAAGAAAAGTTGAATCCAAGCCGAAGTGGTGGAGGCCTGATCTGCCCCTGCCTCCTTTAACCCCTCCCACTGCCAGATTTGTGAGCCTTTGTTGGCATCCTGTCTGAGGGGAAATCAAGGAGGAACATTTCTACACATGAAGAGCTGAAGTCTCCATTTAGGAAACTAGTTCAAACTGAATATCTGGAAAATAGTTTTTATTGATTTGTTTTTGACTTGAAGAGCTGTACTCTGGGGCACTTATCAGCTGTGACCTACTTACTTTTTGGATTAGTGGAGTTACAACATGGCGAAGAAAAACAGCCAGAAGGGTATGTATGCTGTCATTCGTCTCTGCTATTTGTTTTTAAAAACAGATAAACAAGCATTGAAAATGCTATAACCAGTGTTAGAATGCATTTTAATGTTGCATTGTAACTTTTTGGGCAACCCCCGGCCAAATTCACATAGACATTTTAGTTATAGATCTTTAATTTTCATTGAAAGCAAGTCTAAGAAGTGGTAGATCTGTTCTATGTTCGCTGTTTCTATGCTTCCCGTTAAATTTCGTCTTTGCGTCTTTTTAGTTTTGTACACCAGCTGAAAATACAATATTTTTGGTTATGGAAAATATATTTCACAGCGGTTTACATGGTACAATGATGGTCTCCACTATACTTGCTTGTTTTGTCACAAACTGAAATTAGGCAAACTATTACAATTTTAGCAACCAGGAAATGGTGGAGAGATTTCTGCATTGTGCACCATTTAAATATGTGAAGCTGATTCTCAAAGACACTTAAGTCAATCGGGACACATTTTTATAGGCCCTCCCTTGACCTAGTGATTGTGTCCTCCTAAATAAATGTTTGTAAATGGTGGAAGTTTCATCTGCTGCTCTAACTTGTGTTGCTGTATCTCCCTGCAAGAAGCAGTAGCCTAGCCCTAGATATGTTTGGTCATGTCAACTCCTTGTCATGCCAAACATTAATTGGCACATAATATTTGGCATGACAAGGAGTTGATACGATAGCACACAGAGCTTGCATCAGGCTAAATAAGCAGCACTCAACAAATTGACATGTGATTTAATCAAGTGGGTCTGTTTAGGCCATAGACTCATCTCATAGTAGGCAGGGCAAACCTGTTTTGGTGATTTCTGGTAGGCCTATATCATCAAAATAAATAATTCACAGCACGTTTTTGGACTCATGTTTATGCGCTGTTGAAACTACCACAACTCAACCACATGGAAACGGAATATATTTTTACATCACTGGTTGGAGGGCAACCTGCAGAACAGTCAGGTACTTTTTGGAATGTTGCATTTTGATACGGGGGCCACCAGAACAGAAACACTAATGCAATTCTTTTCTCAATCCCTCCTATCGATTATCCCGTTGAAATCAATTACGCAAGAGGGGGGAGATGAGGTTCCACATCCTGTTAACTAACACAGCTATAAAAAAAAACACAAGGAATCTGGGAACAATGTGTACATCACTGGTTAGGGGACAATTTTAAAGAAGACTGCTAACTACATGTTGAAGTGTTGCATTTTGTTTCAAGTGGGTCTCCAATGCGGTAAGTATAGCATATCACTTCCATGGATATCACGCTGAAATCAATAGAACAAGGGGCAAACGTTTGGGGTGTAGTGCTGTTTAAACTAACGCTATTCAAAGGCCACACGGAAACTTGGAATAACCTATACATGGTTGGTTAGATAGAATTTATAGAAGGCTTCTATCTATATTTTGGGATGTTGATTTCGTGAAGCTGCCATCATGGGAAAGGGAACAAACTACTTTTTCTCTTAGTTAACTTCAACGAATCACGACCCGCCATACGATATGACGTGACTACAGTTGGCTTCTATGTAAGTGAAGGTTAGACTTTGAAAGCCGTGTATTTGTGTGGCCAGCTACTTTTTATAGAGCGACCATCATGAATTATGACAAAATCAATAGTACACAAGATATTGATCTGCTTTAAGCAATTGTGTTAACTATAAACTTTTGTAGTAACATCACCAATCTGAGGTAAAAAGCATGTGTAATCCCCCCCCCAATTTGATGTCAAAACATCAGCTTGTGTAATGTAGTAACACCTACTGTCCACATCAATGGAAAGTAGAGTAATTATACATTAATTAGATATGGCAAAATAATTATCTTAATTTACATTTGAGTCATTTAGCAGACACTGTTCTGCAGAGTGTCTTAGTTAGTGCATTCATCTTTAAGACACATATCTCAGTTCCTCTTGCTGCTCCATAGGCAAATACCTTGGTCTTGAAGTGGATGCGAGCTTTGACTGGAAGCCAGTGAAGTGTGCAGAAGAGCTGGGTGACATGGAAGGTTGAACACCAGGCGGGCTGCAGCATTTTGGATTAGTTTCAGGGGTTGATTTTAAATAAAGCAAATGCATTTTTTTTATACCCCAATCACATTTCAAATTTAACCATTTAGAGATGTTTTTTTTCTGTACAATTTGACCAGGTGCTCTAGAAGAGCGTCCATAGGGGCTGAACGTTTGACGTCCCTACTCAAAGCTATGAACTCCTGGCAAATTTCTATTTTAAGATCTGGAGGTTGCATGGTGGAAGTCCCATCAGATTTTCCTGCTCTGCTATTGTACTGTAGAAGAAAAAAAAAAAACATTGACTGTCTCAGACCAAACATCGTTGCCACTGCTGCTTTTGGCCAACCAAACATTGTTGCCACTGCTGCTTTTGGCCAACCAAACATCGTTGCCACTGCTGCTTTTGGCCAACCAAACATCGTTGCCACTGCTGCTTTTGGCCAACCAAACATCGTTGCCACTGCTGCTTTTGGCCAACCAAACATCGTTGCCACTGCTGCTTTTGGCCAACCAAACATCGTTGCCACTGCTGCTTTTGGCCAACCAAACATCGTTGCCACTGCTGCTTTTGGCCAACCAAACATCGTTGCCACTGCTGCTTTTGGCCAACCAAACATCGTTGCCACTGCTGCTTTTGTCCAACCAAACATCGTTGCCACTGCTGCTTTTGGCCAACCAAACATTGTTGCCACTGCTGCTTTTGGCCAACCAAACATCGTTGCCACTGCTGCTTTTGGCCAACCAAACATCGTTGCCACTGCTGCTTTTGGCCAACCAAACATCGTTGCCACTGCTGCTTTTGGCCAGAACCGCTTTTGGAAAGGATACATTCCAAGACATCTTATTGCGGTAGAACGGATCCTTTCAAACACAATAGTTGAGAGAGATGGACAGCAATTTGAACTGACATTCATGCAGTCCACATTGGATAGTATTTACCCTTTTAAAGGTTCAGACTTTTCTAAGATAAAGTTAGGCTATTTCATGAACTTTCTGAAATAAAGCCATCCATATTAAGGCTGTTGCAGAGTACTGCAAAACTGTCCTCTGGCATTCTTTGCTCATGCCACATGTCTTTGGGTTGCAGCAACCCATCTGTTTCTCATCTCATTGAGCTTATTTTGTTTAGGGCGGTATTCTTATCCGTCTGATGCGTAAACCCCTGCTTTGCTGACTCATTCTGTTTCTAGAACTGTACATCCGTTATAACCGGTTCAAATTCAATGCAGATCTCAGATCATTTTGGGCCAGTCCAGATGCTAAGATTTCTTAAGACAAGTTTCATTTCTCTAGGGTTAGTTATTTTTGGTCCTATCCTAAATAAAGCCCATAGAAGTGATGTAAAATCTTTAGGCCTAGTCCTCAAGCACCTTATTAAAAAAGTTGTAAAACAAGTGCATATTTTACTTAAGAGGTCATCAAGCAAGCATCTTCTCATTATTCACCCAGTAAGGAAATGTCCAAGTCCTCCTGTCGTCTGTTCCATATGATTTATGACAATCCCTGTGTTCTTGGTGGTTGACTTTCAACACAAATACCTTTGATTGTACAGGAATGACTAGGTATGAGGAGATCTTTGTTTGAACAAATGATGTGCTTATGCATTTACAATTTGTTTGGCAAATAGACCTAGGTCCAGCAAAAAAACTGAGATTCCAAATCCACATTTATTTTTTCAAGCAATCTTTTCTCTCTTTCCCCTCAGATACTTCTGGTATGGTGTTTGACACTAACTTGAGAATGGTTATGTCCCAGGGAGGGACATTTGAGAGAATGAAGGAGAAGGTAAGGACTGAAAAGGATCATACACCAAAAGATTTCTCTCCTAGGTTTGAATACAATTCCAGTTTTGTTAGGATGGGCCTCTTTTTATATCTGTTGTGTAAATTTAACAGTAAAAAATATTGAGATTTATAAACATGGCGCATACCATATACATGCATGTTTTCCATTATAAAGACTTCCTAAAACTTGGTGTGTATGAACTAGGATTATAGCCTCGCCTGAAAAATGGCATCATTCACTATGGTGACAATAACACCCTTTATTTGTTGTATAATTTGGAACTATTTGAATTAGTCTATGGAAGTTTCTAAAAATAAAAAGCAATGCTCAATTTTATCCCAATTGTAGGTGTGGGTGGAATGTTTTGATATTTTGCCATGACTTGTTCTATTTAAATACGCATGCTGACTATAGCGAGTGCCATACACTGTCCTTGCATTCTGCAAGATTAATGATATATTCAAAACAATTTAAAAGTAAATGCTACAGCCTAGTGTTTCCTCTGGAGAAAACAAAAATGCAGTGGGGGGGAAAGGATGTAAAGGTTATTTTAACATATTGATCCATGCATATAGCCTATGTATGATCCATATTATCAGGTATGCAATAAGCATTATCACCTGTAGCCCAATTAATGCAGCATAGTGGCTAGAAATAAATAAATTGGGTAAATTGCCTAGATCCCAAATGTAGTAGTTTAACTAGTTAGTATCCTATTTATTAATTTGATGTCCTATAAAACTTGCATAAACACAGTAAATAGAATGTAGGTCTGTCTACCTGTTAGGGTCACTTGGGTAACACGGCCTCTGCCTGTACTTCTCACAGAAACCACTTTGTCACAATCCCCCAAACACTTTCCCTGGTTGCCACTTCTCTTGCTCAACAAAAAATGTAATCTGCCCCATCACTCCCCAAAAATTATTTTGAGCTAGGGTGGCTTTTTAAAAAAAAATTTTTTTTTACCCCAAGTTACCCTACAATTGACCCATGTTACATTTAGCCCTACTCTTCCCTATGCACTCAGGGAAAATTGGGTAACCTGCTTAATTATGAAACTGCTAAAAACTCTTGGTTTAAAATGGTGCAGGTCACACATATATTTAGGAGAAAATCTGAGATCGCTCTCTTTTCAGTGGTGTAAAAATACTAAGCAATTGTTTTGCAGTATCTGTACTTTTGTATTTATACTTGACAACAACATTCCTAAAGAAAATAATGTAGTTTTCACTCCATACAATTTTCCCTGACACCCAAATGTACTTGTTACATTTTGAATGCTTAGCAGGACAGGAAAATGATCCAATTCACACACTTATCAAGAGAATATCCCTGGTCATCCCTACTGCCTCTGATCTGGCGGACTCACTAAACACATGCTTTGTTTTGAAAATTATGTCTGAGTGTTGTAGTGTGCCCAGGCTAATAAATAAACAAGAAAATGGCGCCGTCTAGTTTGCTTAATGTAACTTTTGATACTTAAGTATATTTAAAACCAAATACTTTTAGACTTTTACTCCAGTAGTATTTTACTGGATGACGTGACTTTTACTTGAGTCATTTTCTATTAAGGTATCGTATTACTTTAACTCAAGTATGACAATTGGGAACTTTTTCCACCACTGCCTCGTAACAAAGGCCATTAAAACTGCTGTTTTCCCAGTGATTACAATAATTGTTGTGCATTGACTGCTTGTCAAAATGCATGTTTCCTATAGTGCTCTTAAATTGAAGGAATATTTTAGGAATATAATTGAGGAATATCTATCTCGCATAGAACACACAACAACAAGCCAACTAGGTAAATATTCTGAACAAAAATATAAACGCAACATGTAAAGTATTGGTTTCATGAGCTGAAATAAGATGCTAGAAATGTCCCATGCAAACAAAGTTGTGCACAAATTTGTTTACGTCCCTGTCAGTGAGCATTTCTCCTTGGCAAGATATCCATCCACCTGACAGGTATGGCATATCAAGAAGCTGATTAAACAGCATGATCAATACACAGGTGCACCTTGTGTTTGTGACAATAAAATGCCACAAATGTGCTGTTTTGTCACAACACAATGCCACAGATGTCTTCAGTTTTGAGGGAGCAGGCATTTGGCATGCTGACTGCAGGCAGAGCCGGGCGGCCCTATATGCTCACTACGCAAGTTGCATAGGGCCCCGCAAATTACGCAAGGGCCCCGCCTCCCCCCATGTCAAAGCGGGTGTCAATGTTTACAACTTGGATGAGAGGATGAAGCGGAACTATCCTTCTGGTCACGAAAAGAGAAAGAAAGAAAAAACACCATAAGAGTGAATTGCGGGAACAGCAATCAGGTAAACCTGTTTTCTCCTCTCCAAGTTTGATGTCGGCAAATAAGAGTAACGTTAAGTTGATGTGCTAGCTTGCAGTGCATCTCTTTAGTCTGTCTTGCTAACCTAACTGGGCAGTGCATCTCTTGTTCTGTCTGTCTTGCTTGCTCTCCAGCCACTTCCAGAGCTGTGTTCTGTGAATTTGTGCCTGACAAAAGTGAGTGAAATACAACTATTTATTACGTATGATAAATGACAACAGTGTTTATAAACTGCAGCTCGGAAAAGATAACCACGTTGCGCGTGAACATGCACGAAATGAAACTTGCGCTTTCTGGAAAGCGCAAGTTTCCAGTCCAGACAAAAAATGAGTGTGATGGCACTCCTTATAGGCGCATGTCATTTTAAAACAAGACAATGATTATCTAGTCTCACAGTCAAGATTTAGTTACAACTCTGGACTAATGCAAGATGGAAAGCAATGGATTGACATTGACTATTGATTTATATATTGAATTTTAAATGTTGATTAGCTGAGCAAACTGGGTAATATGGATGCACATCTCTCAGTAAATAATAACCATCAACTATTCAGCCAAGCCATAGTATTGTATATTGGAAAATGTATAAATGGAAATCTGGGGGAGCCAGTTGGAATGGGCTTGATGCAGCTGATAAAATGTAATAATATTGTTATCGATAATTTACAGGTGCTATGCTTAAGTTTGTCAGTAGAGGAGATGCTGGATCATCAGCCAGTTCAAGCACTAACTCAGTTGATCCACATCCAGCCTCAGCAAGTACTAACACAGACCCAGTACTGGCAGCTTCAGCAAGTACTAACACAGACCCAGTACTGGCAGCTTCAGCAAGTACTAACACAGGCCCAGTAAGTACTGACACAGACCCAGTACAGCTGGCTTCGGCAAATACTAACACAGACCCAGGTGAAGTACAGGCAGCCTCAGCCAGTACTAGCACAACCAGAGGTGTACAGCCAGCACCAGATACAAGCAACTCGGACCCTAATAGAATAGTTGCTGCTCCACCAAATGACCCAGCAGATTGGGGCCAATCTTAAGACTTTATGAGGACTGAGTTAGTGGGCAGAGGTCCATTCCAACCAGGACTGGATTTTTCGTACTGTAAAGACAAGTCTAGAAGAGGTTTCCATTCAGGCATATTACAGAGACAGCTGTCAAATGGGGGAAAGATTACCAGGAGCTGGCTTTCATACTCAATCAAAAACAACGCTGTGTATTTTTTTTTGCTGTAAGCTCTTTTCAACAAAATAATAAAGGAAGGTGTGAATGACTGGTCAAATATCAACGGCATTCTGAAACACCATGAGGGTAGTCCTGAACACGAACAATATGATTAAGTGGAGAGAACTTGATCTGCGCCCAAGTCGGTGACAGACTCTTGACCAGATACCAATTACCATTTGAGGCTGAAGGAAAGGAATTGCGGGATGTCCTTACACATTTAATAAGTACCACCCAGTCTCTGGCTGAAAGAAACCTCGCAGTCAGGGGTTCATCAGACAAACTCTTCCAACCAGATAATGGAAACTTCCTAAAAGAGGTTGAATTACTGGTCAAATTTGACCCCGCTATGGAAAATCATCTCAGCAAAATTAAAGATGAAGAAACACATGCTCATTACCTTGGGAGGCACACACAGAATGAGCTGATACAGATTGTGAGTGACAAGATTCTGGAAGTAATAGTGAATCAAGTAAGAGACTCAAAGTACTTCTCCATTATCTTGGACTGTACACCTGACATTAGTCACCAGGAGCAAATGTCCATTATTCTGAGAAGTGTAGCTTTAAAGGGAAAGCCAGAGATCAAGGAGCACTTCCTTGGCTTTGTGAATGAAGCCGATTGTAACCTCAATCTGTCCACTGTCGTTTTAGATAAGCTGAATGAGCTCAAGATTCCATTTGAAGATTGCAGAGGACAAGCTTATGATAATGGGGCCAACATGAAGGGCAAGCACCAAGGAGTACAAGCCAGACTGCTGAAAAAAAATCCCAGAGCTGTGTTTGTCTCATGTGGAGCACCTACTCTAAACCTTGTCATTGCAGATGCTGCCAAATCTTTAAAAGATACAGTTGGGTTTTTTGGGCATGTGCAAAAGCTCTTCACCTTCTTTTCAGCTGCCACACAAAGATGGATTGTTTTGAAGAAACACGTGAACATAACCGTGAGGTCATGGAGTGACACAAGATGGGAGAGTAGGCTCCAAACTGTTCATGCAATCAGGTATCAGGCTTCTGAGGTTCGGGAGGCATTACTGGAAGCCAGACCGACGATCAACGATCCTGTGGCCAAAGTGGAGGCAGAAGCACTTACAGAGGAAGTTGGGTACTACGGCTTCTTGATTTGCTGTGTCGTATGGTGTGAGATACTGACAAGACAAACAAGGTGAACAAGCTCCTCCAATCCACCTCAATGCAGTTGAATATCGCAGTGAATTTAATCTCAAATGCAAAGGCCTCCCTCACTACATACGGGGAAACTGGATGGTCTGAGCCCAGACAACAGCCAAAAGTGTTGTGAAGAAATCCATGTGGAGGCTGATCTGAAAGAGAAAAGACTGAGAAACAGCAGGAGGCATTTCATCTTTGCATGTCCTAATGAACCAGTGACTGATGCACTGAAAAACCTTGAAGTCAACTACTTTAACATTGTGGTCGACTCTGCTGTGATATCCATGGATGAGAGATTTGAAACACTCAACCAGGTGAAAACCAAATATGGAGTGCTGCACTGCCTCTCAGATGTCCAGGGAGTATTTTAAAGGCCCACTGCATGGAAGTTGAAAACACTCTAACCTTCAGAGAGTACGGTGACATCAGTGGAATGAATCTGGAACACAAGATTCAGAATTGACCTGATCTGCCATCAGATGACTGCCTTTTTGAGCTGCTTTCCTTTCTCTGTGAGAAAAACCTGGAGGAACTCTTTCCTAACCTTTGGATAGCACTAAGAATTGCAGTCGCCCTACCAGTAGCATCGGCAGAGAGGAGATTTTCAAAATGAAAGCGCATCAAAAGCTTCCTGAGGTCTTTCATGTCATAGGAACGTTTGAGTGGTCTGGCCATCATGAGTATAAATCATGAGCGTTTAAGTGGTCTGGCCATCATGAGTATAAATCATGAGCGTTTGAGTGGTCTGGCCATCATGAGTATAAATCATGAGCGTTTGAGTGGTCTGGCCATCATGAGTATAAATCATGAGCGTTTAAGTGGTCTGGCCATCATGAGTATAAATCATGAGCGTTTGAGTGGTCTGGCCATCATGAGTATAAATCATGAGCGTTTGAGTGGTCTGGCCATCATGAGTATAAATCATGAGCGTTTAAGTGGTCTGGCCATCATGAGTATAAATCATGAGCGTTTGAGTGGTCTGGCCATCATGAGTATAAATCATGAGCGTTTGAGTGGTCTGGCCATCATGAGTATAAATCATGAGCGTTTGAGTGGTCTGGCCATCATGAGTATAAATCATGAGCGTTTGAGTGGTCTGGCCATCATGAGTATAAATCATGAGCGTTTGAGTGGTCTGGCCATCATGAGTATAAATCATGAGCGTTTGAGTGGTCTGGCCATCATGAGTATAAATCATGAGCGTTTGAGTGGTCTGGCCATCATGAGTATAAATCATGAGCGTTTGAGTGGTCTGGCCATCATGAGTATAAATCATGAGCGTTTGAGTGGTCTGGCCATCATGAGTATAAATCATGAGCGTTTAAGTGGTCTGGCCATCATGAGTATAAATCATGAGCGTTTGAGTGGTCTGGCCATCATGAGTATAAATCATGAGCGTTTGAGTGGTCTGGCCATCATGAGTATAAATCATGAGCGTTTGAGTGGTCTGGCCATCATGAGTATAAATCATGAGCGTTTAAGTGGTCTGGCCATCATGAGTATAAATCATGAGCGTTTAAGTGGTCTGGCCATCATGAGTATAAATCATGACGTGGGGAAACGTGTCCTATGATGACGACATTGATGATTTTGCCTCAGTGCAGAAGAGGAATATTTTGATGGTAATATTTAAATTCAAATGTTTGCACACTTAGTAACATTTTAAGATTGTATTTGATTGGTCGACTTCATGGCTAATTGGAGAGCTGACCCCGCCCCCTCGTCAGGACGCAGCTGTCTCCAATGCCTTCTGAAGCTATATAAAAGCCAGTGTTCTGTTCAGAAGAGAGATCATTGCTGGGAGGTCATTGCTGAGAGAAAGATCACTGCTGAGAGTGATTGCTGAGTGATTGCTGAGTGTTATAGCATATGTTGGTTGTTTCTCAGAAAGAGATTTGGTATGTACTATGTAAGTTGTTGCTGAGGGAGCTGATTGGTTATGTCTTGTGTGTCAATAGGATGCCGTTTTTTGATTATTGAAATTGTTTGTGTTATTCTGTTTAATTTGTTCCCAGGGGGGAAGGGGAAGGCACCAAGAGAGTGCTTAGGCATATACCCGTAGTATAGTCACTGTCTAGGCACACTAGGTAAGACCTGGGCGGACCACCCCCTGTATTTTGGTTAGGGCACCAGGTGGTGCTTTGTTAGGTAAGTAGTGGGTAGGCAGGTATGGTAGGAGAGGGGGCTTTAATATTTACTTTCTTTGCTTTGGTGCCGTCCAGCCCCTTTTCCCCAAAATTACCGTGTGACGGAATAAATTCCTTGTAAATGGTACAATTCTCTGACTTTTGTCATCCTTACTCGCACCTACAGTCCATACCCCTTTCACTTCACGGAGAGTTGAGTAGCAGGGTTTTGCGTCCCCTCTTCATAGAGGCGTGTGTAACAGCAGTAATATCTAATAAGTCATCTAACAATTTCACAACTACCTTACACACAAGTGTAAAGGAAGGAATAAGAATATGTACATTATAACGTTTATTCAGTATGTTTGCAGCAGCCACTCAAACAGCCATCACTAACATTAACAGTGATGGCCTTGTGATAGAAGCTCTTTTCAGTCTCTCGGTCCCAGCTTTGATGCACCTGTACTAACCTCGTCTTCTGGATGATAGCGGGGTGAACAAGCAGTGGCTTGGGTGGTTGTCCTTGATTCTTTTTTTGGCCTTTCCGTGACATCGGGTGGTGTAGGTGTTCTGGAGGGCAGGTAGTTTGCCCCGGTGATGCATTGTGCAGACCTCACTACCCTCTGGAGAGCCTTGCGGTTGTGGGCGGGACATTTGCCGTACCAGGCGGTGATACAGCCCAACAGGATGCTCTCGATTGTGCATCTAAAAGTTTGAGTGTTTTTGGTGACAAGCCAAATTTCTCCTGAGGTTGAAGTGGCGCTGTTGCGCCTTCTACCATTCTGTCTGTGTGGGTGAACCATTTCAGTTTGTCCGTGATGTGTACGCCGAGGAACTTAAAACTTTCCACCTTCTCTACTACTGTCCCGTCAATGTGGATAGGGGGGTGCTCCCTCTGCTGTTTCCTGAAGTCCACGATCATCTCTTTTGTTTTGTTGACGTTGAGTGTGAGGTTATTTTCCTGATACCACACTCCGAGGGCCCTCACCTCCTCCCTGTAGGCCGTCTCGTCGTTGGTAATCCATTGTAGTGTCGTCTGCAGACTTGATGATTGAGTTGGAGGCGTGCATGGCCACGCAGTCATGGGGGAGTACAGGAGAGGGCTGAGAACGCACCCTTGTGGGGCCCCAGTGTTGAGGATCAGCAGGGTGGAGATGTTGTTTTCTACCCTCACCACCTGGGGGCAGCCCGTAAGAATGTCCAGGACCCAGTTTCACAGGGTGGGGTCGAGACCCAGTGTCTCGAGCTTAATGACAAGTTTGGAGGGTACTATGGCGTTAAATGCTGAGCAGTATGTACGGACCTCCACACCTGGCTTCTTCACCTGTGGGATCATCTGAGACCAGCCATCCAGACATCTGATGAAACTGAGGAGTATTTCTGTCTGTAATAAAGACCTTTTTGTGGGGGAAAACTCATTCTGATTGGCTGGGCCTATGGCCTTTCAGGTACCCCCTGCTCAGTCATGTGAAATCCATAGATTAGGGCCTAAATTAATTAATTTCAATTGACTGATTTCCTTATGAACTGTAACTCAGTAAAATTGTTGCATTTATATTTTAGTTCACTATAGATACTGTTCTACTATGGGGTTGTCAATTTTTTCTATTCATTACTTGTTTTGTTTGCAGAGGAAAAGTACATGTCGACTGTTATAGCATCTTCAAAGTTCGTCTCGACAGAAATATTGTTTGATATTTTTGTGGCAGTGCCACAGTTAAATGACTGCAGCGGACACATACAGCCCACACATCTATGCAAAAGACAAATTGTTGTTGAATATTTTATCAATAATAGAAACACAATCTCCTGCCTTGGTATAGATACTTAAGCACTCTGTGCTCCTATCGAACAGCAATATTATAGTCTACCCATATTGTCAAATATTTTGCATACGCTACCAGTGTAATTGTTTGCAGTAACTTATGCTTTATTTGTCGAAGGAATGTGATGGCCATTGTTTTTTCTTTCAGAAACTAATTGTTGTTGACCTGTCAGCAGAATGTTTGAACATGTTTTGCATCAACTTTTTCCCACAACCTAAAATATGCGGTACTGCCTGTGAATTCTAAAACATAGTCTAGGCTATTAAAAAAAAAATTGTGCAGTACTTCAATATAAAATATCATCTGTCTGTTTAATTAGACTGTGTAGCCTATATAAACCACACTGCCTATGTGCTCGCATACAGAATTTTTTTAAATGCATGTAGCCTATTTTTATGTATTTTTTTCAACATTATTTAACCAGGTAGGCTAGGTGAGAACAAGTTCTCATTTACAACTGCGACTTGGCCAAGATAAAGCAAAGCAGTGCGACACAAACAACAACACAGAGTTACACATGGAATAAACAAAAACACAGTCAATAATACAATAGAAAAGTCTATATACAGTGTGTGCAAATGAGGTAGGTAAGAAAAAAATAGGCCATAGTGGCGAAATAATTACAATATAGCAATTAAACACTGGAGTGAGAGATGTGCAGAAGATGAGTGTGCAAGTAGAGGGATGCAAAGGAGCAAAATAAATATAGTATGGGGATGGGCTATTTACAGATATTCCATCTGTAAATAGCCCATAAACTGCTCTGACAGCTGGTGCTTAAAGTTAGTGAGGGAGATATGAAGCTTCAGTGACTTTTGCAGTTCGGTCCAGTCATTGGCAGCAGAGAACTGGAAGGAAAGGTGGCCAAAGGAGGAATTGGCTTTGGGGGTGACCAGTGAAATATACCTGCTGGAGTGCGTGCTACGGGTGGGTGCTGCTATGGTGACCAGTGAGCTAAGGCGTGACTTATAGATGAACTGGAGCCAGTGGGTTTGGGGACGAATATGAAGCGAGGGCCAGCCAATGAGAGCATACAGGTCGCAGTGGTGGGTAGTATATGGGGCTTTGGTGACAAAACGGATGGCACTGTGATAGATTGTATCTAATTTGCTGAGTAGAGTGTTGGAGGCTATTTTGTAGCTGACATCGCTGAAGTCAAGGATCGATAGGATAGTCAGTTTTACGAGGGTATGTTTGGCAGCATGAGTGAAAGATGCTTTGTTGCGAAATAGGAAGCCGATTCTAGATTTAATTTTGGATTGTAGATGCTTAATGTGAGTCTGGAAGGAGAGTTTACAGTCTAACCAGACATATTCTAAGTCAGAACCGTCCAGAGTAGTGATGCTGGCCGGGCAGGCAGGTGTGGGCAGCGATCGGTTGAAGAGCATGCATTTAGTTTTACTTGCATTTAAAAGCAGTTGGAGGCCACAGAAGGAGAGTTGTAATGGCATTGAAGCTTGTCTGGAGGTTAGTTAACTCCGTGTCCAAAGAAGGGCCAGAAGTATACAGGATGGTGTCGTCTGCATGGAGGTGGATCAGAGAATCACCAGCAGCAAGAGCGAGATAATTGTTGTATACAGAGAGAATTTGGCCTGACAATTGAACCCTGTGGCACCCCTATAGAGACTGCTCGAAGTCCAGACAACAGGCCCTCCGATTTGATACACTGAACACTGTCTGAGAAGTAGTTGGTGAACCAGGCGAGGCAGTCATTTGAGAAATCAAGGCTGTTGAGTCTGCCGATAAGATTGTGGTGATTGACAGAGTTGAAAGCCTTGGCCAGGTCGATGGATACAGCTGTGCAGTATTGTCCCTTATCGATAGCGGTTATGATATCGTTTAGGACCTTGAGCGTGGCTGAAGTGCACCCATTACCAGCTCGGAAACCAGATTGCATAGTGGAGAAGGTACGGTGGGATTCGAAATGGTCGGTGATCTGTTTTGTTAACTTGGCTTATGAAGACCTTAGAAAGGCAGGGTAGGATAGATATAGGTCTGTAGCAGTTTGGGTCTAAAGTGTCTCCCCCTTTGAAGAGGGGGATGACCGCGACAGCTTTCCAATCTTTGGGGATCTCAGACGATACGAAAGAGAGGTTGAACAGGCTAGTAATAGGTGTTGCAACAATTTCGCAGATAATTTAAGAAAGAGAGGGTCCAGATTGTCTTGCTCGGCTGATTTGTAGGGGTCCAGATTTTGCCGCTCTTTCAGAACATCCAGAACATCAGCTATCTGGATTTGGGTGAAAGAGAAATGGGGGAGGCTTGCGCAAGTTGCTGTAGGGAGTGCAGGGCTGTTGACCGGGGTAGGGGTAGCCAGGTGGAAAGCATGGTCCAGCTGTAGAGAAATGCTTATTGAAGTTCTAAATTATCGTGGATTTATTGGTGGTGACAGTGTTTCCTAGCCTCAATGCAGTTGGCAGCTGGGAGGAGGTGCTCTTATTCTCCATGGACTTTAGTGTCCCAGAACTTTTTGAAGTTTGTGCTACAGGATGCAATTTTCTGTTTGAAAAAGCTAGTCTTTGCTTTCCAAACTGCCTGTGTATATTGGTTCCTAACTTCCCTGAAAAGTTGCATATCGCAGGGGCTATTCGATGCTAATGCAGTAGGCCACAGGATGTTTTTGTGCTGGTCAAGGGCAGTCAGGTCTGGAGTGAACCAAGGGCTATATCTGTTTCTGGTTCTACATTTTTTTGAAAGGGGCATGCTTATTTAAGATGATGTGGAAAGCACTTTGAAAGAATAACCAGGCATCCTCTACTGATGGAATGAGGTCAATATCCTTCCAGGATACCCAGGCCAGGTCGATTAGAAAGGCCTGCTCGTTGAAGTGTTTTAGGGAGCGTTTGACAGTGATGAGGGGTGGTTGTTTGACCTCAGACCCATTACGGACGCAGGCAGTGATCGCTGAGATCCTGGTTGAAGACAGCAGAGGTGTATTTGGAGGGCAGGTTGGTTAGGATATCTATGAGGGTAGATCTATTTACTGTCGTTTAATTGGACCTAGATGTGTATGGTAATTTGATATAGGCCTATAGGCCTATGGCTACTTCGGAAATATGAATCCATCACGGACAGAAAAGGTGAGGAATTTATTCTTCCTATAAAATGGGAAATAAATTCTTAAGTCTAATTATTTTACTTGGAATACAACCACTAGTTATAGTGTGTACGTATGGTCTAAAGTTTGCACAAAATTAAGCACATTATCACGACAAGTTCAGATTTTATAAATGCCAACTTCTGTGTAAACTGGCGCACACATGTTGTATGGTATGTTGTAAAAACGCAACATTTAGAAATGAGGCCCCAGGGCTTTGGGATATGTATCACTATGCTAAATATTTTCCTTAATTTGCCAGATCATTCTCTTATTCGTTCTCTTCACAGATTAGTGCCGTCAGGGCCGTTGTTCCCAACAAAAGCAACAATGAGATAGTTCTGGTGTTGCAGCACTTTGAGAACTGCGTTGATAAGGCCGTCCAGGCTTTCCTAGAAGGTATGGGAATGCCATAGTGATCTTTTTTTTTCATGAGTATTTAAACCTTGATAATCTGCAACATTGTCTGCATGTCAATGCAGGCTGTTATGGAAAGAGAGCATTCTTCTTAACTCACAATTACTTAATTTTCCCTTCAGGTAGTGCCATTGATATCTTGAAGGAGTGGAATGTAACTGGTAAAAAGAAGGTAACCTTAACTTTGTCCTTCAGGGTATTGCATTCTGTATGAAAGGGCCACGAGTATGAATGAAATGTATTATGTGTCATGACATTTTAAGTATGGCCTGTCCCTCACAGGATTATGAGACAACACTTTTTAAAAACAAGTTCAAAGGCTATACCAATCCAGACTTTGAGCAAAAAAACACTTACTTTAAATCCACTTAACTTTGAACTGTAAATGCTAGTCATAGGAAATGTATGTTTAGTTTATTTGGATAGCGATGAGTAAAAATACATTGAACAAACAATCATTGGCTGCATTTCACTATAGATTTTCTAGCTCACACAAATTTTCAACATCTGTCCCAGATAATCTGTTTTCTCCCATTTAATTTCTCCCAGATAATCTCCCATTTTGCTTTGAAGTCAGCAGCTCAAGCTGAACATATCTGGTATCTGTCATGAGGACCTACATTCTGCTCAACCATGGCTAAACTCAGCAACAACAAAAAATGTCCCTTTTTCAGGATCCTGTCTTTCAAAGATAATTCGTAAAAATCCAAATAACTTCACAGATCTTCATTGTAAAGAGTTTAAACACGGTTTCCCATGCTTGTTCAATAAACCATAAACAAGTAATGAACATGCACCTGTGGAACGGTCGTTAAGACACTAACAGCTTACAGATGTTAGGTAATTAAGGTCACAGTTATAAAAACAGGACACTAGAGGTATTTCTTGTTTTCTTTTCTTTTTTGAATTGTCTCCCCAATTTCTTGGTATGCAATTGTTAGTAGTTACTATCTTGTCTCATCGCTACAACATTATGGGCTCGTACGTGCTCGTGAGAGATGAAGGTCAAAAGTCATGCGTCCTCCGAAACACAACCCAACCAAGCCGCACTGCTTCTTAACACAGCGCGCATCCAACCCGCACCAGTGTGTTGGAGGAAACACTGTGCACCTGGCGACCTGGTTAGCGTCCACTGCGCCCGGCCCACCACAGGAGTCGCTGGTGCGCGATGAGACAAGGATATCCCTACCGGCCTAACCCGGACGACGCTAGGCCAATTGTCCGTCGCCCCATGGACCTCCCGGACCCAGAGTCTCTGGTGGCACAGCTAGCACTGCGATGCAGTGCCCTAGACCACTGCACCACCCGGGAGGCCACACTAGAGGCATTTCTACTGACTTTGAAAAACACCAAAAGAAAGATGCCCAGGGTCCCTGCTCATCTGCGTGAACGTGCCTTAGGCATGCTGCAAGGAGGCATGAGGACTGCAGATGTGGCCAGGGCAATAAATTTCATTGTCCGTACTGCGAGACGCCTGAGACAGCGCTACAGGGAGACAGGACGGACATTTGATCGTCCTCGCAGTTGCAGACCACGAGTAACAACACCTGCACAGGATCGGTACATTCAAACATCACACCTGTGGAACAGGTACAGGATGGCAACAACTGCCTGGGTTACACCAGGAACACACAATTCCTCTCTCAGTGCTCAGACTGTCCGTAATAGGCTGAGGGAGGCTGGACTGAGGGCTTGTAGGCCTGTTGTAAGGCAGGTCCTCGCCAGACATCACCGGCAACAACTTCGCCTATGGGCATAAACCCACCGTCGCTGGACCAGACAGGACTGGCAAAAAGTGCTCTTCACTGACGAGTTGCGGTTTGTTCTCACCAGAGCTGATGGTCGGATTTGCGTTTATCGTCGAAGGAATGAGCGTTACACCGAGGCCTGTACTCTGGAGTGGGATCCATTTGGAGGTGGAGGGTCTGTCATGGTCTGGGGCGGTGTGTCACAGCAGCATCGGACTGAGCTTGTCATTGCAGGCAATCTCAATGCTGTGCGTTACAGGGAAGACATGCTCCTCCCTCATGTGGTACCCTTCCTGCAGGCTCATCCTGACATGACCCTCCAGCATGACAATGCCGCCAGCCATACTGCTCGTTCTGTGCGTGATTTCCTGCAAGACAGGAATGTCAGTGTTTCGCCATGGCCAGCGAAGAGCCCGGATCTCAATCCCATTGAGCACGTCTGGGACCTGTTGGATCGGAGGATTAGGGCTAGGGCCATTCCCCCCCAGAAATGTCCGGGAACTTGCAGGTGCCTTGGTGGAGGAGTGGGGTAACATCTCACAGCAAGAACTGGCAAATCTGGTGCAGTCCATGAGGAGGAGATGCACTGCTGTACTTAATGCAGCTGGTGGCCACACCAGATACTGACTGTTACTTTTGATTTTGACCCCCTCTTTGTTCAGGGACACATTATTACATTTCTGTTAGTTACATGTCTGTGGAACCTGTTCAGTTTATGTCTCAGTTGAATCTTGTGTTCATACAAATATTTAAACATGTTAATAAGTTTACTGAAAATAAACACAGTTAAGTGAGAGGATGTTTCTTTTTTGCTGAGCATATATGCTTGTTATGTATGAACTCCAAAATATGTAAGGTTTTATTGTAGTGGTTAGTCTGACTTTGATTCTACAACATCCAGCCCAAGAAGAAAAAGAAGCCCAAGCCCCAGCCACAGCCTCCGGGAGAGGAGCCTGCTCCAGCCGAAACCACACAGCCTTCGGAGACTGAGAGTACAGAAGCAGTGAATGGGTTCCATGCCAATGGCTCTGTGTTGGACGGAGACTCATTAGACTCTCTGAGTGAGCAGTTGGATTCTGCCTTCTTGGATGCAGCTGAGCTCGCAGCTGAGCTCGAATCTGAGCCTGCCACGTCGGACATTACAGGTATTGCTATAGAGCAGTCTTTATTTTATCCGTCGGTCAAACTTTGGTTTGTTGAGACTATACTTTTGATAATCTTCTGTAGTTGAAGCCAACGCCTACCCATCGGAAAATATCACACTACAGTGTCTTTCTCCTTAAAGGTGTGGAAGCAGACTCTTTTTGTAGTGGCCCAAGCACCACCCCTCATCATGCTCAAGGAGGAAGGAATCACCAGCCTCCCCGTGGCAACAAGTTCCGTCCCAGAACCAACTCCCAGCAATCATCCACTTCCTCTGTGCTCACCACTGATGAAAGCCAACAGGGATTTTCTGGAGCCAGGAAGATTGGTTAGTGCCAAATGTGCTTTATTTCCTTATTGTTGATACAGAATATTGTCAAATCCATGGGTTTCCTGCAGTCCGATGGTAGATTAGTAGTCCCAGGTACCTAAGCTGTGTATTATCTTATAAAACTAGGATGTGTGCACTGGAGTGTTAATGACAACAGCTCTAGTAATGCTTTGTTTAAGACAAGTGACCTCTGACCCTGTTCTTTGACACTCAGCGCCAAACATTGACCGCTCTGTGAAGGACCTGCAGAGATGCACAGTGTCGCTTACTCGATACAGAGTGTTGGTTAAGGATGAAATGGACTCCTCTATTAAGACCATGAAGCAGACGTTTGCTGAGCTCCAGAGCTGGTACATCTCCCAACATTAACTCCACTACATTTAGTTTGTAAAGTTGTAGTTAATATTTGGAATATTAAATTGTTATGGTGGGATATAACATACCACAAATTCCATTATTTTTAAGCAGAATGTTTAGCTAAGCAATTTAAGAGATTTGATCACTGAACCAGTTCATTGCTCTCACATCTGCACTACAGCAATCACCACTAGTACCTCTTTCAGCATTACATGTAGCCTATTGCTAACCAGTGTTGTCATAGTTGACAAATTGTGAGTATTGCCAAAATCAAAGTACAGACTATCTTAGAAATGTAAATAATCATGGTCAACTTATTGTAGTAAAGAACATGTCATTTCATATCTCTTTCTCCCAACCTCTCTCTTAGTCTAATGGACAGAGAGGTTACTCTGTTGACAGAGATGGACAAAGTCAAAGCAGAAGCCAGTGAGTACAACACCTTTCAATTAGCATTTGGACTTCAATGTACACTCGGTGTACAAAAAATTAAGAACACCTGCTCTTTCCATGACAAACTGACCAGGTGAAAGCTATGATCCCTTATTGATGGCACTTGTTAAATCCACTTCAGAGACAGGTTAAAGAAGGATTTTTGAGCCATGAGACAATTGAGACATGAATTGTGTAATTCAGAGGATGAATTGGTAAGACAAAAGATTTAAGTGCCTTTGAACAGGATATGGTAGTAAGTGACAGGCGCACCGGTTTGTGTCAAGAACTGCAAAGCTGCTGGATTTTTCACGCTCAACAGTTTCCCTTGTGTATCAAGAATGGTCCACACCCAAAGGACATCCAGCCAACTTGACACAACTGTGGGAAGTGTTGTAGTCAACGTGGGACATGAATTCCTGTGGAATGCTTTTGACACCTTGCAGAGTCTATGCCCCAACAAATTGAGGATGTTCTGAGGGCAGGGGTGGTGCCAATCAATATTAAGGTCTTCTTAATGTTTTGTACACTCAATGTTTATTAGACTTTGTTTCTATTATTACTATGTTTCTATTTTTTTCCTGAAAGCCTTTGTCCCAGTTAGGACATTCCATATAGGCTACCTATAGATGTTACCTACTCCCTCCCAGTTCATAAGTTAACACGTAACCAACCAGCATGCTTCGAATGTATGTCCTTAAGGTTATTTTGGGCCTTAGGCATACCAGTCTTCAATGTAGTGAAACATGACAGAGCAAGACTGCATATTTCCACAAGTAGGCCATTCTCCCTTTATTCTTTACTGCCTCCAAATACAGTGTTGTGTATCCTGAGCTTGGAAAAAGTGAATAGTGTCAGGTTTCAAGGGAGACTAAATGCTTTCTTTGTGTCTAGGTGTGTGGGGAATTGAGGGAAGAAGCGAGGGAACTCTAGAGAAGTTCTTTGACATTACAGAAACTCAAAATTCCTTCAAATGTACCAGTTTCTGCCCTAATCTCTTCCCTTCCTTTAGGTGTGTGTTACTGTTAATGTATTAGACTTTCTTCCCTTCCCCTTTTTACCTCATGAGGAGAGAAGTATTTTCTGTCATTTGATCCTCCTTAGCAACTGATAAACAAACAGTACGGTTCCTCTGTGGGAGTTTTTTTGTGGTTTTTCTTTTTCCCTCCTCAGTCCTGATATTGGTCAGCAGCAGGAAAAGCCTGTAGAGCTATTTAGGGATGCAGTGTTGTATTCTGTATGATTTTATTTTGGAAAAACTAGTCAACTAATAGTCTTAACTTCTCATGTTGAGGACATAGCTAGTCCCAAGTTTCAGTATGGTATTGCTTATGTGTGGATTTCTCTCCGTACAACTGAAGGTGTCTGAATATTTGGTGAGCGAGCGGTTGACTGATATTGTGTATCTGTGTTTAAGTGGCCATTTTGGATGGCCGTCAAAAAAGAGCAGAGGAGCTCCGCAGGCTAACTGACCAATCAGCATCCATGTCTGAGAACCAACTGAGTGAGCTACGAGCGGACATAAAGGTTAGTTGACAACCGCAATAACACTATCTGATGTTGGGCGATTAGGCCTGGCTCGCAGTCAGCATTCCAATTCTTTCCAAAGGTGTTCAATGGGGTTGAGGTCAGGCCTTTGTGCAGGCCAGTCAAGTTCTTCCACCGGTCTCGACAAATCATTTCTGTATGGACCTCGCTCTGTGCACAGGGGCATTGTCATGCTGAAACAGGAATGGGCATTCCCCAAATGGTTGCCACAAAGTTGGAAGCACAGAATAGTCTAGAATGTCATTGTATACTGTAGGGTTAAGATTTCACTTCACTGGAACTAAGGGACCTAGCCCGAACCATGAAATATAGAACTAGACTAGTATTCTTCCTCCACCAAACTTTACAGTTGGCACTATGCATTCGGGCAGGCAGCGTTCTCCTGGCATCCGCCAAACCCAGATCAGACTGCCAGATGGTTAAGTGTGATTCATCAAATCAAATTTTATTGGTCACATACACATGGTTAGCAGATGTTAATACGAGTGTAGCAAAATGCTTGTGCTTTTAGTTCCGACCGTGCAGTAATATCTAACAAGTATTCTAACAATTTCACAGCAACTACCTTATACACACAAGTGTAAAGGAATGAATAAGAATATGTACATATAAATATATGGATGAGCGATGGCCGAACGGCATAGGCAAGATGCAGTAGATGGCATAAGAGTACAGTACATACATACGAGATGAGTAATGTAGGTTATGTAAACCTATAAAGTGGCATTGTTTTGTTTTTTTACATTTATTTTAAAATTTAAAGTGACTAGTGATACATTTATTACATCCAATTTTTTATTATTAAAGTGGCTAGAGAGGCTTCCTGTGACATCGGGTGGTGTAGGTGTACTGGAGGGCAGGTAGTTTGCCCCCGGTGATGCGTTGTGCAGACCTCACTACCCTCTGGAGAGCCTTACGGTTGTGGGCGGAGCAGTTGCCGTACCAGGCGGTGATACAGCCCGACAGGATGTTCTCGATTGTGCATCTGTAAAAGTTTTAGTGCTTTTGGTGACAAGCCAAATTTCTTCAGCCTCCTGAGGTTGAAGAGGCGCTGTTGCCACGCTGTCTGTGTGGGTGGACCATTTCAGTTTGTCCGTGATGTGTACACCGAGGAACTTAACTTTCCACCTTCTCTACTACTGTCCCGTCGATGTGGATAAGGGGGGTGCTCCCTCTGCTGTTTCCTGAAGTCCATCTCCTTTGTTTTGTTGACGTAGAGTTTGAGATTATTTTCCTGACACCACACTCCGAGGGCCCTCACCTCCTCCCTTTAGGCCATCTCTCCATTGTTGGTAATCAAGCCTACCATTGTAGTGTCGTCTGCAAACTTGATGATTGAGTTGGAGGTGTGCATGGCCACGCAGTCATGGGTGAACAAGGGAGTACAGGAGAGGGCTGAGAACGCACCCCCATCACTCCAGAGAACGTGTTTCCAGAGGCCAATGGCAGAGTTTGGATCTCTGTGTGAACTCTGCCGATGTTTGCATGGCTGTGTGCTCTATTTAATACACCTGTCAGCAACAGGTGTGGCTCCACTCATTTGAAGGGGTGTCCACATACTGTAGGTCTTGTCTCCTCTTTTTCCAGCACTTTGTAAGTGAACGTAAGTATGATGAAGACCTGGGAAAAGCTGTGAAGTTCACTTTCGAGCTAGAACCACTGAAGACAAGCGTCACAGGATTTGGATCAGGTACATTCCTTTTTTCTTCTCTTTGGTGTCTTTCCTCTTACAGAAACTCACTGTGATCATACAGTATTGCATTGCTATTTAGAGGGTAAATAATCAATTGTCTTGATAGTAACGCCCACAGAATTAAATAGAACACATATTTGTATAATACTATGTATCTCTATGGTAACGCCTGCCCTCGTGACGCCCTCTCCTTTCAGTGTACCACCCTCAGACAGGCTACTCCAGCCGCTCCCGCTGTAGTTCCACCTCCTCGTCCATCACAGGCCTAGGGTCCCTAGAAGCACCACCTCAGTCTCAGCACCAGGGCTCCAGCTTCGAAGGACACCCTACCCATCCGAACAAAACGGTCAGCTCACAAAGCAATCATAAACATGCAACTAAAGGAGTTGCTAACTGTTTTCAGTCATGTTTCCTTAGGAGTAAAAATATTAAACATGATATGATTGCTTTGTGTTTTAAGTGTGATTTTAATCTGCACCTTTCAGACTTTCCAAGGCAACAGGCGGTATACGGCGGGCCCGGGATACTACTCCGGTGGTCAGCGGTACAATGGCGGCTCCTATCGCGACAGGAACACCAATCGCGGAGGCTACCGCTCCGAGGGTTACCAAGGCTACCAGGGCAACCAAGGCCAAGGTGACGGCCCCAGCCATCCTACCAGCACTGTAACACAATCCTCCAACTCCACAAGAGGCCCTTCCAACTCCACTCCATCCTCTTCTTACCGTCAAGACCACCCTTCTCATAATGGTCTGCCCCAAAGGCCTCCGCGGACACACTGCCCCTGACACCGGAACTACCTGGCTTAAAACCCCCTACTAACCCTGGCACTCCACCCTTGATACCCTGCCCCTTCCACCCCACTAACTCCTTTTTGATGAAGAATAGAATACAAGTTTACATCTTTTTGTCAAATGAGCTCTAGTGCCACCCATAGGCAAAACCATTCATCCACCAAACTTGAAATTCTGCTAATAAGACCTATTTTCTCATGCCTGTTGATTGAGCAGCATTTTGCTACTTCAGAGGCCAGTGTTATCTGATGATGAGTTCAGCACAGAGACTGCGGTGATTTTTATATGCATTTTGTGCACTGCTAAAAGGCATTTTTATTTGATTTTTTTTCTTCTCAAGCATCAAATTCATTTTGGTTGCCTTTTTTTGTTTTGTAGTCATCACCATTTTAGTTCCATATGTTATGGCATGCTTGCTAGTATGTATGGAAGACTTTCATCAATGGCATACAATCAACACTACATAAGTTTATTTGTATCCAATTCATTTAGAGCTTTCCATAAATACTGGTTGTGTCTGTAAATAATATGTACTCCTTGAACTGGACAAAGAATCAGTTTATAATTAGAACTAGAGGCAATCACTTTGGATGTTGCCTGATGGCAGTTGTTTATTCCCTCCCTCACATGTATGAGAATAGTTTAGTGGATAGTTGTCCTGTCCTTCTCTATATTGTTATTGTATAATCCAAGGAGAAGGCTCGATTTCTTTATTACATACATATTTAATTATGAATTATTCCACTTCTCAAGTCTCAGGTATGAGAAAGGAACCCCCACTCCCCTACACCTACAGTCTGAATTTGGACTTCCCTTTGTTAGAAGTACATATATTTAGGTGTTATTTGGTCTACTCTTATTTTCAGTGCATCTCAGACAGGACCATAAACGGCCCACACTTGACATGCTTGCCATGTATCACAGTGTAACTTTGCCTTTCTCGAAATGCAGAGATGCCTGCATCACGAACATCAGTGCGCGTTCTTGTGATTTTTTTACATGTCAAAAAGCGAGCTTTAGGAGCTTTGTCCTTTTTTAATGTTAACTTTCCTCTTGATCATTTCAAGGGAAAAAAATCGGATCAAATTTGTGAATGCTGTTTCGATCTTAGTTCAAATACGTTTTATGACTACTGAGTTGGGACTGATTTTAAGATTCTTAGTAAAGTATACAATAACTTAACAAAATCTGTAGAAATATCTGATTGTTTCCCCTTGTACACTGCCTGGAGGCATAATGTTGCTTTTCGGGATTTGCTTTTTCCCCTGATAATGTTATTTTGAAATGGGGCTTGGTTCACCATTTACCGAAAGCAAAGCGGTGTTGTGTCAAACTGCAAGGCATGTGTATAAGGTTATACCTCTGTGTACCAAAGGGTAATACCCGATGAGTAGAAGAATTGAGAGAACCCCCTCCATCTCCTCCAATATTACTGGTGGGAAGTTATCCATAGGAATACCTTTGTTTTAGATATGTTATAAACATAGGTACTGAAGTCTTCTTTTCATCATATAATTTGGCCATGAGGAAAATGTCTTCATTTTGTTATATTGCACATCAACATAAAGATTATGTAGTTCTTGTTTGTTCAATGGTTTACAAAGTCTTCTGGGGAAGTGCAAAGTGTATACAGCAGGGTAGATCAGTTGGCATGTATCAGCAACTGTGCTTGAGCACATAAGGCTTGGTAGCCAACTCCAGGAGCTTCCTGCCTTCAGCAAATTTTTCCTAATCTCAGATCTGCACTAAATTTAGGCCTATTTTCAGTAATCCTAATGCACAGTAGGCCTACTCTTCAATTGCGGAGATGCATGCACTGCATTTTCTCTCCACAACACATTGCTAGTTGTTACCTTGTGGTAGCTTCAAGCATGTACATGTAGTATTTCTTACAGTTGTCTAAAAACTAGAGTTATTCTCTATGGGGAATTATTTATGCCTGTCCATCTCTTTTACCAAGTGTAAGAACTCACATTCACAGCTTTGTCTACATTCAACTATCTGGTGATCACCAAAGAGAAAAACATTTCCTTTTTTCTTTCTCTGCCTATAAAAAAATAACTTCATTGTTTTCCAATTGGATAATCTATTCTAGATTGAGTAGCATGTTAATTTTTTTTCTTTTACATTTTATTTCTTTACTGTGTGTGTATATATAGCTATAATTCTGTTGCGCTCACATGGGGCATTTTGTATGTTATATACATGCTGAGCATATGGTTTACCCCTGAAATAGTTCAGTCATATGGACTGAACTAACAATCTAGTTCAGTCCAATTCTTCCAGTGCAAACTGTAAACTTAAGTGCCTTCTCTTGCCTCCATCCAATTCATACACCCCCCTCCTTACAGCAACCATGAAGTATGGACCAAAGACATCTGCACTCCCCATCCATTCTAATACACCTCCCCCCCATATGCGGAAAGGCACACTTTTCATTTACTATTAAACTTTGCAATACATAAGCAGGTGTCCTTTGTCTTCATATGCTTTTCATGGGCACAGTTCAAGGTGACTGTATTTTACAGATTCATATGTCAACTTAACTGTAAGCAAAGTAAATGGCGATACGCTCATATCACTTCTCATTGTATGGTTAACTATATAAGAATTATGTAATTCAATTTGCCATATTGGAGCAAGTAAGGTGGTTTAAGATGTTGTGGCAGAGGCTTGATGGGACAAGTCTAAATCTCAGTTTAGAATATTTGCATGAAAATCTGTCGCCAATTGGATGGAAACCTAGCTAAAGTCTAAATGTAATTGTGTGGCTACCAACCTCAAGAATGAAAACAATGGAATGATAAATTGGATTCTGAACTAACAAGTTTATCTAAACAAAGATGGATGATCATAAGGTCCCAAGATCCAGTGGATCCTCTCTTGAATTATCAGGTGGTCAAGTTAACTATTACTACGGATGGTCCTAGATCTGGTCATGACTGGGTGAAGTGCTCTAGTGAAGGCCTTGGTGATGACACTGGCAATGCTAGTGAAGAGAGACTGTCTTTTGGTGCCAGAGCCAGAATGTCAGTTCTCCAAATGGGTTGGAAGGTGATGTAAAAGGACGGCTGTACTGTAAGTCTAATTAGAGAGAGTTAGTGAGGACCCCATAATCATAAAACATTTCACCACAGTTCAAAAACTAATTTGCACATGCTCAGCATCCCAACATATTACAGAGTAGTGAGATGGTGACAGACTGCTGACAAATATCTATGGTGTTAACACGTGTCATATCCTGACTTAAGATGTGTGAGAGTAACTCATGAGATAAATCAATTCTGTGCATGAGCTAAAATCAGGGCCTAGACCCACTATACCCATCAACAGTAACACTTCAAAATGGTATGGACAAGATGTGTATTCAACAAAAAAAATGTGGGATTTTTTAGATTTACCGTTTATGATAATCAGAGGTGGCTTCCTTATGAATGATCATAAGTGTCCTCAAGTGGATCTTCTCTCAGAAGATCAAAAGAGGGGTAGATGGCCAGTGGATCCACTTTGTTCTGGAAGGTCATAGAAAAGTGTTAACATAAGTCACAAAGCTGTCAGAAACAGAAATTCTGATCATTCCCAATCATTGTAATTCACTAGCAATTAAAACTGATGGTTCATAAACACAGCATAAAATGTCAAAATAGAGACGCTTAACTAAATAAAGTTATTAATTCAAAGACTTTCAAACCATACCTTCGCTTTCAACTTTGGCCTCTTCTGCATTTTATGTGTCTTAGGCAGCTTTGGCAACAAGCCAAACCTCTTCTGACTCTCATCCTTAGGGAGTCTATCACTTGCTGCTGCGGCAAGTGATTTGGCATTTCCAGATAATGAGATCGCCTTACTTGGATGTCCGGAGAGAAGCAGGACAGAGGAGAGGAGGAAAGCTGGGGCAGCAAGGAATTCATTGGGGGGAGCAGTGCTTATCTCCTTTACCAGAGACCAGGCTATGACTCTAGGGACCTCTGCACTGCACTGCTCCACTGCCTGGTGCAATTCGATTGCAGAACCCTTTTCCTGCAGCAGGTCCTTGTACACTGCTTCAACTACCTCATCAGGAGGTGCCCGACTAGGGGTAGATGATTCCTCATCAACGGACATTCCGTTGACCTCTGCCAACAGTGTCAACACAGATCCACTGACAGACAGGGCTTTCTCAATCAGCTCTGGCTCTGACTGAGGAGGAGATCCATCAGCATTCTTCCGGATCTTCAAGAGGAGTGCACATACCAAGCTATGCACTGACCCACTGGAGAAGGAAACCACGGGTGTAGATGGAGTTCCTGTAGCTGTGGACTGAGATTCTGTTGTATTGCATAGACTTGGGGTGGCACTAACACAGACTTTGGGTAAGACTTCTTGGGGACCAGATGAATTAGCTTTGTTAGACAAAGTAGAAGTGAAACTCTGTTCGGTTTTGTTTAGCTTTTTCTTCTTCTGCAGACAAAAGCTAGGGAAATAGGATCTCTCTTGTCTGTTATTGGTTTGCTTTCCTTGAGCAATAGTGTTAAGAGATGACTCAGCCATTTTTTCTACACTAATCACTCTAGCCACAGACGAAGAAATGGCTTTGGAGACTTCAGTACTGCACTCCTCTACTGCAAGGTGCAATTGCTCAACTGATTGGCACAATTTTATGGCAGATCCCTTTTTTTGGAGTAGGTCATGGTACACGTCATCAACAAACTTAGCTTTGTCAGACAAAGTCGAAACGGAACTCACTTTGGCTTTCTTTTGCGCCTTCTGTGGACAACAACTAGGGAAATAGGATCTCTCTCGCCTGTTTTTGGTTGTCTTTCCTTGAGCCTTAGTTATGGTGAGAGATGGTTCAGGCATTTTGTCAGTGCTGATTCCCGGAACCACAGACAAAGCAATGGCTCTGGGAACCTCTGCACTGAACTCCTCTACTGCCTGGTGCAATTCCACCACTGATTCAACCAAATTCTCTTTGACTTTTGAGAGAAGGGCATTCATTACACTATGCACAGACCCATTGGAGATCAATTCCACTGGGGATGGGGTTCTTGCCTCCGTGGATAGACCTGAATTGGCCTGAAATTCTTGAACATCTTCCTGAGAATTAGTTTTGTCTGAAGCAAGACTTACAAGGGACATTGTCTCTGGTTTCTTTTGACTAAGACCCAAGTAATGGGGAATTCTCTCTGAACTGCACTCATCTACTGCAAGGGGCAATTGCTCAACTGATTGGCACAATTTTATGGCAGATCCCTTTTTTTGGAGTAGGTCATGGTACACGTCATCAACAAACTTAGCTTTGTCAGACAAAGTCGAAACGGAACTCACTTTGGCTTTCTTTTGCGCCTTCTGTGGACAACAACTAGGGAAATAGGATCTCTCTCGCCTGTTTTTGGTTGTCTTTCCTTGAGCCTTAGTTATGGTGAGAGATGGTTCAGGCATTTTGTCAGTGCTGATTCCCGGAACCACAGAGAAAGCAATGGCTCTGGGCACCTCTGCACTGAACCCGCCTGCTGCCTGGTGCAAATCCAACACTGATTCGATCGAATCCTCTTCGACTTTCAAGAGAAGGGCATTCATTACACTATTCACAGACCCATTGCTGATCAATTCCAATGGGGATGAGGATCTTGCCACCGTGCACTGACTTGAAGTGGCCTGAAACTCTTGTACATCTTCCTTAGAATTATATTTATCTGAAGCCAGATTTTTAGTCAGACTTACACGGGACATTGTCTCTGGTTTATTTTGACTAAGAACCAATAAATGGGGAAATCTCTCTGCACTACACTCTAATGCCAGGTGCAATTGCTCAACTGATTGGCACAGTTTTATGGCAGATCCCTTTTCTTGGAGCAGGTCCTGGCATATGTCGTCAACAAACATAGCTTTGTCAGACAAAGTAGAAACTGAACTCACTTTGTCTTTCTTTTGCTCCTTCTGTGGACAACAACTAGGGAAATAGAATCTCTCTCTCCTGTTTTTGTTTGTCTTTCCTTGAGCCTTAGTGATGGTGAGAGATGGTTCAGGAATTTTGTCAGTGCTGATTGCCTGAACCACAGACAAAGCAATGGCTCTGGGCACCTCTGCACTGAACTCCTCTACTGCCTGGTGCAATTCCAAAACTGATTCAACCGAATTCTCTTTGACTTTTGAGAGAAGGGCATTCATTACACTATGCACAGACCCATTGGAGATCAATTCTACTGGGGATGGGGTTCTTGCCTCTGTGGATAGACTTGAATTGGCCTGAAATTCTTGTACATTTTCCTGAGAATTAGTTTTGTCTGAATCCAGACTTTTAGCCAAACTTACACGGGACATTGTCTCTGGTATATTTTGACTAAGAGCCAATAAATGGGGAAATCTCTCTGCACTGCACTCATCTACTGCAAGGTGCAATTGCTCAACTGATTGGCACAATTTTATGGCGGATCCCTTTTCTTGGAGCAGGTCCTGGCACACGTCATCAACAAACTTAGCTTTGTCAGACAAAGTAGAAACGGAACTCACTTTGGCTTTCTTTTGCTCCTTCTGCTGACAACAACTAGGGAAATAGGATCTCTCTCGCCTGTTTTTGGTTGTCTTTCGTTGAGCCTTAGTGATGGTGAGAGATGGTTCAGGAATTTTGTCAGTGCTGATTGCCTGAACCACAGACAAAGCAATGGCTCTGGGAACCTCTGCACTGAACTCCTCTACTGCCTGGTGCAATTCCACCACTGATTCAACCGAATTCTCTTTGACTTTTGAGAGAAGGGCATTCATTACACTATGCACAGACCCATTGGAGATCAATTCCACTGGGGATGGGGTTCTTGCCTCCGTGGATAGACCTGAATTGGCCTGAAATTCTTGAACATCTTCCTGAGAATTAGTTTTGTCTGAAGCAAGACTTACAAGGGACATTGTCTCTGGTTTCTTTTGACTAAGACCCAAGTAATGGGGAATTCTCTCTGAACTGCACTCATCTACTGCAAGGGGCAATTGCTCAACTGATTGGCACAATTTTATGGCAGATCCCTTTTTTTGGAGTAGGTCATGGTACACGTCATCAACAAACTTAGCTTTGTCAGACAAAGTCGAAACGGAACTCACTTTGGCTTTCTTTTGCGCCTTCTGTGGACAACAACTAGGGAAATAGGATCTCTCTCGCCTGTTTTTGGTTGTCTTTCCTTGAGCCTTAGTTATGGTGAGAGATGGTTCAGGCATTTTGTCAGTGCTGATTCCCGGAACCACAGAGAAAGCAATGGCTCTGGGCACCTCTGCACTGAACCCGCCTGCTGCCTGGTGCAAATCCAACACTGATTCGATCGAATCCTCTTCGACTTTCAAGAGAAGGGCATTCATTACACTATTCACAGACCCATTGCTGATCAATTCCAATGGGGATGAGGATCTTGCCACCGTGCACTGACTTGAAGTGGCCTGAAACTCTTGTACATCTTCCTTAGAATTATATTTATCTGAAGCCAGATTTTTAGTCAGACTTACACGGGACATTGTCTCTGGTTTATTTTGACTAAGAACCAATAAATGGGGAAATCTCTCTGCACTGCACTCTAATGCCAGGTGCAATTGCTCAACTGATTGGCACAGTTTTATGGCAGATCCCTTTTCTTGGAGCAGGTCCTTGCATATGTCGTCAACAAACATAGCTTTGTCAGACAAAGTAGAAACTGAACTCACTTTGTCTTTCTTTTGCTCCTTCTGTGGACAACAACTAGGGAAATAGAATCTCTCTCTCCTGTTTTTGTTTGTCTTTCCTTGAGCCTTAGTGATGGTGAGAGATGGTTCAGGAATTTTGTCAGTGCTGATTGCCTGAACCACAGACAAAGCAATGGCTCTGGGCACCTCTGCACTGAACTCCTCTACTGCCTGGTGCAATTCCAAAACTGATTCAACCGAATTCTCTTTGACTTTTGAGAGAAGGGCATTCATTACACTATGCACAGATCCATTGGAGATCAATTCTACTGGGGATGGGGTTCTTGCCTCTGTGGATAGACTTGAATTGGCCTGAAATTCTTGTACATTTTCCTGAGAATTAGTTTTGTCTGAATCCAGACTTTTAGCCAAACTTACACGGGACATTGTCTCTGGTATATTTTGACTAAGAGCCAATAAATGGGGAAATCTCTCTGCACTGCACTCATCTACTGCAAGGTGCAATTGCTCAACTGATTGGCACAATTTTATGGCAGATCCCTTTTCTTGGAGCAGGTCCTGGCACACGTCATCAACAAACTTAGCTTTGTCAGACAAAGTAGAAACGGAACTCACTTTGGCTTTCTTTTGCTCCTTCTGTGGACAACAACTAGGGAAATAGAATCTCTCTCTCCTGTTTTTGTTTGTCTTTCCTTGAGCCTTAGTGATGGTGAGAGATGGTTCAGGAATTTTGTCAGTGCTGATTGCCTGAACCACAGACAAAGCAATGGCTCTGGGCACCTCTGCACTGAACTCCTCTACTGCCTGGTGCAATTCCAAAACTGATTCAACCGAATTCTCTTTGACTTTTGAGAGAAGGGCATTCATTACACTATGCACAGATCCATTGGAGATCAATTCTACTGGGGATGGGGTTCTTGCCTCTGTGGATAGACTTGAATTGGCCTGAAATTCTTGTACATTTTCCTGAGAATTAGTTTTGTCTGAATCCAGACTTTTAGCCAAACTTACACGGGACATTGTCTCTGGTATATTTTGACTAAGAGCCAATAAATGGGGAAATCTCTCTGCACTGCACTCATCTACTGCAAGGTGCAATTGCTCAACTGATTGGCACAATTTTATGGCAGATCCCTTTTCTTGGAGCAGGTCCTGGCACACGTCATCAACAAACTTAGCTTTGTCAGACAAAGTAGAAACGGAACTCACTTTGGCTTTCTTTTGCTCCTTCTGCTGACAACAACTAGGGAAATAGGATCTCTCTCGCCTGCTTTTGGTTGTCTTTCGTTGAGCCTTAGTGATGGTGAGAGATGGTTCAGGAATTTTGTCAGTGCTGATTGCCTGAACCACAGACAAAGCAATGGCTCTGGGAACCTCTGCACTGAACTCCTCTACTGCCTGGTGCAATTCCACCACTGATTCAACCGAATTCTCTTTGACTTTTGAGAGAAGGGCATTCATTACACTATGCACAGACCCATTGGAGATCAATTCCACTGGGGATGGGGTTCTTGCCTCCGTGGATAGACCTGAATTGGCCTGAAATTCTTGAACATCTTCCTGAGAATTAGTTTTGTCTGAAGCAAGACTTACAAGGGACATTGTCTCTGGTTTCTTTTGACTAAGACCCAAGTAATGGGGAATTCTCTCTGAACTGCACTCATCTACTGCAAGGGGCAATTGCTCAACTGATTGGCACAATTTTATGGCAGATCCCTTTTTTTGGAGTAGGTCATGGTACACGTCATCAACAAACTTAGCTTTGTCAGACAAAGTCGAAACGGAACTCACTTTGGCTTTCTTTTGCGCCTTCTGTGGACAACAACTAGGGAAATAGGATCTCTCTCGCCTGTTTTTGGTTGTCTTTCCTTGAGCCTTAGTTATGGTGAGAGATGGTTCAGGCATTTTGTCAGTGCTGATTCCCGGAACCACAGAGAAAGCAATGGCTCTGGGCACCTCTGCACTGAACCCGCCTGCTGCCTGGTGCAAATCCAACACTGATTCAATCGAATCCTCTTCGACTTTCAAGAGAAGGGCATTCATTACACTATTCACAGACCCATTGCTGATCAATTCCAATGGGGATGAGGATCTTGCCACCGTGCACTGACTTGAAGTGGCCTGAAACTCTTGTACATCTTCCTTAGAATTATATTTATCTGAAGCCAGATTTTTAGTCAGACTTACACGGGACATTGTCTCTGGTTTATTTTGACTAAGAACCAATAAATGGGGAAATCTCTCTGCACTGCACTCTAATGCCAAGTGCAATTGCTCAACTGATTGGCACAATTGTATGGCAGATCCCTTTTCTTGGAGCAGGTCCTGGCACACGTCATCAACAAACTTAGCTTTGTCAGACAAAGTAGAAACGGAACTCACTTTGGCTTTCTTTTGCTCCTTCTGCTGACAACAACTAGGGAAATAGGATCTCTCTCGCCTGCTTTTGGTTGTCTTTCGTTGAGCCTTAGTGATGGTGAGAGATGGTTCAGGAATTTTGTCAGTGCTGATTGCCTGAACCACAGACAAAGCAATGGCTCTGGGAACCTCTGCACTGAACTCCTCTACTGCCTGGTGCAATTCCACCACTGATTCAACCGAATTCTCTTTGACTTTTGAGAGAAGGGCATTCATTACACTATGCACAGACCCATTGGAGATCAATTCCACTGGGGATGGGGTTCTTGCCTCCGTGGATAGACCTGAATTGGCCTGAAATTCTTGAACATCTTCCTGAGAATTAGTTTTGTCTGAAGCAAGACTTACAAGGGACATTGTCTCTGGTTTCTTTTGACTAAGACCCAAGTAATGGGGAATTCTCTCTGAACTGCACTCATCTACTGCAAGGGGCAATTGCTCAACTGATTGGCACAATTTTATGGCAGATCCCTTTTTTTGGAGTAGGTCATGGTACACGTCATCAACAAACTTAGCTTTGTCAGACAAAGTCGAAACGGAACTCACTTTGGCTTTCTTTTGCGCCTTCTGTGGACAACAACTAGGGAAATAGGATCTCTCTCGCCTGTTTTTGGTTGTCTTTCCTTGAGCCTTAGTTATGGTGAGAGATGGTTCAGGCATTTTGTCAGTGCTGATTCCCGGAACCACAGAGAAAGCAATGGCTCTGGGCACCTCTGCACTGAACCCGCCTGCTGCCTGGTGCAAATCCAACACTGATTCGATCGAATCCTCTTCGACTTTCAAGAGAAGGGCATTCATTACACTATTCACAGACCCATTGCTGATCAATTCCAATGGGGATGAGGATCTTGCCACCGTGCACTGACTTGAAGTGGCCTGAAACTCTTGTACATCTTCCTTAGAATTATATTTATCTGAAGCCAGATTTTTAGTCAGACTTACACGGGACATTGTCTCTGGTTTATTTTGACTAAGAACCAATAAATGGGGAAATCTCTCTGCACTGCACTCTAATGCCAAGTGCAATTGCTCAACTGATTGGCACAGTTTTATGGCAGATCCCTTTTCTTGGAGCAGGTCCTGGCATATGTCGTCAACAAACATAGCTTTGTCAGACAAAGTAGAAACTGAACTCACTTTGTCTTTCTTTTGCTCCTTCTGTGGACAACAACTAGGGAAATAGAATCTCTCTCTCCTGTTTTTGTTTGTCTTTCCTTGAGCCTTAGTGATGGTGAGAGATGGTTCAGGAATTTTGTCAGTGCTGATTGCCTGAACCACAGACAAAGCAATGGCTCTGGGAACCTCTGCACTGAACTCCTCTACTGCCTGGTGCAATTCCACCACTGATTCAACCAAATTCTCTTTGACTTTTGAGAGAAGGGCATTCATTACACTATGCACAGACCCATTGGAGATCAATTCCACTGGGGATGGGGTTCTTGCCTCTGTGGATAGACCTGAAGTGGCCTGAAATTCTTGAACATCTTCCTGAGAATTAGTTTTGTCTGAAGCAAGACTTACAAGGGACATTGTCTCTGGTTTCTTTTGACTAAGACCCAAGTAATGGGGAATTCTCTCTGAACTGCACTCATCTACTGCAAGGGGCAATTGCTCAACTGATTGGCACAATTTTATGGCAGATCCCTTTTTTTGGAGTAGGTCATGGTACACGTCATCAACAAACTTAGCTTTGTCAGACAAAGTCGAAACGGAACTCACTTTGGCTTTCTTTTGCGCCTTCTGTGGACAACAACTAGGGAAATAGGATCTCTCTCGCCTGTTTTTGGTTGTCTTTCCTTGAGCCTTAGTTATGGTGAGAGATGGTTCAGGCATTTTGTCAGTGCTGATTCCCGGAACCACAGAGAAAGCAATGGCTCTGGGCACCTCTGCACTGAACCCGCCTGCTGCCTGGTGCAAATCCAACACTGATTCGATCGAATCCTCTTTGACTTTCAAGAGAAGGGCATTCATTACACTATTCACAGACCTATTGCTGATCAATTCCAATGGGGATGAGGATCTTGTCACCGTGCACTGACTTGAAGTGGCCTGAAACTCTTGTACATCTTCCTGAGAATTATATTTATCTGAAGCCAGACTTTTAGTCAGACTTACAAGGGACATTGTCTCTGGTTTCTTTTGACAAAGACCCATGAAATAGGGGACTCTCTCGCGCCAATTTACAGTTTTCAGTCCTGTTTCTGGACGGTCAGCCTCAGTGTCCAAAGGTTTCTCAGCCATTTTTCCTATGTCACATTCTGTTACTAGCTCCTCATAACATTGAATATCCTCAAGCGGCAAAGACATATTTGAAGGATCTTGAAAAAATAAAATGGACATTTTATAAAAAAATATGAATATTTGAATTGATTGAAAGTTGCGAAAGTAAGATAAATACAATAACACCTTATATTCAAATCTCCCTTAAATTTGAGATAATATTCAGTTTAGAAAATAATGTATACAATTAATAAATGCCTTACCTTTGCTGAGGCAAACACTTGCATCCACTGACAGATCTCTGGTCAGTGGGACGGAGCCCATTACTTCCTGGACCATGGTTGTTGTGATCAAGGCTGTTGCAGAGACAGTTTCCACGCTGGTCTTAGTACCCTTCAGCTTTGACATCACCCAGCCGGGGATGGAGCGAATAGACTTTTGGCTTAAGCCAGAGGCAGGGTGTTGAAAGGGTTGAGATTCATCTTGGGAAGCCTTTAAACCCAAACACTTCTGGAGTAGGTTCCCTACCGATGTCTTCACAAAATCCAAAACAAGTTGTTTCTGAAGGTCCTCCTTCTCAGGGCATGATTTCTTGAAAGCCATCTGTGAATTACTGATTGCCAGGCGTAGTATATTGGTGCTGCTGGAATCTAGCATTACCTGCTGGGCCTTTTCAATTAGCACAGTCTCAGTCAATAAGTCAATCGAATCCTTAGGGAGGACGTTTGCTGTCTCCACAATGGCATGATACAAATGAGTTGTTATAGGCCTAACATCAGCAACCATACATTCGAGCTCTAGAGAACTGCTGCATCTAGTCCCTGCAATAATTGAGGTACTATTGTCAGCCACTCTCTGTTCAACAAAGCAGCTGGAGGCACCTTGTTCTGGCTGTTGATCCACATCCCTGGTGATCAGTAGCTCGAGGTTATGGATTAGGGAGTCCAAAAACTGCTTTGCAAGTGCCTCCCTGGACCCTTCCAACTCGCATGTTGGCAGTCCCTTCTTGATGTTCACCAAGATCCGGCTCAGGATCTCCTTTGCACTGGTTACTACACCGTGTTGACTAAATCCGATGTTGCTTTCAGTGTTGAGGAGCAGTTGTACGGTGAACATTTCCTTCAATTTAGCCTGTACCATTTGAAGGATAATGTCAGAAACCAATTGGACTTGCTCCCAAAAGAGTATAGGGTCTGTGAGAGTATTTAAAAAATCCTTGTTGGCATCAATTACAGTCCGCACACCCTCCAAGATGATATCTACCACACCGGTGTTGTGTGGGAGCTTTATAGAGGGGTCCAGTGGCATGCTTTGTTCATCAAGCTTCTCAAGTGATCCTCCTTGGTAAATGGTGCAGATTTTGGAATCAAAAAGTGTGGTGATCTCAGTTACAGTGTTTTCCATGATCTGGCTCACTGCCATTGAGGCTATTTTATGGAATTCCATATTTTTTGATTGGCCCCAAATTGCAGATGGAATGTCTCCAAGGTCAACAACCTCCTTTCTTGACATTGACGGCTGAGGTGACTGAACCACTCGTCTCTCCTGTTCCAGGTCACTGAACTCTCTGTTGAAGTCAGGTGTGGAATAACAGTATGAGCACAGCTTTATCAAGCTTGAGCAAGACTGGTCTATGGATGAGGTGGTTGGCAATAGAAGCTTGGGTTTTGAGTATGGTATTGTGTCCTGGAGAGATTCCATGGATTTGGATGTTCCGGGTTGTTTGTCAGGCTGGGGGCTAAATGATTTGATCTTCAATATCACGTCTTTGATTCTGTCAGACACAGCATGTAGAAATCTACTTAGTTGGCTATTAACAGAATCCTGTCCTTCTGTAGTATCCCTTGTGCATTCCTTTCCACAGAGATGAATCATGGTATCAATGACAGAAACAATAACCTGTGCTGTGGCATGAGGCAACTTCGATTCCAGTATCCTCTGCAATTCTACAGGGACACTGGGAAACACCTTTCCTGTCAGCTCAGGGAACAACGGCAGCAACTTCACAGAGACAACGCAAAGCATCTCTCTGGCAACTTGGCTGCTTCTGCTACATGTTGCTTGCAGGAGGACATAAGAGAGGCCAGCGTTGATGTCCCTTATTGCCACCTCAAAGATATCAGAGCTCACAGTCTTGGATGAACTCACTGCTTTTAACAGATTGTCATCTCTAAGCTCTGACGAGAGAATTATGTTGCTTACTGACTCATCAATCTCAGACTGAATGCACTGATAGACGTTTTCTTGCGACCCACCTAACAGAACTACTACTGGTTCCACCAACAGTCTACTTCCATTCCTACTTGGCCTGGACCTGTTTGATCCACAGGGCAACTCACCGTGTTCATCGTCAACCTCATCCAACAAAGCACTCTTGGATCTGCTACTGAAATATCAAGATAGACATTGAAACATGCTATAATGTAATTTATGACATACACAAGATAATTTACCAAAACAAATGTTGCTTGCTCACTTTGTTTGTTCTGTTAGCATAGCAATGAGTTCAGAATTGTTGCTTGCTTTCATCTACATATAGGGATATATAGGGCAGAAGTTGTCTAAAGAAACTTTGGCATGTTCAAACACGAGCTCTTTTGTTCAAATTCTCTTTTCAGTTGAGCAATATTGACTTTGACAGATTTTTTATGAACATGCAGAAATTGGGGGGGACATGTAAAGTGTTAGTCCCATGTTTCATGATCCCCAAAATGTTCCATGTGCGCAAAAAGCTTATTTCTCTCAAATGTTCTGCACAAATTTGTTTACATATCTGTTAGTGAGCATTTCTTCTTTGCTAAGATAATCCATCCACCTGACAGGTGTGGCATATCAAGAAGCTGATTAAACAGCATGATCCTTACACAGTTGCACCTTGTGCTGGGGACAATAAAAGGAAGGCCACTCTAAAATGTGCACAATGCCACAGATGTCTCAAGTTTTGAGGGAGCGTGCAATTGGCATACTGACTGCAGGAATGTCCAACAGCGCTGTTTCCAGATAATTTAATGTTAATTTCTCTACCAACTTCATTTTAGAGAATTTGGCAGTATGTCCAATCTGCCTCCCAACCACGTGTATTGTGTCATGTGGGCGAGCAGTTTGCTGATGTCAACGTTGTGAACAGAGTGTCCCATAGTGGTAGTGGGGTTATGATATGGGCAGGCATAAGCTATGGACAACGAACACAATTGCATTTTATCGATGCAATTTGAATGCACAGAGATACCGTGACGAGGTCCTGAGGCCCATTGTGAGGCCCATTTTTTTAATGGCATCTGTGACCAACAGATGCATATCTCTATTCCCAGTTATGAAATCCATAGATTACAGCCTAATGAATTCATTTAAATTGACTGATTTCCTTATATGAATTGTAACTCAGTAAAATCTTTGAAATTGTTGCAATCGAACCCACAGCCCTAGCATTGCAAGCGCCATGCTCTACCAACTGAGCCACATCATCACATCAGCAAAAACTCCTTGAAGTCTCAATGTACTCAATTACTGTATTGTGCATTGTTTTTCTTCATACTGATGGAAAGTCTACAGGTACAAACCTAGATGACCAGCTTGTGTACAATACACTAATGTACAAGTGGTTTGTAAGGATGGTAAATTAATACTGCACACAAAGTGGGTGTTTTCCATGTTATTTGATCAAGAAAAATATTTAATTTGATGTTATGTGTCTTTGCCCATAACTTTGCACCTTTTGATGTACATTTTTAAGGACAGGGTTTTGTTGTTGACAAATCCCAGAGAAAGGTTTGAGCCCTGAATGCTGATTGCCTGACAGCTGTGGTATATCAGACCGTATACCATGGGTATGACAAAACACTTATTTTTACTGCTCTAATTCCATTGGTAAACAGTTTATAATAGCAATAAGGCATCTCGGGGGTTTGTGATATATGGCCAATATACCACGGCTAAGGGCTGTGTCCAGGCACTCTGTGTTGTGTCGTGCATAAGAACAACCCTTAGTCATGGTATATTGGCCATTTACCACACACCCTCTGGCCTTATTGCTTAATTATACAACTACCTTATTTGCCAAAGCAGAGATACTGACATTTTTTTGTGTGCCTGCGCTACAGATGTCTACAGTGCATTCGGAAAGTATTCAGACACCTTCCCTTTTTCCACATTTTGTTACATTACAACCTTATTCGAAAATTGATTAAATAAAATCCTCATCAATCTACACGCCATACCCCATAATGACAAAGCAAAAAATGCTTTTTAGATTTTGTAATTATATATATATATATATATATTTTCAAATGTAATTAAGTATTCAGACCTTATGCTATGACACTTGAAACTGAGCTCAGGTGCATCCTGTTTCCATTGATTATTTATATTTTTTTATTTCACCTTTATTTAACCAGGTAGGCTAGTTGAGAACAAGTTCTCATTTACAACTGCGACCTGGCCAAGATAAAGCAAAGCAGTGTGACACAGACAACAACACAGAGTTACACATGGAGTAAACAATAAACAAGCCAGTAACACAATAAACAAGTCAATGACACAGTAGAAAAAAGAAAGTCTATATACAGTGTGTGCAAAAGGCATGAGGAGGTAGGCAATAAATAGGCCATAGGAGCGAATAATTACAATTTAGCAGATTAACACTGGAGTGATAAATTACAGATGATAATGTGCAAGTAGAGATACTGGTGTGCAAAAGAGCAGAAAAGTAAATAAAATAAAAACAGTATGGGGATGAGGTAGGTAGATTGGGTGGGCTATTTACAGATGGACTATTATGTACAGCTGCAGTGATCGGTTAGCTGCTCAGATAGTTGATGTTTAAAGTTGGTGAGGGAAATAAAAGTCTCCAACTTCAGCGATTTTTGCAATTCGTTCCAGTCACGGGCAGCAGAACACTGGAAGGAGGGCGGCCAAATGAGGTGTTGGCTTTGGGGATGATCAGTGAGATATACCTGCTGGAACGTGTGCTACGGGTGGGTGTTGTTATCGTGACCAATAATCCTTGTGACCAATAATCCAATAAACCATGTTTCTACAACTTGATTGGATTCCACATGTGGTAAATTCAATTGATTGGACATGATTTAGAAAAGCACACACCTGTCTATATAAGATTCCACAGTTGACAGTGCATGTCAGAGCAAATACCAAGCCATGAGGTTGAAAGAATTATCTGTAGAGCTCCGAGACAGGATTGTTTTCGAGGCACAGATCTGGGGAAGGGTACAGAAAAATGTCTGCAGCATTGAAGGTCCCCAAGAACACAGTGGCCTCAAACTTTCTTAAATGGAAGAAGTTTGGAACAACCAAGAATCTTCCTAGAGCTGGCCACCCGGCCAAACTGAGCAATCAGAGAAGGGCTTTGGTCAGGGATGTGACCAAGATCCCGATGGTCACTCTGACAGAGCTCCAGAATTCCTCTGTGGAGATGGGAGAACCTTCCAAAATGACAACCATCTCTGCAGCACTCCACCAATCAGGCCTTCATGGTAGAGTGGTTAGACAGAAGCCACTCCTCAGTAAAAGGCAAGACAGCCCGCTTGGATTTTTCCAAAAGGCACTTAAAGGACTCTCAGACCATGAGAAACAAGATTCCCTGGTCTGAAGAAACCAAGATTGAACTCTTTGGCCTGAATGCCAAGCGTCACGTCTGGAGGAAACCTAGCACCATTCCTACGGTGAAGAATGGCAGTGGCAGCCTCATACTGTGTGGTTGTTTTTCAGCAGCAGGGACAGAGAGACTAGTCAGGATTGAGGAAAAGATGAATGGAGCAAAGTACATAGAGATGCTTGATGAAAACCTGCTCCAGGGTGCTCAGGAACACAGACGGGGGCAAAGGTCCACCTTCCAACAGGACAATGACCCTAAACACACAGCGAAGACAACACAGGAGTGGATTCGGGACACGTCTCTGAATGTCCTTTGGTGACCCAGCAAAGCCCGGACTTGAACCAGATCTAACAATTCTGGAGAAACCTGAAAATAGCTGTGCAGCAACACTCCCCATCCAACCTGACAGAGCTTGAGAGAATCTGCAGAGAAGAATTGGAGAAACTCCCCAAATACAGGTGTGCCAAGCTTGAAGCGTCATACCCAAGAAGACTTGAGGCTGTAATCGCTGCCAAAGGTACTTCAACAAAGTACTTTGTACAAAGTAGAGTAAAGGGTCTGAATAAAGGGTCTGAATACTTATGTAAATGTATATTTCAGTTTTTGTGTACCAAGTCTGTAGCATCATACCCAAGAAGACTTGACTGTCATGTTGTGTCTTGTTTCTGTCCTTTCCCTTCACCCTGTCTCCCTCTGCTGGTCGTTATTAGGTTACCTTTTCTCCCCCTCTTTCCCCCAGCTGTTCCTTGTCTCCTCCTAACTACCTCGTCACCCCTTTTCCCACCTGTTCCCTTTTTCCCTCTGATTAGTCCTCTATATCTCTCTCTGTTTTTGTTTCTGTCTTTGTCGGATTCTTGTTTGTGTTGTTCATGCCTGAACCAGACTATCGTCATGTTTGCTGCAACCTTGTCCTGTCCTGTCGGAATCTGCCGGTCCATCTGAGCCTACGTTTGTTTTGTTATTAAAGAAGCTCTGTTTACGTTAAGTCGCTTTTGGGTCCTCATTCACGCACCGTAACAGAAGAATCCGACCAAGAATGGACCCAGCGACTTCGGATCCTCTCCACTCAGCCGTCGAGATCCAGGGAGCGATGCTAGGCAGACACGAGCAGGAATTGTCTGCTGCTCGACATGCCGTTGAGACCCTGGCCACCCAAGTCTCCAACCTCACAGAACAGGTTCACCATCTCCGCCTCGATCCACCGGCCACTTCCAGGGCTTTCGAATCTCCGGAGCCCAGAATCAATAACCCGCCGTGTTACTCTGGGGAGCCCACTGAATGCCGCTCGTTCCTCACCCAGTGTGATATTGTGTTTTCTCTCCAGCCCAACACTTACTCCAGGAGTTTCTCTATTGAGTTTCGCACTCTTGCTGCCTCCAGTGGCTGGAACGAGCTGGCTTTGCTCGCTCGTTTTCTGGAGGGTCTCCGCGCAGAGGTAAAGGATGAGATTCTCTCCCGGGAGGTTCCTTCCAGCGTGGATTCCTTGATTGAACTCGCTATTCGCATTGAGCGACGGGTTGATCTTCGTCACCGAGCTCGTGGAAAGGAGCTCGCGTTCTCCGTTGCCCCCCTCTCCGCATCACTACCATCTTCCTCTGCCGGCTCGGGTGCTGAGCCTATGCAGCTGGGAGGTATCCGCATCTCGACTAAGGAGAGGGAACGGAGAATCACCAACCGCCTCTGTCTCTATTGCGGTTCTGCTGGTCATTTTGTCACTTCATGTCCAGTAAAAGCCAGAGCTCATCAGTAAGCGGAGGGCTACTGGTGAGCGCTACTACTCCTGTCTCTCCTTCAAGATCCTGCACTACCTTGTCGGTCCATCTACGCTGGACCGGTTCGTCAGCTTCCTGCAGTGCCTTAATAGACTCTGGGGCGGAGGGCTGTTTTATGGACGAGACCTGGGCTCGGGAACATGACATTCCTCTCAGACAGTTAAGGGAGTCCACGGCCTTGTTCGCCCTGGATGGTAGTCCTCTCCCCAGGATTCAGCGTGAGACGCTACCTTTAACCCTCACTGTTTCTGGTAATCATAGCGAAACCATTTCTTTTTTAATTTTTCGTTCACCTTTTACACCTGTTGTTTTGGGCCATCCCTGGCTAGTTTGTCATAATCCTTCCATTAATTGGTCTAGTAATTCTATCCTCTCCTGGAACGTCTCTTGTCATGTGAAATGTTTAATGTCTGCTATCCCTCCTGTTTCCTCTGTCTCTTCTTCACAGGAGGAGCCTGGTGATTTGACAGGGGTGCCGGAGGAATATCACGATCTGCGCACGGTGTTCAGTCGGTCCAGGGCCACCTCTCTTCCTCCACACCGGTCGTATGATTGTAGTATTGATCTCCTTCCGGGAACCACTCCCCCCCGGGGGAGACTATACTCTCTGTCGGCTCCCGAACGTAAGGCTCTCGAAGATTATTTGTCTGTAGCTCTTGCCGCCGGTACCATAGTCCCCTCCTCCTCTCCCGCCGGAGCGGGGTTTTTTTTTGTTAAGAAGAAGGACGGGTCCCTGCGCCCCTGCATAGATTATCGAGGGCTGAATGACATAACAGTGAAGAATCGTTATCCGCTTCCTCTTATGTCTTCAGCCTTCGAGATCCTGCAGGGAGCCAGGTTTTTCACTAAGTTGGACCTTCGTAACGCTTACCATCTCGTGCGCATCAGGGAGGGGGACGAGTGGAAGACGGCGTTTAACACTCCGTTAGGGCACTTTGAATACCGGGTTCTTCCTTTCGGCCTCGCTAACGCTCCAGCTGTCTTTCAGGCATTAGTCAATGATGTCCTGAGAGACATGCTGAACATCTTTGTTTTCGTTTACCTTGACGATATCCTGATTTTTTCACCGTCACTCCAGATTCATGTTCAGCACGTTCGACGTGTCCTCCAGCGCCTTTTAGAGAATTGTCTTTTTGTGAAGGCTGAGAAGTGCTCTTTTCATGCCTCCTCCGTCACATTTCTCGGTTCTGTTATTTCCGCTGAAGGCATTAAGATGGATCCCGCTAAGGTCCAAGCTGTCATTGATTGGCCCGTCCCTAGGTCACGCGTCGAGCTGCAGCGCTTTCTCGGCTTCGCGAACTTCTATCGTCGTTTCATCCGTAATTTCGGTCAGGTGGCAGCCCCTCTCACAGCCCTTACTTCTGTCAAGACGTGCTTTAAGTGGTCCGTTTCCGCCCAGGGAGCTTTTGATCTCCTCAAGAATCGTTTTACATCCGCACCTATCCTTGTTACACCTGACGTCACTAGACAGTTCGTTGTCGAGGTTGACGCGTCAGAGGTGGGCGTGGCCATTCTTTCTCAGCGCTCCCTCTCTGACGACAAGGTCCACCCTTGCGCGTATTTTTCTCATCGCCTGTCGCAGTCGGAACGTAACTATGATGTGGGAAACCGCGAACTGCTCGCCATCCGCTTAGCCCTAGGCGAATGGCGACAGTGGTTGGAGGGGGCGACCGTTCCTTTTGTCGTTTGGACTGACCATAGGAACCTTGAGTACATCCGTTCTGCCAAACGACTTAATGCGCGTCAGGCGCGCTGGGCGCTGTTTTTCGCTCGTTTCGAGTTCGTGATTTCTTATCGTCCGGGCTCTAAGAACACCAAGCCTGATGCTTTATCTCGTCTCTTCAGTTCTTCAGTAGCCTCCACTGACCCCGAGGGGATTCTCCCTGAGGGGCGTGTTGTCGGGTTGACTGTCTGGGGAATTGAGAGGCAGGTAAAGCAAGCACTCACTCAAACTCCGTCGCCGCGCGCTTGTCCTAGGAACCTTCTTTTCGTTCCCGTTCCTACTCGTCTGGCCGTTCTTCAGTGGGCTCACTCTGCCAAGTTAGCCGGCCACCCTGGCGTTCGGGGTACGCTTGCTTCCATTCGCCAGCGTTTTTGGTGGCCCACCCGGGAGCATGACACGCGTCGCTTCGTGGCTGCTTGTTCGGTCTGCGCGCAGACTAAGTCCGGTAACTCCCCTCCTGCCGGCCGTCTCAGGCCGCTTCCCATTCCCTCTCGACCGTGGTCTCACATCGCCTTAGATTTTGTCACCGGACTGCCTTCGTCAGCGGGGAAGACTGTTATTCTTACGGTTGTCGACAGGTTCTCTAAGGCGGCTCATTTTATTCCCCTTGCTAAGCTTCCTTCTGCTAAAGAGACGGCACAAATCATCATCGAGAATGTTTTCAGAATTCATGGCCTTCCGTCAGACGTCGTTTCGGACAGAGGTCCGCAATTCACGTCTCAATTTTGGAGGGAGTTTTGCCGTTTGATTGGGGCTTCCGTCAGTCTCTCTTCCGGCTTTCACCCCCAGTCTAACGGTCAAGCAGAACGGGCCAATCAGACTATTGGTCGCATCTTACGCAGTCTTTCTTTTCGCAACCCTGCGTCTTGGTCAGAACAGCTCCCCTGGGCAGAATACGCCCACAACTCGCTTCCTTCGTCTGCGACCGGGCTATCTCCTTTTCAGAGTAGCCTCGGGTACCAGCCTCCGCTGTTCTCATCTCAGTTCGCCGAGTCCAGCGTTCCCTCCGCTCAGGCTTTTGTCCAACGTTGCGAGCGCACCTGGAAGAGGGTCAGGTCTGCACTTTGCCGTTATAGGGCGCAGACTGTGAGGGCTGCTAATAAGCGTAGAACTAAGAGTCCTAGATATTGTCGCGGTCAGAGAGTTTGGCTCTCCACTCAGAACCTTCCCCTTAAGACCGCTTCTCGCAAGTTGACCCCGCGGTTCATTGGTCCGTTCCGTATTTCTCAGATCATTAATCCTGTCGCAGTTCAACTTCTTCTTCCGCGATATCTTCGTCGCGTCCACCCGGTCTTCCATGTCTCCTGTATCAAGCCCGTTCTTCGCGCCCCCGCTCGTCTTCCCCCCCCCCCCCCCCCCCCCCATCCTTGTCGAGGGCGCACCCATCTACAGGGTCCGTAGGATTTTGGACATGCGTCCTCGGGGCCGTGGTCATCAGTACCTAGTAGATTGGGAGGGGTACGGTCCTGAGGAGAGGAGTTGGGTTCCCTCTCGGGACGTGCTGGACCGTGCGCTGATCGAGGATTTCCTCCGTTGCCGCCAGGTTTCCTCCTCGAGTGCGCCAGGAGGCGCTCGGTGAGTGGGGGGGTACTGTCATGTTGTGTCTTGTTTCTGTCCTTTCCCTTCACCCTGTCTCCCTCTGCTGGTCGTTATTAGGTTACCTTTTCTCCCCCTCTTTCCCCCAGCTGTTCCTTGTCTCCTCCTAACTACCTCGTCACCCCTTTTCCCACCTGTTCCCTTTTTCCCTCTGATTAGTCCTCTATATCTCTCTCTGTTTTTGTTTCTGTCTTTGTCGGATTCTTGTTTGTGTTGTTCATGCCTGAACCAGACTATCGTCATGTTTGCTGCAACCTTGTCCTGTCCTGTCGGAATCTGCCGGTCCATCTGAGCCTACGTTTGTTTTGTTATTAAAGAAGCTCTGTTTACGTTAAGTCGCTTTTGGGTCCTCATTCACGCACCGTAACATTGACGCTGTAATCGCTGCCAAACGTGCTTCAACAAAGTACTGAGCAAAGGGTCTGAATACTTATGTAAATGTGATATTTCTGGGGGGGTTTTCTTCTAAAAACCTGTTTTCGCTTCATCATTGTGGGGTATTGTGTGCAGTATGATGAGGGAAAATAACTATTTAATCAGTTTTAGAATAAGGCTGTAACATAACAAAAATGTGGGAAAAATTCAAGGGATCTGAATACTTTCCAAATATACTGTCTATATTGGTACTCTAATCATACTAAAGACCCAGTGCAAAACTTTTCCCATTTTTTTTTCTTCTAATTTTTATATATGTTGAATACATACAGTACCAGTCAAAAGTTTGGACACACCTACTCATTCAAGGGTTTTTCTATATTTTTTACTATTTTCTACATTGTAGAATAATAGCGAAGACATCAAAACTATGAAATGACACATATGGAACCATGTAGTAACCAAAAAAGTGTTTGGTTCAAATCAAAATATATTTTAAATCAAAATATATTTTATATTGAAGATTCTTCAAAGTAGCCACCCATTGCCTTAAAGACTTTGTTGTGGATAAAGAGTTACCTGTCCAACAGAACACAGAGGGTGTTCTTTAATGGAAGCCTATCCAACATAATCCAGGTATAATCAGGAAAGCTGTCTAGGCCCCTTACTTTTTCAATCTTTATTAACGACATGCCACTGGCTTTGAGTAAAACCAGTGTGTCTATGTATGCGGATGACTCAACACTATACAGTCGTGGCCAAAAGTTGAGAAGTCTCCTGCCTCAGTTTGTATGATGGCAATTTGCATATACTCCAGAATGTTATGAAGAGTGATCAGATGAATTACAATTAATTGCAAAGTCCCTCTTTGCCATGCAAATGAACTGAATCCCCAAAAAACATTTCCACTGCATTTCAGCCCTGCCACAAAAGGACCAGCTGACATCATGTCAGTGATTCTCTCGTTACTACAGGTGTGAGTGTTGACGAGGACAAGGCTGGAAATCACTCTGTCATGCTGATTTAGTTCGAATAACCGACTGGAAACTTCAAAAGAAGGGTGGTGCTTGGAATCATTGTTCTTCCTCTGTCAACCATGGTTACCTGCAAGGAAACAAGTGCCGTCATCATTGCTTTGCACAAAAAGGGCTTCACATGCAAGGATATTGCTGCCAGTAAGATTGCACCTAAATTAACCATTTATCGGATCATCAAGAACTTCAAGGAGAGCAGTTCAATTGTTGTGAAGAAGGCTTCAGGTCGCCCAAGAAAGTCCAGCAAGCGCCAGGACGTCTCCTAAAGTTGATTCAACTGCGGGATCGGGGCACCACCAGTGCAGAGCTTGCTCAGGAATGGCAGCAGGCAGGTGTGAGTGCATCTGCACGCACAGTGAGGTGAAGACTTTTGGAGGATGGCCAGGTGTCAAAAAAGGCAGCAAAGAAGCCACTTCTTTCCAGGAAAAACATCAGGGACAGACTGATATTCTGCAAAAGGTACAGGGATTGGACTGCTGAGGACTGGGGTAAAGTCATTTTCTCGGATGAATCCCCTTTCCGATTGTTTGGGGCATCCGGAAAAAAGCTTGTCCGGAGAAGAAAAGGTGAGCGCTACCATCGGACCTGTGTCATGCCAACAGTAAAGCATCCTGAGACCATTCATGTGTGGGGTTGCTTCTCAGCCAAGGAAGTGGGCTCAATCACAATTTTGCCAAGAACACAGCCATGAATAAAGAACGGTACAAACACATTCTCCGAGAGCAACTTCTACCAACCATCCAGGAACAGTTTGGTGACGAACAATGCCCTTTCCAGCATGATGGAGCACCTTACCATAAGGCAAAAGTGATAACTAAGCGGCTTGGGGAACAAAACATCAATATTTTTGGTCCATGGCCAGGAAACTCCCCAGACCATGAATCCCATTGAGAACTTGTTTTCAATCCTCAAGAGGCGGGTGGACAAACAAAAACCTACAGATTCTGACAAACTCCAAGCATTGATTATGCAAGAATGGGCTGCCATCAGTCAGGATGTGGTCCAGAAGTTAATTGACAGCATGCCAGGGCGGATTGCAGAGATCTTGAAAAAGAAGGGTCAACACTGCAAATATTGACTCTGCATCAACTTCATGTAATTGTCAATAAAAGCCTTTAACACTTATGAAATGCTTGTAAATATACTTCCGTATTCCATAGTAACATCTGACAAAAATATCTAAAGACACTGAGGCAGCAGACTTTGTGAAAATTAAGATGTGTCATTCTCAAAACTTTTGGCCACGACTGTACATGTCAGCTAATACAGCGACTGAAAGGACTGCAACACTTAACAAAGAGCTGCAGTTAGTTTCAGAATGGGTGGCAAGGAATAAGTTAGTCCGAAATATTTATACAACTAAAAGCATTGTATTTGGGATAAATCATTCACTAAACCCTAAACCTCAACTAAATCGTAATGAATAACGTGGAATTTGAGCAAGTTGAGGTGACTAAACTGCTTGGAGTAACCCTGGATTGCTTTCTTAACAGCACTATAAACAAGGCAGGTCCTATAAGCCCTAGTTTTGTCGCACCTGTTAGTCGTGTGGTCAGGTGCCACAAAGAGAGACTTAGGAAAATTGCAATTGGCTTGGCCATAGTGGAGTTTGGAGTGTGACTGTTTGAGATTGTGGACAGGTTGAAAAAGCTTTCCTAGCTGCCTGTGTATATTTGTTCCTGACTTCCCTGAAAAGTTGCATATCACGGGGGCTATTTGATGCTAATGCAGAACGCCGCAGGATGTTTTTGTGCTGGTCAAGGGCAGTCAGGTCTGGAGAGAACCAAGGGCTATATCTGTTCCTGGTTCTACATTTTTTGAAAGGGGCATCTTATTTAAGATGGTGAGGAAGGCACTTTTAAAGATTGACAAGTCATCCTCTACTGATGGGATGAGGTCAATATCCTTCCGGGATACCCGGGCCAGGTCGATTAGGAAGGCCTGCTCCCTGAAGTGTTTTAGGGAGCGTTTGATAGTGATGAGCGGTGGTTGTTTGACCACAGACCCGTTACGGATGTAGGCAATGAGGCAGTGATCGCTGAGATCTTGGTTGAAAACAGCAGAAGTATATTTAGGTTCACTGATAATTTGTGAGAGATTAAGGGCATCAAGCTTAGATTGTAGGATGGCCGGGGTGTTAAGCATGTCCCAGTTTAGGTCATCTAGCAGCACAAGCTCTGAAGATAGATGGGGGGCAATCAGTTCACATATGGTGTCCAGGGCACAGCTGGGGGCAGAGGGTGGTCTATAGCAAGCGGCAACGGTGAGAGACTTGTTTCCACACAAAGTGGAGGAGAGATTGACTTCATATACTACTTGTATTTGTGAGATGTATTGACATGTTGAATACACTGAGCTGTCTGTTTGAACTACTGGCACCCATGCATACCCCACAAGACATGCCACCAGAGGTCTCTTCACAGTCCACAAGTCCAGACAGACTATGGGAGGCGCACAGTACTACAAAGAGCCAAGAGAGACCTGGAACTCTATTTCACATCAAGTAACTCATGCAAGCAGTCAAATTAGATTTGAAACACAAACATAGGCACAGACACATGCATACAAACCCACGATAGCATACGCACAATACACAAACGTACACATCAATTTTGTGTTGTAGATATGTGGTAGTAGAGTAAGACCCTGAGGTCACATACTTAATGTGTTGTGAAATCTGTTGTGAATGTATTATAATGTTTTTAAAATTGTATAACTGCCTTAATTTTGCTGGACCCCAGGAAGAGTAGCTGCTCTCGGTGTACATTCATGTTAGCTCTCTGTATACATCTAAGGGCCAGCCGTGCTGCCCTGTTCTGAGCCAATTGCAATTTTCCTAAGTCCCTCTTTGTGGAACCTGACCACACGACTGAACAGTAGTCCTGGTGCGACAAACCTAGGGCCTGTAGGACCTGCCTTGTTGATAATGCTGCTAAGAATGCAGAAGAGCCCTTTATTATGGACAGACTTCTCCCCATCATAGCTAATGTTGTATCAATATGTTTTGACCATGACAGTTTACAATCTGTGGCAACAGCTAATGGGGATCCATAATAAATACAATTCAGAGAACAGCAGAGTAGCAGTACAGTCAATGTATGACATATGATAATTAACACAGGTCAAAGTTCTTACCACTGACCATAGAGTACTATTACGTTCAAAATACCTTGATGGAAAGGGACAGATCACAACTGAGCATTCCTCTGTTCGTGAGCTGGAGGGGGTGGACAATATTGAAGATCCGTTAGTGGTGATGATTTCCCAGGTCAGGTCCAGGGCAGGCTTCACAGCAGTCCCAACGGCCTCTTTCACCCATGATAGGATGGTGTTGCAGGTCTCATTAAAGTCCTCTCTTGTCATCTTTTTTTTTACACAGAGTGGCAAGAAAAGTCAGATCTTTTTTTAAATTACAGGTAATGTGAATGCCAAAGATATTTAGCACTTTGTCTTTTGACATGTCTCTTGAAACTACATTCCTAAAGAGATTTTTACAATATACTGTAATAGTATATGAGTAACAACAATTGAGGGATTTGATGGTGAGGAAGGGCACAGTTGAAGTCAGAAGTTTACATACACCTTAGCCAAATACATTTAAACTCAGTTTTTCACAATTCCTGACATTTAATCCAACTAAAAATGTTCTGTTTTAGGTCAGTTAGGATCACCACTTTATTTTAAGAATGTGAAATAATAGTAGAGCCAGAAGAGGACTGGCCACCCCACATAGCCTGGTTCCTCTCTAGGTGTCTTCCTAGGTTTAGGCCTTTCTAGGGAGTTTTCCCTAGCCACCGTGCTTCTACACCTGCTTTGCTTGCTGTTTGGGGTTGTAGGCTGGGTTTCTGTACAGCACTTTGAGATATCAGCTGATGTACGAAGGGCTATATAAATACATTTGATTTGATTCTGTTTGTTTCAAATTCAAAAAGTACGATCTTTGTCCCCATGTGCAGTTGCAAACCGTCGTCTTGCTTTTTTATGGCTTCTTCCTTGCTGAGCGGCCTTTCAGGTTATGTCGATATAGGACTCGGTTTACTGTGGATATAGATGCTTTTGTACCTGTTTCCTCCTCACAAGGTCCTTTGCTGTTGTTCTGGGATTGATTTGCACTTTTCGCACCAAAGTACCTTCATCTCTAGGAGACAGAACGCAGATCTCAGATCTCCTTCCTGAGCGGTATGACGGCTGCATGGTCCCATGGTGTTTATACCTGTGTACTATTGTTTGTACAAGTGAACGTGGTATCTTCATGCGTTTGGAAATCGCTCCCAAGTATGAACCAGACTTGTGGAGGTCTACAATATTTTTTTTCAGAGGTCTTGGCTGATTTCTTTTGATTTTCCCATGATGTTAAGCAAAGAGGCACTGAGTTTGAAGGTAGGCCTTGAAATACATCCACAGGTACAACTCCAATTGGCTCAAATTATGTCAATGTCAGTCAACTTAGTGTATGTATTCTTCTGACCCACTGGAATTGTGAAACAGTGAATTATAAGTGAAATAATCTGTCTGTAAACAATTGTTGGAAAAATTACTTGTGTCATGCACGAAGTAGATGTCCTAACCGACTTGCCAAAACTATAGTTTGTTAACAAGAAATTTGTGGAGTGGTTGAAAAACAGGTTTTAATGACCTAGGTGTATGTAAACTTCCAACTTCAACTGTATGTTGAATGAACAGGAGGCTGGTGGGAGGAGCTCTATGAAGTAGACTTGGGTGATAATACCATTTACCCTGTATGGTACAGAAACGGTATGACAAGGAGTCTGGTGGGAGGAGCTATAGCAGGACGGGCTCAATGTAATGGCTGGAATGGAATGGTGTCAAACGTGGTTTTCATATGTTTGATGTATTTGATACCGTTCCATCTTTCCATTCTAGCCATTGCAATGAGCCCGTCCTCCTATAGTTCCTCCCACCAGCCTCTTCTGGTGGAATAAAGAGAAAATAATCTTACATTGCCTGGCATCTCCCTTTGTATGGACTGCCACTGCCTGAAACAAATGTCAATTAAAATATGTCCCAATTTGATTTAAATGTAGATTGAGTAATATGACATGAGCCGTGGCACAACTGCCGACACAAAGACAGTGCGAAACAATGTTGCAGGAGAGAGAGAGAAGATAATTCCTGTGCACATACGCAGATGCTTAATAGTATCTGTGTTTGGGTGCTGATGAGTGCAGCCTCATGCTTCGCCATCTCTCTGCAATATCTTTGGTTGCCTTTGGTCACATCATAAATCAAATCAAATAACAACACCTTACAGTGAAATGCTTACTTACAAGCCCTTAACCACCAATGCAGTTTTAAGAAAATCCCCCCAAAAAAGTAAGAGATAGGGGTACCGGTACAGAGTCAATGTGTCAATATGAGGGGGGCACCTGTGTCAAGGTAATTATGTACATGTAGGTAGAGTTATTAAAGTGGCTATGCATAGATAATAACAGAGCGTAGCAGCAGTGTGTGTGTGTGTGGGGGGGGGGCAATGCAAATAGCTGTTCGGGAGTCTAATGGCTTGGGGGTAGAAGCTGTTTAGAAGCCTCTTGGACCTAGACTTGGCGCTCCAGTACCGCTTGCCGTGCGGTAGCAGAGACGATAGTCTATGACTAAGGTGGCTGGAGTCTTTGACAATTTTTTGGGCCTTCTCTGACACCGCCTGGTATTAAGGTCCAGGATGGCAGGAAGCTTGGTCCCGGTGATGTACTGGGCCATATGCACCACCCTCTGTAGTGCCTTGCTGTCCGGAGGCTGAGCAGTTGCCACACCAGGCAATGATGCAACCCGTCAGGATGCTTTCGATGGTACAGCTGTAAAACCTTTTGAGGATCTGAGGACACATGCCAAATCTTTTCAGTCTCCTGAGGGGGAATAGGTTTTGTTGAGCCCTCTTCACGATTGTCTTGGTGTGGTTGGACCATGTTAGTTTGTTGGTGATGTGGACGCCAAGGAACTTGAAGCTCTCAACCTGCTCCACTACAGCCCCGTCGATGAGAATGAGGGTGTGCTCGGTCCTACTTTTCCTGTAGTCCACAATCATCTCCTTTGTCTTGATCACGTTGAGGGAGAGGTTGTTGTCCTTGCACCACATGGTCAGGTCTCTGACCTCCTCCCCATAGGCTGTCTCATCGTTGTCGGTGATCAGGCCTACTACTGTTGTGTTATCAGCAAATGTAATGATGGTGTTGGAGTCATGCCTGGCCGTGCAGTCATGAGTGAACAGGGAGTACAGGAGGGGACTGAGTACGCACCCCTGAGGGGCCCCCGTGTTGAGGATCAGCGTGGCGGATGTGTTGTTACCTACCCTTACCACCTGGGGGCGGGCCGTCAGGAAGTCCAGGATCCAGTTGCAGAGCGAGGTGTTCAGTCCCAGGGTTCTTAGCTTAGTGATGAGCTTTGAGGGCACTATGGTGTTGAACGCTGAGCTGTAGTCAATAAATAGCATTCTCCCATAGGTGTTCCTTTTGTCCAGGTAGGAAAGGGCAGTGTGGAGTGCAATAGAGATTGCATCATCTGTGGTATGCAAATTGGAGTGGGTCTAGGTTTTCTGGGATAATGGTGTTGATGTGAGCCATGACCAGCCTTTCAAAGCATTTCATGGCTACAGACGTGAGTGCTACGGGTCGGTAGTCATTTAGGCAGGTTACCTTCGTGTTCTTGGGCACAAGGACTATGGTGGTCTGCTTGAAACATGTTGGTATTACAGACTCAGACAGTGAGAGGTTGAGAATGTCAGTGAAGACACTGAGAGGTTGAGAATGTCAGTGAAGACACTTGACAGTTGGTCAGTGTAACGGATGTGAAACAGGCTAGTTTAGTTAGCGGTGGTGTGCTCTAAATAGCGTTTCAATCGGTGACGTCACTTGCTCTGAGATCTTGAAGTAGTGGTTCCCCTTGCTCTGCAAGGGCCGTGGCTTTTGTGGAGTGATGGGTAACGATGCTTTGAGGGTGACTGTTGTTGATGTGTGCAGAGGGTCCCTGGTTCGTGCCCGGGTATGGGCGAGGGGACGGTCTAAAGTTATACTGTTATATTGATGCTGTTGACCCGGATGACTGTTTGCTGCGGAAAAGGAGGAGGTCAAAAGGGGGGTGAGTGTAACGGATGTGAAACGGCTAGCTTAGTTAGCGGTGGTGCGCGCTAAATAGCGTTTCAAACGGTGACGTCACTTGCTCTGAGACCTTGAAGTAGTGGTTCCCCTTGCTCTGCAAGGGCCGCGGCTTTTGTGGAGCGATGGGTAACGATGCTTCGTGGGTGACTGTTGGTCCCTGGTTCGCGACCGGGTATGGGCGAGGGGACGGTCTAAAGTTATACGGTTACATCATCACATGCTCGGAGTACACGTACTGGTAATTCGTCTGGCCCAGCGGCCTTGTGAATGTTGACCTGTTTAAAGGTCTTTACTCACATATCGCTGGTCAATAGAAATCATTCAAATGGATATGTTCCAGGTCTACAACAGAGCCATAGATTTCTACATAGCCTATATAAAGCTCTGATCATATGGCATTTGCATTGCACAGATGATCAGATCTCACAACGCCTGGAGAAGTGTTGAATATTACTGCACTGTTGGAACTAGACGCAGAAGCATTTCGCCACACTCGCATTAACATCTGCTAACCATGTGTGTGTGACAAATAACATTTGATTTTATTTGAAAGGATCCACTTCAATATGATACATCCTGAGACAATAAAACAACCAGGCGTTGTCAGATCTGATCATGTGTGCAATGCAACTTCAATACAGCCAGAGCCATATCAATCTATGGCTCTGTTGTAGGCCTAATGTGTATATGCACTTCATAAATTGACAACTGCTGGGGATCCGTCGACATCATACCAACCCTGAACCACAAAGGATATGTAAAAAATACCTTACTTGTCAGATAGACCCTTAGTGACATTGAACACAGCAGGTGTTGGACTGGTTGCTTCGACAGCCAGAGGTGATTTCTTCCCTGTCTTCTGGAACCAAACCAACTCTGTAAGCCCAAAAATGAAGTTGATTAGCTGTTTAATCTTTACAGTGTAACAAGTACTTGACAAAGGCTGTTACGACTCCCGCCGAAGTTGGCTCCCCCGCCTGTTCGGGTGGTGCTCGGCGGTCATCGTCACCAGCCTACTAGCCGCCACCGATCCCTTTTTCTTTTCTGTTAGTTTTGTCTCATTTGTTACACCTGTTCCTATTTTGTGTGTGCTTGATTTTCTTCCCTATTTTAGCGTATGGAACCCGCCCCTTTGTTGTGCGGGATTATGTTGATGTTCACGTTGTATTCGTTGGTGTTGTTAGTGCTCTGGACCTTGTTACCCGTTGTTTTGGGTTGGTCAGTGTTTGCGCCCTGCGTGTTGGGCATTTCATTTTTGTGCCGTATTAAAGTGCACTTTTCCCCTGGACCTCTCTGCGCCTGATTCCTCGCTACACACCTAGCCAGCCGTGACAAAGGCTTAACAACGAGTCTAAGTATCAACCCACTGGGCACACGTCATTTCAACGTCTAGTTTTGAATTACATTTGGTTGAGTTGTCAACTAACGTGAATTCAACGTGAAATCAACAAAAAATGTCACCATGTCATTAGACTTAGGCTAAAATGTGTCTGAATTTTTTTATTTTTTTATCTTGCACTGATTTTCAAATCCAATCAGTTATCCACTTTGATTCAACATCATCACATTAAATGTTTTGGTTGAAATGAAGTGGAAACAACATTGATTCAACCAGTTTTTGCTTATTGGGAAATGTATGTTGTCCATCTACACTGAGCAAAAATATAAAAGCTACATGCAACAATTTCAAAGACTTAACTGAGATACATTTCATATAAGGAAATCAGTCAATTGAAATAAATTCATAAGAACCTAATCTCAGGCTAAGACCCAGATGCAGACAAAATTGGCAGGCAAAAGGTAAGTCAAGGCAGGCAAAGAGTCGTAATCCAAATCAGAGTCAGGCAGGTACAGAGCGGCAGGCAGGATCAGGGTCAGGACATGCAGAAAGGTCAGAGCTGGGAGGACTAGGAAAAACAAAAACTAGAGCACAGGAAACACGGTGGTAGGACTTGATGGGACAAGATGAACTGGCAACAGACAAACAGAAAACGCAGGTATAAATACACGGATAATGGGGGAAGATGGGAGACAACTGGTGGGGGATGGAGACAAGCAGAAAGACAGGTCAAACAGATCAAGGTGTGACAGATTTCACATGACTGGGAATACAGATATGCATCTGCTGGTCACAGATACCTTAAAAAAAAGTTAGGGACGTGGATCAGAAAACCAGTCAGTATTTGGTGTAAACACCATGTGCAGCGCGACACATCTCCTTTGCATAGAGTTGATCAGGCTGTTGATTGTGGCCTATGGAATGTTGTGCCACTCCTCTTCAATGGCTGTCCGAAGTTGCTGGATATTGTCGGGAACTGGAACCCGCTGTCGTACAGTGATCCAGAGCATCCCAAACATGCTCAATTGGTGACATGTCTGGTGAGTATGCAGGCCATGGAAGAACTGGGACATTTTCAGCTTCCAGGAATTGTTTACAGATTCTTGCGTTATCATGCTAAAACATGAGGTGATGGTGGCGGATGAATGACATGACAATGGTTTGATCAGGATATTGTCACTGTGTCTTTGTGCATTCAAATTGCCATCCATAAAATGCAATTGTGTTCATTGTCCGTGGCTTATGCCTGCCCATACCATAACTCCTCCGCCACCATGGGGCACTCTGTTCACAACGTTGACAATCAGCAAATTGCTCGCCCCCATGACCCAATACATGCTGTCTGCCATCTGGCCGGTACAGTTGAAACCGTGATTCATCCATGAAGAGTACACTTCTACAGCGTTCCAATGGCCATCGAAGGTCAACATTTGCCAACTGATGTCGGTTACAACGCCGAACTGCAGTCAGGTCTAGACCCTGGTGAGGACGACGAGCACGCAGATAAGCTTCCCTGAAACGGTTTCTGACAGTTTGTGCAGAAATTCTTTGGTTGTGCAAACCCAGTTTCACCAGTCTGGGTGGCTGGGCTCAGACGATCCCACAGGTGAAAAAGCAGGTTGTGGAGGTCCTGGGCTGGGGTGATTACACTTGGTCTGCAGTTGTGAGGCCGGTTGGACGTACTGACAAACTCTCTAAAACGTTGGAGGTGGCTTATGGTAGAGCAATTAACATTCAATTCTCTGGCAACAACTCCGGTGGACATTCCTGCATTCAGCATGCCAATTGCACGCTTCCTCAAAACTTGAGACATCTGTGGCATTGTGCTGTGTGACAAAACGGCACATTTTAGAGTGGTCTTTTATTGTCCCCAGTATAAGGTGCACCTGTGTAATTATCATGCTGTTTAATCAGCTTCTTTATATACCACACCTGTCAGGTGGATGGATTCTCTTGGCAAAGGAGAAATGCTCACTAACAGGGATGTAAACAAATTTGTGCACAAAATTTGAGAGAAATAAGCTTTGTTCATATGGAAAACTTCTGAGATCTTTTATTTCAGCTCATCAAACCAACACTTTACATGTTGCGTTTTTTTTTTTTTTTTTTTTTTTTTTTTTTTTTCAGTTTACCAAACTGGTACTCGAGTATTTCCTTATTATACAAAATCTGTTGTGTAAGACGCCCAAACTGAAAAAACACCATCCATTTGCCTATTTAACCCTTGGCCTGTAGGTCTAAATTGAATAGTTTCTAACAGAATAAATATAAAAAGCATATGCATAAGCATAGTTGCATTTGAAAGGGAAGAGTTTGCGGATTTAGGGAAAATTTGAACCAAAGAGGAGGACACAACAGTTCACCTGACACAAGACTTTTGATTTAATGTGCATTTTATATTTACTTTACTTTTCGCTGCATTTGTTGATTACGAAATCTGAAAATAAGAAAGAATATTCCTGGAAAATGTGGAGTAGGTGCAACATGACAAAAAAATGGGTTTGAGTGAGAGGACTAACTGGTATCTCCAAGTGGACACACACTTCTCCAAAAAGTGCAAAGTTCCTAAGTCATTTCAATGCACTTTAATCGCTCAAATGAACTAGAGCAAACACACTTGTAGTTGTTTTGAACACAACCTTGCATCCCCACCATCATACGATTGCTGTTGTTTACGCAATAAAATAAAAAAAACAGCCCATGGGTCAGGTGGGCATCATTTGAAATATTGTTATATTGCCAACATGACTAGCTAAGTTATAAAATACAATCTTACAGTGTTAGGCTTTCACAGGGCAATTCAGAGAAACAAATCATGATTTTGATGCGCATTGAAAGGAGTCATGCATGCATTCAGGTACCTGTTCCACAGGAAATTGGCTCCACAATAGACAAACATAGGCTCATTCTGTTCAGAACAACCCAGGGTACCACGTTATGTCATCTTGTAACTACATCAAACATAGTGATCATAAACGTTGACACTGTATATGACGTGAGTTTTATGATATGGAAATGTGAAGTGCACATTTGGACTCGGGTGTTTGACTTGCTTATAGGACATCAAAGCAATATTTATTATAATCCTCAACTTCTCATCTTTCAAAATACATTGAGCCCTCTTAATTTACAGCATTTCCCTCACTCAGACAACGAAAAGGGTGCAAACATTGCACAATTAGCGGGAGGGATGGGGGTAACTTTGTTGCGTGCGGTTCAGAAAGGTTGTCAGTCAAAATCCATTCTGCGCTGTGAAGCTTAGAGCCGGAGCTCTGACGTAATTTATAGCATTTTACAGAAAAGCCACTGCGTTCCAATTTAGGCAATTATCAGTTACCAAATCAGCCATTTTCAAACACATATATGGGTATGAGTCTTAAGGGCTACCAACTTCTAAGTGTTTCAAACCTATCTTCTGTTGTTTCTCCAGCAAGTATCGGTTGTAGGTGTTGTTGCTGATCGAAGAGGAGATGTCTCTCCTACTGACCGATGTCATCTCCACACTCCGAACGATCACCTCAGGGTAGGTCAACGTGGCCTGTGAACATAATTGTATTTCCTGTACCCTTATTAAATAAAATAATCTGTCCCAAATGGCACCCTTTTCCCCTATGGGTCCTGGTCAAAAGTAGTGCACTAAATAAGGAATAGAGTGCCATTTGGGATTGTCATAACAAAGAAAAAATGATTATCCTGCCATGGACTTAAAAGCATCCTCTATGTAGAATCATCAGTATAGTTGGGTCTCAGCTGAATATAGGCCTAATGGTATGATGCATCGTTGCAACAGATGTTAACAGACTGCATGGAAAGCATGCTAGCAAACAGCAACCTCACCTGCATGGCACGGCGACTGCTACGCCTTAGACTATTACGCTGTAGATGAAGAGAAGAGAGAATGGATTGCATATGTGAAATAAATGATCTACTACAGTTTAGAAAAAAAGGGTTCCAAAAGGGTTCAACTCCTCAAGTTTAATTATGGATACGCCATTCTGCTAAATGTAAATAGTAATCAGATAATGCAATTCTAGCTCAGTCCCAGATAGAACACGTTATTGGTTCTACCTGGAACCCAGAATATAGTTTTTCATAAGAGGGTTCTCACTACATAGCACCAGAAAGGGTTCCCTTGTAGATATCAAATAGTCCCCTTAAATTTGTTCCAAATAAGTTCTACATAGCAACAAAACGGTTCTCCTACAAGGACAACCCAAATAACCTTTATGGTTCTTCAAAAATTGGTTCTACATAGCATGAAAAAACATTCCCCTACACTGGCCTAAAGGGACAAATCAGAGAACCCGCTATGGGTCTAAAAAAAAAGGTTCTACATTGCACCAAAAACGGTTCCCATACAGCAACAATATCAACCCCTTATGGGTCTTTGATTTGTCCCTGTATGGGAATCATTGAACCCTCTAATTAAGTTAGATCTAGTTGTGGATGGTTATACATAGAACCTTTATAAAAGGTTATCCAAGGGGTTCTCCTACAGGTGCAAATTAATAACCCTTATTTGGTAGGCTATATTAACTAGCACCTTTTTTGAGCATGCAATGGTCAACACACAACGAAATAAAACGTAGCCCCCTCAATTGGTTTCTATGGAAAGCCAGCGGCAGATTTGCCTCCCACCCAGAGGCATCGAAGGCGCAGCTAGCTACCGACCACAACTACTGCCGCACGTGCTGGTCATTTTTCTCTGCCGCTTGAGAAATATATTTTCACTTGAAAACGAATAGAGGCAGCAGCGTTTTCGCGGACTGTCTGTATGCGGTTTAATAAGGACATAATCTGCTAAACGTATCCTAAAACATTAATAAGCCTATGGCGACTAAATTGATTGCAGTCGAAAAGTCCATTGGCATTATTATGGACTGGATATTTGGCAATGGGATATTCTAGGGTAGAGAAATACAGAATTTACTTTGTTCTTCTGTCCGATCATAATTGTCGAGACGGTGGAGTATGATCTAGGGGTCTACTGAGTAGGGTGGCTGGCTGGTAAGATGTCTGCTGATCGACTGACTGCCTCATGACCTGTCTTGTAGAAAATGATGACCGTATGATTAGCCATTTTCGGACATTGAAAACCACCTAATCTCATACATCACAATGGAGACACGGATGACGTAACAGCACGGGTTAGCGCACGGCTAATGAAACGTTGGGTGGTCGTCATCGCAGGATCCCGTCCAATAACCCAAATAGCACGTTTTAGGCCTAATTCAAATCCATTTAAAAATGTATAAATACGTTCACCCAGTGTCTACTCATTTAAATTGCAACTCTGTGCAATTAACCAATAAAAATCTATTTTTTTACTTGCTCCAGAAAAACATTTTCAAAAGCTGCAAAAGTAAATAGCCTACCTCCCGTCGTTCCTGCACAAATGTAGGGTAGCTAACAAAAACGTATTGGACATTGCAAAATTAGGCCAAGAAAGAGTTTATGTTGACGAAAACTTTTCAATGGTTTATTATGGTCAGACAAGTAGCCTGCGTTGACCTATTCAAGATGAATGATTACACCCGTCTCACCTGGAATTACAGAAGCAAACATTTCCAAGTATGGTCAGCAGGGGGTGCTATAAACTCGTGCCGTCACACAATGTCGCACTACACTACAATATATGGGATAATTAGCCCTCAAAGTGAAACATGGGTTACCCCACCTCTGTTTTGGTAAAAAGCAATGGGCCTGGAGAAATGTAACCCCTCTCAAATTCAGACAGGGCTGTGGATGCAAGGACTCATCAATGATATCAACATAATTTTTTAACCATGTTTTGAGGCTATATAGTGTTGGTTTAAATTTCACATTGTTTAAAAACATTGGTGTAAAACACCCTTATATTTTTGGTTATGCTGGGGTATGACAGTTGAAATAAGTTCATGAAGCATATTAAAAATGGTTTCTCAAATGATTGCCTCGCCTAGTTCACCAACTACTTCTCTGATAGAGTTCAGTGTGTCAAATCGGAGGGTCTGTTGTCCGGGCCTCTGGCAGTCTCTATGGGGATGCCACAGTGTTCAATTCTTGGACCGACTGTCTTCTCTGTATACATCAATGATGACGCTCTTGCTGCTGGTGAGTCTCTGATCCACCTCTACGCAGACGACACCATTGCCCCAGGAATACCTGACATGATGACTCCTTGCTGTCCCCAGTCCACCTGACTGTGCTGCTGCTCCAGTTTCAACTATTCTGCCTTATTATTATTCGACCATGCTGGTCATTTATGAACATTTGAACATCTTGACCATGTTTTGTTATAATCTCCACCCGGCACAGCCAGAAGAGGACTGGCCACCCCACATAGCCTGGTTCCTCTCTAGGTTTCTTCCTAGGTTTTGGCCTTTCTAGGGAGTTTTTCCTAGCCACCGTGCTTCTTCACCTGCATTGCTTGCTGTTTGGGGTTTTAGGCTGGGTTTCTGTACAGCACTTTGAGATATCAGCTGATGTACGAAGGGCTATATAAAATACATTTGATTTTGATTGATTGATTGATTCTGTATACTTCTGGCCCTTCTTTGGACACTGTGTTAACAACCGTTCAGGCGAGCTTCAATGCCATACAACTCTCCTTCCGTGGCCTCCAATTGCTCTTAAATACAAGTAAAACTAAATGCATGCTCTTCAACCGATCGCTGCCTGCACCTGCCCGCCTGTCCAACATCACTACTCTGGACGGCTCTGACTTAGAATATGCGGACAACTACAAATACCTATGTGTCTGGTTAGACTGTAAACTCTCCTTCCAGACTCACATCAAACATATCAAATCCAAAGTTAAATCTAGAATTGGCTTCCTATTTCGCAACAAAGCATCCTTCACGCATGCTGCCAACCAAACATACCCCAATCCTTGACTTCGGCGATGTCATTCACAAAATAGCCTCCAATACCCTACTCAATAAATTGGATGCAGTCTATCACAGTGCCATCCGTTTTGTCACCAAAACCCCATATACTACCCACCACTGCGAACTGTACGCTCTCGTTGGCTGGCCCCCGCTTCATTCTCGTCGCCAAACCCACTGGCCCCAGGTCATCTACAAGACCCTGCTAGGTAAAGTCCCCCCTTATCTCAGCTCGCTGGTCACCATAGCAGCACCAACCTGTAGCACACGCTCCAGCAGGTATATCTCTCTGGTCACCCCCAAAACCAATTCTTCCTTTGGCCTCCTCTCCTTCCAGTTCTCTGCTGCCAATTACTGGAACGAAGTACAAACATCTCTGAAACTGGAAACACTTATCTCCCTCACTAGCTTTAAGCACCTGTACATAGCCCATCTATAATTTAGCCCAAACAACTACCTCTATCCATACGTTATTTGTTTATTTTGCTCCCCATTATTTCTATCTCTTCTTTGCACATTCTTCCACTGCAAATCTACCATTCCAGTGTTTTAAGTGCTATATTCGATTTACTTCGCCACCATGGCCTTTTTTTGCCTTTTCCTCCCTTATCTCACCTCACTTGCTCACATTGTATATAGACTTATTTTTCTACTGTATTATTGACTGTATGTTTGTTTTACTCCATGTGTAACTCTGTGTTGTTGTATGTGTCGAACTGCTTTGCTTTATCTTGGCCAGGTCGCAATTGTAAATGAGAACTTGTTCTCAACTTGCCTACCTGGTTAAATAAAGGTGAAATAAATAAATAAAGTTATATTCCTCAATAATCAATGTGTATATATCATTAATGTATAAGTGGATGTAGCAACTGAGGATTCTAGCTTTTAAGCTAAATGTCTATCTCCCACTTTATCATTCAATGTGAATTAGGAAGAAAATATAAATATGAATATACAATTCAGTGTACAATATTAAGCTTTTATTTAAAAAAACTTCACTATAAAAAGTTTATCAAACTTTTAACATTATTTGCCCATGTAAGCAGCATAATGTACAGCATAATGACAAATACTCTTTACAAACCTAAAGAAAAATACTAAATGAAAGTAGAAATTGTTTTGACTTCTGTTTTGGAGAAGATCAAAACTGTTCAGTCCTTTTTCAAATAATGTAAACGGCAGAGTCAGATCAGGGTACTGTACAGGCAAGCAAGATTATGTGGAAAGTTGGGACACTGACACAACCTCTTTCAGCATTCTGCTCTTGTTGATAACCTGTCCAGTTTCATACTTTATGGGAGTCAATACCTTGTGAGTACTGGTTTTAACAATAAATAAAAGGCTGATTGAAATGATTAAACACCAAGATTAAATCAGTTTGGCAGGAATGTCTTCAGGCACTCTTCAGAGACCCTTCACTGAGGGGAAGACTGTACTGAGGGGACTACATTCAATCAACGAAGATTGATAGATCCCGTATACTGCTAATAAAAATAAAGTTAGCCCCAATAATATCCAGATCCCACCAACATTACACCCTCTAATGCAATGCCAGTTTCATACTTTTTGGGCTACCTTGACCATCTCCTGTGTCACAGTCAGGGACTTTCCAGTCTAGCTTGCGGCCTTTCTCTTAGAGTCCCTTCAGTACTTTGCGGACTTCGTTGTTCCCTCCTCCACGACTCAGTTTCAGGTACTTCCTGTACAGAGCAAGGGCAGTCCGTGCGTCCGCAATACTGTCATGGGTCTCACCTTGGATGTTAAGGACTGGAGAAGGAAGTAGAAGTTTGCCATTTCACACAATTTGGTTGTTGCACGGGGGAAATCTTAGCATCCAGGTCCCCTGGTTTGATGCCTGAGTATTGGGTCAGATAGTCCACCACCAGCAAAACAGCGAGGAATAATTCACTTTAAGAACTAAGATTAGTTAAAACTAGGTCGCTTTGTTAGGAAGCTGTCACATCAGATTTTACTGCATAGCAAATGGTTAAGGTTAGGATCTGGGCAGGAAAAACTGATCCTGAATCTGTACCTAAAGGAACCTTCTACCCAGATACATTGTTGACCTAGCATACTCTGACTTACAGTGCATTCTGAAAATATTCAGACCCCTTGACATTTTCCACATTGTTACGTTACAACCTTATTCTAAAACTTATTAAATAAATTCCTAATGTATCTACAGACAATACCCCATAATGACAAAGCAAAAACAGGGTTTTATACATTTTTGCAAATATATATATATATATTTTCTTACAGAAATACCTTATTTTCATAACTATCCAGACCCTTTGCTACCTGTGGCACAGTCAATTGATTCGACATGATTTGGAAAGGCAAAAACATGTCTATATAAGGTCCCACAGTTGACAGTGCATGGCAGAGCAAAAACCAAGCCATGAGGTCAAAGGAATTGTTCGTAGAGCTCCAAGACAGGATTGTTTTTTGAGGCACAGATCTGGGGAAGGGTACTAAAACAATTCTGCAGCATTGAAGGTCCCCAAGAACACAGTGGCCTCAAACTTTCTTAAATGGAAGAAGTATGCAACCACCAAGACTCTTCCTAGAGCTGTCCGTCTGGCCAAACTGAGCAATCGGTGGAGAAGGGCCTTGGTCAGGGAGGTGACCAAGAACCCGATGGTCATTTTGACAGAGCTCTAGAGTTCCTCTGTGGAGATGAGAGAACAACCATCTCTGCAGCCCTCCACCAATCAGGCCTATATGGTAGAGTGTCTAGATGGAAGCCCCTCCTCAGTAAAAGGCACATGACAGCTCGCTTGGAGTTTGCCAAAAGGCATCTAAAGGACCATGAGAAACAAGATTCTCTGGTCTGATGAAACCAAGATTGAACTCTTTGGCCTGAATGCCAAGCGTCACGTCTGGAGGAAACCTGGCACCATCGCTACACTGAAGCATGATGGTGGCAGCATCAGGCTGTGGGGATGTTTTTCAGCAACAGGGACTGGGAGACTAGTCAGGATCGAGGGAAAGATGAACGGAGCAAAGTACAGAGAGATGCTTGATGAAAACCTGCTCCAGAGCACTTAGGACCTCAGACTGGGTCGAAGGTTCACCTTCCAACAGGACAACGACTCTAAGCACACAGCCAAGACAATGCAGGAGTGGCTCCAGGACAAGTCTCTGAATTTCCTTGAGCAGGGGTTCTTAAACTTTTTCAGCCTGGGACCCAAATGAGAAATTCTATGTTTTCCTGGGACCCAAGCTTAGGAAAATATGCAACTATGCGTAAATATCGGTACATTTCATTGCCCTTATGCCTAAAAAAAAGGGATATAGACAAAAACAAATAACAATGAAATACCCATAAATCTAATGTTTATTTTTCCCATTAAAAACACTCTTACATACCTGTCTAGGTTGGAACTGTTGCTTTTAAAATACAATAAATAATTTAATTCTGAACTGGAATAAACAGATTGATCACATCACACAGATGTCTAACAGAACACACACACACAGGCTTTTTGCTTGTGCATCCCTAAGTAACAGTACAGATCAAAATAACCAGGCCTACTGTACATCTTACTGTGCATCTTACTGTACATCTCACTGTACATCTTACTGTACATCTCACTGTACATCTTATTGTACATCTCACTGTACATCTTACTGTATAAATTATTGTTGATAGAAAGTCTAGGTTGGAACTGTTGCTGTTAAAATGCATATTTTTTTATTTTGAACTGGAATAAACTGATTGATCACATCACACAGATGTAGACCAGAACACACACACACACACACACTACTAATGAGGTGAATTAATTAACTAATTAACTAATGAATAATTTTGCACGCCCAATTTTTCAGTTTTTGATTTGTTAAAAAAGTTTGATATATCGAATAAATGTCGTTCCACTTCATGATTGTGTCCCACTTGTTGTTGATTCTTCACAAAAAAATACAGTTTTATATCTTTATGTTTGAAGCCTGAAATGTGGCAAAAGGTCGCAAAGTTCAAGGGGGCCGAATACTTTCGCAAGGCACTGTATGTGGTGCCAAAGTGGATCTGAACATCTACTGCTTTCTCAGTCAGGCAGAAGACCGCTTCCTGCTGAAGATGAGCAACCCAGAACTGTGTTAGTCTCAAAAAGCATCTTGCTTCAAACAGTTTATTCCAGTTCAGAATAAAAATTATTACTTGTAACAGCAACAGTTCCAACCTAAACTTGTTTTCAACAATAATTTCTACAGTAAGATGTACAGTAGGCCTAAATTTTCCATCTTCATCTGTACTGTTTCTTAGGGATGCACTATCAGTAGCTAGTTAGCTTGCTTTGGTTAACTTTAATGACAACCATGCCTTGTTAGTTTACTTACTTTTCCACTTTCGAAGCACTGTTTCCTGAAGCATTCTGCCCTGTTCTGAAATAACTCCCTGGGTTTACCGTCATGTTTTGCCTGGATGTTTGGTCAGGACGTGTCGTTTTATTAATTTGTTCGTTTTGAGATACTCATTACTTAAGCACTTCCCCACACAAACACATTATGGGCGCTCCTCGTTATTTCTCAAAGTTTGTATAAAAGAGACAAAAAAGTAATCACTGTATATGCGTTTCATGACAATTGAGCTCAGTCAGAACCTGACCGATCTTGAAAGGATCTGCAGAGAAAAATGGGAGGGACTCCCCAACTACAGTTGTGCCAAGCTTGTAGCATCCTACCCAATAAGTCTCGAGGCTGTAATCACTGCCAAAGGTGCTTCAACAAAGTACTGAGTAAAGGGTCTGAATACTTATGTAAATTTGAAATTGCAGTTTTTTATTTTTAATACATTTGCAGAAAATTCTACAAACCTGTTTTTGATTTGTCATTATGGGGTATTGTGTGTAGATTGATGAGGGGAAAAAAACGAGGGATGCACCGATATTACATTTTTGGCCGATACTGACATCTAATATTTTCCTTGACAAAAAAAACAATAACGATAACCGATATTTACATTTTTTGCAGCCTTTTAAGCATTATAGTACAGTTAAATAGTTAACACACACACATGGACGCAGCGGTCTAAGGCACTGCATCTCAGTGCAAAAGGCACAGTCCCTGGTTCGAATCCAGGCTGTATCGCATCCGGCCGTGACACAATTGGCCCAGCGTCGTCCGGGTTTGGCCGTCATTGTAAATAAGAATTTGTTCTTAACTGACTTGCCTTGTTAAATAAAAGGTTACACACACCAGATTGACCAAAAAGTAATTTTGTTGGTATTTACTTATGTCCCCATTACCAGTAAAACATCATCAAAACCTATTTATTTCACCTACTTGCTGTGCTGTTTCGTTGTTCATTTGTTCAGTTGTTTCATTCTCAACCAGGATTTCATCATACATGTCAAGCAGTGAAGTTTCAGCTCTGTCTGTCTGTGATGCCTCTTCCTCGGTACGCACTATCACTGTGTCCATTTCCATCTTGTCCAGCTGTGTATGTAATTTTTCAAGGAAACCCTGTTTCTTGTCTGCAACGAAGTAACAGTCCTTTTACCTAGCATCGAGCATGGTGGCAATACAGTAAAGAGGCTCAGAGAGAATGCCACTAAATCGCTTGTTCACAGCCTCAAATTTTAACCCCACGGTGTGTTGGCAGTTTTGTTGAGCAGGCGTTTCAATGCCATGACAGAGGGTCTCACGTCTGCTGCAGACGCAGTTGATGAGCTTATTTCTCGAGTCAGTTGTTCGAATGGCGCTAACTAGTGTGTTCATGTTTCCAATTTTAAACATGTTCTCAAATGCCATTGAAATGGCAGCAGTGGTATGAGAACCAGCATATTCTTGAGCATGCAATACGGCTTTCCTCAGTACGAAATCCTTATCAACCCACTGTGCTGTCAGACTCAGCATGCTCATGGGGCTGACATCGCTGGTCCAAATGTCAGTCATGAAGCTAATAGCAGTGACACCCATAACACGTAGCTCATAGATGTACGTTTCAACAATACTGTAACTCCGGTAGGGCAACATCTGAAAAAAAGTGTGTACCGGGGCTCGACCAGTCGGCGAAAGCCAACATCATCCACGACAGAAGATGGTTGATTGTCAAGGGTAATAAATTCCATTATCTTGGAGTTAATGGATTTCACCTTTGAGTTGTCTCGCTGAAATGTTCTTACTCTTTCAAATGACTGCTTGACTTGAACTTGTTTAGTTGTTGGAAGTGTGCGCTTAGCATTTTTCTGCTTTTCTTCTGTGTAGCGCTGTATTTTTCTGCTTTTCTTCTGTGTAGCGCTGTATTTTTCTGCTTTTCTTCTGTGTAGCGCTGTATTTTTCTGCTTTTCTTCTGTGTAGCGCTGTATTTTTCTGCTTTTCTTCTGTGTAGCGCTGTATTTTTCTGCTTTTCTTCTGTGTAGCGCTGTATTTTTCTGCTTTTCTTCTGTGTAGCGCTGTATTTTTCTGCTTTTCTTCTGTGTAGCGCTGTATTTTTCTGCTTTTCTTCTGTGTAGCGCTGTATTTTTCTGCTTTTCTTCTGTGTAGCGCTGTATTTTTCTGCTTTTCTTCTGTGTAGCGCTGTATTTTTCTGCTTTTCTTCTGTGTAGCGCTGTATTTTTCTGCTTTTCTTCTGTGTAGCGCTGTATTTTTCTGCTTTTCTTCTGTGTAGCGCTGTATTTTTCTGCTTTTCTTCTGTGTAGCGCTGTATTTTTCTGCTTTTCTTCTGTGTAGAGCTGTATTTTTCTGCTTTTCTTCTGTGTAGCGCTGTATTTTTCTGCTTTTCTTCTGTGTAGCGCTGTATTTTTCGTGGCGTCGTTATGTCATCTACTTACATTATATAGGTATGCACGTCAGCTTTGATGTTGGCATTTTTAGCTAATATCGTCCGATTCCGATATGCTCACCAATATATCGTGCATCCCTAAAAAAAACGATTTAATCTGTTTTAGAATAAGGCTGTAACATAACTAAATGTGGAAAAAGTCAAGGGGCCTGAATACTTTCCGAATGCACTGTATACTCTAAATCTAGCAATCACACCTGCCAGACTGACCTGGTGACAAACTCAGCGTCCAGTCCCACGAAGTCCCCGGCCCGGGGCATCTCACTGACCATGAGGGGAATGAACGTGGTGTGGCTCTTCCTCTGCTTCCGCGCCAGCGATGCCTCTGTCAGCAGCACACTGGCCTCGATGGGGTTCTTAACTGGGGAAGACAGACAGGCATCAAGTGTCGGGGTGGGTATGTTCGTAAACAGGTAATGAGTGCAGTCATACACAGTACCACAACCATCCCTCATCTTCACAGAGGATGTCAAGGTTATGTTGTGGAGTGGCATGCACTAAAGCAAATATCTACTGCTGAAATTACCTTATTTATTTTATATGATTTAAATGAAATCCTGTATGTAAAATGTATGGCAATCCACGGTCATGTTGACCCTGATCAGATAAATGAAGAAACTGTAACTGACAATGAGTGGATGGCTTACTGTGTAGGTCGTATTTGGAGTGGTAGTTTCTCTTGGCGTAATACAGGATGGCTGGAAGCTTCCAGTTCACATCAAACTGTGCTGCTTCAGCCTGAGACACATGAACAAAAACAAAATTCAAACACATTGTTATATTTGAGGAATTGATAAGAGCTCATTTATTGATAAGATATTTGATGTGTTGATTCAGTGAGTAACCAAAGATTACCTTGTCAATTGGCTCAATCAGGAAGTCATTGAATAGATACCACTGCTGATGTGTTACCCCCTTACACCGCAATATCAACAAAAATAAGTTAGTCAAATACGGTTTTCAAATAGAACTTTTAGCCTTTCATTTTCCTTTTTTATTTTAATGCAGATAGATTGTGGCTTTTATCAATGTAATTGTCTGCATAATTTCCATTCCCAATATATATTTTTGAAATATATTTCCTTCTTTATTATTTTCCCCTAACCCTAGTAAACTAATGGACAACAATACTTATGCTTCCACTTCCAGCTTTTACATACTACATACATGTAATGCTCCGGGTGTTGTGGGTGTGGAGTCAAATGCAGGAGACAGAGAGTTCAATGCTGCGCGTCTTTTAATCGCACCAACGCACCACAGGGTGCTCACAAAAAAGTTACGTTCCCAAAACACAGGGAATCAAAACGTACAATGGGAGACAATCCCGACCGGGCACTAACACGTGCCTATACCACAGAGCCGAAGGTTACATAGAAATACCCCAAAACATAGAAAAACAAACATAGACTGCCCACCCAACTCACGCCCTGACCATACTAAATAAATACAAAACAACGGAAATAAAGGTCAGAACGTGACAATACATTTCATGGACAGTATATTTTACATTAGTTAACTATTGTTTGTTTTTAGTCCCAGCCTTCAGCCAAACTTCAACCCCTCACATCTTATCACTGTAGACTATCCAGTTTTGATTTCTAGCTGCCATATATTTTTCCACTGTGCTGTTTCAAAAGTTCTGAACCTTTCTATTCTCATAGTTTCTACAGATTATAAATTAAAGAAACACCTTTGCTAAGAGTATTATTATATTATTGATCGATTGACTATGACTTTTCAAATCACCCAGCAGTGCTAATTGCAGAGTTAGAAACAAAAAAAATCCAGAAAATCACATTGTAGGTTTTTTAATGAATTTATTTGCAAATTATGGTGGAAAATAAGTATTTGGTCACCTACAAACAAGCAAGATTTCTGGCTCTCACAGACCTGTAACTTCTTCTTTAAGAGGCTCCTCTGTCCTCCACTCGTTACCTGTATTAATGGCACCTGTTTGAACTTGTTATCAGTATAAAAGACACCTGTCCACAACCTCAAACTGTCACACTCCAAACTCCACTATGGCCAAGACCAAAGAGCTGTCAAAGGACACCAGAAACAAAATTGTAGACCTGAACCAGGCTGGGAAGACTGAATCTGCAATAGGTAAGCAGCTTGGTTTGAAGAAATCAACTGTGGGAGCAATTATTAGGAAATGGAAGACATACAAGACCACTGATAATCTCCCTCGATCTGGGGCTCCACGCAAACTCTCACCCCGTGGGGTCAAAATTATCACAAGAACGGTGAGCAAAAATCCCAGAACCACACAGGGGGACCTAGTGAATGACCTGCAGAGAGCTGGGACCAAAGTAACAAAGCCTACCATCAGTAACACACTACGCCGCCAGGGACTCAAATCCTGCAGTGCCAGACGTGTCCCCCTGCCTAAGCCAGTACATGTCCAGGCCCATATGAATTTTACTAGAGAGCATTTGGATGATCCAGAAGAAGATTGGGAGAATGTCACATGGTCAGATGAAACCAAAATACAACTTTTTGGTAAAAACTCAACTCGTCGTGTTTGGAGGACAAAGAATGCTGAGTTGCATCCAAAGAACACCATACCTACTGTGAAGCATGGGGGTGGAAACATCATGCTTTGGGGCTGTTTTTCTGCAAAGGGACCAGGACGACTGATCCGTGTAAAAGAAAGAATGAATGGGGCCATGTATCCGTGAGATTTTGTGTGAAAACCTCCTTCCATCAGCAAGGGCATTGAAGATGAAACGTGGCTGGGTCTTTCAGCATAACAATGATCCCAAACACACCGCCCGGGCAACGAAGGAGTGGCTTCGTAAGAAGCATTTCAAGGTCCTGGAGTGGCCTAGCCAGTCTCCAGATCTCAACCCCATAGAAAATCTTTGGAGGGAGTTGAAAGTCCGTGTTGCCCAGCAACAGCCCCAAAACATCACTGCTCTAGAGGAGATCTGCATGGAGGAATGGGCCAAAATACCAGCAACAGTGTGTGAAAACCTTGTGAAAACTTACAAAAAACGTTTGACCTCTGTCATTGCCAACAAAGGGTATATAACAAAGTATTGAGATAAACTTTTGTTATTGACCAAATACATATTTTCCACCATCATTTGCAAATAAATTCATTAAAAATCCTACAATGTGATTTTCCGGATTTTTTCCCCTCATTTTGTCTGTCATAATCTTTTTAAGTGGGAGAACTTGCACAATTGGTAGCTGACTAAATACTTTTTTGCCCCACTGTATGTATATCTATTGGTTGCAAGAATTTTGTATAATAATTTAAATAAAAACTTGGGAGTTTTGAATCCGGCGTCGTTTTGTGTATCAGTTCATGAACCATGTGCCATGGAATCGGTACGTAAAAAATCTCCTCCCAACTATTTTGCAACCTGTATGGCGCAGCTGTCAATTTTTTGGTCCTTAAATGACATTTTCTTTAGCCAATTTTGGTCTTAAATGCAGGGCCAACTGTCAAGTTCCTTACCTTCTCCCCTTTTCACTTACCTCCACCATTTTTGCAGTAATGCTACGATCAGTTGTTTGTAATTTTGCATAGCGCAGACATTTCCATATATTTTTGTTAACTGCATGTGTGACATAACTCCACAAGTCCTATTTAGGATATAATTTACAAAGATTAATATATTTTTTGTGTGTGTAATTTTTTAACTGATGACCGAAGTCATCATGCAGGGGCCTGGCCTGCCACAAGGAATCGCTAGAGCGCGTTGAGCCAAATAAAGCCCCCCCGGCCAAACCCTCCCCTAACCTGGACGACGCTGGACCAATTGTGCGCCACTGATTATACCATTTTTAAACACTTTTTCCAAAAATGATGTTTTTTTTAATCAATTAGTATATTTGAGATTAAACTGATATTGCAACCAGCTTTCTATAGCTTGTTAAAAATAGTGATATTTTGGAGATTATTTCATTTTAAAATATGAATGAAGGAAAAAAAACAATTCTTGAACACGGGGTGAGACATCAGATTTAAGTAAAGTTGGATTAAATTGTTTTTTTACTCATCTATCTACACACAATACCCAATCATGACGAAGTAAAACAGGTTTTTAGACATTTTTGCAAATGTATATCATTGTTTGATATCTCACTTACATAAGTATTCAGACCCTTAACTCAGTACTTTGTTGAAGCACCTTTTGGCAGCGATTACAGCCTCAAGTCTCCTTGGTTATGACGCTACAAGCTTGGCACATCTGTATTTGGGGAGTTTCTCCCATTCGGGTCATATCCTGCGAGAGATAGGGTTGGCCCTGTCCGGAGGTATCGTCGGACAGGGCCACAGTGTCTCCCGACCCCTCCTGTCTCAGCCTCAAGTATTTATGCTGCAGTAGTTTATGTGTCCTGTGGGAATTGAAGTATGCTCCCTCTAATGCTCGCTCGCTCTCTCTCTCTCTCTCTCTCTCTCTCTCTCGCTCTCTCTCTCTCTCTCTCTCTCTCTCTCTAAGCCCTAGGACCAGACCATGCCTCAGGACAACCTGGCCTGATGACTCCTTGCTGTACCCAGTCCACCTGGCCGTGCTGCTGCTCCAGTTTCAACTGTTCTGCATGCGGCTATGAAACCCTGACCTGTTCACCGGACGTGCTACCTGTCCCAGACCTGCTGTTTTCAACTCTCTAGAGACAGCAGGAGTGGTAGAAATACTCTGAATGATCTGCTATGAAAAGCCAACTGACATTTACTCCTGAGGGTCTGACCTGTTGCACCCTCGACAACCATTGTGATTATTATTATTTGACCCTGCTGGTCATCTATGAACATTTGAACATCTTGGCCATGTTCTGTTATAACCTCCACCCGGCACAGCCAGAAGAGGACTGGCCACCCCTCATAGCCTGGTTCCTCTCTAGGTTTCTTCCTAGGTTTTGGCCTTTCTATGGGAGTTTTTCCTAGCCACCGTGCTTCTACACCTGCATTGCTTTATTTTGGGGGTTTTAGGCTGGGTTTCTGTACAGCACTTTGTGACATCAGCTGATGTAAGAAGGGCTTTATAAATAAATTGGATTGATTGATTCTTCTCTGCAGATTCTCTCAAGCTCTGTCAGGTTGGATGGGGAGTGTCACTGCACAGCTATTATCAGGTCTTTCCAACCACCCATAGACTTTTACCGAAACCACTCCTGCGTTGTCTTGGCTATGTTCTTAGGGTCGTTGTCCTATTGGAAGGTGAACCTTCGCCCCAGTCTGAGGTCCTGAGCACTCTGGAGCAGGTTTTCTTCAAGGATCTCTATGTACCTTTCTCCGTTAATCTTTCCCTCGATCCTGACTAGTGTCCCAGTCACTGCCTCTGAAAAACATCCCCACAGCATGATGCTGCCAACACCATGCTTCACTGTAGAGATGGTGCCAGATTTCCTCCAGATGTGACACTTGGTATTCAGGCCAAAGAGTTCAATCTTGGTTTCATCAGACCAGAGAATCTTGTTTCTCACGGTCTGAAAGTCTTTAGATGCCTTTTGGCAAACTTCAAGCGGGCTGTCATGTGCCTTTTAATGAGGAGTGGCTTCCGTCTGGCCACTCTACCATATAGGCCTGATTGGTGGAGTGCTGCATGGATGGTTGTCCTTCTGGAAGGTTCTCTCATCTCCACAGCTCTGTCAGAGTGACCACCAGGTTCTTGGTCAACTCCTTGACCAAGGCCATTCTCCCCCGATTTCCCAGTTTGGCTGGACAGCCAGCTTTAGGAAGAGTCTTGGTGGTTCTAAACTTGTTCCATTTAAGAATGATGGAGACCACTGTGTTCTTGGGGACCTTCAATGCGGCAGAAATGTTTTCATACCCTTCACCAGATCTGTGCTTTGACACAATCCTGTCTCGTGCTCTACGGGCAATTCCGTCGACCTCATGGCTTGGTTGTTGCTTTGTCAACTGTGGGACCTTATATAGACAGGTGTGTGCCTTTCCAAATCATGTCCAATCCATTGAATTTACCAAAGCTGTACTCTAATCAAGTTGTAGAAACATCTCAAGGACGATCAATGGAAACAGGATGCAGCTGAGCTCAATTTTGAGTCTCATAGCAAAGGTTCTGAATACTTATGTAAATATGGTATTTCTGTTTTTCTAAAAACCTGTTTTCACTTTGTCATTATGGGCTATTGTGTGTAGATTGATGAGGATTTATTTTTTGAATACATTTTAGAATAAGGCTCTAACATACCAAAATGTGGAAAAAGTCAAGGGGTCTTCATTATATAAATAGGCACGTTTTAATTTTTGTCTGGCTTGCCGTTCCAAATGAAGTGGAATATTTTTAGGGAGGGTTAGGGAGGGTTTGGCCGGTAGGTACTGTCTCCTTTCCACAGCGACACAGGCTGCTGTTCTCAACCTCACACCCAAACTGCCTTCCAATCACAGACTATCCTGAGGAGCCCAGAACACTGTAACAGATAAAGCATCAAAAGGAGACAAAGCGGGCCTCCAGAGTGGTGCAGTTATCTAAGGCACTACATCGTAGTGCTAGCTGTGCCACTAGAGATCCTGGTTCAAGTCCAGGCTCTGTCGCAGCCAGCCGCGACCGGGAGACCCATGAAGCGGCGCACAATTGGCCCAGCGTCGTCCGGGTTAGGGGAGGGTTTGGCCGGCAGGGATGTTCTTGTTCCATCCCGCATTAGCGACTCCTGTGGCTTGGCCGGGAGCAATGCACGCTGACACAGTTGCCAGGTGTACGTTGTTTCCTCTGACATATTGGTGCGGCTGGCTTCCGAGTTAAGCGGGCATTGTGTCAAGAAGCAGTGCGGCTTGGCTTGGTTGTGTTTCGGAGGACCCATGGCTCTCGACCTTCGCCTCTCCCGAGTCTGTACGGGAGTTGCAGCGATGTGACAAGACTGTAATATACCAATTGGATATCATGAAATTGGGGAGAAAAAAGGGTAAAAAAAAACACAAAAATTAAGAGAAGAATAATGAAGCCAAATCATCACTAAACACACCAGATGCTCTAGTATACACTAAAGAAATATTTAGTTATCCACAAGCTAATTTAATTCCTATCATTGATCGTGTAATAAACACAAATAATTTTAAAGAATATCTGTTCGTTTTTTGATTGCTTGGGCATAAAAATGTTAAAACAAAAGTTAAAAGGTGCAGTAAAAATGTGTGCAAATGATCAGTGTCACCTGCTGCTGGCTCCTCGGTAGGCCTGTGGCCCCTCCTGCTCCTGGGTCTCCTGGTGGAGCTGGGTGAGGATGAAGCGGTTCCAGCTCTGGATGAGATGGCCCAACGTGACCTTCCCCGTCTGCTCATCAGAGTCAGCAAGGATCAGACCCAGGGCAGACGCCTCCGGGATAGTTTGGAAAGCTCTGAGGAAATTACTGGCCTGTGAGAGGGGACAGTGGTTGCAATAAGTGAATGGCAATGGGAGTAGGCAGCAGGACGGTTTAATTGTGGTCAGTCAGTTCAGTGCATACATACACATTTTACAGTGCTCTATTACCACTCTATTACAACTCCATCAAACTGTCTTTATTACAACTCTGTTACATAAGCACACTACTACAGTGCTCTATCATGCAAAGAGTATGTTATTTTGTAGGGATAGAAAGATAGGCCATAGGACAGAGTGAGATGTGTCATGGCTATTGGTGACTACCTGACAGGGGTCTCCTCGTGACAGGTCTAGCATGTGGAAGAGGAAGCCCAGCTCACACGCCAGACAGAACTCCTTCTGACGCAGGTGGTTCTGGACCAGGCAGCGGATTGGCTCCAGGAAATACAACACCTAACAAATCAGACACACGAGGAAAATACTCACTGTTATTTGTAAATGGGAACAAATAATGAAATAATATACGAATAAACATGGATAAATCAACTGTATATTTACACTATATAAATGAACGCCACACATTTCCGATTCTCACCTGGATCATGCAGTTACAGTAAGCATTGGGAATGTGAGGTTCCAGGCCAGCAAACAGGGTCCTGTTATAATGTTTGAAGTCAAAGTCTTCCAGCCCAAGTTTGGAGTATTTAATGGTCACCTGATGGGCACAATCAAAGATGTAAGCTCTCATCATTGACACAACAAGCTAATCTGAAAACCACAATGAACCACATTGTGCTCATAACACAAATCCATACTGTTGAACCACACATTTCACATTTACAAGTAGATAACAATGTATGGGACACACCTTCCTGTATTTTTTGTGCACCATGTAGAGGTGTGGTTCTTCATCTCGACCAATAGGAGACTCAGGAACCCCCTAATTGTAGTTGTCAAAGTCCAGCTCCACCACCTTGTTCTTGTAAGGAACCTGAAATACAGCAAATAGGAAGGGATGTTTATACAAGCCAAGCATAGTTCAGAACCCAACTCTTTCTGAGACACAGAATTGGTGGATGATTGACATACCTGGTTCCGGGGACGGGTGCGAGGATTGGGGATGTAACCAATGAACCCGACAGTCTTCATCGTATGCAGGATCTCTGGGTCCACTGGGGGTGCTCGTCTGGAGAGAAAAAAGGTGAGAAATATTTGGATACTTACTGTTGGGGCTTTTTCAGCTGAAAAAAATATTATTTAGAAATATTTAACTTTCACACATTAACAAGTCCAATACAGCAAATTAAAGATAAACATCTTGTTAATCTACCCATCGTGTCCGATTTTTAAAATGTTTTACAGCGAAAACAACATATATTTATGTTAGATGACCACCAAATTCAAAAACACAGAGCGATATTTCACAGTCACAAAAGCATAAATATAGATAAAATGAATCACTAACCTTTGATTATCTCCAACAAAGACGGTGACATCTTGTGGAAGCCCTAGGAAGTGCATTCCCATCCATATCATCAAAGGCAAGAAGGTGACATATATACTAATGGTTAAGGATGTAAAAAAAAAAAAAAATAGTAACATCTTCCAAACACTGAGAAACATGAGTGGCCTTGGGCCTCTCTTGTTGTCCTTGCCTTCCCAGATATGTTCCCACAGAATAAGAAACGATTGGACTGCTGCATGATAGCTACCCCTGGAGCCTCGACCGTAAACTAGGCATAGGAAGGAAAGATCACAATATGTACAATTATTTACCAATTGAATCACTTATTTTTGAGAGACTATAGGCCAAAAATGTATTGCATCTTTAGAGTTAGGCCTATATTTTCACATGCTGGTGTCATGCAATATACCTTTTGTGTCTGCTGCACAGTATTAAGGTCAAATTCAAGCACATAATTCTGTAGTCCACCCATGAGCATTGTGTTGTTTTCTGTCATAAGCAGACTATGCATGTCAGCTCCCTCCTCCATTTTAAAATACACACATGAATTCATTAAGACAATAGCATTATACTGTACAGTATTCAAGATGCACATCCAAACTGATTTGAAACTATAACATGTTTCAACTAAATGTAGATTTTTGCAAGCATCCTTTCAGCACTCACCTTTGAACCTAAGTTAACATGGGTGTATGGTTTACATAATCTCTTCATTCAAAGACTCAATCATGGACACCCTTACTGTCAGTTGTGGCGGCTTTGCGTTATGTATTGTTGTCTCTACCTTGCCCTTTGTGCTGTTGTCTGTGCACAATAATGTTTGTACCATGTTTTGTGCTGCTACCAATTTTTTTTATATATACTTTTTTACCTTTATTTAACTAGGCAAGTCAGTTAAGAACAAATTATTTTTGACGGCCTAGGAACAGTGGGTTAACAGTACCTTGTTCAGGGGCATAACAACATATTTTTTTACCTTGTCAGCTCGGGGATTTGATCTTGCAACCTTTCGGTTACTAGTCCAACACTCTAATCACTAGGCTACCTTCCGCCCTGATGTTGTGATGCTGCCATGTGTTGCTACCATGCTGTGTTTTCATGTGTTGCTGCCATGCTAGGTTGTTGTCTTAGGTCTCTCTTTATGAAGTGTTGTGTCTCTTGTCGCGATGTGTGTTTTGTCCTATTTTTTATTTATTTTATTTTATCCCAGCCCCTGTCCCGTAGGAGGCCTTTTGCCTTCTGGTAGGCCATCATTGTAAATAAAAATGTGTTCTTAACTGACTAGCCTAGTTAAATAAAGCTTAAATAAAAATATAAATAAATCAGTAAGAACCACAATAATGTGAATTATCATTTGAAATCAACTCACAGGTAGTCGAACATGACAAGGCCTCCACGAGTTTGGCACTTGAGATTACTCATAGAGAGAAACAGAACCCCTGTCTCCATGCTCTGAATCTGACGAATATCATCAGTTGAGTGCGACTGGAAAGAAGAGTAGCAACCCATTGTGGGACCAAAGAAGGACATTCCATGCCCCTATGGAAAAAGAGAGTGGGGAAACAATTCTGTAACAATTCCATGGGGCGACGCACAATTGGCCTAGCGTCGTCTGGGTTATGGAGAGTTTGGCCGGTAGGGATATCCTTGTCTCATCGCGCACCAGTAACTCCTGTGGCGGGCCGGGCGCAGTGCACGCTCTGACACATTGGTGCGGCTGGCTTTCGGGTTGGATGCGCTCTGTGTTAAGAAGCAGTGCGGCTTGGTTGGGTAGTGTATCGGAGGACGCATGACTTTCAACCTTCGTCTCTCCCGAGCCCGTACGGGAGTTGTGGCGATGAGACAAGATAGTAGCTACTAACAATTGGATACCATGAAATTTGGGAGAAAAGGGTGTAAATTCTAAAAAATATATATAAAAAAAGAAAAAGACAAACAATACTGCGTAAATGTTGTGGAGTCTGATAACTCTGAGGAGGACATTTGGAAAAAATATCCAATCCTTAGGTAAAGCTGTACAGTGCAATATGATTGTCAATACAGATAATAGGCTGACTGGGGAGATTATTTCACACAGTCACAGTCCCACTATAGGAGCTACAACGCTAATATTTGCGTAAACTCTTCACAGTTGTGTTCTGTAGGTGTCACTGAGTAGAGTGATACCCCATTTCATTGTTTTCAGGCTGGTTGTATTGGTGCTAGCTAGGTACCAAGCTAAAGCTAGCTAGCTACCCCAGAAGTTACGGTCCAAAACAACATTTAGCAATTAAACTCTGTTATTTGACGTGTCAAATTAAAAGCTTACTTAACGTGTCAAATAGTGTTATTTGACGTGTATATTTTTTCACACGCAAGAACCCAGATGTTATACCCATAGCAACGATTAAAACATTCCCAAACCAGAAACCGTGGATTGATGGCAGCATTCGCGTGAAACTGAAAGCCCGAACCACTGCTTTTAACCAGGGCAAGGTGGCCGGAAACATGACTGAATACAAACAGTGTAGCTATTCCCTCAGCAAGGCAATCAAACAAGCTACGTGTCAGTATAGAGACAAAGTAGAGTCGCAATTCAACGGCTCAGACACAAGAGGTATATGGCAGGGTCTACAGTCAATCACAGATTACAAAAAGAAAACCAGCCCTGTCGCGGACCAGGATGTCTTGCTCCCAGACAGACTAAATAACTTTTTTCTCCGTCACTGCAGCCGACGTGAGTAAAACATTTAAACATGTTAACCCTCGCAAGGCTGCAGGCCCAGACGGCATCCCCAGCCTCGTCCTCAGAGCATGTGCAGACCAGCTGGCTGGTGTGTTTACGGACATATTCAATCAATCCTTATCCCAGTCTGCTGTTCCCATATACTTCAAGAGGGCCACCATTGTCCGACGTGAGTAAAACATTTAAACATGTTAACCCTCGCAAGGCTGCAGGCCCAGACGGCATCCCCAGCCTCGTCCTCAGAGCATGTGCAGACCAGCTGGCTGGTGTGTTTACGGACATATTCAATCAATCCTTATCCCAGTCTGCTGTTCCCATATACTTCAAGAGGGCCACCATTGTCCCTGTTCCCAAGAAAGCTAAGTTAACTGAGCTAAACGACTACCGCCCCGTAGCACTCACTTCCGTCATCATGAAGTGCTTTGAGAGACTAGTCAAGGACCATATCACCTTCACTCTACCTGACACCCTAGACCCACTCCAATTTGCTTACCGCCCAAATAGGTCCACAGACGACGCAATTGCAACCACACTGCACACTGCCCTAACCCATCTGGACAAGACGAATACCTATGTGAGAATGCTGTTCGTCGACTACAGCTCAGCATTTAACACCATAGTACCCTTCAAACTCGTCATCAAGCTCGAGACCCTGGGTCTCGACCCCGCCCTGTGCAACTGGGTACTGGACTTCCTGACGGGCCGCCCCCAGGTGGTGAGGATAGGTAACAACATCTCCACCCCGCTGATCCTCAACACTGGGGCCCCACAAGGGTGTGTTCTGAGCCCTCTCCTGTACTCCCTGTTCACCTACTACTGCGTGGCCATGCACGCCTCCAACTCAATCATCAAGTTTGCGGACGACACAACAGTGGTAGGCTTGATTACCAACAACGACGAGACGGCCTACAGGGAGGAGGTGAGGGCCCTCGGAGTGTGGTGTCAGGAAAATAACCTCACACTCAACGTCAACAAAACAAAGGAGTTGATTGTGGACTTCAGGAAACAGTAGAGGGAGCACCCCCCTATCCACATCGACGGGACAGTAGTGGGGAGGGTAGTAAGTTTTAAGTTCCTCGGCGTACACATCACGGACAAACTGAATTGGTCCACCCACACAGACAGCGTCGTGAAGAAGGCGCAGCAGCGCCTCTTCAACCTCAGGAGGCTGAAGAAATTTGGCTTGTCACCAAAAGCACTCACAAACTTCTACAGATGCACAATCGAGAGCATCCTGTCGGGCTGTATCACTGCCTGGTACGGCAACTGCTCCGCCCACAACCGTAAGGCTCTCCAGAGGGTAGTGAGGTCTGCACAACGCATCACCGGGGGCAAACTACCTGCCCTCCAGGACACCTACACCACCCGATGTCACAGGAAAGCCATAAAGGTCATCAAGGACAACAACCACCCGAGCCACTGCCTGTTCACCCCGCTATCATCCAGAAGGCGAGGTCAGTACAGGTGCATCAAAGCTGGGACAGACAGATTGAGAAACATCTTCTATCTCAAGGCTACCAGACTGCTAAACAGCAATCACTAACTCAGAAAGGCTGCTGCCTACATTGAGACCCAATCACTGGACACTAGTCACTTTAAACAATGCCACTCTAAATAATGCCACTTTAATAATGTTTACATATCTTACATTACTCATATCACATCTATATACTGTATTGAAACTCAATCACCGGACACTTTAATAAATTGATCACTAGTCACTTTAAATAATGCCACTTTAAATAATGCCACTTTAATAATGTTTACATATCTTACATTACTCATATCACATCTATATACTGTATTGAAACTCAATCACCGGACACTTTAATAAATTGATCACTAGTCACTTTAAATAATGCCACTTTAAATAATGCCCCTTTAATAATGTTTAAATATCTTACATTACTCATATCACATGTATATACTGTATTTTATACCGTCTACTGCACCTTGCCTATGCCGCTCGGCCATCGCTCATCCATATACTTATATGTACATATTCTCATTCACCCCTTTAGATTTGTGTGTATTAGGTAGTTGTTGGGAAATTGTTAGATTACTTGTTAGATTTGTGTGTATTAGGTAGTTGTTGCGCTATGCCGATCTAGCTGCCGAAGCACGGCATCATGGCTGGAACACAGAAGTCCGACCAGTGGAGGTGGGCTGCAGAGGTTTTGTGGCAACATCTACAACCAGACTGCTTAGAGACCTGGGAATTAAGGGCCAGAGCCAGCGTTCGGCAATCAAAGCTGAATCGGAGGCGGCAGAAGGCAGCAGTCAGTGGCTCTGGATGAAGAGGAAAGACCCCAGCTGGGCCCCGAAGTGAGAGGGCCAGGAGGTATGCGGTCAACAATGCTTGACTCAGGGAGGAGGACGCCCCTGCCATGCATAGTCCCATGGGATGTTGGCTATCAACAACAAGGCAACTCCTATGACTAATTGGGAATGGGACGCAAGCGTAGGATTGATCACCCTGTCGCTGGCCACCTTTGGGGAGGGTGTATAGTGTGAAAGGCCGAAACATCCTAGGAACCAAAGGTACACTACTGACAATGCGATGCCCAAATTTCACCAGGCTCACTGGAAGTGCTTGCACAAAGGATAGTAACATCTCATCCTGTGTTCTTGGAATTTGGGAATTGTTAGATTATTTGTTAGATATTACTGCACTGTTGGAACTAGAAGCATAAGCATTTCACTACACTTGCATTAACAACTGCTAACCATGTATATGTGACCAATAAAATTAGATTTTTGATTTGAATAGGCGTGGGTTTGAGTCAATTAGGCTAATTAAGACTTTTAGCTTAAAGACTTATTTTCTATAAAATTACCAAGCTCTACAAATTTAATAGGGTATGTGTATTTTGCACTGTTATTATTGTCATTCGAACACATTGACTACACTAACGTCAATAATAAATAGACAACATTTGTTAATTTGTCATTGGAAAATAGTCCAATGCCTTGCAAACATACTCTTTACTCTTTATCACCGTATGGCCATGCAAGACCGGAATTGTGAGCGGGGCTTAAGGGGCCTGCCACGCTCTACCGTACCTCATTGCCCGTCCAAATAAAATATTGAAATAAGTATAATTTATTTGACCGAGACGCGCACCAACAGAATGACGGATCAATCTCAGTTTAAGCATCCGAGCGAGCGAAACAGCCCCCCTCTGTCTCAGTAAGAATAGACCATGTATCTGATGCTGTCTGGATCAAAATAGTATGGCATGTCATACTATTTCTGGCCAGACAGCATGAGAAACATATAGAGGGCGCCGTTTCGCTCTCTCGGATGCTTTCGCCAGTGATATAGTTTCAGCAGAGGAAGAGGCGAAGCGAGAGGGCTCACTCTCGACAAATTCTGTCCAGTGTAAGCTCAATGCGTTTCTATTGGAATAATATGCAGACCTAACAAAGATTCCCATTGTTAGGGCGGAGGCATAAGCATCTCGTCATTATATAAAGATTTCTGGTTTCAGCCTTTTGCGAATTGGAAAAGAAAGTTGGCGGATGCACAGTTTACTGAAAATTGATGTTTCGACAAAATTATAGAATGACTCTTGTCTAAATCAAATAATTCAAAATACTTTATCAGGGAGCATGACTTAGCCACAGTGGATCATTAGCTTCTTTAAAAGTGTATTGATGTGGATTGTTTCAAATCACCAGTGTGTTTGGGAAGCCTACGATTTGGAGTGTGGGACAAATCTTTCCAACGCACCCGGCCTCGATAATCACCAAGCCGTGTGAAGGAGCAAAATATAATGATCTGATGATCCCATTTATCTTGTGGAAACGTCATTGCTTTCTGTCTAGTGCTCACTGGCACGGAAAACTGAGGGCCGGAGTAGGCTAATTGTTACAAGTTCGCTAGCGACAGCGTCCGGCCATAACAAGAGATGATTTTGATACAATGTTGCACTTCACTAGCAAAAGCTCAAGTCATGACATATAGAAAGGGAGACAGGCAGAGTACATATATTAATGTGATTGAAAGAACTGGAATTGTCTTCGGGATATGTTTGACTGTTTTATTTGTCCGTTTTAAGCCTATGTATTTTACTTAGTTGATGATGGAAGCCTCCATTTATTTAGCCGCCAATGGATCACAGTGTATCAATGTGTCCATATGGCAGAGGCTAGTGCTCTGGGCATAGTTTAATTTTAACTTTTAGATTTGATCATTTTACTATGATTAAACACGTGACAATGATTTTGAGAAACGAAAACGTTATTGTTTAAATTAAACTGTTCGAAGAAAATGCACATATAAAAATAATCATAACTGGCACGCAGATCGGTAGAAACTCACGAGCTGCCTATGTTATTTAGTCTTTCCTACTACATCCAATAAACGAATTGTGAACGCACATCAACTTGCTAAACGTCTCTTAATTGAGGTAAGTTGATTATCATCAGTATTCCGTAGCTATTGATAATGGTAGGGTGATGATAGAACTGAATTGAAGTAGGCTAGGCTAGCCTAGTTCTTGATGCTTTTGTGGGACCTTGGTAGTCAGACAGTTTTAAGTGGAATTTAAAAGTGCCTGCCGCAGGTAGGTTACTTAAACGGAATTTGTGTCAAACTTTCCATCATGTCTTGCAGGAGCTCAGTCGTTTGAAAACTGTGGAAAGAGTTGTCAAATGGCCAAGAGTACTGGTGGAAGCCACAGACAAATGTGATCCAACAAATCTAAGAGCAGATTGAACGGTAAATCACAACTCCCATTCTGTTGGTGGAATCCATGGACAAATGTGATACAAAGAAAATCTGATCATGAGTTAACTTGGACCAACAAGGTCAACAAGACACATACGTGGTCAATGGTTATACACATGCCCATTTTTCAGAATTTTTAAAGCACTAACCAGTTCCATCATTTGTCACACACAAAATATGAATTGGTTGAGAAACACTTACAAAATGAAGATGATTAGTAATATTTTGTCTTTTTACTAAGATCCATAAAGCCTTGCCTTAAGAAGATGGTTTCTGCTCTGAAGAACTACACGGTAGTATTTGGGATAATTAGTCAGTTCAATAGTAGCTGTACAAAAGTTGGAGAGAAGTTGAACAAAGTAGTGGAAGAAGTCCTTTTTCAAATGGGGGTAAGTCCAGTGTATTTGATGTCTGAATCTACTGATTTCAATATCTTATTGACTGAGGTGCTGCATATCCTTACTCTAATTGATTTGTAGGAGCCCTGTCCTGATTCAGAAGAGAATTGGTCAAAAGTGAACAGCTGGGAAGAGCCAGGACTGTGTCGTGACAATATTGAGAAGCTGTTCTCCTTCTCCATCCTCATGGCTCGGGTCTTTGCCCCTGGTGATCCTGCAAAACACATAATGAATTCAACTAAATATTGTATCTAGAGCTGGGAAACAGGTCACAATTGATTTGTCATCTGTGATCTGTTTCAGTATCAGTATTAGATAACTTAGTAGTAGATAGACATCTAAATTCATTGTATGATCAATTTGGTCAAATAGTCAGAAAAGACAAGTAACTGTTATGGTGTTGTGGTTATTAAATGTTTATGAAACATTTAAAACACACTTATGTATCTGCCTGTGTTCCACTATGGAACAGTTGTTTATAACTAGGAATGTATTTATATTTAAATGTATCCATATTAATGTATTAGCATTTTTATCAAATGTAATTGTGAAGTAACTTAACATTTATTAAAATATGTATTTAATTTTTGTTAACACATATTTATCTGCCAATATAATATTTTTTAAACAAAGTGTATTTATATTCTTGTATACCGTTCTCCACGTGTCAAATTGCAAAAAAATAAACAACTAACTTTTATCTGTTGTTGTTGTGTCTATAACATGTGACTAATTTTGCCTTTGCATCTACTGTAATAATAAATATCATTCAACAGCTGAGAAAAGAGGAATAATCTATGCTGGGGATGCTGGGGAGGTCATAGAGGAATCCCTGATGGCTGTTACACGATTTCCCAAACTGCAGTCAAGCAATGAACTACAGAAGAAGGAAGCTGTGCTTTCCTAAAACAATCCTCTTATTCCGCATGAAGGTGCACAGCTTCCTATTGTAGCCTCATACTTCAATATGTCGGTGGCTGTGTAATGCTGACTACAATTCCGTCAAATAATGATTACGTAATGTTGACATTACGGAATGTTGTACTCACTTTCCCAAAAAAAGGAACGTGCACTCAGTGCACATGAGAGAACGAATACAAGGAAGTTTGGTTTATGACTCCTCCCTTCGTTGAATGGGCAGATCTCTAAACAGGGCTAGTTAAAAATCAGATTGACATACTGGTTTTATGGAAACAAAAGAAACAGGGCTAGTTAAAAAGCAGATTGACATACCGGTTTTATGGAAACAAAAGAAACAGGGCTAGTTAAAAAACAGATTGACATACCGGTTTTATGGAAACAAAAGAAACAGGGCTAGTTAAAAAGCAGATTGACATACCGGTTTCATGGAAACAAAAGAAACAGGGCTAGTTAAAAAGCAGATTGACATACCGGTTTTATGGAAACAAAAGAAACAGGGCTAGTTAAAAAGAAGATTGACATACCGGTTTCATGGAAACAAAAGAAACAGGGCTAGTTAAAAAGCAGATTGACATACCGGTTTTATGGAAACAAAAGAAACAGGGCTAGTTAAAAAGCAGATTGACATACCGGTTTTATGGAAACAAAAGAAACAGGGCTAGTTAAAAAGCAGATTGACATACCGGTTTTATGGAAACAAAAGAAACAGGGCTAGTTAAAAAGCAGATTGACATACCGGTTTTATGGAAACAAAAGCTTTTAGATGCACATTTCATGGTTCAGCAAAAGTATATATATTTTTGCATTACATCTGAATTAATATTTAGAATACCAGTAGCATATTGTGAGGCACATTTTACACTCGGAACGATCTAGAAGAAAAAGAAACGCACACCTATTAAGGCGAGGTGCTGGCTAGCGGAGTGGAACACCTATTAAGGCGAGGTGCTGGCTAGCGGAGTGGAACACCTATTAAGGCGAGGTGCTGGCTAGCGGAGTGGAACACCTATTAAGGCGAGGTGCTGGCTAGCGGAGTAGAACACCTATTTAGGCGAGGTGCTGGCTAGCGGAGTAGAACATGTGAAAATAAAAGAGAGCCGCACACTAGGAGCTCAGATGCAAACATTTAATTACCAACGTTTCGACAGCCAAGCTATCTTCATCAGGGTATAGTCACAAACACTGCGGGATGACTCGTTTATGTAGTGTCGAAAGACACAGGTGTCTGTAATCATGGCCAAGAGTGGCCTAATATCATCGGTTAATTATCAAATATTAAAATGTCATACAAAGAACAGCATGCAAACAACAAATGGATAGCATACGATCATAGATTAATTTGACTACATAAGTTTACAAACAATTACAATGGCAAAGTCACAATAATCACAAGAATGGTTTCAGATCAAAGTCTACGTTGAGACCGAAGGGCGCAAGGGTCTTTAAGTTAAAGATCCAGGCAGCCTCTCGTTTAATAATAAATTATCAAATTATTTTGGGGTGGTAAATCAGAGTGTACTAATTGGTCTCTGAGATTTCTGCCCAGCGAGAATACGACCAAGGGAAGGTCCGAAAACACATTACCGAGACTATCATCGGATTTTAGGATGTGCCAATGTTTGTGAACAATTCCCTTTATTTGTTCAGAGCACTTTGAATAGCGGGTAGTTAGAACACAAGAAAGCGTCTTTTTGCGAGACTGACCTTGAAAAAGGTCATGTCTCGTTTTGTTTTGAATTTTCTCAATGGCAATATTAATCTGATCATTCTTGTAGCCCCTCTCCTTGAACTTTCTTTGCGTCTCAGCCATATTTCTGTCGAAATGTGATTGTTTTTTGCAAATTATTTTGATTCGACAGAATTGGCTGTAGGGCAAACTATTTTTCAAGGGAAGTGGGTGACAACTATCAGCCCTCAACAAACTGTTACGATCAGTAGGCTTCCTGTAAAGATCAGTGTATAGAACATTATCTTCACACAAGATCAGAAGATCAAGAAAACTGATTTGACGTGTGTCAGATTGCATAGTAAATCTCAAATGATCAGAACAGGAGTTAAGAAAAGCATAGAATGCCTGGAGCTGTTTTGCATCACCCCTCCATAGAACAAAAATATCATCAATATACCGTTTCCAAATATTGATGTGAGGCAAGAAAACATTTTTGAGAGGATTGAAAATAGACTGTTTCTCCATGTAACCCACATACAAATTAGCATAGTTATGAGCCATGGGGGATCCCATAGCAGTATCATTCGTCTGTATAAAGAAACCATTTAGAAACATGAAATAGTTATGCGTGAGTACTATTTCAGCCAATATTATAATGCATGCACTGGAAGGTAGTTCTTTAGGGTCACGTTGCAGAAGAAAATGTTCCATAGCTTCAATACCGCCCTCGTGTGGAATATTTGTGTATAACGACTCAACATCAAAAGTAACTAACAAGGTATTCTCAGGGAGAGGATCAAGAGATTCAATGATAGAGATCATACTGCTGGTGTCCTTTACAAAGGAGGGGAGCTGTTCTGCGAGTGGTCTAATAAAAAAAAGTCAACAGTAGTAGATAGAGGGGCCGTTACTGCATCAATGCCCGCTACAATAGGGCGCTCTGGAGGTTGTGTAACATTCTTGTGTAATTTCGGCGTATAGAAAGTGACAATTTTAGGGTGTTGAATAGCCAAAAAAACATGTTCTTTTTTGGTTATCTGACCAGAACTTAAATACACATCTAGGACAGTAAAGATAGTATTCTAAAATTGGGAAGTAGGGTCACTTCTGAGTTTCTTGTAAAAGGTGTTGTCAAGCAGCTGTCTATGACACTCATGTACATAAACTGTCCTATCCATGAGTACAACCGACCCACCCTTATCAGCAGGACGAATAAGGACTGACGTATCGGATTGTAAATCAAGCAAAGCTTGTTTTTCATCCTTAGGTAAATTATGGAAAGATCTGGACCCCTGTTTATTCTTAAGGAGATGTTCAACATCATTTCCCACAATTCTGCAATATAGAGTGATTGCGATTGGCTGGAGGTATAAAATAACTCTTGCTTCTAAAAGGAGTCGGAGTATGTGTAGGAGAGCAACCTACTGGTTCAATAGAAGTGTCAGAATTAGGGGAGCTAAAGTATTCCCTTAAACGGATGTTTCTAAAACACTTAAACATGTCTACCTTAACATCAAAATCGTTGCACTGGGTTGTAGGCACAAAAGATAACCCTTTATTAAGCAAAGAGACATGGGCAGGGCTCAATATCTTGCTTGATAAATTAAAGACACTCAGTCCCGTGGGTTCTGGGACCGTATGAACGGTCTCCTCTGCCTCTGATAGTCGTTTCTTCTTACCCCGTCTGGTGCGGAATCTCGTCGATGCGCGTGCCTGCGGCCACCTCCGCCCTTCCGTCCGTCCAGTCTCTCGTTGAATAAAAAACTACCACTGGAAGCCGATGAGGCGCTGGTTGTAGAGCGTTGATCAGACAAGGGTGGATCGAAGTAAGCGGCATTCCTCCTGCGTCTGTCATGGAGAGGGGGAGCAGGACCTCTTTTGTCAGGGTTTCTCCAGAAGTAGACTTTGCCATCGGCATTGTCTTTTTTGTCTTGGTTGAAATTCTTGATTTTAAGTTACTTTATTTCTGTAGACAACTTGTCCTGGAGCGCTTGGTAAGTTTTCATCAGTTCATTGAATATGCCATCATCATTAACAGCTATTTGTAGAGCTGTGCGTTTGTCTTTAATCGTGTTATCCATTTCAATAAAATCCTTCTTCAACAATTAATGTCATTAAATCAATAGAGCATTTGTTCAGGATGGCACACCAGCGCTCACAGAAATCATCTGTGTGCTGTCCCAATGATGGTTCTTTTTGCTACCTGAGTCCCCGTTTCACATTTTACACTCAGAACTACACTTTTAATAGCCTATATTTGTTTAAATAGATGGACTATGAAATGTTTGGTAGGGCAACAGAGGACAAGGGGGATCGTTTTATTTTAAAATATTATCAACAACCACCATTTGAATACAATGATTTTGTATTTTCTTTTTCCCTTTTAACATTGGGTAAAAATATGTTTAATGTATATTTGGATTTTCTGTCCACTCATAATAACGTTATTATAACGGAAGATTTATGATAAATGACGTGGAACCATTAAAGCTAATCCAAAACGAACAGGGGCGGGGTTGAACATGTTTAGGGATTTCCTGGTTACAACATAAGGTGAGTTTCTAACTAGCTAGGTGAGTTTCTAGCTACATTGTCAGGAAAGTTTGATATAAAATGCTAAATGTAATGGATTAGCACATGAGTTGACAGAATCTGTAGATTAAGTAAGTAGATTTTTCAGATGCATCTACGTTTTCACGGCGCAAACAACTGTTGTTATTTAGTTAGCTAGCTAGTAACGTTAGCTAGTTTAGCCAGTTAATCGACTGTAGTGTTTCCAGTAGTTAAACTCGTCTATATCGTAAAGATCCATGAAAACAAGAAAGAGCTTTTTGGTCTTAATTGAAGGTTAGGGTTTGGCATAATGTTAGCAGTGTGGTTACGGTTAAGAATCATATTTTAAGAAGATCAGCTGTAGAAATAGGCTGGGTTTATGACTTTGTGGCTGTGGTAACTAGTGACGACCCGAGTGTAATGGCCAAATCAGGCCTAAAGTTGCTTGAGCTACTTAGTCAGATGAGTCAAAGCTAGACCCACTTGCTATATATTCACAACAAGGTATTAGCTAACGTTAGTTTTAGACTTATCTTAATTAGTCTGTGAGGGAAGCATTATGGCTGTGGGGATCAGTGGCAAAATTTCTGGAATTCTCAGTTTCCCAAATCCACTTTGATTGGAATTGGAAAATATTTACAAAATGTTAATAGCTAGCTACCTACAATAATAGTATGCAATCAAATATGGTCACTCACCTGGCCTAGTGGCTTACTGGGAATGAGAACTAGGCTAGATTTCTACTTCCCCTTGACATCAACTTTCTGTATCTGACATCTTCTCTTGTTGTGATCTGTGAAATGAGTAGTTGAGGGAACTCTGTGAAATATGCAAATTATGTACTCATTCTCCTTTTATTTTGTAACATTTTAGGATAATTTAATTCTAGATTTTCTGTTAACACCATTATCTGGCGAGGGACAAGCCATAGGCCCAGTTCCTTTAGATTCCTTTCCTCTATTAAGCATCAATGTTTTCTGTATCAAGCCTGTATCAAGCTTCAATGTCCAATGCTCATCATGTGTAATCCTCCCGTTCCCTCAAGATGAATGTGGGCGTGGCTCACAGTGAGGTAAACCCCAACACGAGGGTGATGAACAGCAGAGGGATCTGGCTGGCCTACCTGTTGTTGGTCACCGTGCTGCACGTCGTCCTGTTGAGCATCCCTGTCCTCACGGTGCCTCTTGTCTGGACCCTCACAAATGTCATCCATAATTTGGTCAGCCCAAGTATTTATAGTTTGTTTATCATTTTTCCAATCAAATGTTCTAATTTAAATACATTTCTATTTCAACTACATAATGAAAAATGAGGGCTTGTATTATGACATTGTAATGACTAATGAGTGTGTCTGTTGATCTAATAGAGGTGTGTTTATGCGTGATCTGTCCACCACAGGTGATGTACTTATTTCTGCACACGGTAAAGGGCACTCCTTTTGAGACACCGGACCAGGGCAAAGCTCGCCTACTCACACACTGGGAACAGATGGACTACGGCATTCAGTTTACATCCTCACGCAAATTCCTCACCATCTCACCCATTGTGCTGTAAGACTGAAAATCTGTACATACTAGATTTTGTTATGTTAAGTTTTCCTTATGGCTTGCAATGATAAATTAATGTGGAAGAGTAACTATTTAATTATTGCATCCTTGTTTGTTATGAGCATTGAATAATAACCCTAAACTAGCTGTTAATTCTTCAGGTATATTCTTGCCAGTTTCTACACCAAGTACGATGCCACACATTTCCTGGTCAATACAGGCTCTCTCCTCAGCGTCCTCCTTCCAAAGCTGCCCCTGTTCCATGGAGTACGAATATTTGGGATCAATAGGTATTGACTAACACAGGTGGATAATATCAGATTTATATTCTATTTATGTGTACTTTACTTGTGAGGTCCAGAGGCGGAAGTGAATAAGAAATGTTTGGTAACTTTATGAGCTGTTTGAAGGGCATTGTTGTTTTTATTGCACAGTTCATTTTCGCTCTGTGACTAAAAACAAAGAACCAAAATGCACTGAACGCCAAGCTATATGATTAAGAGTTACTGAGTGCCTCTGCTTTATTTCATTTAATTTATTTTCGTTATATGACATTCATGATGTATGTGTGCAATGTGCTTGTATCCTCAAACCATTACTTTCTCTTTTTGTCAGATGACATGTATTTGACGTTGGTTTCTAGAAAGAGCTATATTGTGAACGTCATCACCTTCAAACCTAAGTCTTTATAGGATGACTTGTATATGTCCACACATTGGAATGTGTGATTACATAGTTTAGGATAGTGGCATCTATATAAATCTAATGTTGGATGTCATACAAATTGAATGTTGCCAGTCTTTGCAGTGCCTTAAATGTTTCACTTGGCTGATACATTTTTTCCATTTAGTTTGGTAACAATCAATCCATGTGATGACACTTATTGGAGGTCAATGTCCATGTGAGCATTCTCAATAAATTATAGTGTCTAATAATAAACTTTCAATATCAGGATTGATTTGTCAGTGTAAATCTAAATACTTTGTATGGAAATTTGGGGTACATCCCGGGGCATACATCATTGTCATTTTGTGTACAAACACAAGTGTAGCAAATTAATAGATACACCCAAGACAAAGAAAATTGTTGCATTGATTGTTCTCATCTAATTCCATAATGCTCCAAGTGTGAAACCTAAGGGGAGTGTTCAGCAGTGAGTGACAACAGCAGCACAGGAGTAAAGTGACGTTGCAGGGGACTGAGGGGTCAGACCATCATGTAAATTCTCAGATTACCTGTGTAGGCGTGGCTGTGAGGATTCTGGGGAACTCCACACACTTTATATGAGGCCTGTGTGGAGGAATATACCAATTCCTATGATGTGCTGATAGACTGGAGGGATGCCCCCCCCCCCCCCCCCCCAAGACTATGACCATGTTTTCATTGGAGTGATGAGGTTAGGTGGTGTGCTTGCTCTCTTCTGGGGGAAGTAGCATAGGGGAAATGGTGTCTTGGATAATAATTTGACTATGCTGTCAAACATACCATTTTTTTAAACCTGGGTCACATTTTCAAAGGTAGTGTAAATCAAAAGTGTTGCACCACCTGGCTTGTGAATTGCAGCTAACAGGAATCCATAATGAAAACCTGGTAATGTTGAAGGCTGTCAAGGTAGAAATTAGAGTTAGACAAGCGGGGATGTTTGTCCCAAAATACCAGAGGATACCCAATGATGACCCTAGTCATCTTTGAATATCAGCCTGATACCAAGTAGCCATACCTCCTGGATACCATATACAGGGGTGTAAAGTACTTAAGTAGTACTTTAAAGTATTTTTACTTAAGTAGTTTTTGGGGGTATCTTTACTGTATATATTTTGACTACTTTTACTCCACTACATTCCTAAAGGAAATATGTACTTTTGCCACCCATACATTTTCCCTGAAACCCAAAAGTACTCATTACATTTCAAATGTTCAGACAGGACAGCAATATCGTCCAATTTACACACCTATCAATATAATGCGTTGTCATCCCTACTTCCTCTGATCTGGCGGACTTAACACAAATATTGTGTTTGTAAATTATGTCTGAGTGTTGGAGTGTGCCCGTCTGTAAAAAATAAAAAATAACATTTGGGCTGTCTGGTTGCATTTACTTTTGTTCAAGTATGACAATTGAGTACTTTTTTCACCACTGTACTTAAGTATGTTTAAAACGAGATACTTTGACCTTTACTCAAGTATTTTTTTACTGGGTGACACTTTTACTTTAGTCTTTTTCTATTAAGGTATCTTTACTTTTACTCAAGTATGACAATTGAGTACTTTTTCCACCACTGACCAGATACATGTAGATATCTCCATTTACAACCATATTACCTGATGATTAGCCAATCATTTACCCTAAAACCAGCTAATAAAGCAATAGGTACTCGAAAATGGTTCTACTTCCAGTTTTTTTATTTTACAACCATTGATTTGATGCATGCCTTTGAACTACTACATGCAAAAATCACCACGCCGGTATTGACTATGGATATAAATAGCATTGTTAGACACAGATTTCCATCATTATTGACAGAATTTCTGAGTATAGGTTTTTGTCTGAAGTATCCTAGAAGTTTCAAATAAAGCTGCATGTTCCTGGATGTTCCTTTATGGTTTCTATGAAACCACAACTCCTTATAAAACTAGAGATATTTTCCCCAAATTATAAAATAAAATATTCAGTTTGGACATCATTTTCAGAAATCTGTGCACTTACTCATCAGTAAAACTTGGGGGATTTCATGTAACTGTCCTAGAGAAGCTTGAGAACCACTGAAATAAAATTAGGTGGGTAAAGATACGTCTATGCTGCAAGTAATCAAACCAGAAAACTGAAGTACACAGTATATAGATAAAGAAAAGGTATATTGCACCCGCTGTTGTTTGTGTAGAGTAGTTTCAACATAACTCATACAGACTACATCATTCTTTTGAGGGTTTTCTACTCTGTATTCCCCTTCTACAGGCAACAGGCTAGTGGAAATGTCTCAAGATTAAGTGGCGTTTTACAATATCATGAATTTATTAACATCCACATGATTATTTACAGTTTCAACCTTTTAGTTGATAAAGAACAAGATGGACAGGGTGGTCCTGATCCTAGATCAGCACTCCTACTGAGAAGCTTTGGCCCAGATCTGTATAGGTATATGCAAGACAAATTACACAACATAATACAGAATTGCAGCCAGGATACTAAAGTACAATATCTCACAGTATAAAAAATATTATCCATTTCAACACGTTTTGTCTAAAATAAAAATAAAATAAAGGCAATGCTTGTGGTATGAAACCTAGAAATCTCAGTACAAATAAAACAAGAAAAAAGATTCAAGTTAAAAATAACTAACAACCATTTTGTGATGTGTCACACACGTCAAAGAACGATTAAACTACTTGCAATGATATCCTTAAACATTACATATATAAATGGTATCCTTAAACATGAGTATATATATATATATTATATATACACACACACACACACACACATACTCAATCAATGGCTGTTAACATGCTGCTTCAAATACCAAAATACACTGAACAAATATGTAAACACAACATGTAAAGTGTTGGTCCCATGTTTCATGAGCTGAAATAAAAGATCCCAGAAATTTTCCATATGCACAAAAATCTTATTTCTCTCAAATTCTGTGCACAAATTTGGTTACATCCCTTTTAGTGAGCATTTCTCCTTTGCCAAGAGAATCCATCCACCTGACAGGTGTGACTTATCAAGAAGCTCATTAAACAGCATGATCACTACACAGGTGGAACTTGTGCTGGGGACAATAAAAGGCCACTCTAAAATGGGCAGTTTTGTCACACAACACCACAGATGTTTTGAGGGAGTGTACAATTGGCATGCTGACTGCAGGAATGTCCACCTGAGTTGTTGCCAGAGAATTGAATGCTGATCTCTCTACCATAAGCCACCTCCAACATTGTTTTAGAGACTCTGGCAGTATGTCCAATCGGCCTCACAACCGCAGACCACGTGTAACCATGCCAGCCCAGGACCTCCACATCTGGCTCCTTCAACTTCAGGATTGTCTGGGACCAGCCACCCGGACAGCTGATGAAACTGAGGTGTATTTCTGTCCGTAATATATCCCATTTGTAGGGAAAAACTAACACGGATTGGCTGGGCCTGGCTCTCAAGCAGCCCACCCATGGCTGCACCCCTGACCAGTCATGTGAAATCCATAGCAGAGGGGCTAATGAATTTATTTCAATTGACTTATTTCATGATATGAACTGTAACTCAGTAAAATGGTTATAGTTGTTGCATTTATATTTTTGCTCAGTATACTAACTTATTCCCAACAGATGTCAGCTATGAAATCATTTCCTGTTTACGTCAACGCGTTTCACAACGCAAAAAGTCAGTTATTTAACATCAAAAATAAGACCAAGAAAACATTTTTACATTAAAACATCTCCAAAATTGTGCCCTGGCCATTTACTAATGAGGAAAGATAGCAAAATAATGTTCGGTCATTGCTCCCAGAAAATGAAATGCCAAACATTCTTAGTCTTCATAAACTTGACGAATGACTTAGCAAGCTGATTTGCAAGAATATTCTGATATAACTTTATTTTTTTAGAAAGACTAGCATGAAATGTGCATTGTCTAATTGACTCAATAACCAAAACCCATACTGTACCCAAGCTTAGCTTTCTTAATGAAATCGAAAATCTAGTTATTTCTGCTTGTTTATCAATGTTAGCTAGCTACCTCATTAATCCTGCTTTGTAGTATACCCCTGCGGTCAAGTTTCTCAGCTGAAATTAAAACACTGGGATAAATCCAAACTTTATAAATATGCCCCTAACTCGAGGGAGTTCTCCACATGAATTAGATTTACATTTTCAGTTCAGTACATTGCACTCAGGGCCTGGCTTTAAGTGTCAATTTACAAAACTGGTGGTTGCCATCAGCAATCTACAGTAGGATCTATGCCTCAACTTAGATGCAAGACATTCTCACAGGCATACTAATGCCAAGATTCCACTATCTCCTGGTGATTCATGAACACCTGTCTTCGGGTTGGAGGAGAGCTGTGAGGGTTAAAGGCCAGTCAGCACTTTGCTCCATCAACCTTGCTGCTACAGGGAAAAACACCCATCTATGCATCATCACAAGACTCTGTCATTCCACCCAAGGTCTCCTCTTTTCAAACCGTTCACCATATTCTCCTCATCATTGTCCTCATCCGTGTCAAAGAAATCATCCTCAAAGAAGGATCCATATTCCTGTGCATGCACAGAAACCTCATTTGATATCAGGTGAGGTGAGCCCTCCACAAAATCTGCAAACCTGTGGATCAGACAAAGCATTTTCTTTATTCCAAGCTACTATACCACACTGACACACATTTTTAGTTAAAACAATGAATGGGAAAGAGACAGTTATATGACTAGTTGACCTAAAAAGACAAACATCACCCCCAGACCAGAAGCTAGCTTTTCGATCCAGCAGTAGCCAATGTACATTTGACTTGTTTAGAGCACAGACAACCAGGGGTTAATACCAGATTATTAAAAGCAGAATGAACATCATTAGTCAGTATTTCGATGCAACAACGGTCTGTCACCTTTTTGGGGACTGAAGTCGAGAGACTGTCTTCCAGGTGCTGAAGTCTGGACTGCTGCAGTACTTTCTCAGCTCCTCCAGGGCATGTTGCGTCTCCTCCTCCCCCTGTTTCTGGAACTCTTCTTCAGTCAGCAGTCGACGAGGCTCTGGCTTCCAGCGTAGAGTTGGCTTGACCTTACTGCACAAGAGGATTGTACACCATAACAGCAGCCGACAACATGTCACTTGACACCAATACAGGAATGTACACATGTTACCTGGAGAGTAGTACTACAAACTAACACCTACTGCCATGCAAGAAGGAGCAATGAAACAGGGTACTCCAGGTTCTTAGAGCAGAATGTAGCAATGATGGTGGCCAACGCCACTTGCTGAACCTGGATACCAGCATAGATCAGCAGCAGGCCAAAAAACTGCAGCGTCCAGGACAGGATATTGATACTCCTCTCCTCCACAAGAGGGCCATGACGATAGCACACAGCAAAACTGATAAACCCAACAACTGCAGCATAGCCTAGGGCACACAGACAAACAATTCATGTAACTGTTCCTATTACAAACTTGGAGCAATGGTTGTGAACTAATAACAGATGTTAAAAGTTTGAGAGGCAATGTAGTTCTCAGAGTTTGTTGTGATTGTGTTTAATACAATCAATATTTACCAAAAGCCACGTGCCAGTGCTCTTTCAGAATCAGCTGCAGGTTCCTGAACACAAGCTGGATGACGTAAACAGAGAAGGACCAGCCACCAACTATCACCACGTAAAATGGGCTTTTCTGAGAAAAGAAAAAGATGATATGGGTTGTGAAATCTAAACATATATTTGTATGACTCTCACACACATTATAGAAATCAGAAAGGTCACCAAAACATTAACTATCTGGGTACTCTGACTTGTTATTGCTTTGTTCAAATCAAACTGTTAGTAGTGGGTGTGATTAGCTATGAGACTGATATAGAAGTTTTGACTTCTTACCTTTGGCAAAAACCGTGCCATGATGAAGATGAGAATGATGAGGGAGGCAATCATACCTGTGCTCATGCCAGCAGAGTAATAGAATACCTGACTCCTGTTAGATAGCAACAAAAAAACATAGCCAATATTATCTGGACCATGTCATTTATATAGAGGGGGTAAAATGTGAACACAATCCATTTAGTTACCTGCTGAGCGAGTCAGCAAAGATGAACAGCAGCACTCCAGCCAAGAATGTCACAAATAGGAAAATGTCGAACTCTGTGGGAGTGAAGCACAGACAGCAAAGATAACACAAAATGAATGGGTAATAGACATGTAACTAACTAAGCAACCCCACCTTTCCCTTTACTTACTTCGTGTGGGCTTTACAGTGTATATTGCTACAGGGTCGATGGGTTTGATCTTGAAGCAGGTCTTTGGGCTGAACAGGCTGATGCTGAGGGTGGTTTCATTGGTCTGCTCATGCATTAGGTACTGCACCAGACCCCAGACACTGAAATGTTCTAGCTCCTGCAGCTTCTCCTCATCCTCCACAACAGTTACCTTCAGCTGTTTTGAGCTCCATACTCGAACCTATCGGCAATACAACACAAGTATTAGCTACACCCAAATACACACACACACATACATACATACATACATCTTTAAAATAAGAGACTTATCATCGAACCCTGAGGTCCGATCTGTTTGTGCCATCATGCCAACCCTTTTGTCACTCTAGCATTGGACATGACAAGAGCACAAATAGACCTGGGAAGAAAAAAATTGTTCTCTTGCCTGGATTCTTGTCCATGTTTCCTTCCAACCTGGGACAATGGGGTTGAGATAGCAGTAGTGATTTGACCCTGTTTTGGCAGACTCTTGGCCATCTTTGATATTGACTATGTTGATCTTACTTCCTGTGAGAATGATAAGATGTTAGGGTCAGCTTCGTGCATTTACTATCCAGCAAATCAAATTGTATTTGTCAAATGCACAGGATACAGCAGGTATAAGCAGTACAGTGAAATGCTTAACCAGCTAGCAAACTCTCCTCAACAATGCAGTAATATTAAATCACAAGTCAGCACGGACTGTATTCACCAGTAAACTTCTGTATGCTTTACACATCTGCTAGCAAACCAACTAAAGCTGGACATTGGCTTTCATAGGACTGGACTTAGCTAGTTATCCAGCTAGTAGTAACTACTACTAGCAAGTGGTAACTAACGTTACTACTAGGTTATGTAACGTTAGTGAGCCACCAGAAATAAACCACGAACTATTTGGCTAACGAGGTTAGCTGACTAGCTAGAAAAGCAAGCTGACGTTGTGGAAAGTGAAGGGCGACACCAGCTGGCTTGCTAACTAGTTTCTGGTAACAGCTCAACTTTCAATTAATCTCTTAGAATTAAAATGTATTAGTTCATGTCTAATCACCTGGCTACTGACAGACTAGCTAACGTTAGCAGACTGGCTAGATAGTTCACCTGGGAGAGTTAACGTTTGCTAGCTCAGTTCATATAAGCCTTGTTAATGCCTTGGGTCTCAAGAACAACAGTAACTACGCTAGCTGGCCTCATCGTAAACGAAAAGTTCGCCTCTCACATTTCATATTGGCTATCAAATTCCCCGAACAAAATGACCTAGCTAGAAACAACTCTACCTGAGGTTGGTGGCGTACTTAATATACAAAAAAGCACAATTATAAAAACTATTTCGGAGAGAGGTCCATTTTTCCATTTCAGGAATCCCGCCATGACAGACGACTATATAGAAATCACATGGTTCTTGTTACAACAACTAACCAATCACATAAGTAAACTGTTCCGATACGTTGAAGATGCGAAAATGGCATGAATGTTTATGAATTTGTAAAAAAATATATATGGGAAATAAGACATTATGGGGTATATTTTCTAATTATGATGAGTTTATTTGAAATAATTTAGGTAAATAAATCACACGTCTTTGTGTGAAATAAATACGAAAGAAATCTCGTATGCATCACAATCCAGAAATGACAACATTTCCGGTTGTCTCTTTCTGCCACAGGAGGCCCTCCCCGTAACGTTAAAATAACTGCGGGAAAGCAGTGCCCGGCAGGCGAGGCAAACAAAGGACAGTGTGTGCCGGTTTCCAATGGCAGAGATGCAGCGTCTAATAAGCGTGACTAACAAACATTGAATAATGTCTCCCTGAACAAAAGGGATCAAATTAAAAGTAACAGTCAGTATCTGGTGTGGCCACCAGTTGCATTAAGTACTGCTCATGGACACCAGAGTTGTCAGTTCTTGCTGTGAGATGTTACCCCACTCTTCCACCAAGGCACCTGGTGGGGGGGACATGCTCAATGGGATTGAGATCTGAGCTCTTGCCTGGCCAAGGCAGAACACTGACATTCCTGTCTTGCAGGACATCATGCACAGAACGAGCAGTATGGCTGGTGACATTGTCATGCTGGAGGTTCATATCAGGATGAGCCTGCAGGAAGGGTACCACATGAGGGAGGAGGATGCATTTCCTGTAACGCATAGCGTGGAGATTGCCTGCAATGACAACAAGCTCAGTCCGATGATGCTGTAACACACCGCCCCTGGACATGACGGACCCTCCACTTCCAAATCGATCCCGCTCCAGAGTACAGGCCTCGGTGTAACGCTCATTCCTTCGACAATAAACGTGAATCCGATCATCACCCCTAGGTGAGACAAAACCGTGACTCGTCAGTGAAGAGCACTTTTTGCCAGTCCTGTCTGGTCTAGCGGCGGTGGGTTTATGCCCATAGGCTAAGTTGTTGCCGGTGATGTATGGTGAGGACCTGCCTTACAACAGGCCTACAAGCACTCAGTCCAGCCTCTCTCAGCCTATTGCGGACAGTCTGAGCACTGATGGAGGGATTGTGCGTTCCTGGTGTAACTCGGGCAGTTGTTGTTGCCATCCTGTATCTGTCCCACAGGTGTGATGTTGGGATGTTCTGATCCTGTGCAGGTGTTTTTACACATGGTCTGCCACTGCGAGGACGATCAGCTGTCCGCCCCATCTCCCTGTAGCTCTGTCTTAGGCGTCTCAAAGTACGGACATTGCAATTTATTGCCCTGGCCACATTTGCAGTCCCCATGCCTCCTTGCAGCATGCCTAAGGCACGTTCACACAGATGAGCAGGGACCCTGGGCATCTTTCTTTTGGTGTTTTTCAAAGTCAGTAGAAATGCCTCTTTAGTGTCCTAAGTTTTCATAACTGTGACCTTAATTGCCTACCATCGGGAAGCTGTTAGTGTCTTAACAACCGTTCCACAGGTGCATGTTCATTAATTGTTTATGGTTCATTGAACAAGCATGGGAATCAGTGTTTAAACCCTTTACAATGAAGATCTGTGAAGTTATTTGGATTTTACGAATTATCTTTGAAAGACAGGGTCCTGAAAAAGGGGCGAAGTTCATTCATAAATTTTTTTTGCTGAGTTTACCACATCCCTGTTTGATGTTGTAAATTATCACATCACATAACATAAAGGCCTTTATTCACAGGCACTTCATTTTCTGCTCCTGTGCTGACCAGTTGGTCCCTCAACTCAGATGGTAACTACCACGGATTAGTCCTTTAATGTAGGCCTAAGTGGTCGTCAATGAAAGACCATAGAGCTCGGTAGAGCTCACTCGTCCTAAAACCTGGAAATGAGTTACCTCTGGTTCGTTCAACCATCCCTATGGGGAAAATGAATTGGGAAAGAATAGGGTTTTGGGATGAACGCCAAAAGTAAGTCCAAACCAGGCTTAGGAGATCTCCTATGTTTTGTTCTATTAGATAATATCAGTCAGTCAACATTACCTTTATGAATGATGAAGCCTTTATGTGCTTTTTCAAAATGACATAAATGCTTAAAATTCACAGAAATGTACTATAGCTGATGGCGATTATCTCATAGAACAAAACATATAAGATCTCCTAAACCTGTTACCGCAGACCTTATTTTTCGCGTTGATCCAAAAACCCTACAAAAACGTAATTCATTTCTCTATAGACCTTGTCCAACGAACCATGGCGTAGTTAGTGCCTACAAAAAGATGCCATTAGCCTAGCGGTTAACTGCTTCCCTGGGCACGGATGATGTTGATTAAGGCAGCACCCCGCACCTCTCTGATTCAGAGGGGTTTGGTCAAATGTGGAAGACTAAATGCAGTTGTGCAACTAACTAGGTATTCCCTTTTAGGATTTAAACATTTATTATATGTACACTTTGATTCTTGAAGAATATAGCTTATACATTTCTCATGAGCTTAGTTCAACTGTTTATATTGGTGGCAAATCTGATGACCGAATGGTGAAGAACATCTCGTCGCTCGAGAGGTCCCTTACCTGCCGATCTATAAATTATGTCTCTGTAATCTAGCATGGGTAGGATGGTCATCTGAATCAGGGTTAGTTTGGCAGCTGGGGTGAAAGAGGAGCGATTACGATAGAGGAAACCAAGTCTAGATTTAACTTTAGCCTGTAGCTTTGATATGTGCTGAGAGGACAGTGTACCATCTAGCCATACTCCCAACTACTTGTATGAGGTGACTACCTCAACCTCTAAACCCTCAGAGGTAATAATCACACCTGTGGGGAGAGGGGCATTCTTCTTACCAAACCACATAACCTTTGTTTTGGAGGTGTTCAGAACAGGGTCAAGGGTAGCTTGTTGGAAAGCTTTGTTGTAAAAGCATTTAAAACAAAATCTGGGGAGGGGCCAGCTGAGTATAAGACTATCATCTGCATATAAATGGATGAGAGAGCTTCCTACTGCCTGAGCTATAGGAAGTCCCATTGCTTTAGGACTTGGTCAGGTGGTTTAAGCATGTCCTAGTTTAGGTCACCTAGCAGGACAAATTCAGACTTAGTGTAAGGGGCCAGGAGAGAGCTTAGGGCAGGTAGGGTACAGGCGGGTGCTGATGGAGGACGATAGCACCCAGCAACAGTCAAATATCTATTTGAAATGTTTATATTTAAAACCAGCAAATCAAATTGTTTGGGGACAGACTTGGTGGAGACAACCGAGCACTCAAGGTGATCCTTGGTAAAGATTGCCACTCCCCAACCTTTGGAAGATATGTCTTGCTAAAAAAGGTTATAACAAGAAAAGGTTAACATCAGTTTTCAAAACACTCTTCCTTACCCACGTCACAGTAATGATCATATATCATATATGCATAGTCAATTTAACTATACATTAATGTACATACTACCTAAATTGGGCCGACCAATAAGTGCTCCCGCACATTGGCTTATCGGGCCATCTGCATTGAACTAAAATAAATATTTCAGATTTCTGCATCTGAAATAAATAGTGCTTCACCTTGAAAGAGTACAGGCTCCGCTCAACTGACAACTGCTAATGTGTGTTGGTGTACTGTAGATGAAAGTGAATCTTGGCTTGTGTTGACTTCTCGGTCACTTTCCATGATCATGTTAACGATTGCTGGATCAGACATAGAGAGGGAGGGGCTTATAAAACGGAGAATTGCGTCGCTTACTTCACCAGTTTGTTTCCACATTTCAACCATCGCCTCGAATTACTTTGACGCCTCTACTATTTTCTTGTTGGGAAAAAGGTAAATAGTACGCCTTTTTAATCCATATATTGTTTTGGTTAACGTTGTAGCCTATAGTCATTATGAAATTAAATACAAAAAGATGGTACGAGCGATAAATAGAGGTTCGTTTCGAGAATGCGCAATCGACACGTTGAACTAAGATTGAAGCCTAATATAATAACCTTCTGTCTTTACGGTTACTTAGTAGTAATGGAATTTAGCTACAAAAACTGTACAACAAATCAAATTTGGCTACAACAATAGTTAACTTCGTATCCTCTGCCCCGGTGTGTTTTGTTGTGTGATTGGTGGTTCACTGCTGTGGCGAGCAATGGATGTCGCAGTCTTATAAAGTAAACTTTCAGTCAAAATGCTATAAGGCTTCTCACGTAGTAATGGTTCCAATATCTATTGTTTTTTCCCCCATAGTTATTTTGTCATATTAATTAATAGCATGCCTACATAGCTAATGCAGATAATTAGATGTGAATTGAATTTATCTGAAACAGGAAAGCAAAAAATAAGAATATATTTTTATGAACCTGTCCCCCACTATTAGAACCAACATTATTTTTATGAACCATAGCCTACATTACAGACCATTCTGGATGCTAATCGAGCACAAAACAGGGGATTTTTCATGTTGCCTAATGAAATCCAATGAGATTACATTTACCCCAGATTTGAACGCATATAGTGTTGCGCACTAAACTCTTGAAACAAATGTGTTAATCTGATGCGGGAAAAGGCCTTTCACTGTCAGCAAGCCTGTGATTCTCAACTGTTGATCAGACATCACACCCTTGTGAATTTATGAGTAATATTTTACTGGACAGTTTCTATATGTTCTTATGTGTGTTGAATCACTTTTGCCTCAGGTGACAATTAAAATGTTCCCCCACACATCAACTGATTCCTTTCATTGACACTCTTTAAAAAAAAAAGTTTTTACATCAACTGATTACTGGCCTACCCGTCAATATTTTCCTTTCATTCGTACATATTCTCAGCATACCATGCCAGTTTTCTGTCACCATTGACACAATAAAATGTGAGCCGAGCTAAACACACTAGGCCTAGACGATGCAGCAACAAGCGATAACCTGAAACTATATCACACTATTTGTAATAAAGTTATTTAATGTCTCTGGTTCAAATGGATTTTTCTTTGTGTTGATCCAGGGACTTGATACGGACTAACCATGGGTGTCGAGGGGGGAATGAAATGTGTGAAGTACCTACTCTTCTTTTTCAACTTCATCTTCTGGGTGAGTAATGCAGATGGAAGTTTGGAATCCCGACTGGCTAGGATGTGCTGCTTCTGTCCTGTGAGGTCTGTTAAGTGTTAACTTGTGGCTCTAATACAGCTCAGCATCTGGATTGATTGTGAAATGCCTCTGACACTTGGTTAACCCATCTCAGGAGTAATTCAGGGAGTTCAGTTCCTCAAACTGCTGCAGAACAATTCCATGGTTACGCTGAGATACATTTTTCATTGACAAATCTGATACCAAACAAAACCCCTGGATTTCAGAGTTTAACAAACCAAATAACTCTATGCACTTGGACTACTTTTAATAATTTCCACTGAACATTTTTACAAAAACACATTAACAGGAATAACTGTACAGATACCACATCTTTGTAACAGAATAAAACTGAGGGAGATTTGACTAATTCTGAAAGTTGATGGGGCCATCAACCATCAACTTTCAGATGAGACTGAATTAAGATGACAATTAATATTGACTGCTATTGATGTAAGCTATTACTAGGTCTTTAAGCGTTTATTCGGAAGATAACAGCTCTGTAAATATTATTTTGTGGTGCACGACTCTCGTTAATTACATTTACATGATTAGCTCAATCGGGTAATATTAATTATGGAGAAATTATTTGATAGAATAGCATGTCATATCACTTAATCCGGTATAGCCAAAGACACGACACCGTGGTTGGATTCACAAGAAGTTCATCTTTAAACCTATGTAAAATATGTTTTGTTTTCTGAATTCTTATAATGAGTATTTCTGTATTTGAATTTGGTGCTCTGCAATCTCACTGGATGTTCGCCAGATGGGACGCTAGCGTCCCACATACCCTAGAGAGGCTAATGATGGTGTTGGAGTCGTGTTTGGCCATGCAGTTGTGGTGATTGGAGTACAGGAGGGGACTAAGTACACACCGCTGAGGGGCCCCAGTGTTGAGGATCAGCATGGCAGACGTGTTGTTGCCTACCCTTACCACCTGGGGCCAGCCCATCAGGAAGTCCAGGATCCAGTTGCAGAGGGAGGTGTTTAGTCCCAGGGTCCTTAGCTTAGTGATGAGCTATGTGGTGTCGTCAATGAACAGTATTCTCACATAGGTGCTCCTTATGTCCAGTGAGATTGCGTCATCTGTGAATCTGTTGCGGCGGTATGGGAGTGGGTCTAGGGTATCCGGGAGGATGCTTTTGTCAGCCTTTCAAAACACTTCATGGCTACCAACGTAAGTGCTATGGGGCCGTAATAATTTAGGCAGGTTACATTTGCTTCCTTGGCCACAGGGATTATGGTGGTCTGCTTGAAACATGTAGATTTTACAGATTCTGTCAGGGAGAGGTTGAAAATGTCAGTGACGACATTTGCCAGTTGGTCCGCACATGCTTTGAGTACACCGGCTTTGTGCATGTTGACCTGTTTTTAAAGGTCTTGCTCACATCGGCTACCGGCGTTCACATCGGCGTTATGAGTCATCCAGAACAGCTGATGATCTCGTGCATGCTTTGGTGTTGCTTGTCACTGGACAGCTCACGTCTGGGTTTCCCTTTGTAGTCCATAATAGTTTTCAAGCCCTGCCACATATGAAAAGGACTCAATTTTAATACGGTCTTGACGCTTTGCTTGTTTGATGGTTCGTCTGAGGGCATAGTGGGATTTCTTATAAGCATCCAGATTAGTATCCGGCTCCTTGAAAGTGGCAGCTTTTGCCTTTAGCTCGATGCGGCTGTTACCTGTAATCCATGGCTTCTGGTTGGAATATGTACGTACAGTCACTGTGGGGACGATGTCATTGATGCATTTATTGATGAAGTCGAGTCGATGACTGAGGTGGTACTCAACCAACTCGATAAGGCCATAAGCAAACAAGAAAAGTGGCACTCCTATGCAGATATACTTAAATCAGTTACCAGCATGTCACATGTGCAACCAGAGGGGGAAAAAACAACCATCTTTTCTCCATACATGCATATATACAAAGCTCTCTCCTGCAAATCGGACCATAATTCTATCCTCCTGATTCCTGCTCACAAGCGAAAACTAAAGCAGGAAGTACCAGTGACACTCAATAAGTGGTCAGATGACGCAGATGCAACCGGACTGTTTTGCTAGCACAGACTGGATGGAGTAAGTTGCGGAATTCATCCAATGGCGTTGAGGTACTCCTTATGGCCTTATCGAGTTGGTTGAGTGCGGTCTTAGTGCCAGCATCGGGCTGTGGTGGTAAATAGACGGCTACGAATAATATAGATAGCGTCGTCTACAGCTTACCATAGTGTACTCTCCCTCAGGCGAGCAATACCCTGAGACTTCTTTAATATTAGACATCGCGCACCAGCTGTTATTGGTTTACCAGACGTAGCTTCTCTGTTCTGCCGGTGCATGGAAAATCCCGCCAGCTCTATATTATCCGTGTTGTCGTTCAGCAACGACTCGGTGAAACGTAAGATATTACAGTTTTTAATGCCCCCTTGGTAGGATAATTGTAATACATTTTATTTTCCAATGATTGCTTGTTAGCCATTTAGAACAGATGGCAGTGGGAGTTTACTCGCTCTCCTATGGATTCTTAGAAGGCAAATGATGGGGATTTGGACCTGTTCCCGGGAAGGCAGTATATCCTTCTCGTTGGACTTGTTAAAGGAAAAAGCATATTCCAGTTTGTGGTGAGTAATCGCTGTTCTGATGTCCAGAGGTTATTTACAGTCATAAGAGACGGTAGCAGCAACATTATGTTCAAAATAAGTTACAAATAACGCAAAAAAACAACCAACAAAATAGCAGTTGGTTAGGAGCATGTAAAACGTCAGCCAACCTATTCGGCGCCATCTTAAAATCAGCATATCAAGATCCGGATATGGACCTCTGCCAAGAGACGCATATCTGGAATCAATATAGCTTAATCTATTGAATGTGCTGAGAACACATGCAATGTATGTGTCACCATGCAACATCCTATTTTCTCTCTTCATATCTCAGGATATTGAACAAGTCCATATCCTGCTATAGGAAATGTCCATGTGTGATATTCGGAGTAATCCCAATATCATGTGTGTAAAGGGGGTGTGGTGGGGAGGAGGAGAGAGAATCAGAGGCTAAAAGTGGAATCTGAGTCTTGTGACCATTTCAGTGTTATGACAATATCATGTGACTTGTTCACTGATACAAAGCGTTCGTGTGAAAAGTTAAGATCGCTGGTCTAATCCCTTACTGTGTAGATTTCCAGACTAATTCTGGGTCTTCTCTCTTCTTGAGAGAAGGCATGTACATAGTCAATGGTAGGCTTCGTTGGGGCCTCCTATGGTAGGTACACCTATAGCTCATCTACTTTCACTGACCTCAACCCAGAGTCTCTTAGGGGTGTCAGTGGACTGACTGAATGGAATGCTCTATCAGAACATAGCAAACTCACACTACTACTTGAACAGAGCTCTGCTCAATCATGCAGCATCAACACCAAATGAACTGAATAATATTAAGAAATACTATAGATGGAAGGAAAGTAATGTGGAAATCTACCAAACAACATTCAATCCATTCAAGACAATTTCCTGAGCAAAATATTTCACTGTAATAAAGAAGGTAGAAACTTGGCAGTAGAAAACCTAAACAGTATATTTGACCTCTCAGCTTCCCTATCAAATCTAAAAATCTCAAATAGAAAACCGAAGAAAATGAACAATGATGAAGAATGGAAAAACCTAAGAAAGCAATTGAGAAACCTATCCAACCAAAAACGGGGAGACAGAACCTGAGCCTACTTCTTAACTATGGTCAGTCACTAAAACGATACAGAAATACAGTACGGAATAGAAGGAACAGCACGTCAGAAATCAGCTCAATGTAATTGAACAATTCATAGACTCTAACCACTTCTGGGAAAATTGGAAAACATTTATCTATCCAAAATGGAGGTGTATGGATAAACAACTTCTCCAATCTTTGTGGCTCCATAACCAAAGAACAGCAAAAATATATACACGATCAAATACAAATCTTAGAATCAACTACAGTTGAAGTTGGAAGTTTACATACACCTTTGCCAAATACATTTAACTTTTTATGGCTGCAAGGGCAGTCTTGAGTAGCTTGGATGAAAAGTGCCCATATCAAACGGCCTGCTCCTCAGTCATAGTTGCTCATATTTGCATATTAGTATTGGATAGAAAACACTCTGAAGTTTCTAAAACTGTTTGAATGATGTCTGTGAGCATAACAACTCATATTGGCAGGCATAATCCTGAGTTGAAATCAAAACAGGAATTCAGAAATCTGAGCTTGTATGTATTCACCAGAGTCCCCAATGAAATCCCCTTGAGATATGAATGATGTTGCACTGCCTAGGGGTTCCACTAGATGTCAACCATCAATATAAATTATAATGAGGCTTCTATGTTGTTGTGGGAGTGAATGAGAGCAGAATATATCAATGTCCATCAAGCAGCCATTTTGTGATTGCATTTTTTTCCTCATGGTAGTCACTTGCGTTCCATTGCTCACGGAGACAAGAAGGAATACTCCGGTTGGAACTTTATTGAAGCTATATGTTAAACATCCTAATGATTGATTCTGTACTTAGTGTGAAATGTTTATTTTGACCGGTAATATCACTTTTAGAAGTTTTTGTCCGATATAACGCTGACCAGAAGAAACCGCGCTAACAAAAGAAGGTATTTGGACATAAATAACGGACATTTCCGAACAAAACAAACATTTATTGTGGACCTGGGATTCCTGGAGTGCTTTCTGATGTAGATCATCAAAGGTAAGGGAATATTTATCATGTAATTTCTTGTTTATGTTGACGCCATCTTTGCGGCTGTGGTGTTTTTACTTTTGAGCGCTGTCTCAGATTATTGCATGCGTTTCTTTATCCATGAAGTTTTAAAAAAAATCTGACACAGTGGTTGCATTAAGGAGAGGTATATCTATAATTCCATGTGTATAACTATATTATCATCTGCATTTATGATGAGTATTTCTGTTGAATGAGGTGGCGATGCAAAATTACTTGATGTTTTTGGAACTAGTGAATCTAACGCGTCAATGTAAACTCAGATTGTTTTATATAAATATGAACTTTATCAAACAAAACATGCATGTATTGTGTAAGATCAAGTCCTGCGAGTGTCATCTGATGAAGAGAAAATTAATCACTAACATTGAGTTCTTTATTTTCTGGTTTTTGTGAATGCTATATTTTGCTGGAAAATGGCTGTGCTTATTGTGGTTTGGTCGAGACCTAACCTGATCTTTTGTAGTGCTTTCGCTGAAAAGCCTATTTGAAATCAGACACTTTGGTGGGATTAACAACGAGAATAGCTTTAAAATGATATAAAACACATGTATGTTTTAGGAATTGTAATTATGAGATTTCTGTGGTTTGAATTTGGCGCCCTCTATTTTCACTGATAGTTGTCATATCGATCCCGGTATCGGGATTGCAGCAGGTTAAACTCAGTTTTTCACAATTCCTGACATTTAATCCTAGTAAATATTTCCTGTCTTAGGTCAGTTAGGATCACCACTTTTATTTTAAGATGTGAAATGTCAGAATAATAAGAGTTATTTTATTTCTTTAATCACATTCCTAGTAGGTCAGTTTACATGCACTCAAATAGTATTTGGTAGCATTGCCTTTAAATTGTTTAACTTGGGTCAAATGTTTCAGGTAGCCTTCCACAAGCTTCCCATAATAAGTTGGGGGAATTTTGGCCCATTCCTCCTGACCGAGCTGGTGTAACTGCGTCAGGTTTGTAGGCCTCCTTGCTCGCGCATGCTTTTTCAGTTCTGTCCACAGATTTTCTATAGGGTTGAGGTCAGGGCTTTGTGATGGCCACTCCAATACATTGACTTTGTTGTCCTTAAGCCATTTTGCCACAACTTAGGAAGTATGCTTGGGGTCATTGTCCATTTGGAACACCCATTTGCGACCAAGCTTTCAAGCTTTTTTTATTTTTTAGACCAGAGGAAAGAGGGCCTCCTACTGGGCCTCCAACACCACTTCCAGCAGCATCTGGTCTCCCATTAAGGGACTGAAGCAAGCCAGCAGTGGTATGCAGGGTGGTGTTGCCTTTAAATTGTCCTTAAGCCATTTTGCTACAACTTTGGAAGCATGCTTGAGGTTCAATGTCTATTTGGAAGACCCATTTGCGACCAAGCTTTAACTTCCTGACGGATGTCTTGAGATGTTGCTTCAATATATCCACAGTATTTTCCTGCCTCATGATGCCATCAATTCTGTGAAGTGCACCAGTCCCTCCTGCAGCAAAGCACCCCCACAACATGATGCTGCCACCTACGTGCTTCACGGTTGGGATGGTGTTCTTTGGCTTGCAAGCCTCCCCCTTTTTCCTCCAAACATAACGATGGTCATTATGGCCAAACAGGTCTACTTTTGTTTCATCAGACCAGAGGACATTTCTCCAAAATGTACGGTCTTTATCCCCAAGTGTAGTTGCAAACCGTAGTCTGGCTTTTTTATGGTGGTTTTGAAACGGAGGCTTCATCCTTGCTGAGCGGCCTTTCAGGTTTTCGATATAGGACTCGTTTTACTGTGGATATAGATACTTTTGTACCTGTTTCCTCCAGCATCTTCACAAGGTCTTTTGCTGTTGTTCTGGGATTGATTTGCACCTTTCGCACTAAAGTACGTTCATCTCTAGGTGACAATGTGTCTCCTTGCTGAGCGGTATAACGTCTGCGGGGTCTCATGGTGTTTAAATTTGCGTACTATTGTTTGTACAAATGAACGTGGTACCTTCAGGCGTTTGGAAATTGCTCCCAAGGATGAACCAGACTTGTGGAGGTCTACTTTTTTTGTGGCAGTCTACGTCAAAAAAAGATTTCTGAGGTCTTGGTTGATTTTCTTTTGAATTTCCGATGATGTCAAGCAAAGAGGCACTGAGTTTGAAGGTAGGCTTTGAAATACATCCACAGGTACACCTCCAATTGACTCAGGCTAATTGACATCATTTATCAGAAGCTTCTGAAGCCATGACACAATTTTTCTGGAATTTTCCAAGCGGTTTATAGGCACAGTCAACTCAGTGTATGTAAACTTCTGACCCACTGGAATTATGATACAGTGAAATAATCTGTCTGCAAACAATTGTTGGAAAAATTACTTGTCATGCACGAAGTAGATGTCCTAACCGACTTGCCAAAACTATAGTTTAACTTCTTATGGCTGCCATCCCGTTAACGGGATAATTGTCATCAACAACCGCTGAAATTGCATATAATATTACAAAAAATATTTATATTCATGAAATCACAAGTGCAATATAGCAAAACACAGCTTAGCCTTTTTGTTAATCCACCTGTCGTGTCAGATTTTGAAAATATGCTTTACAGCGAAAGCAAACCAAGCGTTTGTAAATTTATCGATCGCTCGACAAAACATTATGTACACCTAGCATCAAGTAGCTTGGTCACAAATCAGAAAAGCAATCAAATTAATCGTTTACCTTTGCTCTTCGGATGTTTTCACTCACGAGACTCCCAGTTACACAAATGTTCCTTTTGTTCCAAAAATATTATTTTTATATCCAAAATACCTCCGTTTGTTTGGTGCGTTATGTTCAGAAATCCACAGGAAAGAGCGGTCACGACAACAGACAAATTCCAAATGGTATGTATCCGTAATGTCCACATTTTTAATAATCAATCCTCAGGTTTTTTTTTAAATATATCATCGACAATATATCAACCGCAACTGTCTTTTTCAGTCGGCGAGGGAAAGGCCATGGCTGCCCAAACTCTGTTACGCATACAAAAGGCTGCTGGCACCCGGCCATACAATGATGCGATGTTATCTTTCTCGCTCATTTTTCAAAATTAAAAACCTGAAACTGTCTAAAGACTGACACCTTGAGGAAGCGATAGGAAAAGGAATCTGGTTGATTTCCCTTTAAATGGAGCAAAGGTGGCTATGGAACATGGAGTTTTCAAAATAGAAGCCACTTCCTGTTTTGATTTTCCTCAGGGTTTCGCCTGCAATATCAGTTCTGTTATACTCACAGACAATATTTTGACAGTTTTGGAAACTTTTTAGTGCTTTCTATCCAATACTAATAATAATATGCATATATTCGCAACTGAGACTGGGGAGCCATAAGAAGTTAAGAAATGTGTGGAGTGGTTGAAACACTTCGGTTGGTGTCATTAACTAGTTTATGTAAACTTCTGATTTCAACTGTATTAGGCTCCCAGAACCCACTGGATTCTGCAATTACATTGAATGAACTACAGGACAAAATGCAAACCCTCCAATCCAAAAATGCCTGTGGTGTTGATGGTATCCTAAATTAAATGATAAAATGGACAGACTACAAATTCCACTTGGCTATATTTAAACTCTTAACATCCTCAGCTCTGGCATATTCCTCTATCTGGAACCAAGGACTGATCACCCAATCCACAAGTGGAGACAAATTTGACCCCAATAACTACCATGGGATATGCGTCAACAGCAACCTTGGAAAAATCCTCTGCATGATCATTAACAGCTGACTCGTACATTTCCTCAGTGAAAACAATGTACTGAGCAAATGTCAAATTGGCTTTTTACCAAATTACTGTACAACAGACCACGTATTCACCTTGCACACCATAATTGACAAACAAACCAAAGGCAAAGTTTTCTTATGCTTTGTTGATTTCAAAAAAGCTTTTGACTCAATTTGGCATTAGGGCCTGCTATACAAATTGATGGAACGTGGTGTTGGGGGGTAAAAACATACGACGTTATAAAATCCATGTACACAATTTTATTTTATTTAGCTAGGCCAGTCAGTTAAGTACAAATTCTTATTTACAATGACTGCCTAGCCCGGGCGACGTGGGGTCAATTGTGCACCCTCAAATGGGACTCCCAATCACAGCCGGTTGTGTTACAGCCTGGAATCAAACCAGGGTCTGTAGTGATGTCTCTAGAACTGAAATGGAGTGCCTTAGACCACTGTGCCACTCGGGAGCCCACAAACAACAAGTGTGCGGTTAAAATTGTCATTTTTTTCCATAGGGACAGGGGGTGAGACAGGGATGCAACTTAACACCCACCCTCTTCAATATATATATCTCAACGAATTGGCGAGGGAACTAGAACAGTCTGCAGCACCCGGCCTTATTGTACTAGAATCTGAAGTCAAATGTCTACTATTTGCTGATGATCCTGTCTCCAACCAAGGACGGTGTACAGCAGCACCTAGATCTTCTGTGCAGATCTTGTCAGACCTGGGCCCTGACAGTAAATCTCACAAAAACAGCAGTGTTTCAAAAAAGGTCCAGTTGCCAGGACCACGAATACCAATTACATCTAGACACCATTGTCCTAAGAGCACACAAACTATACATACCTCAGCCTAAACATCAGCGCCACAGCTACCTTCCACCAAGCTGTGAAAAATCTGAGAGACAATGCAAGAAGGGGCTTCTATGCCATCAAAATAAACATAATTCGACATACCGTTTAGAGTCTGGCTAAAAATACTTGAATCAGTTATGGAACCCATTGCCCTTTATGGTTGAGGTCTGGGGTCTGCTCATCAAATTCACAAAATGGGACAAACACCAAATTGAGACTGCAATTTTCAGCAAAAATATCCTCCGCGTACAATGGAGAACACCAAATAATGCATGCAGAGCAGAATTAGGCTGATACCCGCTAATGATAAAAATCCAGAAAAAAGCAGTTAAATTCTACAATCACCTAAAAGAAAGCGATTCCCAAACCTTCCATAACCTACAGAGAAATTAACCTGGAGAAGAGCCCCCTAAGCAAGCTGGTCCTGGGGCTCTGTTCACAAACAGAGCCCCAGGACAGCAACACAATTAGACCCGACCAAATCATGAGAGAACCGAAAGGTAATTACTTGACACATTGGAAAGAATTTACAAAAAACAGCGCAAACTAGAATGCTATTTGGCCCTAAATGGAGTACACAGTGGCAGAATGCCTGACCACTGTGACTGACCCACAATTGAGGAAATCTTTGTGTACAGACTCTGAGCATAGCCTTGTTATTGAGAGAGGCTGCTGAAGACAGACCTGGCTCTCAAGGGAAGACGGCCTATGTGCACACTGCCCACAAAATGAGGTGGAAATTGAGTTGCACTTCCTAAAATCCTGCCAAATGTATGACCATATTAGAGAAACACACTTCCCTCAGATTAAACAGACCTACAAAGAATTTGAAAACAACTCCAGCTCAAATAACCTCCCATATCTATTGGGTGAAATCCCACAGTGTGCAATCACAGCAGGATGTGACCTGTTGCTACAAGAAAAGGGCAACCAGTGAAGAACAAACACCATTGTAAATGCAACTTATATTTGTTTATTTTCTAACTATTTGCACATCATTACGACACTGTATATAGATAGACATTACATTTGAATTGTCTTTTATTCTTTTGGAACTTTTGAGTAATGTTTACTGTAAAACATTTAAAAAAAAATCTATTTCACTTGCTTTAGCAATGTAAACATATGCTTCCCATGCCAAGAGAGCCCCTTAAATTGAGAGGGAGATTTCCCTCCTTCTTTTTGGGTGTTTTAATAGCACACAGTTCATTTTATTTTTACATGATAATCTTAGTGAGTGATGTTTTTTAAAATGTTTATAATAGAACATTTGTGACATGTAGGCCTACATTTAGTTTCATGGCCACTCTCTCCTGTGTTATCGTGTTTGTGTCTGTGTACCTACCTCTCCACTATATAGAAACCAGGCAGCGAGTAATCCTAATCATAACCCATGTCAAGTATTTACATTGGGGTTACCAATGATGAAAGGACCAAAGTGGGGGCTGGATGTACCTAGATAAAAAGAAAATATATATATTTTGTATAAGTATATTTTGTTGGGTTCTTCCTCCTGTATCTTGAATCACAACTTTAATGAATGATTATCCATAATGGTAGCATCCACGATTGTGACTCAAATTACACATTATTCAACATTCAGTTCCTATTGAGCAAAGCACAATCTGAAAAACAAACTGGAAATGCATCCAACAAGTTTGTAGAGTCACAAGCTTGATGTAGTCATTGCATGCTAGGAATATGGGACCGAATACTAAGGTTTTGACTTTGAATTTGTCCAAATACTTCTCTTCAAATGGGGGGAGGACTAAGTACTAATTTTCAAATGACTACCATCTCTTTTAAAGTAAAGATGCAGCAAATGTGACTACATGGTTACCTCAAAGTATTTTCTCGTTTGTGAACTAATATGGATCAAGGACATTTGAATGCTAATTTAGGACCCAGCAACCTGACTGGTTCCAGCATTCCTGAGTGACAAGGGGTTACTAGAAGTTGCTCTGGGTCTGAATGCTATTCTGAACTCATTACAGGACCTGAAACATCTTTTGATTGAGACTGCGTTAAGCCAGGATCTGATGTACATTAGTCTTACATACACTTTAGTACTTTCTTGCCATTTTTTAAATTATGGCCTCTGATAATAACAAATGTATAATTCAGTTGTACAGATTATGAAATTGTCTTCACATGCTTTGGTTTAGACTAGGATCCCATTCACATACATATTTCAAAACGTTTTAATATCTGTTATGTTGTACAATGGTTGTAGAAAACCGTGTGTGAAGATGTACATTTGTGACTTCTAATCATGTACTCCGTCTCTCTGTTTCTTTCTCTCTAGCTGTGTGGTCTGACTCTAGTAGTTCTGGGAGTCTTGGTTCAGGTGGCTGTCCACAACACCGTAGTGATCAATAATGTCTCAGCCTCGTCAGCCCCCATTGTCCTCATTGTGGTGGGGGTCGTTGTCTTCTTCATCGCCTTTTTCGGCTGCTGTGGAGCCTGGAAGGAGAGCTACTGCATGGTCACCATGGTATGTTCACGTGTAACATGACACGCATGATATAACCTCTATGCAGTAGAACTGCTGCATAGTGGTCACCATGATATAACCTCTATGCAGTAGAACTGCTGCATAGTGGTCACCATGATATTCCAAACAAAGTGTTGTATACACGTTTGATCTTGTGTCCACATAGGGCTGTGGCGGTCATTAAATTATGTCGGCTGGTGATTTATCAAGCAAATAACTGCTGGTCTCACAGTAATTGACTGTTAATTAACAAACACATTTAGCATCTCCTGGCTTCTCCACACAGCCTGCAGACCATAGGAACATCTACATTTTTTAAGTCTAATAAATCCATGTAATATAGCCTACACCTTCACAATAAATCCATTTATTTCAGACTGGTCTGAAGAAAATGTAGTCTATTTCAGAACAGAATAGCGTACTCTGATTTGTCCTTATGTTAGGCCCTGATCTGGCTATGCCATTTGGCTGTGGGCTACACTAGTTAATTTAGCAGACGAGATTTGCTTATAATTCTGTAGCATTTTATAGTAATGAAGAATATAATTGAAAATAGCTGAATAAAATAGGAAGCATACTTTCTCAATGATTTGAGGGGTTAACAAAGCGACATGCTTAATTTAGAGATTTATCTAACTTTAGTTGTGATAAAAATGCTGGGCTATATGTTTTAGATTTTGAAATCATTGTCAGACTGCATGATGTGACTGATTTGAAAAAAGGTGCATGAAAAGGTGCTCTGCTTTTTTTTTTTTTGTGCAGGCTGTACACATTTCATCACTCTCATTGACAATTTTGACAAGCACTTGATAATGCGGCATCCCCTTTGTGAGGATGTAACGACCCGCCGCCTTTTGCGGCCTGTGGCTGTTGTGCCCTAGGGCTGAATATAATCATAATTCCCTTCTCCCGTCTGCGTGTTCCGAAGCACCTCACTCGCATGGTTCTCTCAGATTTCTCAATACTTATTAGTCAATGCCCTTCACGTGATCGGGTCCTTCTCACAGGCTACAAGTGATACGAACCTTGACGCAGTCAACTCTTTCTCACGCAATTATATAGCCTATGTTGCTCAACATGAGCTCATGGGCTTTCATGATTTTCAAATACCTTTGCATTAATGTCCGAGTGATTAGGGACAGCAGGGTAGTCTAGTGGTTAGAGTGTTGGGCCAGTAACCAAAAGATTGCTAGATCGAATCCCCGAGCTGACAAGGTAAAAATATCTGTCATTCTGCCCCTGAACAAGGCAGTTAACCCACTTTTCCCTGGTAGGTCGTCACTGTAAATAAGAATTTGTTGACTTGCCTTGTTAAATAATAAAATTAGAGGGACCGTAGAGTGCTAAGTACCAAGCAGTACATTTGCTTGGAAAAGCCTATTACCTTGACTAAACCGTCATATGGAATTTGACTGCCATCATGACTTGTGAACGCCGGTGTGGCGGTAATACGGTCACCGTAACAACCCTATGTCCACATACGTTTGATCTTGTTTTGGAAAAGTAGTCTGAACCAATGCATCTGTTGCCTAGATGCATCTGACAATGCATCTAGGCAACATTTAGTCTAGTGAATATATTTTTTGTTCCATAAAGACGATAAAATTGTACATGAAAAGTACATGACGTGGACACCCCTTCAAACTAGTGGATTCTGCTACTTCAGACACACCCGTTGCTGACAGGTGGAAAAAATCGAGCACACTGTCATGCAATCTCCATAGACAAACATTGGCAGTAGAATGGCCCTACTCAAGAGCTCAGTGACTTTCAACGTGACACCTTTTTATAGGATGTCACCTTTCCAACAAGTCAGTTTGGTAAAATTTCTGCCCTGCTAGAGCTGCCCTGGCCAACTGTTAGTTCTTGTCCTCGGTTACAGCTGTCCTCCGTTGCAACACTCACTACAGAGTTCCAAACTGCCTTTGGAAGCAATGTCAGCACAATAACTGTTGAGAGGGAGCTTCATAAAAAAAAAAGGAAGCCATTTAATGTGTTTCCATGACCGAGCAGCTGCACACAAGCCTAAGATGACCATGCACAATGCCAAGCATTGGCTGGAGTGGTGTAAAGCTCAAAGCCATTGGACTCTGGAGCAGTGGAATCGCGTTCTCTGGAGTGTTAAATCACACTTCACCATCTGGCAGTCCGACAGACAAATCTGGGTTTGGCGGAAGGCAAGAGAACGCTACAATGCATAGTGCCAAATGTAACATTTTGTGGAGGAGGGATAATGGTCTGGGACTGTTTCATGGTTCGGGCTAAGCCCCTGATTTCCAGTGAAGGGAAATCAACGCTACAGCATAAAATGACATCCTAGACAATTCTGTGCTTTTAACTTTTTGGCAACAGTTCGGGGAATGCCCGTTCCGGTTTCAGCATGACAATACCCCCGTGCACAAAGAGATCCGTACAGAAATTGTTTGAGATTTGGTGTGGAATAATTTGACTGGCCTGAACAGAGCACTGACCTCAACACCATCGAACGAACACCTTTGGGATGAATTGGAACACCGACTGCAAGCCAGGCCTAATCACGCAACATCCGTGCCCGACGCTCTTGTGGTTGAATGCTGCAGGGCCTTGCTTCCAATGTTCCAACACCTAGTGGAAAGCCTTACCAGACGAGTGGAGGATGTTATCGCAGCAAAGGGAGGACCAACTCCATTATAATGCCCATGATTTTGGAATGTTCAAGAGCATGAGTCTACATACTTTTGGCCATGTAATATATTTTACAATAGCTCAATCTAAATCCTTATACATTTTTTTGCTTATTTGTTTAAATCCTTTAATCTTCCAAAAATAGCTAATATTTTTCATTTGTATATTTTCTCCCAAGTTCTCTCTCCTTCTGGGTCTGATCATTATCACGGAGATTGGTGCGGCCATCGCTGGATATGTCTTCAGAGGCAACGTGAGTATACTCGTATTTCAGGCAGCTTCTTTTTTCTCTTTTTTTTTACGTCTAATTATCTATACTATAACGTATGTACAGTCCACACCTATCAACTTCATTTTGTAATTACACAAGTTAACCATGTTTTTCTTTATTTAGCTGACAGTCATTGTCCATGAGAGTCTCAATGACATGGTCACCAAATACAGCAACGGCACCGACGAATTCCAGAAGGCCCTGGATAACCTGCAGATTGATGTTGGTATCAACCATTAAGTATTGGTAGATGGTAGATCTATATACTTTGGAACAAAAGAAACAATTGACATACACTAGCTAGTTTTCCATCCAATTGGAGATTGGTTTTCATGCGAATATTCAAAAATCTGCATAATGACAATGTACACACTTTTATACCAGAGATGTTTCCATCAAATTGACTTGTTGCAGATAAATGGCTGCGCGTGAGGACGTAGTGCACATAAAAATACATTTTGCGGTTAAATTCCCCAAAATAAAAAGGTTCAATGGGTTTCCATCACATTTTCAACTCTACTGATATTTTCTTCACAATTTTTGTGCCCACTCTGGTATTGGCACCTGTGCTCTAGCCAACAGCTGGCATGTAGTGCGGTTATAGCCTACATGAGATTATTACGCACAAGTGTTTTTGTTTGTCAAATGACATCCAAGCATCGACGATCACCAGAATAAGACCCTCAATATTTATTGGAAAGGAGCATCAAGCTCCTCACATTGCACATTCACCACCCTGTGAAGTTCATCGTAACTTATTTCATCTGTAGCTGAATAAACTGCATGCTTTCCCAACGAGTCATAGTTGGAGGACCACAAATGTCATCACATGACTCCAAGTTTACTTCGAATTGATGGTAATATAAATATTTCCACATTAAAGCATTTCCATTTATATTTCATGCTAATTCATTTTAACGTTTTGTTGATGTTTGGAAAGTTTACCGACAAATGTTATGTTTCCATCAGGACTGTCATTACATTGCAACATACTACTGCAAATCTAGACATTTCACTGCACTCAATCCTGCATCTTACATTTGTCGTAATGTGAAGAGTTTGCATTCTGTGTGTCTTACTTTATTTGTTTAATTTGGTACCTCGTGTAACATGACTATCTTGTTAGTGTGTCTACTATGCCACGATGTTTATCTTGTCTTTATCTTCTGTTGACATTGAGGAATATCCTGGCCTGATCCGGTCTGTTTCCCTCGTTGAACTTACTAACCTTACTACCTAATTTTGCCGTTGTCTCTTCCTCTATCTGGCTTTCCCTGTATACCTTTCATGTTCAAACTCATTCTCAACCTTCTTGCTGTTCTTCATCCAGCTGAAATGCTGTGGAGTGATCAACGCCACTGATTGGAGAGGCAACTTTGGGCCTGGCACAAACTCTGTGCCAGACTCCTGCTGTGTCAATGACACCGCTGGCTGTGGTCAGGGGGCCATGGAGGATTCAAGTAAGGTGCACCAGATGGTAAGGTTCAACCCAGTGGTTGTTTTGTTTTTTGCGTGAAATAAAAACACCAATTCATCCAAGCAAAAAGACCTCCAGAACAGTGTATTGGAGTTGGGAATGACATTTTCTCTGATTGCTATCTAGGGGTGTCAGACTGTTGTGGAGGAGCTGTTGAAGAAGAACATCATGTGGGTCATTGTAGCGGCACTGGTGATCGCTTTCCTGCAGGTAGGAACAAACACAAAGCATATACATTTGCACACACAAATCCTGGGCTCAGAAGACGCATAGATTGTAGATGCTAGTTCAACACACACAGTGCCTTCGGAACATATTCAGACCCCATGACTTTTTCAACATTTTGTTAGGGTACAGCCTTATTCCTCAATCTACACACACTACCCCATAATGACAAAGCAAAAACTTATTTTTTCATGTTTTTAATATATAGCCAATACAAAACTGATCACATTTACATAAGTATTCAGACCCTTTACTCAGTACTTTGTTGAAGCACCTTTGGCAGCGATTACAGTCTTGGGTGTGACTCTACAAGCTTGGCACACCTGTATTTGGGCAGTTTCTCCCATTCTTCTCTGCTGATCCCCTCAAGCTCTGTCAGGTTGGATGGGGAGTGGTGCTGCACAACTATTTTCTTGTCTCTAGTAGATGTTTGATTGGGTTCAAGTCCGTGCTCTGGCTGGGCCACTCAAGGACATTGAGACTTGTCCCAAAGCCACTCCTACGTTTTGGCTGTGTGCTTAGGGTCGTTGTCCTGTTAGGTGACCCTTTGCCCCAAGTCTGCCCTGGAGCAGGTTTTCATCAAGGATCTCTCTGTACTTTGCTCTGCTCATCTTTCCCTCGATCCTGACTAGTCTCCCAGTCCCTGTTGCTGAAAAACATCCCCACAGCATGATGATCCACCACCATACTTCACCGTAAGGATGGTGCCAGGTTTCCTCCAGATGTGACGCTTGGCATTCAGGCCAAAGAGTTCAATCTTGGTTCCATCAGACCAGAGAATCTTGTTTCTCATGGTCTGAGTCTTTAGGTGCCTTTTGGCAAACCCCAAGTGGGCTGTCATGTGCCTTTTCAGTGAGGAGTCTCTTCCGTCTGGCCCCTCTATCATAAAGACTTGATTGGTGGAGTGCTGCAGAGATGGTTGTCCTTCTGGTAGGTTCTCCCATCTCCACAGAAGAACTCAAAAGCTCTGTCAGAGTGACCATCGGGTTCTTGGTCACCTCCCTGACCAAGGCCTTTCTCCGCCGATTGCTCAGTTTGGCCGGGCGGCCAGCTCTAGGAAGAGTTGGTGGTTCCAAACTTCTTCCATTTAAGAATGATGGATGCCACTGCTCTTGGGACCCATGCTGCAGAATTATTTTGGTACCCGTCCCCAGATCTGTGCCTCGACACAAACCAGTCTCTGAACTCTCTGGACAATTCCAAGGCTGCAACACATAGCTGCAGCCTTGGCAGCAGCTAATGGGGATCCATAATAAATATAATCAAGTTGTAAAAACATCTCAAAGTTGATCAATGGAAACAGGATGCAATTTTGGTATGTTTTTTTGTTTTGAGTAAATTTTGCTAAAATTTCTATACCCGTTTTAACTTTGTCATTCTGGTGTATTGTCGATTGCTGAGGAAATGGTTATATTTAATTCATTTTCGAATAAGGCTGTAATGTAAAGTGGGAAAAGTCAAGGTGTCTGAATACTTTCCGAAGGCACTTTATTTATTTAATATATATTATACTGTTTTCTAACTGATTTTGTGTGTTTTCAGATCATGGGCATCATATTCGCCTGTATGTTGATGAGGGGCATTCGCAGTGGCTACGAAGTCATGTGATCATTCTGCCAATGAGGGGAGTGGCTCAGTCCGCTGCTCTCTTATGTCAAATTATGTTCCAATATTTGTGATTGAGTAACATCTATCATTTCTTTACAAATTTCTTATTCTCAATGTAAACACATAACAGGTGACTTTGCATTGAGGCCAACATGTAACCTGCCAAGAATATCAATGTTGAGTCATTTTGAGAAAATTATGTATTTAAATAGAGCAGCATTCTGAAATTGGAGTTTGCACTTGTTTTTGTTGACTCACATTTTTAACCTTGATTTTATCAACGTTTTTCTACTCAATACTTTTTCTGATAAATACATTCTAGTCTAATGTTCTTGCTGATTCACATTAAAGATTTCAGTTAATGTTTCACCTTTGTTTGACTCCGACACGCTCTAGTGTTGTCCAAGTGGAACATTCTTTGGCTCCTCACTGAATCTACACTGAACAAATATAAACACAACATGTAAAGTGTTTTCATGAGCTGAAATAAAAGATTCCTGTAATGTTCCATTGGCACAAAAAGCAAATTTCTCTCAAATGTTGTGCATACATTTGTTTACATCCCTGTTAGTGAGCATTTCTCCTTTCACAAAATAAACAATTCAACTGACAAGTGTGGCATTTCAAGAAGCTGATTAAACAGCATGATCATTACATGTGCGTGCACCTTGTGCTGGGGACCATAAGGCCACTTTAAAATGTGCAGTTTTGTCACAACACAATACCAGAGATGTCTCAAGTTGAGGGAGTGTGCAATTGGCATGCTGACTGCAGGAATGTCTACCAGAGCTTTTGCAGGAGGTTAATTTCTCAACCATAAGCTGCCTCAATGTAATTTTAGAGACTGGCAGTACATACAACCAACTTCACAACCATGTGTAACTATGCCAGCCCAGAACCTCCACATTGGGCTTCACCTGTGGGATCATCTGAGACCAGCCACCAGGACAGCTGATAAAACTGTAGGTTTGCACAGCCCAAGAATTTCTTCGCAAGCTGTCAAACTGTCTCGGGAAGCTCATCTGCGTGCTCCTCTTCCTCAACAGGGTCTTAACCCAACTGCAGTTCAGTTTTGACTTCAGTGGGCAAATGGCCACTGGCTGGAGAAATGTGATCTTCAGATTCCCGGTTTCAACTGTACCGGGCAAATTGCAGACAATGTATGGCGTTGTGTGGGCGACTGGTTTGCTGATAAGAGTGCCCCATGGTGGTATGGGCAGGCATAAGCTACAGACACAATTGCATTTTATCCATGGCAATTTGAATGCAGAGACACAGATCCTCAGTGCCATTCATCCGCTGCTGTCACCATGTTTCAACAATGCACAGCCTCATGTTGCAAGGATCTGTACACAATTCCTGGAGGCTGAACATGTCCCAGTTCTTTGAGATGTTCTGGATCAATGTGTACGACAGTGTGTTCCAGTTCCCGCCAATATTCAGCATACAGCCATGGAAGAAGAGTGGGACAACATTGCACAGGCCACAATCAACAGCCAGATCAAAGGAGATGCTGCATGAGGCAAATGGTCACACCAGACACTAATTGATTTCTGATCCATGCCCAAACCTCTAAGGTATGTGACTGATTTCCTTATGAACTGTAACTCAGTGAAATTGTTGCATTGACATTAAGTATGTTCAGTAAATTTGCATTCAAGGACAAGGCTGTAGGTTTATTTAAATAATTGGTGATGACAATGCTTGTAAACATGCAATGTGCAGGTCAACTGGTTCTTACTGTAAATAAGAGCATTTCTCTACATTGACAAGTACTTTAGGTGGTATATTTTATTTCAGAAACATGACCTTAATACACCAGATAATGGATTCCAAAGCCCCAAAGGAGTTGAACAAGTAGATCAAATGCATTTTGTAAAAAATACAAAACAGTTTGCATATTTATCTGAGAATCTTATTGGCAACTTCAAAATGACTGACTGGCAATCCCATACATTTTTAAATGGATTGCACCCATCCACCAGCAAGGCACATTGATTGAGAGGGCATTTGCCATTTACTGTAGCTGTGCAGTTTGTCACTGGTTGGTGAATAAAGTTCTAACAATTTTTCCAACATGAAATGCATTTCCTATCAACTAAACAATGCTTGAAAAAGTAAAGTGCCATCATAGCTGAAACATTTTTAAATATGTCTAATGGCCTGTTGAATTGCAGTGATTATTCACCAGTGTCCTGAGAGCCAGTATCACCTTAATACAGCATTGGCAATCAACATTAGGTGCTAATGTAAAGCAACATTATATAATACATTGCACTTACTACTCTACTATCAGTAGTTGCTCTTTGCTTTTCCCCAATGTCAAAAGCATCCTTATTACAACCCACTGTACAGGGTTGGGTAGGTTACTTTCTAAATGTAATCTGTTCGTTACTGGTTACCTGTCCAATTGTAATCAGATTACTCCCCTCAAACTTTTGGTATTTTTTTTTCTTTATTAGTCCACTGATAGTTGTTTTTCATGTCAGCAGTCAAATTAAAGATTTGACTTAAGCGCTTCATCTTGCTAATTTGACTGCAGACATGCAAAACATTTTGGAACTGTATCAACAGTGGACTAATGAAAAGAGTAAAATGGGTTTCCATCGCATTTAACTCTGACAGTTTTCTCAAACAAAATGTTGGGGTATAGCAAATAAGCAAATAAGATTTGATTTGGAGCCTGAAATTACCGACCAGTTTGAGACATTGCAATGTTATCACATTTCTGTCACAATCACCACAGAAATGCAATGTATCAAGTAATCACTTTGCCCTAAAAGTGAGATGAGTTGTAAAGCCTGGTGTTTATTCCATTGCGTTGGTAGACTGCAGATGTTGACGGCCTATAGGAAAGTTGCCCTGCCCAGCATGGTGAGAGATGGCTGAATTAATGGAAGTGGCAGATCACTCCTTGTTCCTTCCTGTTAATGTTGGTAGGGCTTTGGGTAGTTGGTAGAGAGCAAGACCATGCTATGCAGAAGCAGAGACCTCTGACTCTGGGACATAGAGGCATGAGGACAATAAGCCATATTTACATCGGTCTCCCAACAAAGAAAGAAAAACACTGTCGGGAGAGAGGGAATAGATCCCTTTTGGACGAGAGGAGAACTGGAGCCACTGAAAGCCATTCCAGGCACTGGTTGATGCTGAGACTGCCAGAGTCAAGCCCCTTGACAGCAGGCCTGACAAGACCAGGGTTGAGTTATCAATTGAACTAGTGGCAAATTACTAGTATTTGATCCATTTGGGTTTTTGCTGACAGAGTGCATTCTGAAAGTATTCAGACCCTTTGACTAGGGCTGTTACGTTGACCGTAATACCAGTGACCGTTTATTGACGATAATTAGGCTTCTCCAAGCTCTGATGCTGCTGATGGTCATTAGTACCCTACCAAACTTGCTAACTGCCTGGTACTCAGCACTCTATTGTCCCTGTAATCACTTGACATCAATGCAAAATTAATCAAATCTAAAACACTTAGAGCTCATGTTGCGCAACATTTCTATAGGCTATGCAATTGCTGAGAAAACAGAGTGATGGCCTAAAGAGGGGATCCCATCAGCTTTTTATAGGCTAGACATACTATTTATTTCTCAACTTCTCTAATATTAACCACATTGCTTATCTTTACAACAGGAGTATAGCCTACCTACCTGTCTGGCATGAAAATGAACCACGGGAAAAGCTTCCTCCGTTCGCTCTAAGTGCATAGATGATGTATTTTTTTTTCTTCCCATTCCCCTGTTTCGAGACGGGTGCATGATAATGGTCCATTCTAAAATCAAAACAATTTCACATTATTTAGTATATGTAAAGACAAGATTAAATCAAGAACAGTCTGATGGGTGAGAATATTAGCCTATCACTTGTGAAGGACGCCCAGCATAAGAAACAATGCCTTTTTGCAACTTAAAAAGAAAATCAGTCACACATTTCATGTAACCTAGCCCATAGGCCTATATGTTTTGATAAGGTTATCAAAACTAAAGTGGCCAAAATTACTTTAAAATTAGGCATATTTAATCTGCTTTACAAGGGGTATAGAGCCTGACTGGCATACATAAGCAGTGCGTGAGTTTCAAGTTTGGGGAAGATTATTTTCACCATAAATGTACCTTTTTTATAATAAAAGCATTACATGCATAATTGCATTTATGGTGTTTTCCAATGGAACATTCACGCTTATAGCCTAGTGCCATGTGTGCATTGCTGTGCTTATAAAGTGAAGAAATAGCCTAAGTTTAAACGTTCTGATCTGTTGCGTCAGCCACATTGTTTAAAAAGTTTGATGCTAGTGGTTGTATAAATTTGGGATCGATCGCATCCCACAACTGTCCCAGACGGTTTGGAATATTTATCTCGCACAGAAATGAATAGATAGACTTTTGTACTATGGAGGATAGATTCATATTGGCTAGTGCTTTTGCTGTTCGTTAGACCTACTTATCTTTTTGGCTGACAAAGTAAATGTGGACAGTTCTTCCAATATCTTCACTACGCTCCTTGGAATTGGATAAGGATGCGTGCAGTGGCGTCCCCAATCTGTCTGTCTTCACCTGTAGCCTGTGAGAGAGACCCGATCACGTGATGGAGAGCCATGTGAGTGAGCGGCGCTTCGAGGCGCGCACCACTCCGGAATAAGAGCGCAATGCAGCACTCTGGGCCAAGGGCACAACGGCCACAAAAGGCATGGATTTTTGGGGGTGCATTACGGCCACACAAAGGGGATGCCTCCATCATTTAAGGCATTATCAAGTGCTTGTAAAATTGTGAATGAGAGACTTATGACGTGTGTGTATAGTCTGCTCAAAAAAGAAAGCAGAGCTCATGCAATTCAAGCGACTTTTTAATCATCATTAGTCACATCATGCAGCCTTACAATGTATTAAAAATCAAAACCTATAGCCCAACGTTTGTAGAACTAAAGTTACATTAACTCTAAATTAAGCATCTAGGAATACCTGTTTTTGTTAATTGAAATTTCCACCACCCCATTCAACAGAATAGCCACACTCCCTCAAAACGCTTGGAGAAAATATCCTTTATTTTATTCAGCTTTGTTCAATTGTATTCTTCATAATTTAAAATGCTACGGAATTCTAAGCAAATCTTGTCTGCTAAGTGAACTAGTGTAGCCCACAGTCATTTGGTATAGCCAGATCAGGACCAAACATAAGGACAACTCAGAGTATGCTATTCTGAAATGGACTACATTCCTTATATCATGCTACTTTAGACCTGTAAAATAAATGACAGATTTATTGTAAAGGTGTAGGCTATATTACATGGATTTATTAGACTTGTTAAATATAGATGTTCCAAAGGTCTGCATCAGTGGCTTGTAGGCTCTGTGTGGAAGCCAGGACATGCGAAATGTGTTTGATAATTACTGTGAGACCGACAGACTGACTTGAACCTCACAGGTGACATTGACCGCCACCCTTGACTTTTTCCACATTTTATTATGTTACAGCCGTATTCTAAAATTGTTTACATGTTTTTTCCCCCCCTTCAATCTACACACAATACCCCATAATTACTTTTTTCATTTGTGCAAATTTATAAAAATAACTGATCACATTTACATAAGTATTCAGACCCTTTACTCAGTACTTTGTTGAAGCACCTTTGGCAGCGATTACAGCCTTGAGTCTTCTTGGGTATGACGCTACAAGTTTGGGCCACCTGTATTTGGGGAGTTTCTCCCATTCTTTTCTACAGATCCTCAAGCTCTGTCAGGTTGAACGGGGAGCGTTGCTGCACAGCTATTTTCAGGTCCCTCCAGAGATGTTCGATCGGGTTCAAGTCCAGGCTCTGGCTGGGCCACTCAAGGACATCCATAGACTTGTCCCAAAGCCACTCCTGCGTTGTCTTGGCTGTGTGCTTAGGGTCGTTGTCCTGCTGGAAGGTGAACCTTTGCCCCAGTCTGAGGTCCTGAGTGCTCTGGATCAGGTTTTCATTAAGGATCACGCTGTACTTTGCTCCATTCATCTTTCCTTCGAGCTTGATTGGTCTCTGTCCATGCCGCTGAAAAACATCCCCACAGCATGATGCTGCCACCACCATGCTTCACCGTAGGGATGGTGCCAGGTTTCCTCCAGATGTGACGCTTGGCATTCAGGCCAAAGAGTTCAATCTTGGTTTCATCAGACCAGAGACTCTTGTTTCTTATGGTCTGAGAGTCCTTTAGGTGCCTTTTGGCTAACTCCAAGCGAGCTGCCATGTGCCTTTTACTCAGGAGTGGCTTCCGTCTGGCCACTACCATAAAGGCCTGATTTGGTGAAGTGCTCCAGAGATAGTTGCCCTTCTGGAAGGTTCTCCCATCTCCACAGAGGAACTCTGGAGCTCTGTCAGTGGCCATCAGGTTATTGGTCACCTCCCTGAGCAAGGCCCTTCTCCCCCGATTGGTCAGTTTGGCCTGGGCGGCCAGCTCTAGGAAGAGTCTTGGTTGTTCCAAACTTCTTCCATTTAAGAATGATGGCGGTCACTGTGTTCTTGGGGACCTTCGCTGCAGACATTTTTTGGTTCCCTTCCACCAATTCCTTCAACTTCATTGCTTGGTTTTTGCTCTGTCAACTGTGGGACATTTTTATACAGACAGAGATGTGCCTTTCCAAATAATGTCCAATCAATTGAATTTACCACAGGTAGACTCCAATCAAGTTGTAGAAACATCAAGGATGATCAATGGAAACAGGATGTACCTGATCTCAAATTCGAGTCTCATAGCATAGGGTCTGAATACTTAATAAAAACACGTTATTTACATGTTTTAATAAATATGCAAAAATGTATACAAACCTGTTTTGCTTTGTCATTATGGTGTATTGTGTGTAGATTTTATGAAAAATGAATGTAATCCTTTTTAGAATAAGGCTGTAACATAACAAAATGTGGAAAAGGGGAAGGGGTCTCAATATTATCTGAATGCACTGTATGAATCCGATTACATGTAGATCTTAAGAATGAGGTCCAGTGATGTGCACTGACCTGTCTCAGCTCTGAGTCATCCAACTGGTGCAGGCCATGTCTGCTGAGAGCACGGTCCAGCTGTAGTAGCTCTATGCCGTGGCTGTTCAGTCGAGTGGCAATCCTGGGAGTTGGGAAGCGGGGAGTCAGGAAGAACAGGGGACAGAGTTGCCTCTGGAGACAAAGAGGCTTACAGTGAGCTCAAAGTATTGGGACAGTGTTATATTATTTGTTGTTTTGGCTCTGTACTCCAGCACTTTTTGGATTTGAAATTATACAATGACTTAGATTAAAGTGCAGACTGTTAGCTTTAACTGGATGGTATTTTCATGCACATGAGTGAATTGTTTAGAAATTCCAGCACTTTTTGTACATAGTCCCCCCATTTTATGGTACCAAAAGTATTGTGACAAATTCACTTGTAGTAAAAAAGTTAAATGTAGAAGTGTTTAGAAACATTATATTCTTATTTACAGTGACTTTTAAATGACTTACCATGATGTAGTCCTTGTGTGCTATGAATAGGGGACCAAATACTAAATGTTTTTCTACTTTATACACAGAAGTGAATTTTCCCCAATCATTTTGGTCTCCTACAATGGGGGGACTTAGTATGTTCAAAAAGGGTGGTAATTTCTAAAACGGTTCACCCGGTGTGGATGAAAATACCTTCAAATTAAATCTGACAGGCGAAACTTTAACCTCAGTCATTGTATTATTTCAAATCCAAAGTATTAGAGTACAGAGCCCCAACAAAAGTGTCACTGTCCTAATACTTTGAGCTCACTGTATGTTGTGTATTTCTGACGAGGCAAATCCAGTAGGTCTGACATCCATTCCGTAAACCCATGACTCGTTTTTCAGGAAATTTCTGAATAAAAGGAAGCACTGACCATCTGATCTGCGTTCATTCTCTTGATACCCAGGGGAGGTCCAGAAAACAAGTCTCGAATTGCCTGGATGTCAGATATGTACCCCAATTTGCACCTAAAAACACAAGGACCGGTCAGACATCAGTGTCTAGAGGCCCTTATTAGCTGCATTACAGTCACCCATGGAAAAACATATCCATATTTGCCCAACAAAATGTTGGACAGTGAACACATTGGAACATGGGAGTAACATACATATATATTACTGCTCAAAAAATAAAGGGAACACTAAAATAACACATCCTAGATCTGAATGAATGAAAAATTCTTATTAAATACTTTTTTCTTTACATAGTTGAATGTGCTGACAACAAAATCACACAAAAATTATCAATGGAGATCAAATTTATCAACCCATGGAGGTCTGGATTTGGAGTCACACTCAAAATTAAAGTGGAAAACCACACTACAGGCTGATCCAACTTTGATGAAATGTCAAAATGAGGCTCAGTAGTGTGTGTGGCCTCCACGTGCCTGTATGACCTCCCTACAACGCCTGGGCATGCTCCTGATGAGGTGGCGGATGGTCTCCTGAGGGATCTCCTCCCAGACCTGGACTAAAGCATCCGCCAGCTCCTGGACAGTCTGTGGTGCAAAGTGGCATTGGTGGATGGAGCGAGACATGATGTCCCAGATGCGCTCAATTGGATTCAGGTCTGGGGAACGGGCGGGCCAGTCCATAGCATCAATGCCTTCCTCTTGCAGGAACTGCTGACACACTCCAGCCACATGAGGTCTAGCATTGTCTTGCATTAGGAGGAACCCATGGCCAACCGCACCAGCATATGGTCTCACAAGGGGTCTGAGGATCTCATCTCGGTACCTAATGGCAGTCAGGCTACCTCTGGCGAGCACATGGAGGCCCCCCAAAGAAATGCCACCCCACACCATGACTGACCCACCGCCAAACCGGTCATGCTGGAGGATGTTGCAGGCAGCAGAACGTTCTCCACGGCGTCCCCAGACTCTGTCACGTCTGTCACATGTGCTCAGTGTGAACCTGCTTTCATCTGTGAAGAGCACAGGGCGCCAGTGGCGAATTTGCCAATCTTGGTGTTCTCTGGCAAATGCCAAACGTCCTGCACGGTGTTGGGCTGTAAGCACAACCCCCACCTGTGGACGTCGGGCCCTCATACCACCCTCACGGAGTCTGTTTCTGACCGTTTGAGCAGACACATGCACATTTGTGGCCTGCTGGAGGTCATTTTGCAGGGCTCTGGCAGTGCTCCTCCTTGCACAAAGGCAGAGGTAGCGGTCCTGCTGCTGGGTTGTTGCCCTCCTACCGCCCCCTCCACGTCTCCTGATGTACTGGCCTGTCTCCTGGTAGCGCATCCATGCTCTGGACACTACGCTGACAGACACAGCAAACCTTCTTGCCACAGCTCGCATTGATGTGCCATCCTGGATGAGCTGTACTACCTGAGCCACTTGTGTGGGTTGTAGACTCCGTCTCATGCTACCACTAGAGTGAAAGCACCGCCAGCATTCAAAAGCGACCAAAACATCAGCCAGGAAGCATAGGAACTGAGAAGTGGTCTGTGGTCACCACCTGCAGAACCACTCCTTTATTGGGGGTGTCTTGCTAATTGCCTATAATTTCTACCTGTTGTCTATTCCATTTGCACAACAGCATGTGACATTTATTGTCAATCAATGTTGCTTCCTAAGTGGACAGTTTGATTTCACAGAAGTGTGATTGACTTGGAGTTACATTGTGTTGTTTAAGTGTTCCCTTTATTTTTTTGAGCAGTGTGTGTGTATATATGTGAACCTGCACTCTCAAGCCCACTGCCCAGTGGTGTTGGACACTGTGGGAATGGTTCACTTCCTGGAACTCTGTCTGCTGCTGGCGGGTCCAGAAGTGGCGGATCAGGAGCTGGCGGAGGAAAAGGTACCTGGTTGTAAAAAGGAGAGGGAAGCAGAGAAGAGAAACATGACACATGAACAAAGAGGGTTTCAATACATTTTAGGGGGGGGCACAATGTATTATCAGTGAGGTCATAAATGCACAATTATTTGACCTTTTAACTGCCATTTAATTGATCATTAAGATATTTGCTAACTGAATATGAGTCAAGAGGAGGATGTTGATGACTTAAGTGAACTCACATTAGGACAAACACCAGATAGTTGGCAAATGGAGGAATAGAAATTAACAGCAGCGGAATGGCTTTAATCATGTCTCTGCAAAACTGAGAAAAACAAACATCGAAAAAGTTACCTTTTACATGCTAAGGAGAACTTTTCAGACAATACTATTAATACTACTACTACTAGGCAGATTATAAAGAAAGACTGCTAACCACATAAGAACTTTCCTTGTTATTCATGTGTATGCCCTAGCCTCCACCGACCTGCCCGAGTTTCTCCATATCACGATAGGTTAAGTCCTGGACTTTGACTCTGTTGGTGAGCATCCTTGTTTTTATCACCTTCACCTCTTTGGCATCTTGGAAAAAGAGCCGAAATCCTGAAGAATGGTAATACAAAAGATGGCTTCATTGTAATGGCAGCACAGAAGCTGCCAGAAGCCAAATTAACTAGGCTACATCTTTGTGTTTCTTTTGCCTTCAAACGTGAAATCTTATTGGTTGACCGAATACAAATAATTTTGCTACAGTATGGTAGATCTGTATAAATAGAGATGCCAAACAAAGGTTTGATGACGAAACAACACAATTTATGTACCCACTTATGAGAGTTTAACATGGTGCTGTGGCGAGCTGAGTTTTTACCTTTCGTAAAAGTGCTATAGAGAACATAAAAGCGAGGGACGTCTTTGGAGGAAGTGCTCATATTTGGCATTGACCCTTTGAAGCCTGGACACAACTTGCTGGCCATTCCCTAGCCTGGATTTGGAGGATGAGCAGTGTCTATACAGCCGCAGTCTAAAAGACACAAAAGAAATGGTAATGAAAGTACATTACATAAACAAAAGTATGTGGACGCCTGCTTGTCGTACATCTGATTCCAAAATGATGGGCATTAATATGGAGTTGGTCCCTTCTTTGCTGCTATAACAGCCTCCTCTTCTGTGAAGGCTTTCCACTAGATGTTGGAACCTTGCTGTGGGGACTTGCTTCCCTTCAGCCACAAGAGCATTAGTGAGGTCGTGCAATTAGGCCTGGTTCGCAATCGGCGTTCCAATTTATCCCAAAGGTGTTTGATGGGGCGAGGTCAACGCTCTGTGCAGGCAGGCCAGTCAAGTTATTCCACATCGATCTCGTCAAACCATTTCTGTATGGACCCCGTTTTGTGCACAGGGGCAATGTCATTCTGAAACAGGAAAGGGCCTTCCCCAAACTGTTGCCACAAAGTTGGAAGCACAGAATAGTCTAGAACAGGGGTTCTTAAACCTTTTCAGCCTGGGACCCAAATTAGAAATGTGTTTTCCTGGCACCCAAGCATAGGAAAATGACTATATGTAAATATCAGTACAGTTCATTGCCCTTACACCGAAAACAAATGCAATATAGACAAAAACAAATAATGAAATATCTATTCATGTTTAATTTCCCCATTAAAAACACTTACATACCTGTCTCGGTTGGAACGGTTGTTGTTAAAATACAAGCAATTTCCATTCTGAACAGGAATAAACTGATTGATCACATCACACAGATGAATAACAGAACACACACACAGGCTTTTTGATAGGGTTGTACTAACAGGACAGAAATTATTGTTGAAAGAGCTGGAACTGCTGCTGTAAAAATACAATTCACAATAACAGCACTTGCACAGTTGACAGGAGCAGCTCTAACAGGGCAGACATTTGACAAACTGACTTGTTGGAAAGGTAGCATCCACCCCTCATCACTGTCAAACGCTCCCTAAAACACTTCAGCGAGCAGGCCTTTCTAATCGACCTGGCCCGGGTATCCTGGAATGATATTGACCTCATTCCATCAGTAGAGGATGCCTGTTTATTCTTTAAAAGTGCTTTCCTCAGCATCTTAAATAAGCATGCCCCGTTCAAACATTTTTTAAACCAGGAACAGATATAGCCCTTGGTTCACTCCAGACCTGACTGCCCTTGACCAGCACAAAAACATCCTGTGGCGTACTGCATTAGCATCGAGAATAGCCCCCGCGATATGCAACTTTTCAGGAAAGTTAGGAACCAATATACACAGGCGGTTTCGAAAACAAAGGCTAGCTTTTTCAAACAGAAATGTGCATCCCTTAGCACAAACTCCAGGAAGTTCTGGGACACTAAAGTCCATGGAGAATAAGAGCACCTCCTCCCAGCTGCACACTGCAATGAGGCTAGGAAACACAGTCACCACCGATAAATTCGCAATAATTGAGAATTTCAATAAGAATTTTTCTACGACTGGCCATGCTTTCCACCTGGCTACCACTACCTCGGTCATCAGCCCTGCACCCCCCACTGCAACTTGCCCAAGCCTCCCCATTTCTCCTTCACCCAAATCCAGATAGCTGATGTTCTGAAAGAGCTGCAAAATCTGGACCCCTACAAATCAGCAGGGCTAGACATTCTGGACCTTCTCTTCTTAAAATTATCCGCCGAAATTGTTGCAACCTCTATTACTAGCTTGTTCAACCTCTCATATCGTCTGAGATCCCCAAAGATTGGAAAGCTGCCGCGGTCATCCCCCTCTTCAAAGGGGGAGACATTCTAGACCCAAACTGCTACAGACCTACATCTAGCCTACCCTGCCTTTCTAAGGTCTTCGAAAGCCAAGTTAACAAACAGATCACTGATCATTTCAAATCCCACATACCTTCTCCGCTATGCAATCTGGTTTCCGAGCTGGTCATGTTTGCACCTCAGCCACGTTCAAGGTCCTAAACGACATCATAACCGCCGTCGATGAGACAATACGGTGCAGCTGTATTCATCGACTTGGCCAACGCTTTCGACTCTGTCAATCACCACATTCTTATCGGCAGACTCAACAGCCTTGGTTTCTCAAATGACTGCCTCGCCTGGTTCACCAACTACTTCTCTGACAGAGTTCCGTGTGTCAAATTGGAGGGCCTGTTGTTCGGTCCTATGGCAATCTATGGGGGTGCCACAGGGTACAATTCTCGAGCCGACTCCTTTCTCTGTATACATCAATGATGTCGCTCTTACTGCTAGTGATTCTCTGATCCACCTCTACGCAGACGACACCATTCTGTATACTTCTGGCCCTTTGGACACTGTGTTAATTAACTAACCTCCAGACAAGCTTCAATGCCATACAACTCTCCTTCCGTGGCATCCAACTGCTCTTAAATGCAAGTTAAACTAAATGCATGCTCTTCAACCGATCGCTGCCCACACCTGCCTGCCCGTCCAGCATCACTACTCTGGACGGTTCTGACTTAGAATATGTGGACAACTACAAATACCTAGGTGGCTGGTTAGTCTTTAAACTCTTCTTCCAGACTCACATTAAGCATCTCCAATCCAAAATTAAATCTAGAATCGGCTTCCTATTTCGCAACAAAGCATCCTTCACTCATGCTGCCAAACATACCCTAGTAAAACTGACTATCCTATCGATCCTTGACTTCGGCGATGTCATTTACAAAATAGCCTCCAACACTCTACTCAGCAAATTGGATGCAGTCTATCACAGTGCCATCCGTTTTGTCACTAAAGCCCCATACACTACCCACCACTGCGACCTGTATACTCTTGCCTGCTGGCCCTCGCCTCATATCCGTCGCCAAACCCACTGGCTCCAGGTCATCTATACGTCGTTGCTAGGTAAAGCCCCGCCTTATCTCAGCTCACAGGTCACCATAGCAGCACCCACCCACAGCACGCGCTCCAGCAGGTATATTTCACTGGTCACCCCAAAGCAAATTCCTCTTTTGGCCGCCTTTCCTTCCAGTTCTCTGCTACCAATGACTGGAATGAACTGCAAAAATCACTGAAGCTGGAGACTCATATCTCCCTCACTAGCTCACAGATCACTGCACCTGCACATAGCCAATCTGTAAATAGCCCATCCAACTACCTCATCACCATATTTATTTTGCTCCTTTGCACCCCAGTACCGCTACTTGCACACTCATCTTCTGCACATATATCACCCCAGTGTTAATTTTCCATACTGTAATAATTTCGCCACTATGGCCTATTTATTCCCTCACCCCCCTTATCCTACCTCATTTTCACACACTGTATTTATTGCATTATTGACTGTATGTTTGTTTATTCCATGTGTAACTCTGTGTTGTTTGTGTCGTTTGTGTTTGTTATCTTGGCCAGGTCGCTGTTGTAAATGAGAACTTGTTCTCAACTAGCCTACCTGGTTAAATAAGAGGTGAATTAAAAATAAAATGATCAGAGAGTATTTATAGTGCATGGGACACAACTTAACCACACATTCAAGTCCATTATAAAGTAGTATTGTCTATGACAACTCAAGACAGAAAAGTAGCCTATAATACTAGTCTGTTCAAACAACTGTTTGTGCAGTATTTTTTACCAACTGCTCCCATGATGGTTGTCGTGCCAAACATCTAGAAATGGCAAGTCGGCTGTGACAGCACTTGGACAGATCTGGAACCAGGCTAGTGCTTACTTGCCCTATGTTGTTGTCAGTATCTTTGGTTGGGCTTTACCAAATATTTGCCAAGATAGGACTGTTAAGAGAAGTGCCACAAAACAGTGGCTCGACAATGACTACACAACATTAAGATACATTTATATAAAGTTTTGAATGAGTTGTCAATACCTTGCTCGAGAGGTGGCCTTGAAAGAGGAGCATGTAACTGTAACCCCATTAGGTCGGATTCCGTAAAATGTCACAGCCAACCCTCCACACACCCCAACACAGAACAGCGCCATTTTTAGGAAGCGCAAACTACCCGTTGCGCTCTTCAGCAATTGGCTGTATGATTACCGTAATGTACCTACTACAATGTTACTTGTTCAGCAGACTGCAATTTGTTGCTACTTTTTTTCACAGTGTTGAGATAATTGATGACGAACATAGAGGAAAAGGCAGACCTTTTGTACTGAAGATACCCCGCTGTTATGTGGATGCTTTACATTTTGCAAATTGTGATACACAGATGCATGTACCGTTGACAACGTTTCTCAGAAAATCTGTTCTGAGATCATTTTCTTGTTTCAACTAATCAATCTTTATCATCATAGATGTGTGCTATTGGCTCTGCAAATGAGTACTTTGTCAAACATATTCACGGCACAATTTGTCAAATGAAAAGTTTTACCTTGAATTGTAGATATTTCATTAGAATGCCATTTTATTGATCAAGAATCACCAGAGCCAGATACTTTTTTTTATTTTTTACATAAACTATATGTGGACACCCCTTCAAGTTATTGGATTCGGATATTTCAGCCACACCCATTGCTGACACGTGTATAAAATTGAGCACACAGCCATGCAATCTCCATAGACAAATATTTGCAGTAGAATGGCCTTACTGAAGAGCTCAGTGACTTAACGTGGCACAGTCATGATGCAACCTTTCCAACAAGTGAGTTCGTCAAATTTCTGCCCTGCTAGAGCTATCCACCCAGTCAACTGTAAGTGCTGTTATTGTGTAATGGAAACATTTAGGAGCAACAACGGCTCAGCCGTAACATGGTAGGCCACACAAGCTCACAGAACGGGACCACTGAGTGCTAAAGCGCGTAAAAATCATCTGTCCTCGGTTGCAATACTCCAAACTGCCTCTGGAAGCAACGTCAGCAAAATAACTGTTCGTCGGGCTGTGGCTGAGCAGCCGCACACAAACCTAAGATCACCATGCGCAATGCCAAGCGTCGGCTGGAGGGGTGTAAAGCTTGCTGCATTGGCCTCTGGAACAGTGGAAACGGGTTCTCTGGAGTGATGAATCACGATTCACTATCTGGCAGTCCGACTGACGACTCTGGGTTTGGCGGAGTCCAGGAGAATGCTCCCTGCCCCAATGCATAGTGGCAACTGTAAAGTTTGGTGTAAGAGGAATAATGGTCTGGGGCTGTTTTTCATGGTTTGGGCTAGGCCCCTTAGTTCCAGTGAAAGGAAATCTTAACGCTACAGCATACAATGACATTCTAGATGATTCTGTGCTTCTAACTTTGTGGCCACAGTTTTGGGAATGTCCTTTCCTGTTTCAGCATGACAATGCCCTTGTGCACAGAGCGAGGTCCATACAGAAATGGTTTATCAAGATTCCATCGAACACCTTTGGGATGAATTGGAACGCTGACCGCGAGCTAGCCCTAATCATCCAACATCAGTGCCCGAGCTCACTAATGCTTGTGGCTGAATGGAAGCAAGTCGTGGCAGCAATGTTCCAACATCTAGTGGAAAGCCTTCCCAGAAGAGTGGAGGCGGTTATAGCAGCAAAGGTGGGACAATGATTTTGGAATGAGATGTTCGACGAGCAGGTGCCCACATACTTTTAGTCATGTAGTGCATATACTGAACCAAAATATAAAACGCAACATGTAAAGTATTGGTCCCATGTTTCATGAGCTGAAATAAAAGATCCACGAAATGTTCCACACACTAAAAAGCTTATTTCTCTCATTCGTTTACATATTTTTTTGTCAGCATTGATCCTTTGCCAAGATAATCCAGGTGTGGCATATCAAGAAGCTGATTAAATGGCATGGTCATTACACAGGTTCACCTTGTGCTGGGGACAATAAAAGGCTCTTCGTCAGGTCAAACAGAGTGCTCACTTCCCAAAATATACACATTTCTCGTCACATGACCATTTCGCAAATGCAAAATAATGTGTGGAAACAATTTAATTCGCTTTTGTGCACAATAAATCATAATTAATCACAGAGGTACATATGGTCATAAAGGATTTACATGCAGTGCATTCGGAAAGTATTCAGACCCTACATTGTTACGTTACAGCCTTATTCTAAAATGTATTAAAAAATAATCCTTTATCTACACACAATACCCCATAATGACAAAGACAGGTTGACATTTTTGCAAATGTATTAAAAATAAAACATACCTTATTTACATAAGTATTCAGACAATTTACTATGAGACACGAAATTAAGCTCAGGTACATCCTGTTTCCATTAATCATCCTTGATGTTTCTACAACTTTACTGGTCCACCTGTGGTAAATTCAATTGATTGGACATGATTTGGATGCCAAGAATCACGTCTGGAGGAAACCTGGCCACATCCCTATGGTGAAGCATGGTGGTGGCAGGATCATGCTGTGGGGATGTTTTTCAGCGGCAGGGACTGGGAGACTAGTCAGGATTGAGGGAAAGATGAACGGAGCAAAGTACAGAGTGATCCTTGATGAAAACCTGCTCCAGAGCACTCAGGACCTCAGACTGGGGCAAAGGTTCACCTTCCAACAGGACAACAACCCTAAGCACATAGCCAAGACAATGCAGGAGTGGCTTCGGGACATGTCTCTGAATGTCCTTGAGTGGCCCGGACTTAAAAATCTCTGGAGAGACCTGAAAATAGCTGTGCTCCCCATCCAACCTGTCAGATCTTGAGAGAAGAATGGGAGAAACTCCCCAAATACATGTGTGCCAATTTTGTAGCGTCATACCCAAGAAGACTCGACGCTGAAATCGCTGCCAAAAATGCTTCAACAAAGTACTGAGTAAAAGGTCTGAATACTTAAATAAACGTAAAATCACATTTACCATTTTTTTTTTTTTGCAAAAATGTCTAAACCTGTTTTTGCTTTGTCATTTTGGGGTATTGTGTGTAGACTGATAAGGGAGGGAAAAAAACGATTTAATCAATTTTAGAACAGGGCTGTAACAAAATGTGGAAAAAGTCAAGAGGTCTGAATAGTTTCCAAATCCACTGTACATACAAATGGGACCTCCACATCCGGCTTATTCACCTGCTGGATTGTCCGAGACCAGCCTCCCGGACAGCTGATGAAACTGTGGTTCGTGCTCATTGTCCTCACCAGGGTCTTGACTTGACTGCAGTTCGGCATCGTAACTAACTTCAGTGTGCAAATGCTCACCATCGATGGCCACTGGCACGTTGGAGAAGTGTGCTCTTCACTGATGAATCCCGGTTTCAACTGTACCGGGCAGATGGCGTCATGTGGGCGAGTGGTTTGCTAATGTCAACATTGTTAACAGAGTGCCCCATGATGGCGGTGGGGTTATGGTATGGGCAGACATAAGCTACAGACAACGAATACCATTTCATTTTATCGATGGCAATTTAAATGCACAGAGATACCATGACGAGATCCTGGAGGCCCATTGTCATGCCAGTTATCCGCCGCCATCACCTTATGTTTCATAATGATAATGTACAGCCCCATGTTGCAAGGATCTGTACAGAATTCCTGAAAACTGAAAATATCCCAGTTCTTCCATGGCCTGCATACTCACCAGACATGTCACACATTGAGCATGTTTGACATGTACTACCCGCCTGTTCCAGTTCCCGCCAACATTCAACAACTTCGCACAGCCATTGAAGAGGAGTGGGACAACATTCCACAGGCCACAATCAACACAGCCTGATCAACTATGGGAAGGAGATGTGTTGCACTGCATGAAGCACATGGTGGTCACACCAAGTACTGACTGGTTCTCTGATCCACGTCAATACCTTTTAAGAATTTGTTCCTAACTGACTTGCCTAGTTAAATAAAAGGTTAAATAAAATATTTTGCATCTGTATTCCCAATGAAATACATAAATGAAGTCAAATTAATTAATTTAATTTCCTTATATGAACTGTAACTAAGTAAAATCTTTTAAATTGTTGCGTTTATATTTTTGTTCAGTGTATATTCGCTGAGCGTCACATATGTTGTGGCAACGTGATTGACAGCCAATGACATGGCTGATTGACATTGTAGGACACACCCACTGGATCAAACCGTGTTTTGCCGTATTTAAAAGTTGAAGTCAATTTCCACTACAGCTATCTACACGCGCTCTTCCAAGTTCAGTTTACTAAAAAGGTGAATATTTGCTAAATATGGTTATTTTTAAAGACGTTGCTTGTTTTACTTTTAAAAAATCTGTTTATTGCCAAGAGAAAGGCAAAGTTTAAGAGCTATCATTATTATGCAGAATCATTATTTAAACGTTCCTAGCTAGTGAGCTGGCCATGCCACATGTTATTAGCTAGTATCAGGAAAATAAACGTACAAATTAGAAACGCAAACTGTAGGCAGCGGTTGAATGCATGATCATGGTGGTAACATTGTAAGCTACCTAACGTTTACCTGAAAGATAATTTAAATCTTCACGTGCTACGAGCTTGTTGAGTAAATTAGATCGGTAACCTGGCTTCAGCGACCACCAGGCCACACTTCGAGGAAAGATGTCTACCATCCGATTTGGATCAACTTGTAGTCCTTCGAAGACTACTCTAGCTGAGACATTGCCACGCTGGAACGATGAGGAAGGGGAGAAGGCTGGTAAGAGTCAAATATATTGCCTTTTGCATTTCAATCAATTACCATTTTTGATTGTTGGCTCCTAGGGACTTCTCATACTTTAATTAACTTTTCTCTGTCTTTAGTGACCTAATTGTCCTGCACGGATGTGATCAACTGACTATGACAGAGGCTTGAATACTGCACTAGCACCAAAGATTTCTATAACTAAACCAAGAGATCACAGGTTGTTGTTTCCAATGGGACAAATGAGTCATGGTGGGCAGAGCCAAGCACCCGCTAGCAATATCCCATTGGCGCGTTTTAGTATGCATATTTCTGTTAGGGAACGCCTACTGTGAATAGCGCGTTTACATTAACTCAATTTGCGTTTGTGCTCCTAAACAGCTTGCTTTTAAAAATATATTTTTTGCAAATGGTAATGTCTATAAAACTTAGTCCACTCTGTTTATAACAGATTATAGTTTTTTGGAACAACTTTTTATTGAGATCAAATGTTTAATTGATGAGAATTTGCAGAATGTTGGCCAAAATCCACTGCCTGCCAGTGGGCTTCCTCTGGAAGTGGGTGGAACCACCAACTGGATGCTTCATGTTTATACATCCAGTGAAATATGTCTCATTGTACAATCCGCCTAGGCCTAACTATCCCTTTTTGATTGGATCCATTTGGGCAGAGTGCGAATTACGCAATGACATCCGGGGGGTCTCTATTTATGAATTTAATAATAGACGTAATTTAAACTGAGAAAATATTACATTTTTAAAGTGGCATGAACACAGCCAGTCATGATATTTTCATTTGATTGTCAAATAAATCACTTCAAAAAGTAGGCTACCTGTGCATGTTCGTCCATTCCATCATCCAAACTGCTTGTATAGCCAGCCTACTCACGCCATTTGAAGAATGGAAATAGACATCTCTTACAAAACACCAAAAAGTGTGCCCAATGACATTCAGCCATTGCCATTGATTAGGCCTACATTAATTGATGTCTTGCAGACAGTTGTAAAGGTCGCAGTTGTAAATGAGAACTTTTTCTCAACTGGCCTACCTGGTTAAATAAAGGTGAAATAAAAATTAAGTTGCATTTAGGGGCGCTAACATCTAATTCAAGGTGGCTGGCCCTGGCTCCCCTGTAATTCGCACCCTGCATTTGGGTAAACCATAATTCTATCCTCCTGATTCCTGTTTACAAGCAAAAATTAAAGCAGGAAGTACCAGTGACTCGATCAACAGGACTGTTTTGCTAGCACTGACTGGAATATGTTCCGGGAATCCTCAGACGCCGTTGAGGAGTACACATCAGTCATTGGCTTCATCAATAAGTGCATCGATGACGTCGTCCCCACAGTGACCGTACGTACATACCAGAAGCCATGGATTACAGGCAACATCCGCACTGAGCTAAAGGCTAGAGCTGCCGCTTTCAAGGAGGGGGACTCTAACCCGGAAGTTTATGAGAAATTCCGCTATGCCCTCTGACGAACCATCAAACAGGCAAAGCGTCAATACAGGACTAAGATCGAATCTTACTACACCGGCTCTGACGCTCGTTCGGATGTGGCAGCGCTTGCAAACCATTAGACTACAAAGAGAAGCACAGTCGAGAGCGACCAGTGACACCAACTGGCAAGTGACTTCACTGACATTTTCAACCTCTCCCTGTCCAAGTCTGTAATACCAACAAACAGACCACCATAGTCCCTGTGCCCAAGAACTCCACTAAGGTAGCCTGCCTAAATGACTACCGACCTGTAGCTCTTACGACTGTAGCCATGAAGTGCTTTGAAAGGTTGGTCATGGCTCACATAAACAACATTATCCCAGAAACCCTAGACCCACTCCAATTTGCATACCGCTCCAACAGATTCACAGATGATGCCATTTCTATTGCACTCCACACTGCCCTTTCCCACCTGGACAAAAGGAACACCTATGTGAGAATGCTATTCATTGACTACAGCTCAGCGTTCAACACCATAGTGCCCTCAAAGCTCATCAATAAGCTAAGGACCCTGGGACTGAATACCTCCCTCTGCAACTGGATCCTGGACTTCCTAATGGGCCGCCCCCAGGTGGTAAGGGTAGGTAACGACACATCCGCCACACCGATCCTCAACACAGGGGCCCCTCAGGGGTGCGTGCTCAGTTCCCCTCCTGTACTCCCTGTTCACTCGTGACTGCATGGCCAGGCATGACTCCAACACCGTCATTACGTTTGCTGATGACACAACCGTGGTAGGCCTGATCACTGACAAGACAGCCTATATGGAGGTGGTCAGAGACCTGGCTGTGTGGTGCCAGGACAACAACCTCTCCATCAACGTGATCAAGACAAAGGAGATGATTGTGGACGACAGGAAATAGAGGACCGCGCACTCCCCCATTCTCATCGACAGGGCTGTAGTGGTGCAGGTTGAGTGTCCACTTCACCAACAAATGAACATAGTCCAAAGACAGTTGTGAAGAGGGCACAACAAAACCTATTCCCCCCTCAGGGGACTGAAAAGATTTGGCATGGGTCCTCGGATCCTCAAGATTTTACAGCTGCACCATCAAGAGCATCCTGAGTGGTTGCATCACTGCCTGGTATTGCAACTGCTCGGCCTCTGACCGTAAGGCACAACAGAGGGTATTGCAAACGGCCCAGTACAACACTGGGGCCAAGCTTCCTGCCATCCAGGACCTCTATACCAGGAGCTGTCAGAGAAAGGCCCTAAAAATTGCCTAAGACTCCAGCCACCCTAGTCGGACTGTTCTCTCTGCTACCGCACGCCAAGTCTTGGTCCAAGAGGCTTCTTAACAGCTTCTACCCCCAAGCCATAAGACTCCTGAATATCTAATCAAATGGCTACTGAGACTATTTGCATTGCCGCCACCCCCTCTTACACTCCTATTACTCTCTGTTGTTATCATCTATGCATAGTCACTTTGATAACTCTACCTACATGTACATATTCCCTCAACTAACTGTAGCTCCTGCACATTGACTCTGTACCGGTACCCCCCTGTATATAGTCTTGCTATTGTTATTTCACTGCTGCTCTTTAATTACTTGTTGCTTTTATTAGTTTTTTTACCCATATTTTTTTCAACTGCATTGTTTAGGGGCTCGTAAGTAAGCATTTCACTGTAAGGTCTATCTATACCTGTTGTAATAGGCGCATGTGACTAATAACGTTTGATTTTGATTTGACACCTTGCCTACATTAGTCTACTTTTAGCTCATTCTAACTAAGTAATTTCCTTGGTGTTAACTTGGCTCCATGGCATTATTTTCTCTGTTGTCAATAGATCCAGAAGATGCCTGTGATCCAAATAAACTCCTTCAGTGTCCATACGACAAGAACCATCAGATCCGTGCCTGCCGCTTTCCATACCATCTGATCAAGTGCAGCAAAGTTAGTAGCTACAGGAAGGAATGTTGAAGGCGCAATATGATGTTGTGCCATGTCATCTTAAATGTTGCTAATATAGTCAGTTAGTACATGGCAAAACAAGTTATTCAGCTGTCCTCTTGTCCTTTCCTGTAGAACCACCCTAAACTGGCCAGTGAATTAAAAACGTGCCCTTTCAACGCCCGCCACCTGATGCCCAAGCATGAGCTTTCACACCACATTGCTAACTGTGTTGACAGAATATCTGTGAATGCAGAAGACTGTGAGCCTTTCTTGTTTTGTTTTTACTCTTTCTGTATTTGCATTATTCAATGATAAGCCTATTTGCACCCTTTAGTGAGTCTAACCAGGTTCTGTGATTTCCAGTGGGCAGCGCTGAGGTGCAGAGCAAATGGCAGGTACCTGTTAGCACCTGGACGAACACCAACTGTGATGAGGACTGGGATAAAGGTACTCTCTCACAAACTGCTGATTATGCGTGTGTACTCAAAGCAAAGATGCCATGTATGCATTTATTTGTTTCACAACTTCTGCACACTCCGTGGACTGATGCAGTGAATGCAACTTTTCAGATTGTTATGCTGGAGATTTTCCATTGATTTCCATCGGCAGCATTTTATTTAAATGCAGCCTTTTCTTTTTGTAGAAGCTGATATTTCTTCAGTGCCTTTCGTATGGGGAGTGTCCACAAACCTGATCAGTCAGAACAGGTCAGCTAACCACACAAAGTTTGCAGTGGAGTTCATTGCTACTAGATATTTGAAACAGAGCTGGTTAATATTTTCACATTTAAAACATACTTTTAAGTGTAGTCTTTTCTTCTTCTTTTTTTAGGACTGAGCCATGCACTACAAATAATCTTACTCCTGGACTCCGAGCTCCAAGAACTCTGCCCTGGAAAATGTGTAAGTCATGTTTGATCTGTTTCATGTTACAGCATTCTGTATTTCTTATGGTTTGGAGCCATGCTGTCTTTTCTTGCTGTACTGTCTCACTTAAAAGCTTGTGGTCAGGTGTTCACTTGTCACTCTTAGGCTCATTGTATTTCTCATTATTTTTGTTCAGGACTGACAAAGGGCAGAATGAATGACAAAAGTTGGAAGTCAAGAGGCTGTCTTGCAGTTAAGTTTTATATCACAGATGCATGTTTTATCTCACTTTGACTTGATTATGGACACATTTGAGAAATCCCATTGACTATTTTGTTTGACTATAAATGCATGCTTTGTAACCTAACCTTAGACATGGTGATTGGGGTTTGTGTCCCCTTTTTTGTTATTAAAAGGCTTTTTTGCAGAAGTGTTTCCCTATACTAACTCTGCATGTAGGCTGTTGATGTATGTTCCTGATGCCCTACTGCAGATGAATATATTCTCCCTGTATTGCACATATCAGATATCAAGATGCTCATTATGCTGACTGTAAAGTTGATTTAGCCTCATAATGAATCTTGCTTTGATCTTTTGCCAGTGTGTTGTATATTATTGGATTTTGGCCTGTAATTACACAAAAATGGAGGTAATGTTCTGTCCTCATGAAGGTTTTAATGTCTACAATTTGCATGTTGGGCACAAGAGAAGCTACCATTAGGGGAATCGTATTGTAAGGGATTCGTTTCAGCTTGTATCTTGTTACAATGTTTTGTCCGACGCCACCTATATGCTAACATGGCTGAAATTCGCTAGCTAACCGACAACTGTGACAATGTATTTGTGACAAGTGCTCGTTGTGCAAAGTTTGTTTTCAATAAACATTAGAGACAAAATATAGTTTGTTAATAATTTAAGCCAACCCTGTCTGTTTTGCTCCATAGTTGCGCATGTGTTGGTTTTGTTGCTAAACAACCAACCTGTCTATTTGGATTAGTCAACGTTCTACTACTTCTGAGGTGGTAAACAAAGGGTGCGTACTGCCATCTGGAGTGTGTTGTTTGAACAAGTATAAAGCCAAGTTTGGTAACTCAAACTGCAGATAGAGGTATAGGGACTAAATTCAAATTGACATTCACATTAGCAACGGGAATGTCACGAGCCGGAGGGGGTTTGGCTCAAATGTACCATACATGGTGTGTTCGTAAATTCACTGGGAGTGCCAGAGTGCGCTCAAAGGCGTTTGTAAATTCAGAGCGTTCAGTTCACACTGGACGCTCTGGCCGAGGAGTAGGGTTCATCCGAGCATTCTGACATTACAACCACAGTCGATTACCAAGCTAACTGGCTAAAGTTGGCTAGCTAATTTACTTCCAGATACAAATGACAGAACCTCAATCTGACAATTTACTAACACAGCTGGTTCTGCTCTTCTCATGTTATCTAGAGTGTTGGTAAATAAATATTTGCTGCTGGCAACACATTGAATTTTTTTAATGCCGACGTTTCCTGACACGGTCATAACAGGTGTTGCGTGTTTGTAAATTCATCAGCTATTCTGCGCTCAAGCACGCTCTGACGAATCCTCTGATATCGGAGTAGATCGCCTACTGGACTATGGCTAAACAGGGAAACTATTCAGCTAGCTATGCAAGCAACTTTTCATGCATCTATCATACTAGACTCTTGAATAATGCAAAATGTCAAAACCATTTGAAAACATTTGTTTATTTTCTCAGCCATAAACATTAATTTAGCAAGACAAAGCGTAAATCATAGTCCAGATGCGATAGTCTGGCATCCCATTGTAACATAGCTGTGCGGCTCCTTCAACTGTTTACCATTGGGGAATTATTTTTAATTGGGCCAATGCATTAGCAGCAGGGTCTGGTCTGCTTAGTTCATTGACTATATATGAACCACAAAAAAGCAGTGTGGGATGTCTTGCTTCCTATTCCATCTTGGTTACTGCCACCTGCAGTTATGGAATGTTTGCTCACAGAATTCATTGGCTTATCCCTCTTAATGACCTGGATGGAATTGTGTGGTCCTTCCTAAACCCATAGGAAGTCCCACCCAGTTGACTATGTTAAAATGGTGGCAGTCCTCAATGCAATGTCCATGCCAAAACTGGTTATTTCCAAGTAGTGATCTCTGGTGTCACCTTAGTCCTGCTTGCTGCCATAGTCTTTGAAGATATGTTTGCCCGCTGGTGGGTATTACCATCGGAACAACTTAGTCCTACTTTGAACAGACCATGGGAGATTTGTACTATTTGACATTCATTCCATACACCTGAAATAAAAGATTTCATTGTTTACCAAGACACATCTACTGTGGCAATTTACCCAACACGTTGTATGAATGGAAATTGAATGTTGGTGTAGCCTACTGTTATTTGTTTCCAATTTTATGTAATCCATTAAATACAACTGTGTTTAAAATATAATTGTCAGGTATGGTCCTTTATCAAGATGATCGGGGGTAAAAATATCCCTGCACTGTCCATATTTGAAATGTGTAACTAATAACTATATAGCATGGGTACGCAACTCTTACCGTACGAGGTCCGGATCCTGCTGGTTTTCTGTTCTACCTGATAATTATTTGCACCCACCTGGTGGCATAGGTCAAAATCAGTTCCTGATTTTAAAGGGGAATGGTGAATGGCTTCTCAGTCCAGAGTTGAGTTTGAATTTCTATATAGTATGTATTTAGCAACAGTGCTTTTAGAAGTCACAGTAGGGCTCAACACTTGCCTTTTCTTTGACGTGAGCTATTTGCATGAATGTTATTTTAGACGGGGTATTAGGTAATGATAATGTGCACAAGTTTAAAAACAAATTACAAGAGGTTTACTGATCTCCCACACATGGGTTTTATTGATATTCCTGCATGGATGGTGACACATTCTATAGCATTGGTATAGAGGCTATGAAAAGAAAACCCCAATGTTTGACAGTTAAACTTTTAAAAGAAGAGCTATAAAATATATATTCAAGGAACATACTAAATATTTTATTTTAAAATGCATATAAAGATGTAAAGAAATGACATTACTTTATGCATGTCTTTAAACACAAGTAGGGTTACAATCCTACATTGAAACTACCATGATCCTTTCATGGTCTTGAGACCGTCTCCAGTCTTCTACAAGCAGATTTGATCATACTTTCTCATTTAATTAGAAGATTGCAGCCAAGGAAAATAATGCCAAAAAATCAGTGAGCGACAATACGCGCAGCATAGCGATCTGCACCACGTGAAGAGGTCATTTTCCTCAGGATGAGTCACACTGAATCTGTTTTTGGTGATAACTGATGCAGCTGCTGAAAGGTTGCTGCTTCCACACACAGTGTCAAATCCAGAGTGCTCTTCTCTAGACAACGTCCTATTAATGATCTCCCATGCAACATCCATGTTAGTGAAATATATATATTTTTTTCTGATACTTTCTTTTTTCTCTCTTCAATATGATTTAACAAACTCTATGAGGTTATTCCGTCGTTTTCTTTATGCAAGAAGCGAAATGTCAGCTGTTTCATGATGCTCAGAAAATATATTACATTCTTGAATTCCCAGTGAAGCTTCCCAAAATATGACATTTCAAGAACAACTAAATGACGAGGTTCATTTCATTTTTGAATGACGACAGTCAGAATTTAAGTGAGAATGTCAAGGTTCACAATGTATTCAATTAAAAACTAGACTTCAAAGACTTTCATTGTTTTTCTGTAGTGATACTCTGCTCTCTGAGGCTTCTTTGCCAAGCTAGGTTTCTGACATACAGTGGGGCAAAAAAGTATTTAGTCAGCCACCAATTGTGCAAGTTCTCCCACTTAAAAAGATGAGAGAGGCCTGTAATTTTCATCATAGGTACACTTCAACTATGACAGACAAAATGAGAAAAAAAATCCAGAAAATCACATTGTAGGATTTTTTATGAATTTATTTACCTACAAACAAGCAAGATTTATGGCTCTCACAGACCTGTAACTTCTTCTTTAAGAGGCTCCTCTGTCCTCCACTCATTACCTGTATTAATGGCACCTGTTTGAACTTGTTATCAGTACAAAAGACACCTGTCCACAACCTCAAACAGTCACACTCCAAACTCCACTATGGCCAAGACCAAAGAGCTGTCAAAGGACACCAGAAACAAAATTGTAGACCTGAACCAGGCTGGGAAGACTGAATCTGCAATAGGTAAGCAGCTTGGTTTGAAGAAATCAACTGTGGGAGCAAATATTAGGAAATGGAAGACATACAAGACCAATGATAATCTCCCTCGATCTGGGGCTCCACGCAAGATCTCACCCCATGGGGTCAAAATGATCACAAGAACGGTGAGCAAAAATCCCAGAACCACACGGGGGGACCTAGTGAATGACCTACAGAGAGCTGGGACCAAAGTAACAAAGCCTACCATCAGTAACACACTACGCCGCCAGGGACTCAAATCCTGCAGTGCCAGACGTGTCCCCCTGCTTAAGCCAGTACATGTCCAGGCCCGTCTGAAGTTTGCTAGAGAGCATTTGGATGATCCAGAAGAAGATTGGGAGAATGTCATATGGTCAGATGAAACCAAAATATAACTTTTTGGTAAAGACGAGTTGAGTTGTGTTTGGAGGACAAAGAATGCTGAGAATGCATCCAAAGAACACCATACCTACTGTGAAGCATGGGGGTGGAAACATCATGCTTTGGGGCTGTTTTTCTGCAAAGGGACCAGGACGACTGATCCGTGTAAAGGAAAGAATGAATGGGGCCATGTATCGTGAGATTTTGAGTGACAACCTCCTTCCATCAGCAAGGGCATTGAAGATGAAATGTGGCTGGGTCTTTCAGCATGACAATGATCCCAAACACACCGCCCGGGCAACGAAGGAGTGGCTTCGTAAGAAGCATTTCAAAGTCCTGGAGTGGCCTAGCCAGTCTCCAGATCTCAACCCCATAGAAAATCTTTGGATGGAGTTGAAAGCCCGTGTTGCCCAGCAACAGCCCCAAAACATCACTGCTCTAGAGGAGATCTGCATGGAGGAATGGGCCAAAATACCAGCAACAGTGTGTGAAAACCTTGTGAAGACTTACAGAAAACGTTTGACCTTTGTCATTGCCAACAAAGGGTATATAACAAAGTATTGAGATAAACTTTTGTTATTGACCAAATACTTATTTTCCACCATAATTTGCAAATAAATTCATTAAAAATCCTACAATGTGATTTTCTCGATTTTTTTTCTTCTCATTTTGTCTGTCATAGTTGAAGTGTACCTATGATGAAATTACAGGCCTCTCATCTTTTTAAGTGGGAGAACATGCACAATTGGTGGCTGACTAAATACTTTTTTGCCCCACTGTAAGTATTTTTAAAGGAGACGTGTGAGTGTTTGCCCTCTTCTCCCTTTCTTGGGCTGCCTTTGCATCTCTTCAAGGCCACCTGATGGCACTGTTAATCCATTTGTAGCTGGAAAGTCTACTTAGGTTTACACACAATTCACTGTAGAGACAGTTATTGAATCATACTTAACTATGTATGCCGCAAATACATTTAGCATTTTAAAGATGTAATCTTTCATACATGTGTTGCTATACATCAAGACCTACTATAGATTTGTTTTCCCCTTGCCATTAATTATTCATGGAATCAATTTCAGCAACTAGCCTAAAGAGATTATAGGGGGACTAGAATTTGGATAAACCTGTCCAGGCTGCTTCCTTAAGGACTTTGGGGATACTATGTTATCTTCCATGGGCAGTTTTTACTTCATATCTCAAATGTCCATGTTCCTCAAGTGTCCATGTGAGCAAGCATGAGCTGTATCGGTTACGGTTACAGAGCCCCAAGGCCGCAAGTGGGGTGTTAATCCTGGAAGGGACTTGCCCTGCCAACACACACTCAGTCGCTTCTAAGTGACATTATTGATTTCATATGATGACTGGCTATTTTTAAAGTGGAGGCTAATATTGGAGGTGTTCAGAGGACTGTCTGTCTCCTTCTGTGTTGCCATCTGGGTTGAGAGAATATGAGTCCCCCTAGGAACATGGTGTACTCTTGGAGGAATCTAATCAAGTCATGACTTTCTACTCCCTTTTACAGTTGGATCCAATGCATTTGTGTGATTCTCGTAGTGAAATACCAGTTTCGTTGCATTGGTTGAGCTGCTAAAATTATAGTTATGTAGGCCTATGTCCTACAATATGTGGACAAGAAACTGCAATAAACGTTCCTTATTGCCTGGAAACTACTTGATGGTCATTGGTTTAGACACATGGGTTAGGATTCCCTTGGCCTACACATACATTGCATTCAGAAAGTATTCAGACCCCCCTTTTTCCACATTTTGTTACGTTACAGCCTTATTCTAAAATGGATTAAATAAAAAATGTTCATCAATCTACACACAATACCCCATAATGACAAAGTGAGAACAGGTTTTTAGATATTTTTGCAAAAGTATTAAAAATGAAAAAGGATATCTAATTTACCTAAGTATTCAGGCAGTATCACATCCAGCCATGATTGGGAGTCCCATAGGGTGGCGCACAATTGGCTCAGCGTCTTCCGGGGTAGGCCGTCATTGTAAATAAGAATTTGTTCTTAAATGATTTGCCTTGTTTAAATAAAAATATAAATTCAGACCCTTTACTATAAAACTTGAAATTGGGCTCAGGTGCATCCTGTTTCCATTGATCATCCTTGATGTTTCTACAACTTGATTGGAGTCCACCTGTGGTAAAATCAATTGATTTGATGATTTGGAAAGGCACACACCTGTCTAATGTCCCACTGTTGACAGTGCATGCCAGAGCAAAAACCATGCCATGAGGTTGAAGGAATTGTACGTAGAGCTCCGAGACAGGATTGTGTCGGCACATATCTGGGAGTGGCACCAAAAAAAATGTCTGCGGCATAGAAGGTCCCCAAGAACACAGTGGCCTCCATCATTCTTAAATTGAATAAGTTTGGAGGCACCAAGACTCTTCCTAGAGCTGTCCGCCCAGCCAAACTGAGCAATTGGGGGAGAAGGGCCTTGGTCAGGGAGGTGACCAAGAACCCGATGGTCACTCTGACAGAGCTCCAGAGTTCCTATGTAGAAATGGGAGAAGGTTCCAGAAGGACAACAGCCTCTGCAGCACCTCACCAATCAGGCCTTTATGGTAGAGTGTCCAGACGGAAGCCACTCTTCACTAAAAGGCACATGACAACCCGCCTGGTGGTGGCATCTTCATGCTGTGGTGATGTTTTTTCAACGGCAGGGACTGGGAGACTAGTCAGGATCGAGGAACTGAGCAAAGTACAGAGAGCTCCTTGATGAAAACCTGCTCCAGAGCGCTCATGACCTCCAACTGGGGCAAAGGTTCACCTTCCAACAGAACCATTACCCTAAGCACACAGCCAAGAAAACGCTGGAGTGGCTTCAGGACTTTGAGTGCCTAGCCAGAGCCCGGACTTGAAAATGATCTAACATCTCTGGAGACACCTGAAAATAGCTGTGAAGCAACGCTCCCCATCCAACCTGACAGAACTTGAGAGGACCTGCAGAGAAGATTGGGAGAAACTCCCCAAATACAGGTGTGCCAAGCTTATAGCGTCATACTCAAGAAGATTCAAGTTTGTAATTTGCTGCCAAAGGTGCTTCAACAAAGTACTTATGTAAATGTGATATTTCAGTTTTTGTGCAGTTTGTTTATGTCTAAGAGCTGATCTGTGATTCTCAACCAACCATTCTAGAACGGGGTGGCTAACCCTCCTTGGACCTGGGCCCAGATTCACAAAACCTTAATTTCTTATTTCTTAACTGCCATTTTTTCATCAACTATAGATTTATGAAGAAAGTAAAGCAAAGTTGCTATTCCTCAAAGTTTATTGGAAAGGTTCTGCGTTATTTCTTATGTTTCACCTTAAGCAAAATGTTTTGGGATTTGTTCTTAATTATAAGATGGCTAAACCCTTGTCTTAAACTCAGGGCAGTGAGAGAATATGCTCATGAAATCAATTGAACTTGTTTAAAACACTCACAAACTGACTTGCCTAGTTAAATAAAGGTAAAATTTAAAAAATGAAAGTAATACAAATGTTTTAGAACAGTAATCTCAGTAAGAAATATGCTAACATGATTGCCGGTTGCCTAGGAACAAACATCTTAAGAAGATTCTAACAAGATATTTGAGAAGTTTGTAGGAAAATCATTCAATCTTAAGATATTGTTGAGGAATTGCACTAATGAACTATCTTATGAACTTTATTATATATTTTTTAAGAAGCTTCTTAAGTTTTTGCATAAGAAATGTTTTGTGAATATGCGCACTGTTCCTCAAGACCTTGATTGGCTGATTCAGGTGTGTTTGTGTAACAGTGTTGCTTTCGTCCCTCTCGTCCAAACCTGGGCTTGAATCAGGAACCCTCTGCACACATCGAAAACAGTCAACCTTAGAAGCATCCTTACCTATCGCTCCACAAAAGCGAGAAGGGACGTGCTCGTTTAGCACAGCTGTGGGACGCCGGACTATGTTAAGTGGCGAAAGTGGAGAATTGTAGAGCTGGAAGCGGTGAAAGTCAATACTAACTATAAACCGACAGATGATGGAAAAATGTCAGAAAGAAATAAACAATTGTTACTGTTTTTATAACTAATGACAAACTACAAAGTAAAAATACTCAGTTTGCCTCTGATGCAAATGGCTGTTATAATGTTTGTTAATCAAATCAAAAACAAATTTATTTGTATAGCCCTTCGTACATCAGCTGATATCTCAAAGTGCTGTACAGAAACCCAGCCTAAAACCCCAAACAGCAAGCAATGCAGGTGTAGAAGCACAGTGGCTAGGAAAAACTCCCTAGAAAGGCCAAAACCTAGGAAGAAACCTAGAGAGGAACCAAGCTATGTGGGGTGGCCAGTCCTCTTCTGGCTGTGCCGGGTGGAGATTATAACAGAACATGGCCAAGATGTTCAAATGTTCATAAATGACCAGCATGGTCGAATAATAATAAGGCAGAACAGTTGAAACTGGAGCAGCAGCACGGTCAGGTGGACTGGGGACTGCAAGGAGTCATCATGTCAGGTAGTCCTGGGGCATGGTCCTAGGGCTCAGGTCAGTTGAAACTGGAGCAGCAGCACGGCCAGGTGGACTGGGGACAGCAAGGAGTCATCATGTCAGGTAGTCCTGGGGCATGGTCCTAGGGCTCAGGTCCTCCGAGAGAGAGAAAGAAAGAGAGGAGAGAATTAGAGAACGCACACTTAGATTCACACAGGACACCGAATAGGACAGGAGAAGTACTCCAGATATAACAAACTGACCCTAGCCCCCCCGACACATAAACTACTGCAGCATAAATACTGGAGGCCGAGACAGGAGGGGTCAGGAGACACTGTGGCCCCATCCGAGGACACCCCCGGACAGGGCCAAACAGGAAGGATATAACCCCACCCACTTTGCCAAAGCACAGCCCCCACACCACTATCAATGGCCATAAGTTAGTTTGTCTCTACCGTGTACATTTTGTTTTGTTTTTGACTGAGCCAGACTCGCCGGCTGTTTTGAGCGGGGCATTCTGCTTGTCCCAGCTCGCCATATCTATCTATGCTGAATCTGAACATGCAGTGTCAGTTGGTAGGACTACCCCTAGGATGAGGCTACGGCATTTTTGTACAAACTATGATGCCACCAGGGTATAAGAATGCAATGGGTGCATTTTATCAAATGCCAATGCCTCCCATCACATGACGTGTAGCTCACATTTAAATGCTGTTCTTTATGACTAAAGTTGGAATTCAATCATTGCAGATAGAATGGTTCTGTTATAATTTACAGATGTAGCTAACATGAATCACTCTTGACTGTAGGTATTGTTAAAAGAAGAGAAATACTATTGCAATAATGAATTAAGACAAAGCTCAGAAATGTAAAGTGTTTAATACCAAGGATACAGTCAGCTGAGTGCATGCATTTAGAAAGTTCACAACACATTTTATACTCTTCCCTTGTAAGCGTCATCTCCCCAGCTATACATTTTTTGACCCCAATGATTTTCCCTCTGGCTCCCCTGTGGAATGCCCATTGTCCTCTTTTTGTTTAGCCAGATGTCAGAATCCCACCTCGTCCATCTTCTGTTCTGGGCCTCACCCTGCTGTCTGATCCTAGGCAATTTCCTCTTCTCTAATTAGGTCATGGTTTCTAAATTAGCATACACACAGTTTCATGGCCTAAACTCCATTAATACTCACAGTAATCATTCACTACACAGGATACAAACAAACTACAGTTTAACTTGAAACATTTACATTTTAATAGAATCCAGTATGCTTATGCTTATTTCACAATGTGAGTCTTCCTTCAGACTCTTACATTATCCTCTGACTGCTCCGGGCCCTGGATTTATTTCATTTCACATGACTGCTTGTGTCCGGGATTTGATTTCTCCTGACCTCATTCCTGGGCTGGCTGTCTCTCTGGAGGATGTGCCTGACGCAAAAAAGTTTCAGGTGCGCGACTAAGAGTTATCGCCTGCAATTGGAACCCAAGTCTCGTTATCACTCTTGTTTTATAATCGTAACATTATCATCTTCTCACAGCTGCCCCATTTCCAAAACAGTGCATGGTTGGTAGACAGTCGGTGGCACGGGGTCTGGTCTGTAGTGGCCTTGTAATTTTATCTTTCTGAAGACAATTGAAAAATCATGGTTTTCTCCACGTGCTCCTTGGGATTTTTTTGATCACGTGTTTTATCATTCACGTTTTTCTTCTTTCTCAAAGGGTTAGGATACTAAGGGGAGACTCATTCACACAACGGCATGCCATCGCCCACAACTGCTGTAATCGGAGTGAGTGATGGTGACTTTATTTAGTTACACTTGCTGAATGATTATTCGTGGGGGGGGGGGGGGGGCGGGGAGTTTCCTAATCTGCACATCAAGCGAAAAACATTGCCTCCCTGCTCAGCACGCACCCCTTTCCAACACTGTCCTTGGGGTATAAAATATATATTGGACCAGAATCTGGTCAGGATTAGGAGTTTTTCAATATCAGACAATTGGAGACTAAAATACCTGAACATATACAGTTTCACAACCACCTGTCTCTTAATTTAAGACCCATGTTAAGGAATACAGATGGGACATATTCATGCAGTAGGAATAGCTAAATGGGACAAAGTGAAAGAACTTGACCCTTATATCTTTATAGTTTATTGAACTGAGCAGTAGTCACACAGACAGACACCGTATACATTGTTTTGTACATGACTAGTGCAGCTTTAATCACATTTTGTTTGAATATAGCATACAGATTTGTAACAGCTCCCAGCTAATATGTAAACCATCACTTCATAATAATAAGAATAGCTATTGGATTGAAAGAAACTACCGACGTGACTGGCAGGTAAACAAGCCAATGGAGCATTGAGTAAGATCTGTATCAAACTTTTTAAAGGGATTTACTTTTTATCAACTCCCCTAGGATGCAACATGTGTTAAGTTTCCTCACAGATTGCATTTGCTACATGCTCTGAGTCTGACTGCAGCCCATGTCTCTGTTTTGCACACACATTTCTGTGCACTATTGTTGACGCAGATCATGGTGACAAAATTAGGCAATGGCAGTTTGTGTTCCCACAAGGCAATGTGAAACCCAAGTCATTCCCCATGGAGTTGTCTGTCTTCAGTCTAGCATCACTGGGTTACCAACTTCTTCCATATTAGCAGTTGCACCCCTCACAATGCTTATTGCCTGATTTAGGGCAATTGATAACTTATCAATAATACCCAGCTGATTCTCAACATTACTGTTGACCTATGTAAGGAGCACCTGTACTTCATGAATGGTCTCTTCATAGGATTGCCTTTGTAGCAACCCGCCAGAAGTGGTAGTCTACACTCAGCAATTGAAGCATACTCTACACATTTTAAAGTGTGAGAATGTCTCACTATTCATTGTTGAAATAAGTAACTTGAGCGACTGGGGAAGGGAAGTAATTGTAATTTATGATTGGATCATACAGTTTTATGTATGGCCAATCCCTTGTTAAATGAAAGGTAACCAATCACAAGTGAGAGAAACTATAGAGCCCCACAGTGGTGTCATAATACCCATAAAACCTACCAGTCAAATAGGGAAATGGTTCCAATTGTTTTTCCACCATTAATTTTAGAAACACTTAAAATAAGGGCTGTGATTCGTGTAGGCTTACCCTGGCGTGGCGTTTTGATAACCATGTAAATCATTCTCGGACCACCCCTCATCACTGTCAAGCGCTCCCTAAAACACTTCTGCGAGCAGGCCTTTCTAATCGACCTGGCCCAGGTATCCTGGAAGGATATTGACCTCAACCCGTCAGTAGAGGATGCCTGGTTGTTCTTTTAAAAGTGCTTTCCTCACCATCTTAAATAAGCATGCCCCTTTCAATAAAAAAAAAAAACTAAGAACAGATATAGCCCTTGGTTCACTCCAGACTACTGCCCTTGACCAGCACAAAATCACCCTGTGGTGTACTACACTAGCTTCGAACAGTCCCCGCGATATGCAACTTTTCAGGGAAGTCAGGAACCAATACACACAGTCAGTTAGGATAGCAAAGGCTAGCTTTTTCAAGCAGACATTTGCATCCTGCAGCACTAATTCCAAAAAGTTTGAGACTGTAAAGTCCATGGAGAATAAGAGTACCTCCTCCCAGCTGCCCACTGCACTGAGACTAGGAAACACTGTCACCACTGATAAATCCATGATAATCGAGACTTTCAATAACCATTTCTCTATAGCTGGCCATTCTTTCCACCTGGCTACCCCAACCCCGGCCAACAGCTCTGCATTCCCCACAGCAACTGGCCCAAGCCCCCCTTCCTGCTTCTCCTTCACCCAAATCCAGACAGCTGATGTTCTGAAAGAGCTGCAAAATCTGGATCCCTACAAATCAGCTGGGCTAGACAATCTGGACCCTCTCTTTCTAAACTTATCCGCCGCCTTTGTGCAACCCCTATTACTAGTCTGTTCAACCTCTCTTTCGTATCGTCTGAGATTCCTAAAGATTGGAAAGCGGCCTCGGTCATCCCTCTCTTCAAAGGGGGAGACACCCTTGACGCAAACTGTTACAGACCTATATCCATCCTGCCCTTACTTTCTAAAGTCTTCGAAAGCCAAGTGAACAACCAGATCACCGACCAATTCGAATTCCACTGTACCTTCTCCGCTATGCAATCTGGTTTCCCAGCGGGTCACGGGTGCACCTCAGCCACGCTCAAGGTCCTAAACGATATCATAACTGCCATCGATAAAAGACAGTACTGTGCAGCCGTCTTCATCGACCTGGCCAAGGTTTTAAAATTCTGTCAATAACCATATTCTTAATAGGCATACTCAACAGCCTTGGTTTCTCAAATGATGGATCACCAACTACCTCTCAGAGTTCAGTGTGTCAAATCGGAGGGCCTGTTGTCTCTGGCAGTCTCTATGGGGGTGCCACAGGGTTGAATTCTTAGGCCGACTCTTTTCTATGTATATATCAATGATGTCACTCTTGCTGCGGGTGATTCTTTGATCCACCTCTACTCAGACGACACCATTCTGTATACATCTGGCCCTTCTTTGGACACTGTGTTAACAAACCTCCAGATGAGCTTCAACGTCATACAACACTCCTTCCGTGGCCTCCAACTGCTCTAAAATGCAAGTAAAACTAAATGCATACTCTTCAACCGATTGCTGCCCGCACCCTCCTGCCCGACTAGCATCACTACTCTGACTTAGAATATGTGGACAACTACAAATACCTAGGTGTCTGGCTAGACTGTAAACTGTCCTTCCAGACTCACATTAAGCATCGCCAATCCAAAGTTAAATGTAGAGTTGGCTTCCTATTTCGCAACAAAGCCTCCTTCACTCATGCTGCCAAACATACCCAGGTAAAACTGACCATCCTACCGATCCTTGACTTCAACGATGTCATTTAGCCTCCAACACTCTACTCAGCAAACTGGATGCGATCTGACAGTGCCATCCGTTTTGTCACCAAAGCCTCATATACTACCCATCACTGCGTCCTGTTGGCTGGTCCTCGCTCCATATTCGTCGCCAAAACCTACTTGCCGATAGGTCATCTATAAGTCTTTGCTAGGTAAAGCTCTGCCTTATCTCAGCTCACTGGTCACCATAGCAACACCCACCGGTAGCACGCGCTCCAGCAGGTATATTTCACTGGTCATCCCCAAAGCGGCACCTTTGGCCACCTTTCCTTCCAGTTGTCTGCTGCCAATGACTGGAACGAATTGCAAAAATCACTGAAGTTGGAGACTTATACAGTTGAAGTCGGAGGTTTACATACACTTAGGTTGGAGTCATTACAACTCGTTTTTCAACCTCTCCACAAATTTCTTGTTAACAAACTATAGTTTTTGCAAGTCGGTTAGGAGATCTACTTTGTGCATGACAAGTAATTTTTCCAACAATTTTTTACAGACAGATTATTTCACTATCACAATTCCAGTGTGTCAGAAGTTAACATACACTAAGTTGACTGTGCCTTTAAACAGCTTGGAAAATTCCAGAAAATTATGTCATGGCTTTAGATGCTTCTGATAGGCTAATTAACATATTTTGAGTCAATTGGAGGTGTACCTGTGGATGTATTTCAAGGCCTACCTTCAAACTCAGTGCCTCTTTGCTTTACATCATGGGAAAATCAAAATAAATCAGCCAAGACCTCAAAAAGAAAAAAAAATTGTAGACCTCCACAAGTCTCGTTCATCCTTGGGAGCAATTTCCAAACACCTGAAGGTACCACGTAAATCTGTACAAACAATAGTACGCAAGTATAAACACCATGGGACGTAGTTGTCTATACCACTCTGGAATGAGACGCGTTCTGTCTCCTAGAGAAGAACGTACTTTGGTGCGAAAAGTGCAAATCAATCCCAGAACAACAGCAAAGGACCTTGTGAAAATGCTGGAAGAAACAGGTACAAAAGTATCTATATCCACAGTAAAATGAGTCCTATATCGACATAACCTGAAAGGCCTCTCAGCAAGGATGAAGCCACTTCTCCAAAACCGCCATAAAAAGCCAGACTACGGTTTGCAACTGCACGTGGGGACAAAGATCATACTTTTTGGAGAAATGTCCTCTGGTCTGATGAAGCAAAAATAGAACTGTTTGGCCATAATGACCATCTTGATGTTTGGAGGAAAAAGGAGGAGGCTTGCAAACCGAAGAACACTATCCCAAACGTGAATCACGGGGGTGGCAGCATCATGTTGTGGGGGCGCTTTGCTGCAGGAGGGACTGGTGTTCTGATATTTATCCAACATCACTGAAAGCATAATCATCACTATCTGCAACTGGTAGTTCTCAACAAGATCAGGTATCCTTCTCAAAATGTCCTTATTTTATTTATTTATTTCAACTTTATTTAACCTTATGATTGTAACATGTTTCAGTCACAATGCTGCAGTGGAGTCATTGTGGCTATGCTGTAACACCATGATAGTAGTAAAATCTTGAACCTGAATCTCAAAAACACCATCTAGCTAAGGCATAACGTACATACGAAGCAAGACTGCATAGTCCTTAGTATCAGTCATTACATTTCACAGGCCTATTTTTAAAGTGCACTAACGCATGTTCATCAAAATCTAACTTTGTTTACTTAATTTATGGCAGTCTGCTTTTGGTCCATGGCCTGTCTGTTTTTCACTCCAGTATAAGTAATTAGTGCACACTCAAAGCCATATATCTGAAATACTGCATTAAAACTATTACTGAAATTATAAAGAAGTTAATTATCCTTTTAGCACCATACTATGGCCATTGCTAATGTACAAGAGGTCCTCTTTTCCTCAAGTGCGATATAGCTTCAGAGCTTTTAAGATAGTATTATTCAGCACTTTTATGTCAGTCTTTAAGAGTTTCATTTGTTTGTCCCTAATCCAACAGGGAGATCACTTCATCATTTATCGTCTCTAGCACACTCTGTATTGTCTTTTCTCACTCTCAGAAAGGCAGAGTTTCCATGAAAATTTTGTCCACTATGGGGGGTGGTATGACCAAGTCCTCAAGCTTAAGATAGAAGATGCGCTGCAGGCCCTGGGTGCAGAGAGTCCGTAGCTCGGGCAGTTTTCCCAGGAGGCGGGACAGGTAGTTGGGCCGAGTGGAGTCCGAGGCGCAGCTCGAGACATGATCTCTGAGACAGGTGATGAGCTGGTTCTGGAACTCCTCCACCCGCTTGGGCTCCTTCAGGCCGTGGCGGTCTGGAGAATCAGGAGACAGAAAAGGCTTCGCGTGTGACCAGAAAGTGTGGAGAGTATCGTTTTTTACATTTATCATTATTCTGTAACACAATAACATGATGTAAGCCTGTGAATCAAGATAGATGTAGATCCAGCTTGTTCAGGCAACTCAGGTCAGGGTGAACATAAAGATTGACATTGCAACATGGCGCCTGCAGTCATACCGTACTGGATTATGGTGTGATGTCTCTGTTAACAGAGCCTGACAGGCTGGCGCGTATGCGTAGGTGGGTTGAGCTCTCACCAGTGATTATGACCAGGGTTGTGAGGCAGGAGAAGGACGACATGTCCAGGTTCATGCGGTGGAGGCTCTGGGAGAAGTCCATGATGGAGTCTATCCAGTCACCGAAGCCCCGTACACACTGCATCCGGTGAAGCACCACTCCATTGCAGAATATCAGCTTGTGTGTCTCAGGGTTGATCCTTGGAAAGAGAATATAAATAGGATGGATTAACAATGTCTTTGATACCCATGATTGTTGCTTCTAAAATATCTGCACAATGTGAGTTGTGGGTGCAATCAATCCTGTCATTCATATTTTATGTACTTTAGAATCCTAGCAATACAGTGACCAATATCAATACAACACAGTTATAGCTCTGTATATGCAAGGTGGTCTTCTGGACCATTTTTTTTTATTTTTACAATGACATAATTTGGTTCTTCTTACCTGTATGCTAGTCGCAAGATGAACAGTTCCATGAAGGCGGACTCCAGTAGCAGCTCCTGGTCCTCAGAGCAGAAGGCAGTGAACCCAGGGATGCTCTCAGCCCACTTGCTAATCACGTCCATGGATGCCGTGAGGAGGTTGTAGAACTGTTTGACGTCACCAACGCCCACTTTCTCTGACAGACTGGTCACAGTCTCCTGGTACTGAATTAGAAACGAGGGAGAAGGGTTAGTTCCATTAGGGGAATTCCCTGCATTCTTTTGGTTCAATTTATAACACCATAGTGCCCTCCAAGCTCGTCATCAAGCCCTGGGTCTCGACCCCGCCCTGTGCAACTGGGTACTGGACTTCCTGACGGGCCGCCCCCAGGTGGTGAGGGTAGGCAACAACATTTCCACCCCGCTGATCGTCAACACTGGGGCCCCACAAGGGTGCGTTCTGAGCCCTCTCCTGTACTCCCTGTTCACCCACGACTGCGTGGCTACGCACGCCTCCAACTCAATCATCAAGTTTGCGGACGACACAACAGTGGTAGGCTTGATTACCAACAACGACTAGACGGCCTACAGGGAGGAGGTGAGGGCCCTCGGAGTGTGGTGTCAGGAAAATAACCTCACACTCAACGTCAACAAAACTAAGGAGATGATTGTGGACTTCAGGAAACAGCAGAGGGAACACCCCCCTATCCACATCGATGGAACAGTAGTGGAGAGGGTAGTAAGTTTTAAGTTCCTCGGCGTACACATCACAGACAAACTGAATTGGTCCACCCACACAGACAGCATCGTGAAGAAGGTGCAGCAGCGCCTCTTCAACCTCAGGAGGCTGAAGAAATTCGGCTTGTCACCAAAAGCACTCACAAACTTCTACAGATGCACAATCGAGAGCATCCTGTCGGGCTGTATCACCGCCTGGTACGGCAACTGCTCCGCCCACAACCGTAAGGCTCTCCAGAGGGTAGTGAGGTCTGCACAACGCATCACCGGGGGCAAACTACCTGCCCTCCAGGATACCTACACCATCCGATGTCACAGGAAGGCCATAAAGATCATCAAGGACAACAACCACCCGAGCCACTGCCTGTTCACCCCGCTATCATCCAGAAGGCGAGGTCAGTACAGGTGCATCAAAGCTGGGACCGAGAGACTGAAAAACAGCTTCTATCTCAAGGTCATGAGACTGTTAAACAGCCACCACTAACATTGAGTGGCTGCTGCCAACACACTGGCTCAACTCCAGCCACTTTAATAATGGGAATTGATGGGAAATGTAAAATATATCACTAGCCACTTTAAACAATGCTACCTAATATAATGTTTACATACCCTACATTATTCATCTCATATGTATATGTATATACTGTACTCTATATCGTCTACTGCATCTTTATGTAATACATGTATCACTAGCCACTTTAACTATGCCACTTTGTTTACATACTCATCTTATATGTATATACTGCACTCAATACCATCTACTGTATCTTGCCTATGCCGCTCTGTACCATCACTCATTCATATATCTTTATGTACATATTCTTTATCCCCTTACACTTGTGTCTGTCTATAAGGTAGTAGTTTTGGAATTGTTAGCTAGATTACTTGTTGGTTATTACTGCATTGTCGGAACTAGAAGCACAAGCATTTCGCTACACTCGCATTAACATCTGCTAACCATGTGTATGTGACAAATAAGATTTGATTTGATGCTCCATCCTTAGAGTACCAACAGCGACCTTAAACGCCAAAAAACAATAAGTCATAATAGACAGACCACAATGGAGAATTTGCAGTAGTCCTTACCTTAGAGTAGTCCAGTTTCCCAACACTAGGGTTTGAGTCAATGTGTGCCCTCACAAGAGAGGCAATGATATTAACTGGAGACTCAGCAGAAGATAGGTCCTGGGCTGTTTTTGGCTTGGAGGGCAGACGACCTCTTCGACCTTTTAAGCTATCTGTTCTCACAACTTGGAGAGAGCGAGAGAGATACAAGGTCAATAATGTCTTAGCAACTGAGAGAGAAACAGTAGTTATTGTGAAAGATGTGGTAGTAAAATGCATTTGAAGTGCTGGGCTCACCTTCTTTCATCATGCCTTCTGCCAGGCACTTCTGAAAACGACAGAATTGACAGCGATTCCGTCGCCTCTTGTCCACCGGACAGTCCTTGTTGGCAAGACACACGTATTTGGCTTTTTTCTGTACAGTACGCTGCAAAGAACACAGAAAAAAAACCTTAGCTATTAAGTTCAGGCTAGCAATGGAGATGCATATTTTTTTATTTTACCAGGTAAATTGACTGAGAAAACATTCTCATTTGCAGCAACAACCTGGGGAATAGTTACAGGGGAGAGGAATGAGCCAATTGTAAACTGGGGATTATTAGGTGACCGTGATGGTTTGAGGTCCAGATTGGGAATTTAGCCAGGACACCGGGGTTAAAACCCCTACTCTTACAATAAGTGCCATGTGATCTTTAATGACCTCAGAGAGTCAGGACACCCATTTAATGTCCCATCCAAAAGACAGCAACCTACACAGGGCAGTGTCCCCAATCACTGCCCTGGGGAATTGGGATATTTATTTTTTTAGATCAGAGGAAAGAGTGCCTCCTACTGGAGGCCCTCCAACACCACTTCCAGCAGCATCTGGTCTCCCATCCAGGAACTGACCAGTACCAACCCTGCTTAGCTTCAGAAGCAAGCCAGCAGTGGTATGCAGGGTGGTATGCTGCTGGCGAATATATGAATTGTGTTTGCATTGCATGAAAAATGCATTATACACCAATTTATGAAATAAATTGACAGAAGAGGAAAAAGCTGCTCACCTTGAAAAAACCTTTGCAGCCCTCACAGGTACGAACCCCATAGTGCTGACAGGAGGCGTTGTCCCCACAGACAGCACAGCGACCCTCATTTCCAGTAGGGCTGTTCGGTTTCAGCGACATGCTACCTTCCATGAAGCCAGAGTCATCTAGGGTGCCTGGCTCCAGGGTTAGAGGGGAGAAAGAAAGCAGGGAGGGGTGCTGCTCCTGACAGAAGTGGCCTTGATCAGCCAGCTGGGGCTGGGGTTGGTCCAGAGGAGACAGATCCTCTACTGAGCCGGGTCCATAGGTGAAGAAAGAGGATGTCTGTAATAATGCAGTCTTATCAGCCACCCAGCAGTCCAGGCTGGGAGAGTAGGGGCCGGAGGCCGAGGCCCAAGCTGATGCAAGCTGGGGCTGGAAGCCTGGGGTACAGGGAGACTGGGCTGACGCCGGGCTGCCGAAACATTCAGAGCCACCAGAAGACAGGGCTTCGTCAAAGTAGCTCAGGGCAAAGCTGCCAGGGTAGCAGCCATAAATCTGGAAGTCATCCTTCTTGAAGGGCGATTCATGGACAGAGTCTGTGCTAGAGGTTGTAGGAGCTGTGGCGATCTGACAGGAGGAAGCATCAAACTCGCTAGTGTATGTGCCCACCAGGGAGTTGATGCTAGGCAGGGAGGCGTCAGAGAGCTGGTCCGTCTGGCTACTCACGTCCATGGCTAACCTGCAGGTAAGGTCCAGGCTCAGAGACTCTGAGTTGTAGAGGCTGTTATCATAAGAATGAACTCCATGCAGGGGGTGAATGCAGGCCATTTCTGTTGAGTAAAGGTGCAGACAAAACTTGAGAGCATTTACAAAGGCAATTTTACAGAGGGCCTTTGTGAGCTGACTGTAAGAGATACTAGAATCTTCTAGAATCTACAGTCATGAATTTGTAGTTGACATCCTGTACCCCTGGGTTGCCAATCCCTGCATGGGTTATGGAGGACTGTCAAATCTGTCTCATCTAAAGGCATGAAATGAATTTACTTCAGGTGCCAGATACCCCCTCCCCTGCAGGACAAGCCACACAACTTTCATAACTGTGCCCTTCCTCCCAACGTGTAGTAGGTAATGCTAACCCTTCTGACCCCGCCAGTAGATTGAAAAAACGGTCTCTCTTGTAGAAAGCCTTTGTTTCAGTTGAGTGTTTTCCCAAACTACATCCCCATTACCATGGGTGTACTCTTTAGCCATCATTAACGTTCCGTTTTGCAACTAAAACAAGTTTCTATTGGACAAATACAGGTAGGTCCCGCCCTATTTCGTTCCATTTGCAGAAACGTTTTGCAACAGTATCAGCATAATGAACATGACCCTGGAAATCTTAGAAGTTTAAAAACACACCGAACTACATGTCTGAGGGGGTTGGCTTTCAGAGTATGGACTCAGGCCATGAAGGAAGAGGAGTGTAGATCCCCCACTGAAGGTAAAAGACTGATTTGAATGTCTGTCAGCACAACTAAAGTTAGTGCATCTTTGAGAGTCTCCCTATCCAGAAATAATTTTGCCATTTCCTGGTTGCTAAAATTCTAATAGCTTGCTTAATTTTTGTTTATGTGACAAAACAAGCAAGTATAGTGTAGATAATCATTGTACCATCTAAACCGCTGTCAAATAGCTTTTCCATAACCAAAAATATTGTATTTTCATCTGTTTGAAGCTGGTGTACAAAACCAAAAGACACAAAAACAAATCTTAATGGGAAGCATAGAAATAGCGCACATAGAACATATCTACCGCTTCTTAGACTTGTTTTCAATGAAGAGTGACAGATCTATAACACACACATTTTATGTGAAATTGGTCAGGTCCACAAAAAGTTACATATTGCAGCTTTCAGTCGTTCTCCATGTAGCCACATTAGTATTTTTCTGTCTGACTAGTACATTGCTTTAAAAATAGTGTAGTTGGCAGTGCATTAGATTGTGATGCACTAGATGCACATCAGAGGAACTAAGTGGAAGCACATGTAGTACCTCCTACCTGTATCAACAGGTAAGCCACTGCATGCTGACAGTTGCATGTAGCATGCGTATAACTAAATAACTATACACATACAGTATGATGATTTGTTGTTGTTTTGACATCTCATGCAGCAATTCACTGTCAAATATACACTATTTAAATATACAGTAACTTTTAATTGTCCTCCCAATCACCTATAGATGGCATGTCTCTCCAGTTCTAAGGTATTTTGCATGTATGACTTTTAGATTTATGCATTTTAGGATAATATGGTTCTAATTAATTACATTAATTTACAGAATGCACCATAATAAGGGGTGGCAGGTAGCCTAGTGGTTATGAGCATTGGGTCAGTAACTGAAAGGGCACTGGTTCGAATCCCCAAACTGGCTAGATTAAACATCTGTCCATGTGCCCTTGAGCAAGGCACTCAAACCTAATTGCTCCTGTAAATCCCTCGGGATTAGACCTCTAGTAAATGTAATATGATACTGACAGTGAAAACTGAGCGCTTCCTTACCTGTTATAACCCACTAGTATTTTATGCAATGTCCGTATTCCAAGCGGTAGGTCGTCATCTCCAGTAGTTATTTTTGCTCTGCAGTCCAAATGTTGTTGAGGGGAACACATTTTTATACGATCAATTGTATCGTACCACTACGTCAGAGGGACGCCCCGTTCCATTTCCCGTACAAGGCAACGCCGAGGCGGGTATCTTTCCAGGCTGAAGCCAATCAGCTCGCGTCAGTCAGAGTTCCTTGCAAGTGACGCACTCGCGGGATTCCATTGAAGCATGCGTCCACAAATCAACAGAAGTAGCTTACTACAAACACATCGAGAGACAGAAGTTTGTTAAATATATAAAAAACATAACTTAACACAGAGAAAAACAGGCTACTTTAGATGACACAAAACAACTTTCAGTCGCTCATTGGCCAAATATCACATGCATAATAAATTGACACGCTCTCTCCATTGAAAACGCTCACTAAATAACTTTTTCCCAATTTAAATTAAGTTGAACTTTTTACCAAGTGGTGTTTTTTTTGTAATCAAATACGCTAGATATGACAAATAGCCTTCATCACACCTGCTTACCAGGGTGTTTATTATTGGCCTATATGTTTTTGTCATGTCAGTATTTCCTTTCCCTTGACACTTTTTGCTTCTATAGTGACTATATTTTTGGACATAGCATGCTGATAAAGGTAAATTATGTTGTACTAAATGTACAAAAGTTTTTTTTATAAATATTTTTTTTATATCTCCAATATGTGTTTTTTAAAAGACCCCCAAACGTGAGAGATATTGTGGTTAAATCTGATTACCCACCAGAGAAAAGGGAAACCTTTTTGGACAAGGTTCCGGAGGGTAATTACAAATGTGGCCAACGTGCTCAATGCATCTTTACGTACAAATGCAACTAATTTACCCTCCCCCACACAGGACAAAGATTTAACATCAAGGGCCTGACTACCTGCATGTCCACCAATGTTATTTACATGTTGAAATGTCCTTGTGGTCTGTCTTACATAAGGAAAACCCATAGAAGCCTTAAGACACAGATCAGGTGATACAAAAAAATCCAGTTGCTGCTCATGTTGTACAAGCTGGACGTCCTAATAGTTCTCTGAGATACATTGTAATATAAATGGTCAAGATGTCACGCATGGGTGAGGACATTGAGAGGAAGCTTCTTCAAAAGGAAATCTTTCTGGAATCACAGGCTCAACACACTCCTCTTGGCCTTAAGGAGTTTGACTTGAAACTGTTTTTAAAGTTTCAATATGTCTAAATTGTGGTTTTTAAAAAAAATCCTAATTGAATATTGTATGTATATTACTGTAAATATTGATCACAATCCCTGTGTATAATCATATATTTTGATACATTGAATGTTAATATTGTGAAACTATGTTATTCACTTTTTTACCTCCTGTTTCAGGAAGTGATGTCACTGTGTACTGCCCCTATATATAGGACCTTCCACCCCCACCTGGGACATGGATGCCTGATGAAGGCCTAAGGGTCGAAATGTTGTTGTAAATAAATATCACCTGGGAGCATGAGCAGCAGTGTGCAGTGTTTTCCTTTCTGTTTTCCATGATATCACCTACAACTCCAGCACCTGCACAAAGTACCTGGTGGTGCATATGTTCTTCAGCTTTTGTACATGTACCAAAGTAGCCTACATGTGCAGGAGATACAGTTGAAGAGGATTAGCTAAAACTTGTATTAGTGAAGCTCCTCAAAGCTTCATGTTGAACGTCCATTACACAGCAGCACTGTGTACCCCCATGCAGCAGATGTTCTGGACAGTGTCAGTCAGGGGCCTAGCCTCAGACATACTGTAGTCTCAGTGACTGTCTCAAATCACACAAGCCAGGCAGGATGTTATTATCTCCTTTCCACACCTGTAGTTTGTACAGTTGAGCTGCTTGCCTGCAGCCTGCACATGTTGTGTTTGTTGCCTGTGAATAGCTTCCTTAACTCTATGACCCCACTGGAGTACTCAAAACTATTCATCAGTAAATGAGCTGAGTGAAATTAAGGAAGTGGGACACACACACACAGGTCTACGAGTTGCTTACTCCAATTGGCATTAAGCCAGCAAAACGGCACACATGTAGCCTGACGAGCCGAAGACCTGGTGTCTAGCCAAGTCGGCAAATTGCAGCTTCATTGTTTAAAGACTGACAAGCCTAATTATGTAATAAACGTTCAGATAACCAATGGCAACTTACGCAATGGTATTGGGTAGCAGGTGGGCTACCTAAAACCCTGACCCATGTGACCTATTCCTGTCTGAATTTCAAGGTCATTGCCCTCTGAAGGAAGCCAGGCTCAGTCCCATTGAGGAGACCTTTGCTTCCTGCATGTGATGAAAGCACCAGGCTTTATTCTAATTTAATGTGCCAAGAGAGAGAAAAAAGACGGGGGTAGTATCTCCAGTGACGTAGGCTATACTTGGTATATGGCGACATCCATGGAATCACTCTTTTTGTGTTATTAACTTGGATCTGGGAGGGTCGAGGCATGAGAAGTGCCTCCTTGTCAAATGACTTTCTGGGTGTATTAATTAGTCGGACTTCGTTGCAAAATGCTTGGTCTCTTGCAAAACATTTTGCAACGAAAACTGTTCACTCCAAATGGAAAATATTTTTCTATTAGACAAATTCAGGTAGGTCCCTCTCCGTTTCATTCTGTTTGCTTCTATTTAGTTCCTAGAGTAAACACTAAATGTTTACGCTAGGAACCACTAACACACACATACAAACAGATTGCACCGTGGTAAGTAAATTGGTCTATCATGCAAAATTGTGTAACTCCGTTGCAAAACACAATTTTGCATAATAGGCCAATTTACTTATCACGGTGCAATCTGTTTGTATGTGTGTGTTAGTGGTTCCTAGAGTAAACATTTAGTGTTTACTCTAGGAACTAAATAGAATCAAACACACAAGCTTGTTGCACACGCACACACATCATGCAAGCACACACACGCATACACACGCATACGCATACACACACACATACACACACACACACACACACACACACACACACACACACACACACACACACACACACACACACATATCACATGGGGCAGAAGCTCCATCCGACCATCACCTGTTACTCTGTGAGGGATTTATTAGTGCTGAGCAGCTGTTTGTCTCTGCAGAGTTAGCTGTTTTTTCAGCACATCAGTAACTTTTAATACAGCCACGGCCATCTACATGTGGTTTATAATCATCATTTCAATTATTCCACTTGATTTACGTTATTATGGGGGTATAGATTTCTGAGTGTGTTTGAGTTGTTTATTGTCATTGTCATTGTCGTGTGTGTGTGTGTGTGTGTGTGTGTGTGTGTGTGTGTGTGTGTGTGTGTGTGTGTGTGTGTGTGTGTGTGTGTGCTTGCATGATGTGTGTGCGCGCGTGCATGTGTTTGGCTCAGTGTCAGAGCCACCATGGAAAGTACAGCAGTCATCATCATCATCATCATAAACCATCTGAGTACATCCCTCTTATGGACGTAACTAATTCATCTTGGGAGGAGACAGAAGCATATCGATGCTGTGCTGGATAAAAGCCCTCTGGCCCAATTTGTGGTATTTGACCATAAGTACTGTATGTCACCTCACCATCAAAAGTGCTGACTGATAGAATGAAATGGGATCTTGCTTCTTTAATGTAGACCTATGTATAACCTTGCTCATTTCAATGGTCTCGTGGCATCAGTTAAATTAATATGAACACAGCAAAGATCACATTCAGGAACAGGTACAGAAATACTTACTTAAAGTTGTTATTCACATGACATGAATAAATCTGACCACTTTTCATATTGGGACACATGAGCTGTTAAGAGTGCTTTCTAGAGCTCCTGCAGTCCTCCAGGAGGCTTAAGTCACCACTGTCCTTATCAGATTCTACTTTCAAATGAAAAACATTTCTGAACAAATACTGAACAAAAATATAAATGCAACATGCAAAGTGTTGGTCCTATGTTTCATGAGCTGAAAGAAAATATCCCAGAAATGTTCCATACGCACAAAATGCTTATTGTTCTCAAATGTTGTTCACAAATTTGTTTACATCCCTCAGTGAGCATTTCTCCTTTGCCAAGATAATACATCCACCTGACAGGTGTGGCGAATCAAGAAGCTGATTAAACAGCATGATCATTACACAGGTGCACCTTGTGCTGGGGGGAAATAAAAGGCCACTCTAAAATGTGAAGTTTTGTCACACAACACAATGCCACAGATGTATCAAGTTTTGAGGGAGTGTGCAATTGGTATGCTGACTGCAGGAATGTCCACCAGAGCCGTTGACAGGGAATTGAATATTCATTTCTCTACCGTAATTTGCCTCCAATGTTGTTTGAGAGAATTTGGCAATACGTGCAACCGGACTCACAACCGCAGACCACGTGTAACCACGCCAGCCCAGGACCTCCAAATCCGGCTTCTTCACCCCCAGGATCATCTGGGACCATCCACACGGACAGCTAATTAAACTGTGGGTTTGCACAAACAAAGAATTTCTGCACAAACTGTCAGAAACCGTTTTGGGGAAGCTCATCTGCATGCTCATTGTCCTCACCAGGGTCTTGACCTGACTGCAGTTCGGCGTCGTAACCGACATCATTTGGCAAATGCTGACCTTTGATGGCCACTGGCACGCTGGAGAAGTGTCTTCTTCACGGATGAATCTCAGTTTCAACTGTACCAGACAGATGGCAGACAGCATGTATGGCGTTGTGTGGGCGAGAGGTTTACTGATGTCAACATTGTGAACAGAGTGCCCCATGGTGGGTTTATGGTATGAGCAGGCATAAGCTATGGACAACGAGCAAAATTGCATTTTATTGATGGCAATTTGAATGCACAGAGATACAGTGACGAGATCCTGAGGCCCATTTTCGTACCATTCATCTGCCGCCATCCCCTCATGTTTCAGCATGATAATGCACAACCCCATGTTGCAAGGATCTGTACACAATTCCTGGAAGCTGAAAATGTCCCAGTTCTTCCATGGTCTGCAACAATTAACAGCCTGATCAACTATATCACACTAGATACTGACTGGTTTTCTGATCCTCGCTCTTACCTTTTTTTTTTTAGGTATCTGTGACCATCAGATGCATATCTTTATTCCCAGTTATGTGAAAACCAATAGATTAGGGCCTAATGCATTTATCTCTATTGACTGAATTCCTTATGTAGAATCTTTGAAATTGTAGCATGTTGTGTTAATATTTTTGCTCAGTGTAAATATGAGGTGTTTTACATTTAGACAGAATATTATTTTAAGACCCATGATCCCTGCAGTCCCCCAGTCCCCCAGCATGAACCCATAACCCCCGGTGTCCACTTGAGAGAAACCTGGACATTCACCAAGATTTCATCACTGGTCCGCCCTAAGTCTAGGGCAATAGCATTGTACACCAGGAGGAGACTTGCCACAGCAGTAGGCCTAGACATTGAGCCGAGTGGTTAAGAGCATTGGGCCAGTAACCGAAAAGTCAATGGTTTAAATCACCAAGCCAACTAGTTGAAAAATCTATCAATGTGCCCTTGAGCAAGGCTTTTAACCCTAATTGCTCCTGTAAGTTGCTCTGGAAAAGAGTGTCTGCTAAATGACTCAAATGTAAATGCACTCATCAAACCCTTTGAGTAAAGTCAATGCCACCTAATATAATAATAGTTTCATTCACTTCAATGGGTCCACTGAATAACATATCTATCATGATAACCACACACACACTATAGCCTTCTGCCTCTAGCTGTGGATAATCCTTAGGTTATTTTTATCTACAGATCAATCAATCATCAATGTCACAATCATCAATGACACACTTTTAATAATGATTTTGGGTAGTGCTTATATTTGTCCTGTTACACACAGTATCCCAACTCCCCCTGAGACACCTGCAGGGAGTGGGGTCAAGGCCAGGGTCACCATTGTCCAGTGCCCCTGGATAAATTGGGGTTAAGTGCCTTGCTCAAAGGCACAGCAACAGATTTTTTTCACCTTGTCAGCTACGGGATTCAATACAGCAACCAGTTCATTACTGGCCCAGCGCTCTAACCTCAAGGCTAATGCATTTGATTCGACGTGACCTCATGACCTTAACAATCTAATTTAGCTAGCTAGGCTACTTGGAAATGGTCTGTTGAAATGATTAAATGAAAAGTACAATAACATATAAGCCTTGTTCCATCTTCATCTGCAGCCTATCACGTAGTGATATCAATATTCAGCCAGGCATGCCAATTAACCATGTTCTTTAGAGCTTAGCGCCATTAGAAACAAATGGGCTGTTGAAGTCATCTGCCCCTCCAGTTCAGTGGAGATCAGTGTTATTACTTCAAGGTCCTTATGCTGAGGATAGCGCCACAGCAGTATTGGAACATACTGTACGTGCTCCATCAGGTGGTGCAATGTGGGACTGACGTTGATATGGGAGAGGACTGACATGTAATATATGACCATATCTACTGAACACAAATAGTAACACAACATGGAACAATTTCAGACATTTTACTGAGTTACAGTTCATAGAAGGAAATCAGTCAATTGAAATAAATTAATTAGGCCAAAATCTATGGGTTTCACATGAGTGGGATGGAGCATAGCTGTGGATGGGCCTGGGAGGGCATAGCCCAGCCAATTAGAATGAATTTTTCCCCACAAAAGAGCTTTATTACAGACATAAAAACTCCCAAATGCTCACTAACAGGGATATAAACAAATTTGTGCACAACATTTGAGAGAAATAAGCTTTTAGTGCAAGTGAAAAATTTCATGGATTTTTTTTTTTCAGCGCATGAAACATGGGACCAACACTTTACATGTTTCGTTTATATTTTTGTTCAGTGTACTATACGCAGATATAGTCAGCCCTACAGTCAGCGATAGAGTTCTCAATTACCTATCTAGATGTAAAGAGACATTATTGTAGGCCTACAATACACGTTTTTTTTTATCAGATATCATGCAGATGCTGTTTTTATAATACTGATATATATGCCAAGGTAGATTATTTGATGTACCCTTCATAGTTCAGTTTCTCAAATGTGTCATCTGTTTACAAAAGCAACAGACAGAGTTGAGTTTGATGTTTTTGGGGTGGGTTATATCAAGCAGCCATTATGAACCATGTAGCTCGAGTTGCACTGCAAAGTGGCTGCATGCTGCTAATAGTTGACACTGACAGTATCTTTCACAGTTTCCCCTTGTGTTGCCGTGGGAATATCCCATAAACACCAGAGCACCTAATGTGTTACATTTTAGACTGAGAGGGTTGGCATCCAACATAGCGAATTGTGCAAATCTGTCAAATCTGATCACTCCAATGAGTACCATGACTCATGTTACCCAATCATAGGCGCTAATGCTGGCCAGCCAATCTCCTCTGACATTTCACAGGTTTAATCTCATTCAAGATGCAACAAAAACATATTGATGTACTTCAATTATAGAGGGATCAAATGACAAATGACTGATGCAATAGTGATATCAAATGCCACAAAGGGCGAACGGTTTGCTGATGTCAACGTTGTGAACAGAGTGCCCCATGGTGGCAGTGGGGTTATGTTATGGACAGGCATATGCTACGGAAAATGAACACAATTGCATTTTATTGATGGCCATTTGAATGCACAGAGACGAGATCCTCAGGCCCATTGTCGTGCCATCACATCATTCAGCATGATAATGCACAGCCCCATGTCGCAAGGATCTGTACACAATTCCTGGAAGCAGAAAATGTCCCAGTTCTTCCATTGCCTGTATACTCACCAGACATGTCACCCATTGGAGCATGTTTGGGATGCTCTGGATCGACGCGTAAGACAGCGTGTTCCAGTTCTCGCTAATATCCAGCAACTTCACATACAGCCATTGAAGAGGAGTGGGACAACATTCCACAGGCCACAATCAACAGTCTGATCAACTCTATGTGAAGGAGATGTGTCGTGCTGCATGAGGCATATGGTGGTCACATCAGATACTGACCGGTTTTCTGGTCCACGCCCCTACCTTTTTTTTATAGGGTATCTGCATTCCCAGTCATGTGAAATCCATAGGTTAGGGCCTAATTTAATTTATTTCAATTGACTGAATTCATAATTTGAACTGTAACACAGTAAAATCTTTGAAATTGTTGCATGTTGCGTTTATATTTTTGTTCAGTGTATATAACCACATTAAACACCTAAAATGATCCACCTCTTACCAGACCTGTGTTCAAATACATGTGTATTTGAGTATCTGATATTTAAAAAATATATTTTTCTGTGTATTTGATTATTTTCAAATACCCAGCCCAAAACAAGTACTTTTATTCGAGTATTTTGATGGTTATTTGTATTTAAAAAAACAAATATTATACCAACTTGGTATTTAAAATACTTATTTGAAGTACTATTTTCAAATACCTAAGTTAAATGCATGTAACCAATGATATATGAAAACGTACTTGATAGGTCAATGTCCTCATTATGGTTTTACGTTTTATGTACACACTTTATTAGAATACTTATGAAATGCACATTGTTGTATTTGGTAACACTTGCTTATTTTCCCTCGACTCCAACCCCATTCGATGCATTGAACGGATGCGGGTGGAGCAGTGTCTACATAGGGGTGCAGGTTGTGAACACTCACAAAAGTTCTGACAAAAGCCTTGAGGCAAAGAGCAATGATACTAGCAAGGGCAGTGTGCGGGTTTCTTATTTTTTATCATCTTATTCAGCTGTTACCATGCACCTGCAAAAAAAGATAGCTCAGATGTGCGAGTGCCTTTTGAATTTAGTATCTGGTATTTAAAATAAAACAAATCTGTGTATTTGAGTATTTTCAAGCACACAGCCCAAAACAATTACTTTTATTTGAATGGTTATTTGTAAAAAAAAAAAAACTAAAAAAAAACCACATACTTATTTCAAAATATTATTTAGTTAAATTTATGGGAAGGTATTTGATTCAGTGTTTTTGAGTATTTTCAAATACCCTCCAATTGTATTTCGAAATGCATGTACATTAAAATATTAAACGACTTTTAAAATCATATATATCTGAATACTTACTTCGGAAATTAATGTGAAAGTAATTTAGATTTTTTTTTATAGTATTTGCGAGGTCTGCCTATTGCAATTGGAAGCACCGCACTGCCCCCACATGGCTGCCTGGTCCCCTGCATAACAGCCGTTGCGTTGCATTGTGAGCAGATTATCCAATGGGGGCACTGTGAGCTCACGACTGGGGATGATCCACAATTATGGGACACATTTTAAGGTTGACTGTTCAGAACCATAAATCTATGTTCAGAACAGAATTTCAAGAACTCATCTGAGCCCATCATTCATGCAAGACAAATTGGTCAGACTTTGCATTTTATCTGTTAGAACATAGTTGGGTAACAAATCAATAGGTTTGTTGGAATACAAAACAGCAGTCTACATGAGTTTATCATGATTTAGGCTTAGTGTGTAGTTTATACAAGCTCAGCTCTGTTGTTTGGAAAACAACACTGGAAAATTGATACAATTCTCTACTAACAGCATCTTGATTATGATTATGCAAATGTGGTGATTACTGTGGATGCATTCATCATAGACATGTTTCTAGATAGAATATAGTGCCCCATAATGTGCTCCCTCTTCTAGTTTGGCTTTTACTGCACTTGGGTACAAAACACATTTTCTGTCATTGTGTAGTGGGTTGTGAGAATGCCTCTATTGTGATCTCCCTCCCACTCTGGACATTCTTCCCCATCCACTACCCACACGCCCACCCTGGGTCACACAACTTGGCTTATGGAGACATGTGAGACTCGTTGACTGTTCCAATAGTGGTTTCACTCTGAGGTCCAGAATCTACTGACGTCATTATTTTGATTGTTGGTTATTGGACAAAATACGAAATTCAACAATTCAGCTAAATAAGGACAGTTCCATTTAGGATTGGCCTGAATTGTTAAAAACCAAGAGCCATGAAGGAATATGTACAGTTTCATGTTTTCCAATGAGGCCTCAATAACTTATTCAACTCATCAATGGTAATGGTAAAAGACAACCAAAGCCATATCCATAGATTCAACATATTTCCCCCCTTTCAGAAGTATTGATCTCTGAGCTCAGCCTTCTGCATAGGTAGGATTGACTCATCACAAAGTCCAACCTGAGCAGTCAATCAGCACAGGTAGCACAACCTATAAAAGGCTTTCATGTTGAATACACTGCCATATATCTCCAGGCACTGGCTGCATGGTTTTCACCTATAGCTGATGAGGCCGCCGTGGCTGCCTGCTGCTGCCTGCCGTGTCTCAGTAGAGGTGTGGGCCTAGCGTGGGGAGTGTACACTGTCTTTCTTCCCATGGACCCACAGGAAAAGAGAACAGGAAGTGTGACGAGAGACCCGAACACGCGGCAGGCCGAGCCAGGCAAGGAAATGGGAGGCAATGGAACACCTCCAGCACCCCTTCAACTCTCTGTCAGGCCCTAGCTGCAGTGTGGTTTGGAGCGGTGGGCCAATGGCATGCTTTTGTTTTGATTTCTCGCCAATGCTGGGGCTTGGACAAAAGCCGTTACTCTGACTCACACATGTTGGATTTTGACTATCTTTCTTTTGCTAGCTCCTTTTCTTTTCTTTTTTCTTAGATTAAATTCCTCTTGTAGCTGTTCCAGATACAGCTCATAGATGAAATAGCACTGTTATTGTCTCAAAGTTTCCTGGACCTGCTCAAGGTCATCATCCCATGAATGTTTAAAAAAAAATAGGGACTTTACAGTCAGTATTCCTCTTAGTTTAACCTCTTCTCTTAAGCCATTATGGATTTGAGCAACAGTGATGCAGGTAAAATCCCCATAATAACACAAAGCTGCACTTGTTCTTATTTTTTCATCAAATGTTTTAAAAAGAGGAATTGAAGAGATCTAGGCCTGTGCCGTCCCTACCCAGCTATGCAGGTTATAACATTGCATGCGGGCATGTTTGCACAACCCTGTTGTGTATGTTTTGTCTCTGTTCAAAACAAATATATTGCATTTCAACTCACATCATGTGAGTACAGTGCTGTTACCATGAGTTTTGGTGTTATGTTCATAGTCTGTCTTGAAAACTGTTGCTTCATACTCTGTAGAGGGAAAGATATGGAGGCCAGATGAAGGAAAAACACTGCCTATGCTATTGCCTATATACAAGGCTTTGTAGAAATATGACCCAAATACAATTGATTACAATACCACTGCTTCAGCGAGAGTGATATGTGATTTACTACATCAGTGGCATGAACTTAGAGATTCAATTTGAAATTCCCAATAATTATACATACAGGGTCCCTAGTACGATGCACAGGTCTTTGTCCACTGTGTGTGTACATGGTTTGAATTTGAAACAGATAGCTAACTGTCTCACATTTTTCCATTACTTCCCAGTAATGATGTCAATCTTTGTCTAAGTTTGACACTTTAAAGTAAACCAATTAGAAAAGTTCAACTTGTACAACAGAATTGTAATGACGAGAGACGATACATATTCAAAAATCTAATCCTTAGATAGATTATGGTTGATTAAACTGATTAATTGGCCTAAGCAGTCCCACTCACCCTCCACCAGAGAAAGAGAGAGGCCATAACATAATGCCAGACAGAGAAGATCACTGAGTCATCTGTGATGTGATATTTCAAGAGGAGAATCAATGATCCCAAGAGGGGAGATGACGACAGTGAAAGTGGAAGACTCCCAACAAAGCAAACTGAAGAAATTAGTGACATCATTTTAGCATTGTTTGAAAAGGGAAATGGGGGAAGTTGGGTGGCTGGTGTGTCGTTTCTGCACGCTGTCAGTTTTTTCCGTTTGAGTTTCAGATTGCATGATAATTTGTGGTGATATATTCATGCCCACATAAGTAAATACAACACTATTATATTGAATCTCTAACATACAGAAGTGCGCTGGTTATCAAGGGGCAAAGTATTGACACATTTTTTTAAATTGAGAAACGAGCTTAAAGTTTTCTTGACTGTCCTTCATTTTCACTTATCTGACTGCTTGCATGATGACGAGTTTTTCACACGACTGGCCTATCTGGGTGATGTTTTTTCTCACCTGAACGATCTGAATCTAGGATTACAGGGACTCTCCGCAACTATATTCAATGGGACAAAACTATATTCAATGGGACAAAATTGAGGCTGTCATTAAGAAGTTGGATCTCTTCTCTGTCTGCATTAACAAGGACAACACACAGGTCTTTCCATCATTGTATGATTTTTTTGTGTGCAAATGAACTCAAGCTTACGGACAATGTCAAATATAATGTAGCGAAGCACCTGAGTGAGTTGGGTGAGCAATTACGCAGGTATTTTCCCAAAACTGATGACACAAACAACTGGATTCGTTATCCCTTTCATGCCCTGCCTCCAGTCCACTTACCGATATCGGAACAGGAGAGCCTCATCGAAATTGCAATAAGCGGTTCTGTGAAAATGTAATTTAATCAGAAGCCACTGCCAGATTTCTGGATTGGGCTGCACTCAGAGCATCCTGACTTGGCAAATCGCGCTGTTAAGACACTGATGTCCTTTGCAACCACATACCTTTGTGAGAGTGGATTCTCGGCCCTCACTAGCATGAAAACTAAATACAGACAGAGACTGTGTGTGGAAAATGACTTAAGATTGAGACTCTCTCCAATACAACCCAACATTGCAGAGTTACAGTGCCTTGCGAAAGTATTCGGCCCCCTTGAACTTTGCAACCTTTTGCCACATTTCAGGCTTCAAACATAAAGATATAAAACTGTATTTTTTTGTGAAGAATCAACAACAAGTGGGACACAATCATGAAGTGGAACGACATTTATTGGATATTTCAAACTTTTTTAACAAATCAAAAACTGAAAAATTGGGCGTGCAAAATTATTCAGCCCCTTTACTTTCAGTGCAGCAAACTCTCTCCAGAAGTTCAGTGAGGATCTCTGAATGATCCAATGTTGACCTAAATGACTAATGATGATAAATATAATCCACCTGTGTGTAATCAAGTCTCCGTATAAATGCACCTGCACTGTGATAGTCTCAGAGGTTCGTTAAAAGCGCAGAGAGCATCATGAAGAACAAGGAACACACCAGGCAGGTCCGAGATACTGTTGTGAAGAAGTTTAAAGCCGGATTTGGATACAAAAAGATTTCCCAAGCTTTAAACATCCCAAGGAGCACTGTGCAAGCAATAATATTGAAATGGAAGGAGTATCAGACCACTGCAAATCTACCAAGACCTGGCCGTCCCTCTAAACGTTCAGCTCATACAAGGAGAAGACTGATCAGAGATGCAGCCAAGAGGCCCATGATCACTCTGGATGAACTCCAGAGATCTACAGCTGAGGTGGGAGACTCTGTCCATAGGACAACAATCAGTCGTATATTGCACAAATCTGGCCTTTATGGAAGAGTGGCAAGACGAAAGCCATTTCTTAAAGATATCCATAAAAAGTGTCGTTAAAGTTTGCCACAAGCCACCTGGGAGACACACAAACATGTGGAAGAAGGTGCTCTGGTCAGATGAAACCAAAATTGAACTTTTTGGCAACAATGCAAAACGTTATGTTTGGCGTAAAAGCAACACAGCTCATCACCCTGAACACACCATACCCACTGTCAAACATGGTGGTGGCAGCATCATGGTTTGGGCCTGGTTTTCTTCAGCAGGGACAGGGAAGATGGTTAAAATTGATGGGAAGATGGATGGAGCCAAATACAGGACCATTCTGGAAGAAAACCTGATGGAGTCCGCAAAAGACCTGAGACTGGGACGGAGATTTGTCTCCCAACAAGACAATGATCCAAAACATAAAGCAAAATCTACAATGGAATGGTTCAAAAATAAACATATCCAGGTGTTAGAATGGCCAAGTCAAAGTCCAGACCTGAATCCAATCGAGAATCTGTGGAAAGAACTGAAAACTGCTGTTCACAAATGCTCTCCATCCAACCTCACTGAGCTCGAGCTGTTTTGCAAGGAGGAATGGGAAAAAATTTCAGTCTCTCGATGTGCAAAACTGATAGAGACATACCCCAAGCAACTTACAGCTGTAATCGCAGCAAAAGGTGGCGCTACAAAGTATTAACTTAAGGGGGCTGAATAATTTTGCACGCCCAATCTTTCAGTTTTTGATTTGTTAAAAAAGTTTGAAATATCCAATAAATGTCGTTCCACTTCATGATTGTGTCCCACTTGTTGTTGATTCTTCACAAAAAAATACAGTTTTATATCTTTATGTTTGAAGCCTGAATGTGCAAAAGGTCGCAAAGTTCAAGGGGGCCGAATACTTTCGCAAGGCACTGTATGTGCATCCTTACAAGCACACACTTCTCATTAACCTGTGGTGAGATGCACAATTTTCAATGAACAAATAAGGTTTTATATGTAAAATGGTTAAATAAGGAGCAAAAATATTGATTATTATTATATTATTATTTGTGCCCTGGTCCTAGAAGAGCTCTTTTTCACTTCCCACGAGCCGGGTTGTGACAAAAACTCACATTTAATAAATGTATCGTATAGTGTGTGTGGCAGGCTTACAAACATTGGCAAAAAAACAAGATTTGAGAGTGCGCTGACCCTGGTGCTCTAGAAGGGTACGCAGCTGGAGGTTGAATGTTTGAAGAGGTACAGGACCATAAAAAGTTTGGGAACCACTGCAGTACAGTGTCTTTTAGTTCCATCCTCTCCCTGCTGGCTCTTGAAAAACCCTGGTGAGTCAACATCCTCTCTCCTCATGGACAAACACTGGATGAAGCTGCTGGAACACACACCACAGGGCTACTGATGCACAGTGCAGCCGCGGCTGTTTCCACAGTCAGTACATCCATGTCTGAGCCTCTGCTTGTTGGGTTGATTTACACTTGCCTGAAATGGTAGAAGATTATTGGCACCCTTGATAAAGATTAGCAAAAAAGACTGTATGAAAAAAATAATACATATAGTGAGCTATGTTGTATGCAAAACAAAACATCTGAGAATTATATTATTTTATACTAATACAATTAAACAAGTAATATATATATTTTTTTCCCTCAAAAAGATGAAAGGGGTGAAAATTATTGGCACCCCTGTTTTCAATACCTTTCAATACCTTACCTTGTGAGGAGAACGGCACTGAGCCTTTTTCTAAAATGTTTTATGAGATTGGAGAACACATTGGGAGGGATCTTAGACCATTCCTCCATACAGAATCTTTCCAGATCCTTGATATCCTTTGTCTGCGCTTATAGACTGCCCTCTTCAATTCAAACCACAGGTTTTCAATGGGGTTAAAGTTCGGAGACTGAGATGGCCATTGCACAATGTTGATTTTGTGATGTGTGCTTGGGGTTATTGTCTTGCTGGAAGATCCACTTGCGGCTAAGTTTCAGCCTCCTGGCAGAGGCAGATTTTTGGCTAAAATGTCTTGGTACTGGGTAAAGTCCATGATGCCGTTGACCTTACGAAGGGCCCCAGGACCAGTAGAAGCAGAATAGCTCCATAATATTGTCACGACTCCTACTGAAGGTGGCTCCTCTTCCTGTTCAGGCGGCGCTCGGCGGTCGTTGTCACCGGCCTACTAGCTGCCCGCTGATCCCTTTTCCCTTTTCTGTTGGTTTTGTCTTATTGGTTTCACCTGTTTCTTGTTTAGGTTTTTAGTTGGGCTATTTAAGCCGGTAAGGCCCGCCTGCTCTTTGTGCGGGCTTATTTTTCCCACTGTGTTTATGTGTGGTAGAGTGTCTCGTTTTGTTTTTTTCTCCGGGCTAGTTAGGTCCTGTGTTTGGGCGATCGTGTATGTACGCCCGGTATTTGGCGCGCACTGTGTGCCGTGTGTGCCGTGTGTGTTGTGTGCCAAAATAAAAGCACTATTCTGTACCTTCTTCCTCCTGCGCCTGACTCCGCATCCACTACGCCTGAGTGCGTTACAAATATCAACGATCCACCACCATATTTTACAGTAGTTACGGGGTTATTCTTTCTTTATGCATCCTTATTTTGATGCCAAACCCACCACTGGTGTGCCGTGGCCCAAGGGTTCTATACTGAACAAAAATATAAACACAACATGCAACAATTTCAAAGATTTTACTGAGTTACAGTTCATATAAGGAAATCAGTCAAAAAAAATAAATATATTAGGCCCTAATCTATGAGTTTCACATGACTGGGCAGGATCACAGCCATGAATGGGCCTGGGAGGGCATAGGCCCACCCACTGGGGAGCCAGGCCAAGCTAATCAGAATTGGTTTTTCCCCACAAAAGGGCTTTATTACAGACAGAAATACTCCTAAGCACCCCCCTCTCCCTCCTCAGATGATCCCGCAGGTCAAGAAGCCGGATGTGTTGGTCCTGGGCTGGCGTGGTTACACGTGATCTGCGGTTGTGAGGCCGGTTGGATATACTGCCACCCTTTCTTAAACAACGTTGGAGGCTTCTTATGGTAGATAAATTAACATTCAACTATCTGGCAACAGCTCTGGTGGACATTCCTGCAGTCAGCATGCCAATTGCACGCTCCCTGAAAAAACATCTGTGGCATTGTGTTGTGTGACAAACTGCACATTTTAGAGTTGGCTTTTATTGTCCCCAGCACAAGGTGCACATGTGTAATGATCATGCTGTTTAATCAGCTTCTTGATATGCCACACCTGTCAGGTGGATGGATTATCTTGGCAAATGAGAAATGCTCACTGACAGGGATGCAAACAAATTTGTGCACAAAATATGAGAGAAATAAGCTTTCTGTGTGTATGGACATTGCTGGGATCTTTTATTTCAGCTCATGAAACACTTTACATGTTGTGTTTTATATTTTTGTTCAGTATATTTTCATGTCATCCATGTCATCCAACAAATGCTAAACTGCATGACACAAAAATATATCTGTTTTATCAAGGGTGCCAAAAATGTTGGACCTGACTCTATGTATGTGCTGTACTATACAGTAAGACTGTGTTTTCCCTTCCACTGTTTTACGTCTTCAACATCCCAGAACACTTTGAATTCCAGAACGGTCTGAACCCAACCATTTCCCTTCTCTCTGGAGACAGGAAACGGTTACTGTTACCACTTCCCTACTTCTGCTTCTAACCCAGCAGAGACGTCCTCTTTGAGAAGGGCTTAAGTACAGCCAGGCAGCTGTCCCCCAGATCTCAATAGGGGTCGGGGCCCCCGCTTTGTCGCTGGGTTGGGACAAGCTAGGACAAAGCATAGTTAAACTCTTAGTAACAATGCCACAATAACTGTAATAACAATGTGTCCTTATATTGTAGAATCGCATTGTCTTTGGATTTCTATATTGGACTAATATCCAGTAATAATTATTGGCTATCTTGGATTTTAACATAATCCCCTCTGTACGTTTAGGAATTTCCCAAACTTGCAGAATGAATCCAGCTCTGGCGAAGATCCTTGAGTAATTTCCTGCTATTGTGTGTGAGGAGAACATTCTTGCAGTGGGAGAGAGGGAAAGTTGTTTGAAATGTGTCCTTTTTACATCATAGCACACTATCATCACAACTGCTGGAAAAGCATTATGTAATACTGGTTACTTATGGCCATAGAGAGCAACAGTAATGGTGTTTTTTTGGAGACATTACTGCCGCCATGACTCGTTGGTCAAAGCCTATGGTGAAATTAATTGCTTTTTGGAGGGTTTTGGAATGCAAGCCATAAATAATGTCTGCGGTAAACACAGGCTTAGGAGATGTTATACGTTTTATTCTATGAGATAATATTCATCAGCTATTATGAGTGAATTGTTAAGCATTTACATAATCAAAACAAGCACATAAAGCACATAAAGGCTTTATTTTCATTGTCAGGTAAAAAAATATATATATATATTTCCCCATTAATTTCCCTCATAGGAATGACTGAAGAAACCAGAGGTTTCTGTTTTTTAGGACTACAAGCTGGCGAGCTCTATTGGCCACACCAGTTTCAAATCTAGCCTTTGACCTGACTTAGCTAAATATTTTCCTGAAACATTTCACCAGGTGCAAACTCAGTGGACTACATATTAAAACAAATAAGGGTGTCAGTTCACACAAGATTAGATTAAACATTGACTTCTTCAATTGAGTTGTCGGAAGCCGCTATTGCAACATCATTTTCCTTCTATACTGAATGATATTTTGTTCACTGTTTCACACCCCTTTAATGAATGAGAGAGAGGAGAAAAAGAGAGCGAGAGAGATTAGAGAGATGACGAGGGAGAACATTGGCAGCTGGGCTCCACAGAATCCATAACTGTTTCTGGGAGCAAACATTGTAAAACCATTTAAAAAAGAGGAACCCCCATTCATAAACAGAAAACTAGATCTGAAACCCATCGCTCACCAGCTGTACCTCTGTAAATCTAAAATGAATTACACTTCCTGTCGGAGGGAATCTTAGACATATAAATACAATTCTAGTGCTGAGCAATTAGTGCTTTTTGAGGTCAGTTCTGTTTCGGTTTGATTATTAAAAAATAATCACGTTTTTTTATTGCAGTTTTGATTATTTTTGTAAACATTAAACGCACTATGCCTTATGTGGGTTGAATTCTGAAACAACACAGAATAAAACTATTAATAAAAGTCACATGGTGGTAGTGACTGCCCATTACTGCTTATCATTTGTAAAATGTATTCACATTACTTAACTTTAACAACATATTTAAGTTGTTTATTTTAGACTGCATTTGTTTATTTTATCACTTTATTATTAAATTCAAGTCATCATCTCATCTCTATAGAGCTGCTGCCTAAGATGTCAATATTTTGTAGTTCTTCAAAGTAAATAAGGCTTAACTTTATAACTGCTAAATACCAACTATCAATCACTTAGATCATGTATTTTCAGGTAGAGATACTTCGCGAAGCAACAGCTGTTCTCTATATCACCTCCCGATTGCACATTCTTCTGTCTCTTCCATAGCTCATCCATTATGGTCATTGTGGTTAATTAATTTAACGTTTTATGAGCTAAACTATGTAAAATATTGGCCTGTTGGAAACTACAACTCCTTACTACATCGCATAGTTAAGGATGGATCTGATTTATCTCTAGAGAAACTGTGCAATGTGTGCATTGAGCTCACAGAAAAAATGAAAATAAAAATACCTGTGAATGTATTTCAAGGCCTACCTTCAAACTCAGTGCCTCTTTGCTTGAAATCATGGGGAAATCCAAAGAAATCAGCCAAGATCTCAGAAAAATTTGTAGACCTCCACAAGTCTGGTTCATCCTTGGGAGCAATTTCCAAACACCTAAAGGTACCTTGTTCATCTGTACAAACAATAGTACGCAAGTTTAAACACCATGGGACCACCTGTTCTGTCTCCCATAGATGAATGTACTTTGGTGTGAAAAGGGCAAATCACTCCCAGAACAACAGCAAAGTCCTATATCGACATAACCTGATTGGCCGCTCAGCAAGGAAGAAGCTACTGCACCAAAACCTTCACAAAAAAGTCAGACTATGGTTTGCAACTGCACATGGAGACAAAGATCGTACTTTTTGGAGAAATGTCCTCTGGTCTGGTGAATAAAAAATAGAACTGTTTGGCTATAATGACAATCATTATGTTTGGAGGAAAAGGGGAAGCCGAAGAACACCATCCCAACCGTGAATCACGGGGATGGCAGCATCATGTTGTGGGGGTGCCTTGCTGCAGGAGGGACTGGTGCACTTCACAAAATAGATGGCATCATGAGGGAAGAAAATTATGTGGATATATTGAAGCAACATCTTAAGAGATCAATCAGGAAGTTGGTCGCAAATGGGTCTTCCAAATAGACATTGAACCTCAAGCATGCTTCCAAAGTTGTGGTGGCAAAATGGCTTAAGGACAACAAAGTCAAGGTATTCGAGTGGCCGTCACAAAGCCCTGACCTCAATCCTATCGAAAATCTGTGGGCAGAACTGAAAAAGCGTGTGCGAACAAGGAGGCCTACAAACCTGACTCAGTTACACCAGCTCTGTCAGGAGGAATGGGCCAAAATTCACTCAATTTATTGTGGGAAGCTTGTGGAAGGCTAACCGAAACATTTGACCCGAATTAAACAATTTAAAGGCAACACCACCCTGCATACCACTGCTGGCTTGCTTCAGTCCCTGGATGGGAGACCAGATGCTGCTGGAAGTGGTGTTGGAGGCCCCTCTTTCCTCTGGTCTAAAAAATATCCCAATGCCCCAGGGCTGTGATTGGGGACACTTCCCTGTGTAGGGTGCCGTCTTTCGGATGGGATGTTAAAATGGGTGTCCTGACTCTCTGAGGTCATTTAAGATCCCATGGCACTTATCGTAAGAGTAGGGTGTTAACCCCGGTGTCCTGGCTAAATTCCCAAGCTGGCCCTCAAACCATCATAGTCACCTAATAATCCCCAGTTTACAATTGGCTCATTCATCCCCCTGCTCTCCCCTGTAACTATTCCCCAGGTCGTTGCTGTAAATGATAACGTGTTCTCAGTCAATTTACCTGGTAAAATAATGGGGGGAAAAATGCTACCAAATACTAATTGAGTGTATGTAAACTTCTGTCCCACTGGGAATGTGATGAAAGAAATAAAAGCTGAAATAAATCATTCTCTCTACTATTATTCTGACATTTAACGTTCTTAAAATAATAATGGTGGAATTTTTACTTGGATTAAATATCAGGAATTGTGAAAAACTGAGTTAAAAAGTTTTTGGATGAGGTGTATGTAAACTTCTGACTTCAACTGTATTTTTTGAAATGTCAGTTGAGTTGATTCAACAATTCACAGCACAGATCGAAGGGTGCACTTCCTGCTTTTAGTCTAGGGCAGAAATATACAGGTTAGGAAAACACAAAAATTCCATGCGGCAGCATTCAAAAAAAATAAACATATTCCTTGGACCACCGGCGTTGCTGTTTCTACAGGATTAAAGTAAAATGCATTAATTCATTAATTATTTGTCACATACGCCGAAAACAACAGGTGTCCTGTAGACCTTACAGTGAAATGCTTACTTACAAGCCCTTAACCAACAATGTGGTTTTAAGAAAAATAAGTGTTAAGAAAGTATTTACTAAATAAACTGAAGTAAACAATAAATAAAACATGAAAATAGAAAAATAAAGTACAGTACCGCTTGCCGTGCGGTAGCAGAAAGAACAGTCTATGACTAGGGTGGCTGGAGTGTTTGGCAATTTTTTAGGGCCTTCCTTTCAAACCGCCTGGTATAGAGGTCCTGGATGGCAGGAAGCTTGGCACCAGTGATGTACTAGGCCGTACGCACTACCCTCTGTTGTGCCTTGCGGTCGGAGGCTGAGCAGTTGCCATACCAGGCGGTGATGCAACCCGTCAGGATTAGCATTGAAAACGTGACCAGCAGTCAGGATATAAAGTAGTAAAGTGGCTGTAGATCATTTGAAAAACGTTTCAAGTAATAGAATGACAGTAACAGTTATGCTATGTGTTTGCTAAATAGTTATCTGAAATTCACCATGATTGTGTTTATTTCCAAGTTTGATGGAACATTTTACTGCTAACATTCACTTCCAGTCATTTTCGCTCGCATTGCTAGTCCCATTGTTTAGAATTGTTCCGCATTCATGAAAATACATATTAGAATCCTCTTGTCCTAACCTGTATATTTTCGACTTAGCTTCTACTTCCTGCTTATACTTCCTGCTCTGCTCCTATGGGTATGGCTGCCAGTCCACCCATTATGCCATTTTATTTCACCTTTATTTCACCTTCATTGACTTGAATGGGGAGGCCCATTTTATGGATTATATTTCTATAATCTTAGATGTACTGGTAAATCAAAGTAAAACATTTACTCTGACCCCATCATACAGTATGGTGTTAAAACGTGTCACATATAACAGATTAATTCACCACTAGCAGCTACCAGACACGGTCTAGTTGGTGGTTGTTATTTAAAGTCCCCAGGGCCGTTATAGAGATAGGCAAGACTGCCTTTTCCCATTGTACACTAGAGGCATGGAATAGTCTGCCAAGTGTGCTTCAACTAGTGCCCATTAGTGAGTCTAAAACTGCCCCAAAACTCTGTTCAGGAGGAGTGTAAATGCTTCCTGTTTAAAATGTTGTATTGACTGCTGCTGCTTTTTAGGCCAGGTCGAACTTGCAAAAGAGACCCCGTGTCTCAATGTTTTTTTCCCCCTGGTTGAAGGTTAAAAAAAATACAATAAAAAAATGTTCTCCCTCAAATCAAATGTTATTGGTTGAATACACATATTTAGCAGATGTTATTGGGGGTGTAGCGAAATGCTTGCAAAATCCCTCTATAAAGAGTGGATTCAGAGAGTTCTGCTTGCAGCTGTTGTAGTTTTTCTATATGGTAATCTCAAAGATCAGCAGAACGCTACAGCCTGGTGAACCGTTCAGCAGTAGTAAAGGGAAATAGAGGCATATTCAAATAGAGACACATTCACACCTGTCACTCACTTGGGTGGGGAAATTATGTGTGCTCATCTGTATGTGTGTGTATGAACTCTGTGAACTTGCGTCATGTTTGAGCTCATCACTTGAGTAACAGCTACCAACCAGTTATTTACATACATATCTTTCTGTGGGATTTGCTGAGAATTTCAGGCTTCCTTGCATGTTGTAACAACTCTAAATCCTGATATAGATGATCCACTCTTTATCACTGCACTCAAAAAGTGTTAATATCCGCCATAGGTGTTATCTTTTCATTGAAAATGAAAAAAATATTTAGCCATTTACTTAGTACAACGAATACCATCTCTCCGCACTTTGTTTCAGGGAGCAGTCTCAAAAACTGTGAACACCAATGCCAGCCTGTGAGTGTGGAAACTATGACCGGTGGAGTAAGGATCGGGGTCTGTAGCAGTAACCACAGTGAGCCTCTGTAGGGTGACAATAGAATAGGTTCTTGAGTATCAGTACCTCTGGAAAACAAGAAAACACGCTGTCAAAACATAATTTACTACATTAGACCTCAGCATGACATGGCATGGCACTACATCAGATCTTAAAGATTGACTGAGAAGATATTCATAATGGTGGAGACGAATACACCTCAACATTGCTACACAAGAGAAGAATACGGGGTGGGTCTACTCTATAGTCACTGGGCCTATTTGGATGTTGTGTGGCTTGTCCCAAACATTCACAGTACAAACTATAGTGGCAGTATAGACAATGGACTACGTACAGGTAATTATTGTAATATGACAACTGAACGACTGGTCTTTTGAGTAAACTAGGGTAGTTCTTTTACACAAGAGAAGAATACTGGGTGGGTCTAGGAAGAAGCACAAGTGTCCCATCTAGCCATGCACTTGTCCTGTTGCATCTGTTTGGCATTCCTGTCCTACCCCCCCATTCCAGTCATCCCTGACACACACACACACACACACACACCAACCAAATCAGCCATTAAATCCAGTCAAGTGTTAGACAAAAATAGTGTTTATACACTATAGATCAATTTTCGCTATTGTATCACGCAGTGATAATCTACAGTACTTGTATTTCCCTCAATTATCTCAGATTATTTGTTTAAAAAAAGACACCAGTAGTACAGAGGAATAGTGAGCAAAACACTTTTTATTTTGTTTTTCACAATCGTCACCGACATCCTGTCTGCATAGACAGCCTGCACAACAGATCTCTTGTCTCTTTTATCCAGAGACAACCAAAACCATAGAGCTCCAACATGCCAGATACACCTACACTTAACCCTCTGAAACTTTTACTGTCCCTGTATCAAATTTTCCTTTCATAGTACCAGGGACTTTTTGGGACAAACTTGGCTAAATGCTGTATTTTTGGCTCGTGTCAGTGTATTTTTGTCATTCCTCAAGCCATGACATCACAATAGTAAAGTAGACCATCCTGGGCTTTTCCTCATAGTAAACTAGCCAATGCGAAGCATCTGTCCATTTGAATGGGTGGCAGGTAGCCTAGTGGTTAGAGCGTTGGACTAGTAACCGAAAGGTTGCAAGATTGAATCCCCGAGCTGACAAGGTAAAGATATGTTGTTCTGCCCCCGAACAAGGCAGTTAACCCACTGTTCCTAGGCTGTCATTGAAAATAAGAATGTTTCTTAACTGACTTGCCTAGTTAAATAAATTAGATGCAGCCAGCTCATTTCTCCATTTGGATGGTTAACTGTTAACAGCTCATCTCAGGATGTAATACTCTGTCACACCACACACAGGAAGGGCCTGAGAAAGAACACATTGGTCTAAAAGTAGCACCACAACCACCACGTTGTCGTTACTGTGTCACAGACTAGCTCTTACTTCCTCTTCTGAGCATTACATTTTTATCATGTAAAGGGCATGACGGAATCAAGTAACGACCCCAACCACCACAACCCCTCCTCAGTCTGCCCTGATGGTTCCCCAAAGCAAAAATATTCAGACACGTTTAAACAGTAACAGTTGGCACAGCATAACATGTGGGTTTTTCTGCTCGTAACCTTTGTTCTCTCTATTCAAAGCTTGGTCCGTGGATCCAGTAAAGACACTACAGATACTAAACAGCTTTACAATAATCATCCAAATTGGACTAGATAAGAACTCATGCACTAGTTGACAAAATGGCCACTGTTATTCAACTGAAACTTGAGGTGCCAGGACAACAGAACAACAGTGAGTCAGGTAGATATGGGTAATAAGATATCTCTGCTGCTGGTAAACAGGTTTAAATTATTATTGTGATACAGGGACAATGGTATTGTCACTGCTCATGGTTCATGTCCTGATAGTACACCATGGACAACCATCCATCCATTCCCCTTAGTACACACAACTACAGCATTCTGGCTTTAATAAATAAGCAGCGGGTTAATAGTGGGGCGATGTGCAAACATTAACAGGTCATCTTCCCAGCAGCCCCCCATTCGAACTTCCCACTGTGTTAATTGCCCAGCGCCAACTGCATGCTCTTTGTTTTGGCTGCTTTTGCTTAAATGCCCTATTCTTACATTAATTCCGTTTGGGTCGTCACCGTCCGGTCTAATTCCCTGCTCGTTATGCATTGACTGTAGTGAAAGAAAGGGACATTCGCTCTCTAACGTGTTTAGGGCCACAAACTTGCATAATAATCCCTCACATCAGCTTTCCATTCATTCCCCCTTCCTTCGCTTCCAACAACATAGGGCAGGGGCTGAAGTGGTCCTGGCTCTGAATGTCTGAAATGTGTTTAAATGCCATCATTGCTCATCATCCAGAGCCACTCTTGACACAATTGTACATGGCTGAGCAGTGGACAAAGGGATTAGGATGCAAAAGGAGAGAGGACAGAAGAACCACCATGACCTCATGGGTCAGCTGTGACACTGGGATGAAAGACCCTCACCCACCCTCGGCCTGGCCATCTGAGCACTCAGCACACCATGGGAATGTAGTGAGCGTGAAACCAAGAGCGCTCAGCATTTGCCTGCAAGAACTGAAAAGGAGGGCGGCGGGGTTTTGGAATGTCGGGTCATTCCTTTCTCCGCACATTCCGATGCGTTCTCCCGACAACTAACTGTGTCAGACCAAATACAACTGCCTCCTTTCTGGATTCTGCCTCTCTGACAATCACAACTTTAGAATTGGTGGAATGTGCAACCACCACAACCCCCACCTCCATCTATCCCTCATCCCCATCCTTGAGGACATAACTCTTTGGTCTTTCAAAAAATGTTATGAAAGCACATGAAGGGGATAGATATTACAAGTATCACAGAATAGAAATACTATTAGTGTTTGACTGTGACTCATACTCTGGTGTATATACAGTGCCTTGCGAAAGTATTCGGCCCCCTTGAACTTTGCAACCTTTTGCCACATTTCAGGCTTCAAACATAAAGATATAAAACTGTATTTTTTTGTGAAGAATCAACAACAAGTGGGACACAATCATGAAGTGGAACGACAATTATTGGATATTTCAAACTTTTTTAACAAATCAAAAACTGAAAAATAGGGTGTGCAAAATTATTCAGCCCCCTTAAGTTAATACTTTGTAGCGCCACCTTTTGCTGCGATTACAGCTGTAAGTCGCTTGGGGTATGTCTCTATTAGTTTTGCACATCGAGAGACTGAATTTTTTTCCCATTCCTACTTGCAAAACGACTCGAGCTCAGTGAGGTTGGATGGAGAGCATTTGTGAACAGCAGTTTTCAGTTCTTTCCACAGATTCTCGATTGGATTCAGGTCTGGACTTTGACTTGGCCATTCTAACACCTGGATATGTTTATTTTTGAACCATTCCATTGTAGATTTTGCTTTATGTTTTGGATCATTGTCTTGTTGGAAGACAAATCTCCGTCCCAGTCTCAGGTCTTTTGCAGACTCCATCAGGTTTTCTTCCAGAATGGTCCTGTATTTGGCTCCATCCATCTTCCCATCAATTTTAACCATCTTCCCTGTCCCTGCTGAAGAAAAGCAGGCCCAAACCATGATGCTGCCACCACCATGTTTGACAGTGGGGATGGTGTGTTCAGCTGTGTTGCTTTTACGCCAAACATAATGTTTTGCATTGTTGCCAAAAAGTTCAATTTTGGTTTCATCTGACCAGAGCACCTTCTTCCACATGTTTGGTGTGTCTCCCAGGTGGCTTTTGGCAAACTTTAAACAACACTTTTTATGGATATTTTTAAGAAATGGCTTTCTTCTTGCCACTCTTCCATAAAGGCCAGATTTGTGCAATATACGACTGATTGTTGTCCTATGGACAGAGTCTCCCACCTCAGCTGTAGATCTCTGCAGTTCATCCAGAGTGATCATGGGCTTCTTGGCTGCATCTCTGATCAGTCTTCTCCTTGTATGAGCTGAAAGTTTAGAGGGACGGCCAGGTCTTGGTAGATTTGCAGTGGTCTGATACTCCTTCCATTTCAATATTATCGCTTGCACAGTGCTCCTTGGGATGCTTAAAGCTTGGGAAATCTTTTTGTATCCAAATCCGGCTTTAAACTTCTTCACAACAGTATCTTGGACCTGCCTGGTGTGTTCCTTGTTCTTCATGATGCTCTCTGCGCTTTTGACGGACCTCTGAGACTATCACAGTGCAGGTGCATTTATACAGAGACTTGATTACACACAGATGGATTGTATTTATCATCATTAGTCATTTAGGTCAACATTGGATCATTCAGAGATCCTCACTGAACTTCTGGAGAGAGTTTGCTGCACTGAAAGTAAAGGGGCTGAATAATTTTGCACGCCCAATTTTTCAGTTTTTGATTTGTTAAAAAAGTTTGAAATATCCAATAAATGTCGTTCCACTTCATGATTGTGTCCCACTTGTTGTTGATTCTTCACAAAAAAATACAGTTTTATATCTTTATTTTTGAAGCCTGAAATGTGGCAAAAGGTCGCAAAGTTCAAGGGGGCCGAATACTTTCGCAAGGCACTGTATATATATACGCTACCGTTCAAAAGTTTGGGGTCACTTAGAAATGTCCTTGTTTCCCATTAAAACATACATGAAATGAGTTGCAAAATGAATAGGAAATATAGTCAAGACGTTGACAAGGTTATAAATAATGATTTTTAATTGAAATAATAACTGTGTCCTTCAAACTTTGCTTTCATCAAAGAATCCTCCATTTGCAGCAATCACAGCCTTGCAGACCTTTGGCATTCTTTGGCATTTGTTGAGGTAATCTGAAGAGATTTCACCCCATGCTTCCTGAAGCACCTCCCATAAATTGGATTGGCTTGATGGGCACTTCTTACGTACCATACGGTCAAGCTGCTCCCACAACAGCTCAATAGGGTTGAGATCCGGTGACTGTGCTGGTCACACCATTATAGATATAATACAAGCTGACTGCTTCTTCCCTAAATAGTTCTTGCATTGTTTGTAGCTGTGCTTTGGGTCAATGTCCTGTTGTCGGAAATTGGCTCGAATTAAGCGCTGTCCACAGAGTATGGCATGGCGTTGCAAAATGGAGTGATAGCCTTCCTTCAAGAGCCGTTATACCCTGTACAAATATCTGTCTTCACCACCCCCAGACAATCACACTGTCTCCACCATGCTTGACAGATGGCGTCAAGCACTCCTCCAGCATCTTTTATTTTTTTCTGCGTCTCACAAATGTCCTTCTTTGTGATCCGAACACCTTAAACTTAGATTCGACTGTCCATAACACTTTTTTCCAATCTTCCTCTGTCCAGTGTCTGTTCTTTTGCCCATCTTAATCTTTTCTTTTTATTGTCCAGTCTGAGATATGGCTTTTTCTTTGCAACTCTGCGGTGTTCTGTGAAGGGAGTAGTACACAGCGCTGTACGAGATCTTCAGTGGAAGAGCCTTCATTTCTCAGAACAAGAATAGACTGACGCGTTTCAGAAGAAAGGTCTTTGTTTCTGGCCATTTTGAGCCTGTAATCGGACCCACAAATGCTGATGCTCCAGATACTCAATTAGTCTAAAGGCCAGTTTAATTGCTTCTTGAATTAGAACAACATTTTTCAGCTGTGCTAACATAATTGCAAAAGGGTTTTATAATGATCAATTAGCCTTTTACAATTATAAACTTGGATAAGCTAACACAACGTGACATTGGAACACAGGAGTGATGGTTGCTGATAAAATGGGCCTCTGTACACCTTTGTAGCTATTCCATTAAAAATCAGCCCTTTCCAGCTACAATAGTCATTTACAACATTAAAAATGTCTACACTGTATTTCTGATCAATTTGATGTTATTTTAATGGACCCAAAAAATTGGGTTCTTTCAAAAACAAGGACATTTCTAAGTGACCCCAAACTTTTGAACGGTAGTGTGTGTGTGATATATATATATATAAATATAAATAATGCCTTCACAGTTGAGAGTGAAAGATCAACTGCAACTTCTTAGAACAGCTGTGGAGAAGACAGTCACAATGTACTCCAAGTAACAAAGTATTCATTATAAATCAAGCAAGGCAAATCAAAATGCCACACATTTATTTGCAGATATTTTTGGCAAGAAAACACCAGATCAAACTGATACAAAAACAGTAACAAATGTCTCTTACAAAAAAATTATATGTGAAGATATGGGGCATTTATTTTCAACTGTCATGATGACAAAACTAAATTAAAACAAAACGAAATCCTTCATTCTGTACATAGGTCAAACTAATCAAAAATAAATAAATAACTTATGAACTATGGAAACAGTAACCAAGGTACAGGTGTCTCCTCAAATTGGAGTGTGCTTCAGAACTCAAAGGACCATTGGTTCCGCTGGGTCAAATGTGTAGTCATCTGAACAAGTACAAAGGTATTTCTGGACAGATAGATACATTTGGTCTTTGTGGCACTAGTTGAAATCTTTGGTTGTTAAGGTTGAGTCAGAGGCAATATTAAGTCTTTGGGTCAAAAAGAGTCTAGTTCTTCGGGTGTTTAGTCCATTTAGTTCTCAGAGCTTGCTCTCCTCCTCCATGCCTCTGTTCAGTCCAGGGATGAACTTGAGGAGGTGTCGGCGGAAGCTCTTCTGTTTGGGTTTCCTCTGTAGCGAGCTGAACCCTCCCGTTTGACCTTTCTCCCCTGGTGCTGATGAAGAGTTATTGTTGGAAGCCCTCAGGTAGCTGCGTGTGCTGGAGCTGCGGGTCAGGTGGGTCTTGGCTGAGGTGAAGAGCTCACTGGCGGGGCGGATCAGTCTCTGCTTACCCTGTGGAGGCTTCTCCTGTTCTGGTTTCTGTTTGTCTTTCTCTGTGCTGCTGGTAAGGTCACCATGGGCATCGTTGAGGTGGTCGCCCTGCCTCTGGTACAGACAGGTCTGGTAGAGTGGGTCCTCCTCCATGGTGGCACTCAGGTGGCTGGCGCTGCTGCTGGTGCTGCCGGTGCAGCGGAGGGCACGCAGGGTGGCCGGGCTCGGGGTACCCAGACTACCGTACACCCCTGCAGACTCCAGGGACTCATAGATAGCAGCATCACTCATCACTATGCCTAGATGACACAGGGAAAGAGTGTTACAATGGACATCACTGGTTTAGCATACATCTTAAATGGACTTTAAATTAATTTACCTGAGATCATATTACCTCGACTAACCGGTGCTCCCGCACATTGACTCTGTAATTGTACCCCCTGTATACAGTCTCGCTATTGTTATTTTACTACTGCTCTTTAATTACTTGTTCCTTTTATTTCTTATTCTTATTCATATTATTTAAACTGCATTGTTGGTTAGGGGCTTGTAAGTAAGCATTTCACTGTAAAGTCTACACCTGTTGTATTCGGCGCATGTGACTAATAAAATGTGATTTGATTTGATATACATCAACATAAATGAATGACTTACCATGAACCAGCCTCTGCTCTTGCGTCATCAAAGATCTGTATTCATCCCATTTCTCATGTAGGGTTTGCTGATGAAAGAAAATGCATAAAAATGAGAAAAGGTGATAATTTGTGTGATTTCAATTTGTGTGATTTCAATTTGTAGCCCTGATGGAGGCGCTTGGGGACAGCAGCCGTCATCTTGAGGAAAGCCACTTATCTTCACACATTAAAAGTGTCCTTTTTACCAGCCAAGTGTAAAGTAAGAATATAACTATGTGTCTACTCTCATTCACGGTGTTCACACAGCATTATGTAAGCGCATTGCAGCTGCTAGTCCTGAAACAGGTGGGAGAAGAGGGAAAAACAGTTGGTAAAGTGATTAGTCTGGTGAGAGTACTGCACTTTCTGTCTGCTGGCTATAGACTTTTCACTACACTGTCCGTCTGATCCCAGTGACACACTTGCCTGGTCCCAGATCTGTTTGTGCTGTATACTTAACTCCTATGGTTGTTGTCACACCCCACAGGATAACCATTTGTGTTGAAGCAAGCAACACCACAGGTTTGCTACAGAGGGGAATAGGAAGAGATGTTCACCTTTAGATACTGAAGCCTGGCCTCCAGTTCTGCTTTTCGAATGGAGTCGCTGTACACGGTTTCCAGCCTAAGGAAAGACACAGCAATGTTATTCATTCAGACACAGGAAGGCCAGAGAGCCACAAAACAAGTAGAGTAAGGATTCACAGCATACTCTGGACCCAACTAAGAACAGAGAGGAACTTCAGAAGTAGCTGTGAAAAAAGCTCTTATATAGGAGACCCTAACATGCTAGTCTAGGCTCAACAGTTTGCAAGTAGGGGAGAAAGATTCAGAAGGTATCACGTTTCAAGACACCCACTCAACTTTGGCAACTGGTGCACCTCTAGGGGGTTTGTTTTTACTGGGCTGAAACAAGCTCTCTCTTAATAGTTCAGTAGGCCTATATGTTTACTAGAGGCAAGAATAATTAGATGAAGTCTATAATAAGACAAGAGGCATGCACTGGGCCTTTTGTGTGGTTAACTTCACTCTTATAGAGTTGACTTCTGAGTTTATAAATGGGGCCCGATTCTAATAGGACTTTCATCGTTTACAAGCAGACAAAGAGAACAAGAGTATGGTTCCAATGTAACACTGAGAAAGTTCATTCTGCATATTAAAAAAGGGAAATGACTTGCCTCTAGGCAACTTTGGTGTGCAAACAAATTGTTTAGAGTACATCCATGGTACATCGATTGTATGGTAGCTATTTAAAGGAGTTCAGAGGTGTTGGGTTAAATGCGGAAGACACATTTCAGTTGAATGCATTCAGTTGTACAACTGACTAGGTATCCACCTTTCCCTTTAGATTGGCCAGCTGAAAAGTCAAAATTGGCTATATTACAAAAATGAATGGTCTTGATTTAGGGTTAGGCATTAAGGTTAGCATTGTGGTTAAACTTAGGCTTAAAAATCAGATTGTATGACTGTGGCTATTCCAGCTAGTAACCACTGCAGAGCAGGCTCCAGAACAAGATTCATAACAAAAAACACAAACCTGCTTCTCGGTCGATAGATAATGACTCCATTATCAATTCTGTGTGATTTTGTACTTTGGACCGCAACATTGCCCAACCAAGAAGATCAAAGATGTATCAGTATCAAAACGACACTAAAAAGTATTGAAAAATGGTCATAGAACACAAGGAACTCTTTATAGACCGATCTGAATAAGGTCAATACAAAAAGTGGAGCAATTAAGTTGTTACCGTCGACAACCAGTCCAGTTCTCTTTCCCATTGAACTCTGCTTACCTAATGGAGTTCCCAGAGGCCCTGATTTGCTGAACAATCTCCTTGTGTAGATATCCATCCACGCTGGTCTCGTTCACACTAGCGATGGTGTCCCCTGTGCACACAAACAACATGCATGTTAACAAAAACAGACCCAGTTAATTCCAGTGTGGTTTTATCCTAGCTGTGGTCTACTGAGACTGGTTTGATCCCGCTAGTGTCAGTGGTTTATGGAGCAGCTCATGTGTGATACAGACACTGTTTCTAGCCTAAACCCTGGCTGTGTGGTCACGGCAGGCCACTGCTGTTGTTAACCACTTTTCCTAATTTCAAGACGGCCTGAAAAATATTATTCAAGCATGTGTGTGTTACTCTGTTATTGTTAAAGTATTGTAAGTTTATTAGATTGTTTGTTATTAGTTTCAGATGGGTAGAGACGTCTGTCTAGGTCTGGTTTAATTTGGCCCTGCCTCTAGTGCTCCTTCTATCTCCGAGATGAATAATACTCTAGTATCAGGTTTAGAAAAATTAAAATGTGAGAATATACCATTTCTTCTTTCACTATTGTTTCTGATATAATGGGCAATAATAATTATTTTTTTTTTTAAAGATTGGCAACGGCTTCTGTCTGAGGTATTTTTGAGAAATAATGTTTCAGACTAAAGAGGAAATTGAGAAATTTATGAAATAAAAAAAGAGATAAAAATAGACATGGCCAAATCATTGTATGCATTTGAGTTATTGTATCCGGCAAGGCGGCAACGGAGACAAGGGAGTTGACCTGCATGATGTTTGCTGAAATAATCTCTCCCTATAGTGTTTGACTGGAAAATGAGTAGGCACATTTTTTTGTTTGTATTTGAACATCCCTAAACAGCCGACTGAAACTCATTTGTTCACGTGTTTACTTAGGGACAACTACCATCCTGGCTGGCAAACAAGAAAGGGACAGGACTTTATCAAAACCACCTGTCCTTTATTCTTCCCGTGAGGTCCATTTTCAGTAAAGGCAGGTCATGCATGTGTCAAATGCACTTAAAAGCTGTTCAAAAGACCCTAATGAACCGGGGTTTTCAGTTCCACTTACCGACTTTGAGTCCGGCTTGTTGGGCGGGGCTGTCGTCGTGAACCTTGCACACAAATGTGCACATCTCCACAGAGTTCTGGTCCTGGTGGTGCAGCCCATATGTCTGGAAAAATGAAATGAGGAGAATGAGTTACAATTATTATTACACCTCCCACGTCAAATAAATGTATTCTTAGGAACAATTGGGTGCAAGACATGGGAGAAACTATGTTAACAATTATCAGAAACATTGCATCGTGTTCAAAATCATTGGTAATTTCCCATCACAAACGCTTAGTAATTCTCTTTACAGACAGTATGCCTGAGGTTGATACCTAAAGCGCTATGCCTTGCTACTTAACAGAGAAAGGCATTTGAAACTTTGAAGACAGTTCATGGGGTACAGGGAAGCCTAGGGCACCTCTTCCAAATTATTTTGGAATATTTGTAGTCCGCATTTGAAGGCCTGACTGGTGAGGACTGTCAGACAAACCCAGTTCTATACAACAGATTAGATAACATTGGCTGACAACGAAGCAGCAAGACAGACAACCTTGAACAGAGACTCAAACAGAAGAGAGATAACATCAGTTTACATGCAAAAAAAGAAGCCCCATTTGCGTGGTTAATCAAAAACGAATACAGCGATCTATCATAGTCCATCAGAAAAAGGATGTTAAAAGCAGTCTCTTCATGAGCAAGGACCTTTATCAACAAATTTGGTTAGAACAAATCAGACAAATTATATTATGGTTTACCAGTGACATTAAAAAACATTCCCTGTCCTCATACTGCAGAGAGATAAAAAAAGGTAAACCAGCACTATTGGGACCAAAACTGACAAGCAAACATTTTCCACTCTATCACCATTTTGTTGACAATCTTTCTTAGATTGATTCACATGACAGTTTCTGTCTTGGAGGCAAATATGACAAACAACCACAGCCAGACTTCCCCTTAAGTTTTCCTGTCAAGTGAATCACATTCCACTGCTGTCTGACGGAGTGTTATCCCGAGGTGACGTTTAAACTCAGAGCTTTCACGGACTTGCTTGTCAGTTGAGACATTAGCTGACAATGACAAAATTGTGACAATTCCACAGCCAATAAATAATGTCAAATGCCATCTACTGGGGTGTACAACCACCCATCTAGAAACATATGTGAAATAATGTGAGCATTCTCCCTACCTTCCCAGTCCCAGGGGCCTTCCACAGAAACCAAACATGCAAATGACCCTAGAGATGCAAATCCAACTCTAACTATACATTTACATAGTTGATACTGACATTATCCCCACAGCACTCAAAGCTAAAGGAATGGGAGAACTGGTGACTGCCTGGTGAAGTCCAGCGACAGGATGGAAAAAGCACAGGATCCTAAAGCCATCCAGCTCTCCTGTCTCTGACCACACTTCCTAAAGAACAGGGCCAAGCAGGAAAAGAGGGACCTCCATCCCAACACTAAATATAAGCAGTACTATGGAAATGATCATTTCATGGCCCTTACATTGGCCAGCATCCTCTCTTTAGAGATAAGGCTGTCTGACAACAAGTGGTGCACTGAAGAAGGGCTGCGGGGACAGAGAGGAGGGAGCTCTGACAAATAAAGAAGGCAGAAATCTGACTGTTTACAGTGTCCTCAAGGGATCGGAATATAGTAGACTGTCTGACACGACACGCAGCAGTGAGAAGATTTGACAAAACCATACCGATTAAAAAAAGGTCCCAAAAGAAAAAAAGCGAGAGAAAAAAAACTCATATCAAGTCCCGAGTGGTGCGGTGGTCTAAGACACTGCATCTCAGTGGTAGAGGTATCCCTACAGACACACTGGTTGGAATCCAGGCTGTATTACAACCAGACGTGATTGGGAGTCTCATAGGGCGGTGCACAATTGGCCCAGCGTCGTCCGGGTTTGGCTGGTGTAGGCCGTCATTGTAAATAAGAATTTGTTCTCAACTGACTTGCCTAGTTAAATAAAGGTTAAATAAATAGTTATGGGATACATCAGAGCCTTATACTGTGAGTATGAGGCTCACGGATACATTTCTCCCTGTATTTGACAGATATGATGGCGACCTTTGATGCTTTCAACACATGCAAACACTCCACTAAATCTTATTTGATTTATGGGGTGAAATCATCCACATGGTTGGAGAGAACAAATCTCATCAACGTTAATGTGAACATGAGAGAGAAGGAAAATCCTGTTAAATTACCCTTATAAATCCAGAAATCCCTCGTACCATACCACCTCCCACGTCTATTATCCTCTTACCTGAATCTCAAAGCCAAACGTCTCCCCATCCTTCTTCTCCAGGATAATTTCTCTAAAACACAAAATAAAAATGTGGCTATGATTAAATGAGTTTGATATTAGTTTTCATTTACTTGCAGTATTGAGCCACGAGTCAATTGTGACTGGCGACATCACCACCTGGTGCACATCAGTGCCTTCAGAAAGTATTCATACCCTTTGACTTATTCCACATTTTGTGTTACAACCTGAATTCAAAATGGATTACATATTTTTATTTTATCACACATCTACACACATTGATAGTTAAAACATTTTTGTATAAATTTTTGATAATTTATTGAAAATCTAATACAGAAATACCTAATTTACATAAGCATTCACACATCTGAGTGAATACTTTGTAGAAGCACCTTTTGCAGCAATAACAGCTGAGTCTTTCTGGGTAAGTCTCTAAGAGCTTTCCACACCTGGAATGTGCAACATTTACACATTATTCTTTCCAAAATTGTTCAAACTCCAAATTAGTTGTTGATCATTAGACTACCATTTTCAGGTCTTGCCAGAGATTTAAGTCAAAACTAATTTGGCCACTCAAGAAACTTTACCGTCTTCTTGGTCAGCAACTCCAGCGTATATTTGGCCTTGTGTTTTAGGTTATTGTCCTGCTGAAATGTGAATTCATCTCCCAGTGTTAGAAAGCAGACTGAACCAGGTTTTCCTCTAGGATTTTGCCTTTTCTTAGCTCCATACCGTTTATTTTTTATCCTGAAAAATTTCCCAGTCCTTATCGACTACAAGCATACCCATAACATGATGCAGCTACCACTAGGCTTGAAAATATGGAGAGTTACTCAGTAATGTGTTATGTTTGGAGCAAATCCAATACAACACTTTGTATTAATTGCAGTATTACTTTAGTGCCGTGTTGCAAACAGGATGCACGTTTTGGAATATTTTTATTCTCTAAAAGCTTTCTTTCTTTGCATATATATATATATATATATATATATATATATATATATATATATATATATATATATATATATTGTAATAATATTTAACCTTAATATAATACCTAAATAAAATCTATTTAGTCTCAAAAAAATTATGAAACATGTTCCATTTGGTTTAAATAATGCAAAAACAGTGTTGGAGAAGAAAGTAAACGTGCAATATGTGCCATGTAAAAATGCTAACGTTTAAGTTCCTTGCTCAGAACATATGAAATCTGGTGGTTGCTTTTAACATGAGTCTTCAATATTCCCAGTTAAGAAGTTACAGTTTGTAGTTATTATAGGAATTATAGGACTATTTCTCTCTACACCATTTGTATTTCATTTACCTTTGACTATTGGATGTTCTTATAGGCACTATAGTGTTACCAGCTTAATCTCAGGAGTTGATAGGCTTGAAGTCATAAACAGCGCAGTGCTTCAAGCATTGCTAAGAGCTGCTGGCAAACGCAGGAAAGTGCTGTTTGAATGAACGCTTATGAGCCTGCTGCTGCCTACCACCGCAGTCAGACTGCTCTATCAAATCATAGACTTAATTATAATATAATAAACACACAGAAATACAAGCCTTAGTAATGACCTATGGTCAAATCCGGAAACGATCATTTCGAAAACAAAGCGTTTATTATTTCAGTGAAATACGGAACAGTTCCGTATTTTATCTAATGGGTGGCATCCCTAAGTCTAAATATTGCTGTTACATTGTACAACCTTCAATGTTATGTCATAATTATGTACAATTCTGGTCTTTGTTAGGAAGAAATGGTCTTCACACAGTTCGCACCGAGCCAGGCGGCCCAAACTGCTGCATATACCCTGACTCTGCTTGCACAGAACGCAAGAGAAGTGACACAATTTCCCTAGTTAATATTGCCTACTAACATGATAAAAAATATATATATACATTTAAAATGTTAGCACTTTTTCTCCCCAATTTCGTGGTATCCAATTGTTTAGTAGCTACTATCTTGTCTCATCGCTACAACTCCCGTACGGGCTCGGGAGAGACGAAGGTTGAAAGTCATGCGTCCTCCGATACACAACCCAACCAAGCCGCACTGCTTCTTAACACAGCGCACATCCATCCCGGAAGCCAGCCGCACCAATGTGTCGGAGGAAACACCGTGCACCTGGCAACCTTGGTTAGTGCGCACTGCGCCCGGCCCGCCACAGGAGTCACTGGTGCGCGATGAGACAAGGATATCCCTACCGGCCAAACCCTTCCTATCCCGGACGTCACATACACATGGTTAGCAGATGTTAATGCGAGTGTAGCGAAATGCTTGTGCTTCTAGTTCCGACAATGCAGTAATAACCAACGAGTAATCTAACTAACAATTCCAAAACTACTACCTTATACACACAAGTGTAAAGGGATAAAGAATATGTACATAAAGATATATGAATGAGTGATGGTACAGAACGGCATAGGCAAGATGCAGTAGATGGTATTGAGTACAGTATATACATATGAGATGAGTAATGTAGGGTATGTAAACAAAGTGGCATAGTTTAAAGTGGCTAGTGATACATGTATTACATAAAGATGCAGTAGATGATATAGAGTACAGTATATACATATACATATGAGATGAATCATGTAGGGTATGTAAACATTATATTAAGTAGCATTGTTTAAAGTGGCTAGTGATATATTTTACATCAATTTCCATCAATTCACATTATTAAAGTGGCTGGAGTTGAGTCAGTGTGTTGGCAGCAGCCACTCAATGTTAGTGGTGGCTGTTTAACAGTCTGATGGCCTTGAGATAGAAGCTGTTTTTCAGTCTCTCGGTCCCAGCTTTGATGCACCTGTACTGACCTCGCCTTCTGGATGATAGCGGGGTGAACAGGCAGTGGCTCGGGTGGTTGTTGTCCTTGATGATCTTAATGGCCTTCCTGTGACATCGGGTGGTGTAGGTGTCCTGGAGGGCAGGTAGTTTGCCCCCGGTGATGCGTTGTGCAGACCTCACTACCCTATGGAGAGCCTTACGGTTGTGGGCGGAGCAGTTGCCGTACCAGGCGGTGATACAGCCCGACAGGATGCTCTTGATTGTGCACCTGAGGAAGTTTGCGAGTGCTTTTGGTGACAAGCCAAATTTCTTCTGCCTCCTGAGGTGAAGTGAAGGAGAGTCTGAATGTTTGGTTGCGGGCCGTGTCAGTGGCACTGTATTGTCCTCAAAGCAGGCAAAAAAAGTTATTTAGTCCGCCTGGGAGCAAGACATCCTGGTCCGTGACGGGGCTAGTTTTCTTTTTGTAATCCGTGATTGACTGTAGACCCTGCCACATACCTCTTGTGTCTGAGCTGTTGAATTGCGACTCGACTTTGTCTCTATACTGACACTTAGCTTGTTTGATTGCCTTGCGGAGGGAATAGCTACACTGTTTGTATTTGGTCATGTTTCCGGTCACCTTGCCCTGATAAAAAGCAGTGGTTCGCAATTTCAGTTTCACACGAATGCTGCCATCAATCCACGGTTTCTGGTTTGGGAATCTTCAATGCACGTTCTAATGAACTCGCTCACCGAATCAGCGTATTCATCAATGTTGTTGTTTGACGCAATGCGGAACATATCCCAGTCCACGTGATGGAAGCAGTCTTGGAGCGTGGAATCAGATTGGTCGGACCAGCGTTGAACAGACCTCAGCGTGGGAGCTTCTTGTTTTAGCTTCTGTCTGTAGGCAGGGAGCAACAAAATGGAGTCGTGGTCAGCTTTTCCAAAAGGAGGGCGGGGGAGGGCATTTATGCATCGTGGAAGTTAGAATAGCAAGGATCCAAGGTTTTACCAGCCCTGGTTGCGCAATCGATATGCTGATACAATTTAGGGAGTCTTGTTTTCAGATTAGCCTTGTTAAAATCCCCAGCGACAATGAATGCAGCCTCAGGATATGTGGTTTCCAGTTTGCAAAGAGTCAAATACAGTTCGTTCAGAGCCATCGATGTGTCTGCTTGGGGGGGGAATATGTACGGCTGTGATTATAATCGAAGATAATTCCCTTAGTAGATAATGCGGTCAACATTTGATTGTGAGGAATTCTAAATCAGGTGAACAGGTGAATCAGGTGAATCAGGTGAACAGAAGGACTTGTTCCTGTATGTTGTTGTGACCACACCACGTCTCGTTAACCATAAGGCATACGCCCCCGCCCCTCTTCTTACCAGAAAGATGTTTGTTTCTGTCGGCGCGATGCATGAAGAAACCAGCTGGCTGCACCGATTCCGTTAGCGTCTCTCGAGTGAGCCATGTTTCCGTGAAGCAAAGAACGTTACAGTCTCTGATGTCCCTCTGGAATGCTACCCGTGCTCGGATTTCATCAACCTTGTTGTCAAGAGACTGGACATTGGCGAGAAGTATGCTAGGTAGTGGTGTGCGATGTGCCCGTCTCCGGAGCCTGACCAGAAGACCGCTTCGTTTCCCTCTTTTACGACGTCTTTGTTTTGGGTCGCAGGCTGGGATCCATTCCGTTGTCCTGGGTGAAAGGCAGAACACAGGATCCGCTTCGGGAAAGTCATTCCTGGTCGTACTGATGGTGAGTTGACGTTGCTCTTATATTCAGTAGTTCTTCTCGACTGTATGTAATGAAACCTAAGATGACCTGGGGTACCAATGTAAGAAATAACACAAAAAAACAAAAAACTGCATAGTTTCCTAGGAACGCGAAGCGAGGCGGCCATCTCTGTTGGCGCCGGATGCAGAAATGAATGTGTTCATTTAAAAAAACATAATTCCACTTTGACATTATGGGATATTGTGTGTAGGCCTGTGACAAAAAGATCTACATTTAATCCATGTTACATTCAGGCTGTAACAACAAATGGTGGAGAGAAAAAAATCAAGGGATGTGAATACTTTCTGAAGGCACTGAAGCTCATTCTCATAGAAAATGTTATATGATGAAATAGTATCTATGGGGGGCACTCCATTGCACTCTGGCTATCTCCAGATAATACCTTGCCAGGTTATCTACTCTAGAATCGTTTTCTCTGCAAAAACTGCATGGATGATGGACATCATGATACCTAGCTGTGTAATACACTCATAGTTAAACTGAACTCTAAAATGGCAAATGTTTTAAGCAAAAACAAACCAGTATTGAAATAGTGAAAAGGTTGTTTTCATTTAGGCAGGGATGATAAAATCTTAAAGTTAACAAATCTAAATGGCATTACAAACCATCCAAAGTACACTACTATGAAAATAACTACAGTCCTGCTACAGTAACAGGACATAGATCTAAATGACATGACCAGATACTTCTGTTCCCCAAAACGTGACAAGCTCTCTTTTGTTTCTAAAAACCTCTTTGCGTCATGAAAGGTCACATGTCCAAAGGTCTAACTGGGCAGTGGTCTACAGTGTCCCCTCTACATCAAAACAACATCTATAAATTATATAAAAATGCATAATACACTAGAATGTCAAAAAGTAGTATCTGTAGATAACCATCTAGTCCCTCAGAATCCCCTCCAGAGCTGAATCACGTTCTGTGCATGCGATTCTCACACACAAATGATTGTCAATCGTAAATGATCATTATACAAGTTTTATCAGTGAAATGACCATGCAGCATCTGCATGCCACAACCATTGATCTCAATCAGTTTCATGGGGATACGTGTTCAGATCTTGAGTCATACAGTGTTGTTTCAAGTATCCTTATGAGTTATGTACAGTGAAATAATTTTAGAGCAGATGTTAACAGACTGTAGCATACCTGTGTTTAGTTTCAATAAAAAAAGCATATTTTTCCTAGTGGCACATGCTGTTGAGTTTTGGCCACGAGAAAAAAAATGCAACCATTCGCACAATCAACCTAAAATCTCTTCAGAGATTAGGTGGTGTTTTGTCTTAGAATAACATTATACTATGCCATTATATTTGGTTCTGTTATGTGGAATACTATCATTGTGATCTTGCAGACATTCAGCTTTGATCTAACTTTATTAAACTAGCAACATTCACCAGAGTAGCCTGTTCTCTGAGCAGCCAAACAAGTAGAGCAGAGACTGTCTCTAAAGTACAGACGTTTCAGACCTTTCGCTGTCGGGAAGAGGGGTCCAGAGAAGTCGCTCCGTAAATAGTAATAACCGCAAATACAAAAGGTTACTGTACTGCTGAATTTCTGTAACTCACTCCATTCAATCCTCCCAAAAGCTGAGCCCAGAGGCCTACTCAAATTACTCTGAAAGCAGCCCACTGTAACGCATCATTTGAGTCTGTGGTGAATGAAAGGATTTACTAATGCTGTTCTGGCATTCTGTGTATGATATATGCTTCCCTCCAACACAGTCAAGAGTGAGAAGTGACAGAAAGGCAGATGTGTCCTGTAACTGATGCCAGGGGGAGAGATGACTGTTTGCCTTACCTCCGTGGCTCTGTGGTCTGAGTCAGGGGATTCCTCTTCTGCAGCCCACCATTCTGTGACGAGAAAACATGATGGACATGAAATAACAAACACAGACAGGTGTCTAAAGGTTCAAACAGAAATCACACTGCACGCAAAGGGGATTTTCTTCCTACCTACGCAGGCCAGGTTTGCAGAACATACCTCAAACTCTCGCTTATGTGTCTTGTCCACCAAGTCCTCCTGAGGCATGTTGTGTGTGTTTGGTGTCTATGTTTGTGTTCAAGCTACTGAGCCAAAACATGGGTAAGAAACCATTACAGATAAAAACCAGTATGTCTGTGTCTGACTGTCTGCTCTCGGTTGACCCTATTTACTGTGATTAGTCACAGGAGAGGTTTTGGAAATCTATATTTAATTATCTACATCGGAGTCCACTGACTTGTGAGGCCCAGACTGCTGATCAAACCAAACTGTGTTCTGTTTTTTCTGATAATGATAAAAAATATCTCCCCATTTCTACAGGTTACATTCAGAATGTAGACACACAAGACGTGTGTATGGATTGGAGCCTTGGGCCTCTTGGCACATTCCCTGCATTGAGGGAAACCCCAAACCAAATTGGGACTTTGGGAGACCCAAACCTACACCTACAACCTACACTTTACCTAGTGTAAACTACAAGTATCTCTTACACTACATCCCTTACCGTATTTAGCCTACACTACAATCAATTCACCTCTGTTCTACCTCAATTATTTTAAATGTGGCCCCTATGAAAGGGCACTTTGTGTCACTGCCTCATTGGGTATTAAAATGTATTTTTTTAATAATATATATTTACACTGCCAGAATTGTCCTGGGCCCCTCAATGACTTAATTTATTCCCAAGTACCCAGAGAGAGACCCATGGGGGTGGTAGGAGCAGAGCAGGGTCCCCTGCACAATGCCCTGTTGTGGTCCTAGGCTCCAGATGATTATGAGATGTACGAAGGAGGCCTCCACATAACTCTGGCTGGCCTCCTAAGACAGTACAGTAACACTACATAACTGGGACAACCAATGCTGTTGTGTCACACACACACACACACACACACACACACACACACACACACACACACACACACACACACACACACACACACACACCCCATAATAACAGTTTTACCAGTCTACATCACAGTACATTCTCAGATTATGATGATGCGTGGCCATGTTAATTCACTAGTAAAGTCAGCACTGTTCCTTGTGAGGCCATGTTCTGCCACAGTACATTGTTTGCCTGCCTATAAATACTAATTTGATGCCAAACTAATTTCTCAATGCAGAGATATTATGAAATGGTTGGATCGCACCGAATCAAGAGGGAGTCTGGAGTGTGGCACTCAAAGAGTAATGTGTGGGTGGTCCTGTGGTCAGGAAGGGGCACGCTTTAGTACGTGACAAGTGTGTGACATGTGTTTTTGCTTCAGTGTGTGTCAACATTTATACAAAGTTTATATCAAAATGGGGAACAGATGCAACAGGTCATCCATGTCGGGCTCTGACAAAAGGTCACAAATACTCACACTGCTATTTCAAATTAAATAAAATGTCGTCACAGATAGGCTAATGTCTCCACTCATAATGAACAACAGACGTCAATGTATGTGCTCGTGTGAGACGCCACAAGGAAATCCATATTTAAATATTGAGCGTATCCGCTGGCCTCTGTACTTTACGGGCAAGTGACACTGTATTTGGCTAACTGAAATTATGTGCTTTCATTGATGTGTCTATTATGCTAGATTACTTGATTGAAGGAGCAAGTGAAAGTTAAAGTGATAAAGTTAAACAGGATACACACCTTTCTGAAGTTCCTTGGCAACGTTCCACCAGAGTAAGCTAAAGTCTTGTAATTATACACTTCCGAATTAGTTGGTAAATCCATAGTTTTACAACTGTCTGACTTTGAGGACGGAAAGTAAATATCGTCCGGACTCGAAAGTCTACCAGATGGATCACTGGAGTTTACTTTTTTAAGCTTTCGTAGCGTCATATTCTTCATATTATGAGCGCTCCGATCAAGAAAGTACAAAAATGAACCCAAAAACTCGGAGTGAAACGTCTATCGCAGCAAACAACACTGATGCTTCTGGTGGGACAGCATGCACAATTTGGCAGTGAGAGCGAGGACAGGGGAGGCGTGCCCTGTGATGCACACGACACAATTGGATGGCAGTCGTATTGTGTTGTCTTTTGTTTGTCGATCAGCACTTCGTGCACGTAGGCAAAAACGAATGTGCCAAGAAAGTAGCATTTTTAGATAATTTTGGGATCAAATTTGGGTTATTTCGTTTTGCTAGCCAGAGCTGTGTTATTATGGTAAATGTTATTCTGCTAAATGGTTAAACTGCTTGTGAAGTGTGCAAAAAGTTTAATAACATACCTGAGAAAAGCCGTTGCCTATATAGCCTAGGTTCAAGTCTAAACAATAAGCCTACATTTATGAAAGAAAATAGTCTCGGTGATGTGTGCAGAAGGTCCCTAGTTCGCGCCCGGGTATGGGCGAGGGGACGGTCTAAATTTGTACTGTTACATTGCCATGTAGCAGTGTAGCTAAGTAGTGGAACTACAAACTACTTTTTTTGCTAAAATAAAATATGGGTGAAGTAGAAAATGTCCTTTATTTTCCGGGATCATACCTGCACAATTCTCACCTGAAACATAGTTGTGTTTAATAGGCTAAATTACACATTGTTGTTACCATATTACCCCAACGTGATCTGTTTTTGCAATTTGGAGTCATTGACATTTCAGATTTACATATGAACATTTTTCATGAAGTAGTTTGAATGTAGTGGACTATTTTTTCAAAGTTACTTTAGTTACGTAAACTATATTTTAGGGTAGCTTTAGTGTAGCTTAACTTCTTTCAATGTAAAGATATCGGTAGCTTGGTAAACTATTTTCAGAGTAGCTTCCCCAACACTGAAGACACATAATAGCAATTGCTTCTAATAATCCATCTGTGAATGTACCAAAGTATAAGGTCATGGGGCCCAGCCAATGAAGCTGACACAGAGCAGACTGCTAAAACGGAACAAGTGGCACCCCCTGTGATCTTGTATGTGTAATACACTGCTAAAAAAAAACACTAAAATAACACATCCTAGATCTGAATGAATGAAATATTCTTATTAAATACTTATTTTCTTTACATAGTATAATGTGCTGACAACAAAATCACACAAAAATGATCAATGGAAATCAAATTTATCAACCCATGGAGGTCTGGATTTGGAGTCACACTCAAAATTAATGTGGAAAACCACACTACAGGCTGATCCAACGTTGATGTAATGTCCTTAAAACAAGTCAAAATGAGGCTCAGTAGTGTGTGTGGCCTCCACGTGCCTGTATGACCTCCCTACAACACCTGGGCATGCTCCTGATTAGGTGGCGGCTGGTCTCCTGAGGGATCTCCTCCCAGACCTGGACTAAAGCATCCGCCAACTCCTGGATAGTCTGTGGTGCAACGTGGCGTTGGTGGATGGAGCGAGACATGATGTCCCAGATGTGCTCAATTGGATTCAGGTCTGGGGAACGGGTGGGCCAGTCCATAGCATCAATGCCTTCCTCTTGCAGGAACTGCTGACACACTCCAGCCACATGAGGTCTAGCATTGTCTTGCATTAGGAGGAACCTAGGGCCAACCGCACCAGCATATGGTCTCACAAGGGGTCTGAGGATCTCATCTCGGCATCTAATGGCAGTCAGGCTACCTCTGGCGAGCACATGGAGGGCTGTGCGGCCCCCCAAAGAAATGCCACCCCACACCATGACTAACCCACCGCCAAACCAGTCATGCTGGAGGATGTTGCAGGCAGCAGAACGTTCTCCAAGGCGTCTCCAGACTCTGTCACGTCTGTTACATGTGCTCAGTGTGAACCTGCTTTCATCTGTGAAGAGCACAGGGCGCCAGTGGCGGATTTACCAATCTTGGTGTTCTCTGGCAAATGCCAAACGTCCTGCACGCTGTTGGGCTGTAAGCACAACCCCCACCTGTGGACGTCGGGCCCTCACCCTCATGGAGTCTGTTTCTGACCGTTTGTGCAGACACATGCACATTTGTGGCCTGCTGGAGGTCATTTTGCAGGGCTCTGGCAGTGCTCCTCCTTGCACGAAGGCGGAGGTAGCGGTCCTGCTGCTGAGTTGTTGCCCTCCTACGGCCTCCTCCACGTCTCCTGATGTACTGGCCTGTCTCCTGGTAGCACCTCCATGCTCTGGACACTACGCTGACAGACACAGCAAACCTTCTTGCCACAGCTCGCCAATGCTCCATCCTGGATGAGCTGCACTACCTGAGCCACTTGTGTGGGTTGTAGACTCAGTCTCATGCTACCACTAGAGTGAAAGCACCGCCAGCATTCAAAAGTGACCAAAACATCAGCCAGGAAGCATAGGAACTGAGAAGTGGTCTGTGGGTCACCACCTGCAGAACCACTCATTTATTGGGGGTGTCTTGCTAATTGCCTATAATTTCTACCTGTTGTCTATTCCATTTGCACAACAGCATGTGAAATTTATTGTCAATCAGTGTTGCTTCCTAAGTGGACAGTTTGATTTCACAGAAGTGTGATTGACTTGTGTTGTTTAAGTGTTCCCTTTATTTTTTTGAGCAGAGTATATTTGGTGAGACTGAAGAGAATTGGTGAGACCACAACACAGTACCTTTATTTCTGTAGTAGGTGAGAATGTGGTAATTTGAGCAATGTTTTTACATTCAGCATTACTCTGTCAAGGGAAATATACACTGAACAAAAATGCAACAACTTTACTGAGTTACAGTTCATATAAGGAAATCAGTCAATTGAAATATATTAATTAGGCCCTAATCTATGGATTTCACATGACTGGGAATACAGATATGCAAAAGATAGGGGCGTGGATCAGAATACTAGTCAGTATCTAGTGTGACCACCATTTGCCTCATGCAGCATGACAAATCTCCTTCATATTCTGATCCTCTTCGTCTGCGTAGATCGGGCTGTTGATTGTGGCCTGTGGAATATTGTCCCACTTCTCTTCAATGGCTGTGCAAAGTTGCTGGATATTGGCGGGAACTGGAACACGCTGTAGTTCACATCGATCCAGAGCATCCTAAACATTAGATTTTTTATTTCACCTTTATTTAACCAGATAGGCCAGTTGAGAACAAGTTCTCATTAACAACTGCGACCTGGCCATGATAAATCAAAGCAGTGCAACAAAAACAACACATGGGTTACACATGGGATAAACAAACGTACAGTCAATAACACAATAGAACAATCTATATACAGTGTGTGCAAATGTAGTAAGATAGGTAGGTAAGGCAATAAATAGACCATAGTGGCAAAATAATTACAATTTAGCATTAACACTGGAGTGATAGATGTGCAGAAGATGATGTGCAAGTAGAGATACTGGGGTGCAAAGGAGCAAAAAAAAAAAAAAACAATATGGGGATGAGGTAGTTGTGGGATATTTACAGATGGGCTGTGTACAGGTCCAATGATTGGTAAGCTTCTCTGACAGCTGATGCTTAAAGTTAGTGAGGGAGATACGTCTCCAGCTTCAGTGATTTTTGCAATTCGTTCCAGTCATTGGCATCAGAGAACTGGAAGGAAAGGCAGCCAAAAGAGGAGTTGGCTTTGGGGAAGACGAGTGAAATATACCTGCTGGAGTGCGTGCTACAGGTGGATGTTGTTATGGTGACCAGTGAGCTGAGATAAGGCGGGGCTTTTCCTAGCAAAGACTTATAGATGACCTGGAGCCAGTGAGTTTGGCGACGAATATGAAGCGAGGGCCAGCCAACGAAAGCATACAGGTTGCAGTGCTGGGTAGTATATGCGGCTTTGGTGACAAAACGGATGGCACTGTAATAGACTACATCCAATTTGCTGAGTAGAGTGTTGGAGGCTATTTTGTAAATGACATCGCCGTAGTCAAGGATCGGTAAGATAGCCAGTTTTATGTTTAACAGCATAAGTGAAGGAGGCTTTGTTGTGAAATAAGATGCTGATTCTAGATTTAATTTAGGATTGGAGATGCTTAATGTGAGTCTGGAAGGAGAGTTTACAGTCTAACCAGACACCTAGGTATTTGTAGTTGTCCACATATTCTAAGTCAGAACCGTCCAGAGTAGTGATGCTAGGCGGGTGGGTGCAGGCAGCGATCGGTTGAAGAGCATGCATTTAGTTTTTCTTGCATTTAAGAGCAGTTGGAGGCCAAGGAAGGAGTATTTATGGCATTGAAGCTCGTCTGGAGGTTTGTTAACACAGTGTCCATTGAAGGGCCAGAAGTATACAGAATGGTGTCGTCTGCGTAGAGTTGGATCAGAGAATCCCCAGCAGCACGAGCAACATCCATTGATATATACAGAGAAAAGAGTCGGCCCGAGAACTGAACCCTGTGGCACCCCCATAGAGACTGCCAGAGGTCTGGACAAAAAAAAAGCAGGTAGCCTTGTGGTTAAGAGCGTTGGAACAGGAGCCGAAAGGTTGCTGGTTCAAATCCCCGAGCCAACCAGGGTGAAAAATATGCTGGTGTGCACTTGAGAAAGTCACTTTATCCTACTTGCCCCTGTAAGTCACTCTGGATAAGAGCATCTGCTAAATGACTAAAATGTGAAAATGCTTAACACCTAATAAAGATTTTGTACTTAAAAAAAATACTTGTTACCTCATATCCCAGCGATAATGCCTTGCATTATTCCTGGGAAGAAAACACTTCAATTTGCTCAACTTGCTATTAACTCAACTTGCCCCAAGGCAAATATTTAGACTATTAGCCCACCCACACAGCTACAAGGATGCACTTTCATGCTAGGTTAAGGACCTCATGTTGAAGCTTATAGAGACCCCAACTGATGTATAGAACAATCTTAGAAGTATCTACTTTGGTTTAGATACACGCATCATGAATAAGGATAAGACTCCATGAAATTATGACCATTTCCTAAATATTTGGTCAAATTATGAATTTTGTGTATGGTTTGCTTGAATTAAGAGTGACTCAACTTAACCCTTTGGTTCAACTTACCCCACTCTCCCCTTGGCCTAACTAATAAAGAAACATATCAAATAGTTACCTATTCATTATATAATAACCACACTACATTGCACAATGTCAAATCGGTTTATTGAAATATCTATTGCATCATTTCCAATATTTTCAACATTCTCAGTATTTAAGTGAAATGATATGGCTAACCTTCAATTAGAGATACCGAATAAGAGAAAACTGAGACCTTACATTGAGAGGAGGAAGTAAACAATTTGTTTTCGATTCCAAACGGTCACTCAATATATTAAAACTACTGAATTAAACTACTGCTATTAAAACAATTAAATTACGTTTGGCCACAGGACATAGGAGCAAAGAGTTTCTTGCTGACAAGAGTGCATACTAATTTCATATAAATCTGCACTGATGTGGGTATATTACCACAAGCATTATGCACTGAGCTTTTAAACATTTCATTACTTAACAAATCCTGGACAATTTTAGACTTTCAATTACCAAATTTGATACAGTACCAGTCAAAAGTTTGGACAAACCTACTCATTTCAGGGTTTTCTTTATATTCTACATTATATAATAATAGTGAAGACATCAACACTATGAAATAACACATATGGAATCATATAGTAACCAAAAATGTGTTAAACAAATCAAAATATATTGTATATTTGAGATTCTTCAAAGTAGCCACCCTTTGCCTTGATGACAGCTTTTCACACTCTTGGCATTCTCTCAACCAGCTTCATGAGGTAGTCACCTGGAATGCATTTCAATTAACAGGTGTGCCTTGTTAAAAGGGAATTTGTGGAATTCTTTTCCTTCTTAAATATGTTTGAGCCAATTAACTGCACCTCAGATTGCACCACAGAGTTCAAGTTCAAGACACATCTCAACATCAACTGTTCAGAGGAGACTGTGTGAATCAGTTCTTCCTGATCAAATTGCTGCAAATAAACCACTGCTAAAGGACACCAATAATAAGAAGAGACTTGCTTGGGCCAAGAAACATTAGACCGGTGGATATCTGTCCTTTGGTCTGATGAGTCCAAATTTGCGATCTTTGGTTCCGACCACCATGCCTTTGTGAGACGCAGAGTACGTTAACGGATGATCTCCGCATGTGTGGTTCTACCGTGAAGCATGGCGGAGGTGTGATGGTGCTTTGCTGGTGACACACAGTCCATCTGTAAATAGCCCACCTAATCTACCTACCTCATCCCCATACTGTTTTTATTTGATTTACTTTTCTGCTATTTTGCACACCAGTATCTCTACTTGCACATCATAATCTGCTCATTTATCACTCCAGTGTTAATCTGCTAAATTGTAATTATTCGCTCCTATGGCCTATTTATTGCCTACCTCCTCATGCCTTTTGCACACACTGTGTAACGGCTTTCCTCCTGGGAAGGAGAGGCGGACCAAAATGCAGCGTGGTTATAGTTCATGTTTTTTAATAGGTAAACTCAACATGAACATAATACAAAATAATAAACGTGGCAAAACCGAAACAGCCCTATCTGGTGCAACAAACACAAAGACAGGAAACAACCACCCACAAAACCCAACAAAACAGGCTACCTAAATATGGTTCCCAATCAGAGACGATGACTAACACCTGCCTCTGATTGAGAACCATATCAGGCCCAAACACAGAAACAGACAAACATAGAATGCCCACTCCAACATAGAATGCCCACTCAGATCACACCCTGACCAAACAAAACATAGAAACATACAAAGCAAACTATGGTCAGGGTGTGGCAGTACCCCCCCCCCCCCCCCCCCCCCCCCCAAGGTGCGGACTCCGGCCGCAAAACCTGAACCTATTGGGGAGGGTCTGGGTGGGCATCTGTCCGCGGTGGCGGCTCTGGTGCTGGACGTAGCCCCCACTTCACCATAGTCTTAGTCCGCCTCATTGTCCGCCTCCGTGGCCTCCTAACCACGGCGACCCTTCTAAATTACCCCACTGGACTGAGGGGCAGCTCGGGACAGAGGGGCAGCTCGGGACAGAGGGGCAGCTCGGGACAGAGGGGCAGCTCGGGACAGAGGGGCAGCTCGGGACAGAGGGGCAGCTCGGGACAGAGGGGCAGCTCCGTACTGGCTGACGACTCTGGCAGATCCTGGCTGAATGGCGGCTCTGGCAGATCCTGGCTGACTGGCGGCTCTGGCGGATTCTGGCTGACTGGCGGCTCTGGCGGATCCTGGCTGACTGGCGGCTCTGGCGGATCCTGGCTGACTGGCGGATCCTGGCTGACTGGCGGCTCTGGCGGATCCTGGCTGACTGGCGGCTCTGGCGGATCCTGGCTGACTGGCGGCTCTGGCGGATCCTGGCTGACTGCCGGCTCTGGCGGATCCTGGCTGACTGCCGGCTCTGGCGGATCCTGGCTGACTGGCGGCTCTGGCGGATCCTGGCTGACTGGCGGCTCTGGCGGATCCTGGCTGACTGGCGGCTCTGGCGGATCCTGGCTGACTGGCGGCTCTGGCGGATCCTGGCGGCTCTGGCGGATCCTGGCGGCTCTGGCGGATCCTGGCAGCACTGGCGGATCCTGGCGGCACTGACGGCTCCTGGCTGACTGGCGGCTCCTGGCTGACTGGCGGCTCCTGGCTGACTGGCGGCTCCTGGCTGACTGGCGGCACTGGCGGCTCCTGGCTGACTGGCGGCTCCTGGCTGACTGGCGGCTCCTGGCGGCTCCTGGCTGACTGGCGGCTCCTGGCTGACTGGGGGCTCCTGGCTGACTGGCGGCACTGGCGCCTCCTGGCTGACTGGCGGCTCCTTGCAGACTGGCGGCTCCTTGCAGACTGGCGGCTCCTTGCAGACTGGCGGCTCTGATGGCGCTGGGCAGACGGGTAGCTCAGGCGGCGTGGGGCAGACTGGAGACTCCGGCAGCGCTGGAGAGGAGGAAAGCTCTGGCAGCGCTGGACGGAGGAGCTCTGGCGCCTCTGGACTGAGGGGCAGAAACTCTGGCAGCGCCGGACAGGCGGGAGACTCCGGCAGCGCTGGACAGGCGGGAGACTCCGGCAGCGCTGGAGAGGAGGAAGGCTCTGGCAGCGCTGGACAGACAAGGCGCACTGTAGGCCTGGTGCCGGCACTGGTGGTACTGGGCCGAGGACACGCACCTCAGGGCGAGTGCGGGGAGCTGCCACCGGAGGGCTGATGCGTGGAGGTGGTACTGGATAGACCGGACCGCGCAGGCGTACTGGAGCTCTTGAGCACCGAGCCTGCCCAACCTTACCTGGTTGAATGTTCCCGGTCGCCCTGCCAGTGCGGCGAGGTGGAATAGCCCGCACTGGGCTGTGCAGGCGAACCGGGGACACCATGCGCAAGGCTGGTGCCATGTACGCCGGCCCAAGGAGACGCACTGGAGACCAGATGCGTGGAGCCGGCTTCATGGCACTTGACTTGATGCCCACTCTGCACCCGCACTGGGGACACCGTGCGCTCCACAGCATAACACGGTGCCTGCCCGGTCTCTCTCGCCCTCCGGTAAGCACAGGAAGTTGGCTCAGGTCTCCTACCTGGCTTCGCCATACTTCTTGTGTGACCCCCCCCCCAATAAATTTGGGGGGCTGCCTCTCGGGCTTCCTTGCCAGCCGTGTTCCCTCATATCGCCGGCTCCTCTCTCCGGCTGCCTCTGCTCTCCTGGCTGCCTCCACCTGTTCCCATGGAAGGCGATCCTTTCCCGCCAGGATCTCCTCCCATGTGTAGCAACCCTTGCCGTCCAATACATCATCCCATGTCCATTCCTCCTTGCGCTGCTCCTGCTTCCGCTGCCTGTCACCACGCCGCTTGATCCTGTTGTGATGGGTGGTTCTGTAACGGCTTTCCTCCTGGGAAGGAGAGGCGGACCAAAATGCAGCGTGGTTATAGTTCATGTTTTTTAATAGGTAAACTCAACATGAACATAATACAAAATAATAAACGTGGCAAAACCGAAACAGCCCTATCTGGTGCAACAAACACAAAGACAGGAAACAACCACCCACAAAACCCAACACAAAACAGGCAACCTAAATATGGTTCCCAATCAGAGACAATGTCTAACACCTGCCTCTGATTGAGAACCATATCAGGCCCAAACACAGAAACAGACAAACTAGACATCCATCATAGAATGCCCACTCAGATCACACCCTGACCAAACAAAACATAAAAACATACAAAGCAACTATGGTCAGGGTGTGACACACTGTATATAGACTATTTTTTTACTACTGTGTCATTGACTTGTTTATTGTGTTACTGGCTTGTTTATTGTTTACTCCATGTGTAACTCTGTTGTTGTCTGTGTCACTGTCACGTCCTGACCATAGAGAACCCTTATTTTCTATGGTAGAGTAGGTCAGGGCGTGACTGGGGGGTTAGTCTAGTTTATATTTTCTATGTGGGGTTCTAGTTTCGTTTTATATGTTGGTGATTGGTATGATTCCCAATTAGAGGCAGCTGGTAATTGTTGTCTTTAAATGGGGATCATATTTAAGCAGCATTTTTCCCACCTGTGTTTTATGGGATATTGTTTTGAGTAAGTGCACGTAGCATCTCTGTAGTCACGGTTTGTTGTTTGTGTTATTGTTTTGCTAAGTTTCACTTTATAATAAATTATGTGGAACTCAACATCCACTGCGTCTTGGTCGATCTATACAAATATTCGTGACAGTCACACTGCTCTGCTTTATCTTGGCCAGGTCACAGTTGTAAATGAGAACTTGTTCTCAACATGCCTACCTGGTTAAATAAAATAAAAAACACTGTCTGTGATTTATTTAGAATTCAAGGCATGGCTACCACAGCATTCTGTAGCGATACACCATCCCATCTGGTTTACGCTTAGTGGGACTATCATTTGCTTTTCAACAGGACAATGACCCAACACACCTTCAGGTTGTGTAAGGGCTATTTGACAAGAACAAGAGTGCTGTATCAGATGACCTGGCCTCCACAATCACCCAACCTCAACCCAATTGAGATGGTTTGGGATGAGTTGGACCGCAGAGTGAAGGAAAAGCAGCCAACAAGTGCTCAGCATATGTGGGAACTCCTTCAAGACTGTTGGAAAAGCCTTCTAGGTGACTACCTCATGAAGCTGGTTGAGATAATTCAAAGCTGTCATCAAGGCAAAGGTTGGCTACTTTGAAGAATCTAAAATGTATTTTGATTTAACACTTTTTTTGGTTACTATATGAATCCATATGTGTTATTTCATATTTTTCATGTCTTCACTATTATTCTACAATGTAGAAAATAGTACAAATAAAGAAAAGCCCTTGAATGAGTAGGTGTGTCCAAACTTTTGACTGGTACCGTATACATTTAAATGATCCTACAAAAATGTCATAACAATGAAGTTAAATGCAGTTAAAATAATCTTGTTGAATAAACATTTAACTCAAACTTTTCAAGCGGATACCAATATCTTAGACTGTGCAACCCAGCAGTCTTTGTCCCCTTGATAACGCATAAGGTGAATTTGGCAAAAAATGATGGAAAAGGCACATAAAACCCACTAAAAGCTCTTAACTTGTTGTCCAGAGTAATATAAAAGGCTATCATACAGCTGTAGTTGGCAATGTTTTCATAATATCGTCTTGTATTGAGGCCGGACAAACAAAATAATATGTGTTGAACTTTCTTAAAATGTTGGTCAACCTATTTCTCTAAAATATGCATATACCAACTGGTTTCACAAACAAAGCTGCTTCAGTCATTTCACAAATGTAAAATAATAAGCAAGTGCATATAGGTCATGTTACTGCTTGTAGCCAGGGAGCAGGCTTCTACTTTGAGCTGAAGAAGCTGGACCGGTTCTGGGGACCCATCAGCATACTGGCCTGGTTCTTGTGTGTGATGTGAATCTGAAGGGGGAATATGAGTGAAAGGTTGTGTTACTCAAATGACCATGTTATTACCATGTCTACGTGCTTGTTACCAACATGTTACCATGTTATATTAACAACATGTTATTAGCATCAAGCTCCATGGTCTCTAGCAATAGAACTTGCTTTAAAAACTCTTAAAATGCTCTGTTACACTGAACTCAATCTGGGTTCCTAGCACTCACCGTACAGGGTGGCTGCATCCAGGGCTCTCCGTCTATCTGCATTGGTAAAGGTTTCTTAGTCCTGAGAGATGGACAGAGACATAAGGGAGAACATTTTGTGTTCACAACATCTCAGAATTTTGTAAATACCAGCATACAACTGGGAAAATATACTTAAATGCCCTTCCAACTGGTAATTACTAGTGGGGAAACTCATCTATCATCCCCATGCTCCGAGTTTCCCACTTGCACCTCTCTGACACCATTTGTCATCAAAAAAAGACAGCAAGAGAGGCATGGTGGCATCTTCAGCAGTTGTACAAATGATTGATACTAAATTGATTCTGTTTATCTTCCTTCTGATTTAAAAAGTGAAAGCAGCTCTGAATATAGGGCAGGTAGCCTAATGGTGGCAGGTAGCCTAGTGGTTAGAGTGTTGGGCCAGTAACTGAAAGGTTGTTGGATCGAATCCCAGAGCTGATAAGGTACAAATCTGTCGTTCTGCCCCTGAACAAGGCAGTTAACCCACTGTTCCCTGGTAGGCTGTCATTATAAAGAAGAATGTTCTTAACTGACTTGCCTAGTTAAATAACAAACAAAACAATATAATATGTTCAACAGTTAGGGGCAGTTAACCCACTGTTCAACAGTTAGGGGTCACTTAGAAATTTCCTTGATTTTGAAAGAAAAACAACTTTTTTGTCCATTTAAAATAAAATAACATCAAATTGATCAGAAATACAGTTTTTGATGTTGTAAATGAAAAAGAAAGCTATTTATTTATGGCCATTTTGAGCCTGTAATCATACCCACAAATGCTGATGCTCCAGATACTCAACTAGTCTAAAGAAGGCCAGTTTTATTGCTTCTTTAATCAGAACCACAGTTTTTAGCTGTGCTAACATAATTGCAAAAGGGTTTTCTAAATGATCAATTAGCTAATCCAAGTTTATAATTGTAAAAGGCTAACCCAACGTGCCATTGGAACACAGGAGTGATGGTGGCTGATAATGGGCCTCTGTACCCTTATGTAGATATTCCATTAAAAAACTGACGTTTCTAGCTACAATAGTCATTTACAACATTAACAAGGTCTACATTATATTTCTGATCAATTTGCTGTTATTTTAATGGACAACATTTTTTTTGCTTTTCTTTCAAAAACAAGGACATTTCTAAGTGACCCCAAACTGTTGAACAGTAGTGTGTGTATATATATATATGTTGAGACATGTACAGACTAGCTGAGATATCTATATATATATATAATATATATATATATATATATATATATACTTTTTATGGGCAAAAAATAGCAAAATAGCAAAATAATCTAAACCTTCTCATGACCTACACATTTGATGGAATTTCTCAGTTCAAAATGTGAATACACCCATCTTGTATTTAAGACTTTACAATGGGTAATTACTACTTTCTCACTTGGTTATGAAGGCAGCATTAGTAGTGAGGATGGAATATTTATTTTTAAAGGTGTAAGGTGTACAAATAATCATCCCACATCATACTGTGATATCTCAGCTAGTCTGTACATGTCTCAACATGTCACAAGCACTCACCTGATTGTAATCTGTGAGGTTTTTGCTAGTCTTATAGCACTCTTAAGTCCAGTATATATCTGCCCCATCTCCATGGCCCCTTCTAGACCAACCACTTCCAAACGCAGGTCACTGAGGTCTGTCATGGAAGATGGAAACACTGAACATGCAGTTCACACAGAGGCAGTACAGTTTTTAGTCTGAGACTAGCTGTTCAAACCTAGAACAGACCTCTTGAAATGGATACTCTAAAACATCTCACATGATATTCTAACAATATTCTATACCAGACATGGGCACAACTTTTAACATTTTGAAACCTTGAGCCCTTGGATCAAGCCAAGGGATTTCACTGTACCTTGTCCACTGACTTTCAGGATTTCAGGGTCGACAATAACCTCCGGCATTTCCTGAGGATTCATCAAGGACTTGGATTCACTCTTCTTGGCTTCTCCCCACAGGTTGGATCCACCGTGCATGCTGGGAATGTTGAGGACTGCGATCCCCTCCATAGAAAGGCCACTCAGGTCCAATGGGGTGCCGCAGCACTGAGGGACGTACAACATCAGGCAGACAGTGCAACTTAATGAGATGCCATAATGAGCTAAACATACCACATAACTATCAGGTCAGCTGTGTTAACCACAATCCTCATGTAATAAAATAATATATGCTTGCTTGCTGACTATCGACGCGCTAGCGGAGTGGAACTCACCTTTCATGGAGTAGCATTATTTTCCATTGATAGGTTTGGATTTCTGAACTTTAAATGTTATTCATCATTAGTTGTAATAGATACCTGAGGGGTGCCATAGGCGAGACTCAGCATAGGACAAAGGGTTAAATATCAGTGCTTGTGTGAATATGTCCTTGTCTAATGCAGCTGTATTGACCCTCTAGGAAGAATCAAATTGGTTTGAGCTTTCAAATTGCCCGTTGAGTTTTTACTTTGAAAATTAGAACCTAACAGTTGGCGTCACGAAAGGGATTCACCACGATTTGCAGTTGAACTAGAGATTTCCGAATCAGAGAAACAGGATCCGGCACCAGAAATAAGGTAGAAGCAGTTCCTACGCCTGTTATTACTAATTCTGACACCTTGGGGAGATGAGAATCGTAGGCTGAACAATTATAGGATACAGACCTAGAAAACCTGAGTTTATTCAGTAGGTCCATTGTGTTTTATTTATTTTGTATTTTACTAGGCAAGTCAGTTAAGAACAAATTCTTATTTTCAATGACGGCCTAGGAACAGTGGGTTAACTGCCTGTTCAGAACAACAGATGTGTACCTTGTCAGCTCGGGGGTTTGAACTTGCAATCTTCCAGTTACTAGTCCAACACTCTAACCACTAGGCTACCCTGCCGTGTAATGACCGGTCGTAAATATCTGGTGTAGGCTAGGTTCCATTAGGATAGGTCCCGAGTGGAGGTGTTCCTCTGCGAGATCCAGGTAAAAATAAGGTGTAGGGAAGGTTCCATAAGGATAGGTCCCGAGTGGAGGTTTTCCTCTGCGAGATCCATGAGGGACAATACAGTGTAGGGTAGGTTCCATATAGGATATGTCCCTAGTGGGGATATTCCCCTGTGAGATCTGTAAAAGGGATGAAAGTCCCAGCTGCAGTTGACAGTGAGGCAGTAGAGTGTATGTGGATAATGATAAGAAGGCTGCCTATAAATTCTGAAGATAAGCCACATGCATGGGTAAAAGAAAAGCATTAAGATATTCAAACACTGTTTGAGTTACGTGTATTAGCAGTAGCAATAAGGAGAGAGGTTGGTTTATGCCCTATGGGGAGGGGGAACCATGAAAGATTACGTGGAAATAGGAAGACAAGTCTGAATAGTTTTGGTAATGTGTGTTATCAACAACAGTGATATTTGAGGCGCAACACTGGAATAAGACATTAGGTGATCCGTATTCTCCAGCAATACATTTGCAGATGCTATAGTATAGGTTCTAATACAAGGTATTAAGTGCTGTGACCAATTAATAGCCACAAATACCATAACTATTATCCGGCGAAGTGGGTAGCTCTACCTTGGAAAATAGTTAATAGAAGGTGTGTATTATAGACGGGAGTGAAGAAATCTAAACACCCTGAACACTGTCGGGAGAGGTTTTGGAATAATAACTATTGATATGGCAACAGGCAGCCCTGATTTTAATAAAGCCATGGAGGCACTGAAAGAAGCGTACAAGCATTCTATCAATTCGGCTCGAATATGGTCAGATTGGTCAGCATTTCCCGGCTGACAGAAAATTCCCATCTGGTACGATCGATAGTGGTTCATAGAGATTACAGTTCTATGTGAAGGAAGACATATGAGATCACCTCTTACACATCTTTTTAATAGATCCAGGGAACAAATATAGCTGATTCCTTATGATGAGAAATTGGCTAAATTTGCCATAAGAAAAAGTATTTTGGGTTGAAAAATCTAGGTGAAATGCCAGGGGTTTGGATTCTGAAGAGGTAACAAATTAAAATGATCTGGCCAAACACTCAGAACACACCTTGGGAGCTGTTTTATCTTAGGAGACATTTTATGTGGTTTTATTGTGAAATAGATTAAAATTTTATGTCGTCTTGTTCTGAAATTGATTTCTAGAATGGACGAAAGGATGGAGGGGTCATGAGGAATTAGCATAGGGGTTATCAAACCTAAAATTAACTTTACATTGTTTTTGTTCATGAACATTGTGGTGCGGTGGTTATGGAGAATCATGGGGAAAAGAGACCTGTGAACCGTTGGACTCGTGGCGAGATAAAGTCGCTAAATAAAAGATACATAAACGTTGGGGTGGATTAAAACAAATGTTTAATGATTGGAGTAAGGATAGAGGATTTACCATCATCATGTTTGATTTATAATGAATACTTTTGGATTGCTGGTTAAGATGTAGCATAGTGAATGCTAAGGAAATGTACACTTTCTTTTCCAGAAGAGGGGGTTTCATTATCTCTCGTTGGAATGTTCCCAGAGACTGTGGTCTTGGGGAGAGCAGTTAGGGATATTTGGCAGTTTTAAGTATAAAAGTATCTGGAGTAAGCCATAAACGGAGTTCCCGGATAAATAAGGCCTGTTCTTTAGTGGGGTCTTTTCAATTTGGTTTTAAATTGGGTATGCAGAATGATGGAAAGATTTAAAATGTTTTTAAATGGTTTCGGGAGGAAAGGGAAAGAAAAGGGAGAGGAAATATTTAATGGTGTCGAATGCCCTGTATCCTGACTTTCTGGTGAGGCCTGATCAATCTCACTAGAAATTATCGAAACGGGTGGGATTTAATTATAAATTGAAAGAGAAACACCAGTCTCTATTCTATTTTACCATTACCATTACCATTACCATTTATGGGATACCATTATTTCCTTATAGAATTATCAAGAGTTGTAACTCTAAGTTGATTGGTTATTCGAATTAGTTAATTTTTTTATTTAACATGTTTTTGAATCACGATGTGAATCATGTGTTTGAAGGGAAAATTACTAGTTCCCTGGTCCTTGGGTAAATATACACATTTACTTTGTTCAGTCTGCATACAGAAGAAAATATATATGTTAATGATGTTAATGATGGTTGACTCTTACTCCAAATGGATTGTGATATGTGTATTGCTGATTTCATTTTTGTCTTTGTTTCGATACAAATGTCACCAGATTTGGTCTACTGGAGTGTTGGGATTCCCCCATGGGTTAGGGTGCTAACTCCCTGATCTGGCCACTCTTCTGAGAGGTCGTCGGTAAAATAAGGGAGTATAAACGTTTGAAAATGGTTTTAACAGTAACAGTATGTTGTTATGCTGTTTGACATTTGTTGTAGAGATGATGTTATTAAGGAATTGGGAATGTAATATTTTGTCATAGTCAATTCTTGTCTGGATTTCCTGAAACAGAACTGTTGTTCTGATCTGTCCTCTCTTGAGGTTATCATGGAAGGTGACGTCAGATGGTGTCTTAATGCATGTAGGAATAATTTGGCCACAAACGGTTTGTGTGAACCGGCTGAAGAAAGAGCAACAAAGGCGTTCAATGCGACAGTGACTTTTAAACACTCCAATCTGAGTCCGAGCCAAACCTGGGTACAGGTGGCAGGAGTGCTGAGACCGTGCATGTGGATTGAGCATGGAGAGAGAGAACATACACATTTCTCTCATGCTCCTGGGTTGCTCGTGGGAGAAATGGACAAGAAAGAAATGGTGGTAACGACTCAGATGAGAGACTCATGTATGTGGGAAAAACGGATGTATCTATTTGGATATTGAAATCGGGACATTATCAAGGGCCATCAAAATGACAGGCAAGAGTTACATGTGCCGTTGGGAAGATGAACTGTCATGCTACCTGAAGAAGACATGCTAGAATGATAAGTGCCGGGAAAAGGGGCAAAACACAAGTCTCAACATCAACAGTGAAGAGGAGACTCCGGAATGCTGGCATTCTAGGCAGAGTTGCAAAGAAAAAGCCATATCAGACTGGCCAAATAAAAGAAAAGATTAAGATGGGCAAAAGAACACAGACACTGGACAGAGAAGGCTTTTTCTTTGCAACTCGGAGCATCCCGGAGTCGCCTCTTCACTGTTGACGTTGAGACTGGTGTTATGCGGTACTATTTAATGAAGCTGCCAGTTGAGGACTTGTGAGGCGTCTGTTTCTCAAATTACACCGGGGCCTCCCACTCCTCTTTCTATTATGGTTAGAGCTTGTTTGCGTTGTTCTGTGAAGGGAGTAGTACACAGTGTTTTACGAGATCTTCAGTTTCTTGGCAATTTCTCGCATGGAATAGCCTTCATTTCTCAGAACAAGAATAGACTGACGAGTTTCAGAAGAAAGTACTTTGTATTTCTGACCATTTTGAGCCTGACCACAAATGATGATGCTCCAGATACTCAACTAGTCTAAAGAAGGCCAGTTTTATTGCTTTTTAATCAGAACAGTTTTCAGCTGTGCTAACATAATTGCAAAAGGGTTTTCTAATGATCAATTAGCCTTTTAAAATGATACACTTGGATTAGCTACCACAGCATGCCATTGGAACACAGGAGTGATGGTTGCTTACAATGTTCCTCTGTACGCCTATGTAGATATTCCATTAAAAAATAAATTGTTTCCAGCTACAATAGTCATTTACTACATTAAAAAAGCAGTTTCTTTCAAAAACAATGACATTTCTAAATGACCCCAAACTTTTGAACGGTAGTATATATATGTATGTACAGTGGGGAGAACAAGTATTTGATAACCTGCAAAATCGCAGTGTTTCCTACTTACAAAGCATGTAGAGGTCTGTAATTTTTATCATAGGTACAGTTCAACGGTGAGAGACGGAATCTAAAACAAAAATCCAGAAAATCACATTGTATGATTTTTAAGTAATTAATTTGCATTTTATTGCATAAGTATTTGAAACATCAGAAAAGCAGAACTTAATATTTGGTACAGAAACCTTTGTTTGCAATTACAGAGATCATACATTTCCTGTAGTTCTTGACCAGCAGGGATTTTGGCCCACTCCTCCATACAGACCTCCAGATCCTTCAGGTTTTGGGACTGTCGCTGGGAAATACGGACTTTCAGCTCCCTCCCAAGATGTTCTATTGGGTTCAGGTCTGGAGACTGGCTAGGCCACTCCAGGACCTTGAGATGCTTCGTATGGAGCCACTTCTTAGTTGCCCTGGCTGTGTGTTTCGGGTCGTTGTCATGCTGGAAGACCCAGCCACGATCCATCTTCAATGCTCTTACTGAGGGAAGGAGGTTGTTGGCCAAGATCTCGCGATACATGGCCCCATCCATCCTCCCCTCAATACGGTGCAGTCGTCCTGACCCCTTTGCAGAAAAGCATACCCAAAGAATGATGTTTCCACCTCCATGCTTCACGGTTGGGGTGGTGTTCTTGGGGTTGTACTCATCCTTCTTCTTCCTCCAAACACGGCGAGTGGAGTTTTGACCAAAAAGCTCTATTTTTGTCTCATCAGACCACATGACCTTCTCCCATTCCTCCTCTGGATTGTCCAGATGGTCATTGGCAAACTTCAGACGGGCCTGGACATGCGCTGGCTTGAGCAGGCGGACCTTGCGTGCGCTGCAGGATTTGAATCCATGACAGCGTAGTGTGTTACTAATGGTTTTCTTTGAGACTGTGGTCCCAGCTCTCTTCAGGTCATTGACCAGGTTCTGCCGTGTAGTTCTGGGCTGATCCCTCACCTTCCTCATGATCATTGATGCCCCACGAGGTGAGATCTTGCATGGAGCCCCAGACCGAGGGTCATTGACCGTCATCTTGAACTTCTTCCATTTTCTAATAATTGCACCAACAGCTGTTGCCTTCTGTTAAGGGATTTTTTTAAATCAATAATGACTAATTATGTATAAATTTGAATCAGGACTGACTAACCAGAATACTATTATGTTACTGTATAGATTTATGATTTATGATTTAAGACCTTGGCTCATAAATTATATTAAATTGGTGTGGGACGATGTGGGAAGGCTTGAGATACTGCCTTTGTACCAGGGTGAAGAAGAGACGGGACAGTTCGAAAACTAATGACGTCATTTTCAGTTTATAACCTGTGGTAAAATGTTTCATGTTCAGTACTCTCGAGAATAAACGCTGCTGATTGATTTTGAGACTGGTCTGTGTCCATTTAATGCAAATAAGAGTCTTACAAATTCTTAGAAGTGGGCAGAGTGTTTAATTTCATTGGGTATTAAAACATGTAGGAATTTTATTCCAGTAACACCTTCTCACCAAGCTGCTTGCCTATTGTCCTGTAGCCCATCCCAGCCTTGTGCAGGTCTACAATTTTATCCCTGATGTCCTTACACAGCTCTCTGGTCTTGGCCATTGTGGAGAGGTTGGAGTCTGTTTGATTGAGTGTGTGGACAGGTGTATTTTATACAGGTAACAAGTTCAAACAGGTGCAGTTAATACAGGTAATGAGTGGAGAACAGGAGGGCTTCTTAAAGAAAAACTAACAGGTCTGTGAGAGCCAGAATTCTTACTGGTTGGTAGGTGATCAAATACTTATGTCATGCAATAAAATGCTAATTAATGACTTAAAAATTATACAATGTGATTTTCTGGATTTTTGTTTTAGATTCCGTCTCTCACAGTTGAAGTGTACCTATGATAAAAAATCACAGACCTAAGTAGGAAAACCTGCAAAATTGGCAGTGTATCAAATACTTGTTCTCCCCACTGTGTGTGTGTGTGTGTGTGTGTATATATATATATATATATATATATATATATATATATACACCATTTACACATATACATACACCATTAGGGGAGCCTGTAATAATCCATTTGTTTAGAGATACAAATTATAATCAGTTTTTAATAAATCAGTACAGATTTAAGGTAAGTATGTTGGAGGCAACTGGCACACCCTCCAATAGGGCAACTTGAAAAAAAAGTGCCATCTGTAGCCACTTATTTCCCTAAGCATGACCATCATTAAAATACCACATTTTTACCAAACTTTGGGGAAAAACTTTTCTTGTGTCAGCAATTGGACATTGTTCTTAGGGGGAACTAGTTACACCACGTTAACCTATCAAGATATAATTTAGTTGTGTGATGACACTTTTTATTGCCGTTTTGAATTGTATTTATCAGACATTTTTTATTGTTTATATGAACATTTCGTAAGAACACTTGGAAATATTATTTAGGCCTATGGATCTTCGTTTATTGTCATAATATGTAGGCCTATAGATTTCTCCTCTTTCACGCATTTCTGGAACTTTGGCTACCAGCTCTGTGCCTTTGTGCACAATCTCCAGATGCTATTTCAGGTTTGATGTGGTGTTTTTAGGCAAAGATATTAATGCTTGCTGCCTGTGCATAGGTTAAGCAGCGGACACAACACAACTGCCATCTTTCTTTGATTTTCAGTTTCACGATAGCCTAGGAAACGAGTTAGCCTAGCTACAGATGAATTCCAGGAAACAAGGCTTAAAAAATATACAACCTTCTGAGAGATTCTGAAAGTAATGGAAAAAATAATAATATAAAACAATTTTGAAGACAGTAACTTGTTATGTTACTCCGTTACTCATAAAAGTAACAGTACTGTCATGTGTTACTTTTACTCGCAACACTGGTTGGGTATATGTTTTTTTATAAAGTTACTATATGTTTCTATGTGTTGATGCAAAGCTGTGTGTTTGCAATCCTCACCTCAATTGTAAGACATTCATTCAGTTTCTTGCATGAAGCAGAGATGGTCTCAGAGGTGGCAAACTCAAAATACCACAACTTGTTCTTCATTCTAGAATATTGAACAACATTCTTGCATTAATGTAGGGTCATTTACACCATGCACAAAGTCATTACACCTAAAAGTCCCCTCTGAATAACCAGACTCCAGTCCGGTTATTCAATTTTTCTTACCTGCTATTAAATTTCTGGGGGTGTTTCTCTCTCAGCGTATGAAACCGGTGGGCAATAGAGGCATCCTGTCAACACAGAACAAGTTATAAAAAAGTTGACAAAGCATTCTGGTGTGTGCCATAACTAAGTAGCCTGGACATATCATTTTTTGCTGTCCTGCCAACTCCTATGGTCATTGCCATGTTGACGTGACAATGACCATAGGAATTGGCAAGACAGCACAAACAGATCTGGGACCATGATTGAAGTTCACTCACCACTCCGATGGAGAAGTAGTTGTTGATGATCTCATAAGGCACAGGGTCACCCATCTCCTGGGGGTCCTCTAGGATCACCTCTACATTCCAGCGGTCCATCAGCACCAGGGTGCTGCCCTCAATCTCCTTCAGGATCCGACACAGATCCGTCCCATCATAACCTATAGGGGAGAGTGGCTCAACTATATTCAGCATCACTCCATCAAGGGAACTATAGTATTCTTTCTCACAAAGATATCTACATATATTTCAGGATGTTCTGTTTCCCTGGAAATAATCAGAATTCATATTAACATGATAGTTTTGAAAATATACTTGTAAAAAAAAAAAAAGAAGTGGTCTCTTTGCACAACTTAACCCACGTTTGGGATAAGTTCAGCTGCGGGACTGTAAGTTAAGCCGCCTACAAAACAGACATTTGTCTGTACTGAATGAAATATTACCACTACATTTTTCAAACCATTTCTATCTTTATTTCCCAAACACAATCACAATTGCTTTTTTGTCTTTTAATAATTTGAAGCATCTTTTAACACACACCTAAAAAACATGCCTGACAAACACTTTGTACTTAAAAAGAAAAACATTTTTATCACAGGCCAAGCCCTATTGTTACCTAATTTCCAGTGATAATGCGTTGCATTACACCTGGGAAGAAAACACTTCAATTTGCTCAACTTAAACAAACATAGACTATATTAGCCCACACAGCTACAGTTGAAGTTGGAAGTTTACATACACTTTAGCCAAATATGTTTAAACCTAGTTTTTCACAATTCCTGACATTTAAAGATAGTAAAAATTCCCTGTCTTAGGTCAGTTAGGATCACCACTTTATTTTAAGAATGTGAAATGTCAGAATAATAGTAGAGAGAATTATTTATTTCAGCTTTTATTTCTTTCATCACATTCCCAGTGGGTCAGAAGTAAGTTGTGTGAATTTTGGCCCATTCCTCCTGACAGAGCTGGTGTAACTGAGTCAGGTTTGTAGGCCTCCTTGCACGCACACACTTTTTCAGTTCTGGCCACAGATTTTCTATAGGATTGAGGTCAGGGCTTTGTGATGGCCACTCCAATACCTTGACTTTGTTGTCCTTAAGCCATTTTGTCACAACTTTAGAAGTATGCTTGGGGTCATTGTCCATTTGGAAGACCCATTTGTGACCAAGCTTTATATCCATATATATATCCACACAATTTATCTTCCTCATGATGCCATCCATTTTGTGAAGTGCACCAGTCCCTCCTGCAGTAAAGCACCCCCAGAACATGTTGCTGCCACCCCCGTGCTTCACAGTTGGGATGGTGTTCTTCGGCTTGCAAGCCTCCTCCTTTTTCCTTCAAACATCAAGATGGTCATTATGGCCAAACAGTTCTATTTTTGTTTCATCAGACCAGAGGACATTTCTCCAAAAAGTACAATATTTTTCCCCATGTGCAGTTGCAAATCATAGTCTGGCTTATGTTGATATAGGACCAGGTTTACTAGGGATATAGATACTTTTGTACCTCTTTCCTCCAGCATCTTCACAAGGCCCTTTGCTGTTGTTCTGGGATTGATTTGCACTTTTTGCACCAAAGTACGTTCATCTCTAGGAGACAGAGCGCGTCTCCTTCCTGAGCGGTATGATGGTGCGTGGTCCCATGGTGTTTATACTTGCGTACTTTTGTTTGTATAGATGAACATGGTACCTTCAGCCATTTGGAAATTGCTCCGAAGGATGAACCAGACTTGTAGAGGTCTACACATTTTTTTCTGAGGTCTTGGCAGATTTATTTTGATTTTCCCATGATGTCAAGCAAAGAGGCACTGAGTTTGAAGGTAGGCCTTGAAATACATCCCCAGGTACACCTCAATTGACTCAAATGATGTAAATTAGCCTATCAGATGCTTCTAAAGCCATTACATAACCTTCTGGAATGTTCCAAGCTGTTTAACGGCTCAGTCAACTTAGTGTATGTAAACTTCTGACCCACTGGAATTGTGATACAGATACATTGTGATAAGTGAAATAATCAGTCTGTAAACAATTGTTGGAAAATTTACTTGTGTCATGCACAAAGTAGATGTCCTAACCGACTTGCCAAAGCTATAGTTTGTTAACAAGACATTTGTGGAATGGTTGAATAACTAGTTTTAATGACTTCAACCTTACATGGATGCACTTTCATGCTAGGTTTAGGACCTCATAATGAAGCTTACGTAGACCCAAACTGATGTATAGAACAATCTTAAAATAATATTATTTTGTTTAGATACGAACATCATGAAACCTCTATTTTTTTTACCTAACTTGCTTACCACTTTTCCCATGTGGTTTCTTCCTTCACAATGATGACCTTTTCCTAAATGTTTAATTAAATTATACATTTTGTGTATGGATTCCTATAAACAAGGGTGGCTCAACTTACCCCTTTGGCTAAACTTACCTCGTGATACAAGAAATATGATACGTGAACACACAACAGAATGAAAAAAGACAAAAGACAACCCTTCTCACCTCCTCCCCATCTAAGACAACGTGCAAGGTCATTTCCTGTGCCCAGGGGTAACACAGCCACAGGTGGCCGCACTTGAAGATGGGCTTTTTCTGATTGCACCAGAAGGGGAGAAAGAGAGATCATCAGCATTACTCATGTCTAGGTTACTACATGGAATCCATTTCTGTAACATGTTTGGTAAGAAAATTCATTGTTTTTACTCATATACTAAAGTTGACTTGTCTATTGGCATGTACACTCAGAGGCCAGTTTATGGTACACCCATCTAGTCCTGGGTCGGATCCCCCTTTGCCTCCAGAATAGACTAAATTATTTTGGGGCATGACCACTTTCTCCACACCGTTACACTACTGCCAACAGTCAGTATCGTTGACACCAGGCAGGATGGGGCCATGGACCCGTGCTGCTTACACTAAATCCTGACTGCCATCAGCATGACGGAACAGGAACCGGATTCGTCGGACCAGGCAATGTTTTTCCACTACTCAATTGTCCAGTGTTGGTGATCGCGTGCCCACCGGAGCCACTTCTTGTTTTTAGCGGTTAGGATTGGAACATGGTGTGGTCGTCTGCTGCAATAACCCATCTGTGACATTCTCGGCAAACCCTAGACACTGTTGTGCGTGAAAAGGCCCAGAAGGGTGGCCGTTTCTGAGATACTAGAACCGGCACGCCTGGCATCAACAATCATACCACGTTCAAAGTCCCTTAGGTCACTCATTTTTTCCCATTCTAATGTTCAATCGAACAGTAATTGTATGCCTCGAGGCCTGTCTGCCTGCTTTATTTTGCAAGCCACAGCCACGTGACTCACTGTAGGAGCGAACAATTTTCCTGAACGGGGAGGTGTACCTAATAAACTGTCCACTGAGTGTATAGTGCATGGTCTACCAATATTGTGTACTGGACCCCACCTATGGCATCAAGTATCCAGCCCACAGTGCCGTCCCCTCCGCAAACCAATATCCTGTAATCCTTCAGATTTCTGAAGAAGCACAGCCTGAAACACAGAGTGTGTAATATGTTGGGGGTGCAGTACAAGATCTAACAGTGACGTTCACTGATGGTTATGACATCTCAGAGAGAAATAAGCCGTTCAAGTTTACTTGAAGTATGAGTGTACAAAGTGGTCAGTCAACAGTGTAAAAAAAAGAAGAAAGAAGGCGTTATTTATATTTATTATTTCTAAACATAATTTTTAAACCAAAAGTAGGGAAATCTATCAGATATAAAAATGCTGAACAAAGTCTTCCAAACATGGAGATCAACTATGATTAACATCACGGTTGTGATGATAAGTTTATAACAAAAAGGTTAAACATAAAAAGATTAGTGAAGAGAGGATCTGAAAAACCATGATCAGTCAATGGGAAATATCACTAACTTGGGAAAAGTATTTATTTTTAGGCCAATATCGGTATAAATGTAATAATTTTACAACTGCGACCTGGCCAAAAACACAGCGTTACACATAAATGTACAGTCAATAACACAATATAAAATATATGTACAGTGTGTGCAAATGTAGAAGAGTAGGGAGGTAAGGCAATAAATAGGCCATAGAGGTGAAAAAAATTACAATTTAGCATTAACACTGGAGTGATAGATGTGCAGATGATGATGTGCAAGTAGAGATACTGGTGTGCAAAAGAGCAAGAGGATAAATAACAATATGGGGATGAGGTAGTTGGGTGTGCTATTTACAGATTGGCTGTGTATAGGTACAGTGATCGGTAAGCTGCTCTGACAGCTGATGCTTAGAGAGGGAGATATAAGACTCCAGCTTCAGTGATTTTTGCAATTCGTTCCAGTCAGTGGTGGGTAGTATATGGGGCTTTGGTGGCAAAATGGATGGCATTGTGATAGACTACATCCAGTTTGCTGAGAGAGTGTTGGAGGCTATTTTGTAAATGACATCGCCGAAGTCAATGATCGGTAGCATAGTAAGTTTTACGAGGGTATGTTTGGCATCATGAATGAAGGAGGCTTTGTTGTGAAATAGGAAGCCGATTCTAGAATTAATATTGGTTGGAGATGCTTAATATGAGTAACAGTCAAGGCCATGTCAGTCATGGCCATGTCAGTCAAATGATACAATTAATGCAATGCAAAATCCAATATCTAACGTAATAAAACTAAAGTCATGTTTTTAACACAACTCACCCTCAGATTTCACAACAGGGACTGATGTTTCTGTCACAAAGGGGCATTCCTCTTGCCAGACAACTCACCCTGAATTGAATTCTGCTGCTCTATCGTTACATACATTCAGTCTAAACTGCCAACCTAGAAGTCATTTGACTTCAAAATGAGGATCGTAAAAATTAACCAGAGTATCAAAGTTGATAATGCCATCATGTAGGCCGGCTCTGGCCTAACCAATCGTTTTTTCGGACCAATCAGAATGGTCAGAATGTGTTTGCATTCTAGAAATCGTCGGGGAGGGAGGCAAATCCAGACTCATCACGGAGAAGAAACATCAGTTGGCTGGAGCGGTGTGGATGGGTAGCCAGGCAAGCATTCCTCTTCTGTCTTCACAATGATTGGCTGTTGCTGCTCAGCCTCAATCTGTGGAGGAGGTATCTGATCTTTCGAAAGGTCTACAACTGCATGTCCTACAGCAGTACAGTGCAGTACAGCATTGTCCGCCAATCCTCCTTTATTCTTTCTAGCTCCGAGTCTCTCTGGCCATCTATGCTTCACCTCGCTTACATAGCCGTGGGAAATAGGGGTGCTGAGGGTGCTGCAGCACCCCATGATAAATTTAAATAAAATAAATATCTAATATATATACTTTAAAGTGAACTACGCCTTTATTACACGTCAATAGCACCCCCAACCCAAAAACATCTTCCCGCGGCCATGGTCGCTTACTGTTCGTCTAGCGCCCCCCACTGCATTGATTTTCTGTGTAATGTCAAAAATGTGCTGCCTTTCACCACTCCCTGTATTTACCATGTGCAACATATTTTTGTGGCGCATGACCTCCCTGTTCATCACTTTCCCTTTCGCTAAAATTATTTTTCCGTCTGTGTTTGTCTGCATTCTTTTGAACACACAGAGCTGCATTGCCTGGCATTTTTGACAGCCTGCGACTGAGCGATATTTGACCAGAATCCATCAAATTTATTGGGGAATTTATTTGTGAAACTTTAACGCGAGATACTGTAGTAAAACTCTTACAACTATGAACTTTTTTCCCAACTGCCACCAGTTTGGCGGAAAAACAAACATTAACATAGAAAAATGTTTTACAGCTTTGTCACCCTATTTTTTATTTTAAAATGATCTTATTTGATTATTTATATATATTACATGTGATAAGGCCACAGACAGCCAGAGGTAATTACAGATACCTGTGATCATCTAAAGTACCAACAAAAAAAACACTAGATGTCATCTGATAAAATTCCCATTAAAAAACGGGAACGTTTTCTGGTAACCTTTGAACGTTTCCAGTAATATACCCTCCCTTTGCAACCATTTTATTGGCTTTGATGTTCCAACTATCCCAATACCATTGCATATTCAAGCAGTAACTAAGAGAACTGGTAATGAATTTATATTAAAGCCCAGATACACACACAATAACAAATCTCAGACTTCTCAAAATGTAAAATGTCTTAAATGTAATTTTCGAGATTTAACGCTGCTAAATACACCCCAGTTGTCCAATTAGTGATGCAGGTAAAACAGAGTGTAGTTTTTCATTTGATACTAATAGTGGTCTATACTTAGATACATCATATGCAGTTATCCATATGGGAAACCTTACCCTGGTCCAGGTCCACCATTGGATAGGTTATACACCTGCCGTGGATTCAGCAAATACTGGAATTTACGCAGAACTCTGAAAATAATAAAATAGGACTTGAAATTGTAAAATAGAAACATTGACATAGCTTATTATTCAACCATAAATGCTCATTTGTGTAGGAGTGTTCACTTGTAGCATCACCTTTCTCCCTGCTTGCCTCCACTTTTAGGATTCACAAACACTAAAAGAGGATGAGTGTCTGGGACCGGATCAATCTGATCAGAGATAAATAGTTCAAAGATTACAGCAGTTTCACAAATGAATACAATGATATTGTCAGTATATTCAGTCTATATTGTCAGTATATTCAGATAACATGTACAGTGGGGCAAAAAAGTATTTAGTCAGCCACCAATTGTGCAAATTCTCCCACTTAAAAAAAATGAGAGAGGCCTGTAATTTTCAACATAGGTACACTTCAACTAAGACAGACGAAATTAGGAAAAAAATCCAGAAAATCACATTGTAGGATTTTTAATGAATTTCTTTGCAAATTATGGTGGAAAATAAGTATTTGGTCACCTACAAACAAGCAAGATTTCTGGCTCTCACAGACCTGTAACTTCTTCTTTAAGAGGCTCCTCTGTCCTCCACTCGTTACCTGTATTAATGGCACCTGTTTGAACTTGTTATCAGTATAAAAGACACCTGTCCACAACCTCAAACTGTCACACTCCAAACTCCACTATGGCCAAGACCAAAGAGCTGTCAAAGGACACCAGAAACAAAATTGTGGACCTGAACCAGGCTGGGAAGACTGAATCTGCAATAGGTAAGCAGCTTGGTTTGAAGAAATCAACTGTGGGAGCAATTATTAGGAAATGGAAGACACACAAGACCACTGATAATCTCCCTCGATCTGGGGCTCCACGCAAGATCTCACCCCGTGGGGTCAAAATGATCACAAGAACGGTGAGCAAAAATCCCAGAACCACATGGGGGGACCTAGTGAATGACCTGCAGAGAGCTGGGACCGAAGTAACAAAGCCTACCATCAGTAACACACTACACCGCCAGGGACTCAAATCCTGCAGTGCCAGACGTGTCCCCCTGCTTAAACCAGTACATGTCCAGGCCCGTCTGAAGTTTGCTAGAGAGCATTTGGATGATCCAGAAGAAGATTGGGAGAATGTCATATGGTCAGATGAAACCAAAATAGAACTTTTTGGTAAAAACTCAACTCGTCGTGTTTGGAGGACAAAGAATGCTGAGTTGCATCCAAAGAACACCATACCTACTGTGAAGCATGGGGGTGGAAACATCATGCTTTGGGGCTGTTTTTCTGAAAAGGGACCAGGACGACTGATCCGTGTATAGGAAAGAATGAATGGGGCCATGTATCGTGAGATTTTGAGTGAAAACCTCCTTCCATCAGCAAGGGCATTGAAGATGGAACATGGCTGGGTCTTTCAGCATGACAATGATCCCAAACACACCGCCCGGGCAACGAAGGAGTGGCTTCGTAAGAAGCATTTCATGGTCCTGGAGTGGCCTAGCCAGTCTCCAGATCTCAAACCCATAGAACATCTTTGGAGGGAGTTGAAAGTCCGTGTTGCCCAGCAACAGCCCCAAAACATCACTGCTCTAGAGGAGATCTGCATGGAGGAATGGGCCAAAATACCAGCAACAGTGTGTGAAAACCTTGTGAAGACTTACAGAAAACATTTGACCTCTGTCATTACCAACAAAGGGTATATAACAAAGTATTGAGATAAACTTTTGTTATTGACCAAATACTTATTTTCCACCATAATTTGCAAATAAGTTCATAAAAAAATCCTACAATGTGATTTTCTGGATTTTTTTTTCTCATTTTGTCTGTCATAGTTGAAGTGTACCTATGATGAAAATTACAGGCCTCTTTCATCTTTTTAAGTGGGAGAACTTGCACAATTGGTGGCTGACTAAATACTTTTTTGCCCCACTGTAGTCTAAATGGAATATGGCTGTGAGGCACTTCCTAGTGACAGTTCTCTAGACCCTAAACAAGGTAAAATAGTTAGACACGGTTGCTTATTTACTCACACCAGTTACTATCCAGCAGTCCTGTAATAGGGAAAGGCCTAGACAGGGTACTAGTACGTACCTGAAGCACCTTTCCGTCAGGAGTGGTGTTGTGGTCACTGTCGCCGGCTGAGCTCGAGGAGCCGTTCTTCATGCTGTTAGGCTTCTCCTGATGGGGTCAAGAGAGAGATGAACAGTCAACTTAGCAAATCCAGAGATCATATAAAACAACAAGCAATAACCGTATAATAGTCAAATACAGATGTATTGTTTCTCAAACTAGACATCTTAGCTTTCCTACTATTACCATTGCATGTGAGTGAATGTTGTTAAGATAATAAAAAAAGTAATTTCACTAAGTTGAGGTTCCTTAAAATATATTCTTATGTGAGCTTTACAGTATTAGACACCTGTCATAGGGCAGTAGGTTATCCTGTACCTTCATAACAGGGTAGATGGCCCAAGGGGGGAGGATATGGTCTCTGAGAGTTCCACAGTTACAGTCGGAGGGCTCCTGGGAGGCACAGTCATCATGGCGCTGGAATACAGTAACAGCCAGTGATATCTATTATCAAATTATTCATTTATAAAGCTAAACACATTTGATTTATAAAGCATTTTTATATCAAAGTAGTCACAAAGTACTGTATTGTTCACAGACATACAGTACCAGTCAAAAGTTTGGACACACCTACTCATTCAAGGGTTTTTCTTTATATTGACTATTTTCTACATTGTAGAGTAATAATGAATCAAATCAAATCACATTTTATTAGTCACATGCGTCAAATACAACAGTGAAATGCTTACTTACGAGCCCCTAACCGACAGTGCAGTTTCAAAAAATACGGATAAGAATAAAAGATAAAAGTAACAGAGTCAATGTGCGGGGGGCACTGGTTAGTTGAAGTAATAAGTCAGAAGTTTACTTACACCTTAGCCAAATACATTTAAACTCAGTTTTTCACAATTCCTGACATTTAATCCTAGTAAAAATTCAATTTTAGGTCAGTTAGGATCACCACTTTTTTTTTAAGAATGTGAAATGTCAGAATAATAGTAGAGAGAATGATTTATTGATTCATCACATTCCTAGAAGTTTACATACACTCAATTAGTATTTGGTAGCATTGCCATTAAATTGTTTAACTGGGGTCAAACGTTTCGGGTAGCCTTCCACAAGCTTCCCACAATAAGTTGTGGTGAATTTTGGCCCATTCCTCCTGACAGAGCTGGTGTAACTGAGTCAGGTTTGTAGGCCTCCTTGCACGCACACTCTTTTTCAGTTCTGCCCACAAATTTTCTATAGGATTGAGGTCAGGGCTTTGTGATGGCCACTCCAATACCTTGACTTTGTTGCCCTTAAGCCATTTTGCCACAACTTTAGAAGTATGCTTGGGGTCATCGTCCATTTGGAAGACCCATTTGTGACCAAGCTTTAACTGATGTCTTGAGATGTTGCTTCAATATATCCACATAATTTTCCATCCTCATGATGCCATCCATTTTGTGAAGTCAACCAGTCCCTCCTGCAGCAAAGCACCCCCACAACATGATGCTGCCACCCCGTGCTTCACGGTTGGGGTAGTGTTCTTCGGCTTGCAAGCCTCCCCCTTTTTCCTCCAAACATAACGATGGTCATTATGGCCAAACAGTTTTATTTTTGTTTCATCAGACCAGAGGACATTTATCCAAAAAGTGCAGTGGCGGTTTTGGAGCAGTGGCTTCATCCTTGCTGAGAGGTTATGTCGATATAGGACTCGTTCTACTGTGAATATAGATACTTTGTACATGTTTCCTCCAGCATCTTCACAATGTCCTTTGCTGTTGTTCTGGGATTGATTTGCACTTTTCGCACCAAAGTACGTTCATCTCTAGGAGACAGAAAGGATCTTCTTCCTGATGGCTGCACGATCCCATGGTGTTTAGACTTGCATACTTTTGTTTGTACAGATGAACGTGGTACCTTCAGGCATTTGGAAATTGCTCCCAAGGATGAACCAGACTTGTGGAGGTCTACACATTTTTTTCTGAGGTCTTGGCTGATTTATTTTCCCAATGTCAAGCAAAGAGGCACTGAGTTTGAAGGTAGGCCTTGAAATACATCCACAGATACACCTCCAATTGACTCAAATTATGTCAATTCGCCTATAAGAAGCTTCTAAAGACATGACATAATTTTCTGGAATGTTCCAAGCTGTTTAAAGGCACAGTCAACTTAGTGTATGTAAACTTCTGACCCACTGGAATTGTGAGACAGTGAATTATAAATGAAATAATCTGTCTGTACACAATTCTTGGAAAAATTACTTGTGTCATCAAATCAAATCAATCAAATTTATTTTATATAGCCCTTCGTACATCAGCTGATATCTCAAAGTGCTGTACAGAAACCCAGCCTAAAACCCCAAACAGCAAGCAATGCAGGTGAAGAAGCACGGTGGCTAGGAAAAACTCCCTAGAAAGGCCAAAACCTAGGAAGAAACCTAGAGAGGAACCAGGCTATGTGGGGTGGCCAGTCCTCTTCTGGCTGTGCCGGGTGGAGATTATAACAAAACATGGTCAAGATGTTCAAATGTTCATAAATGACCAGCATGGTCGAATAATAATAAGGCAGAATAGTTGAAACTGGAGCAGCAGCACAGTCAGGTGGACTGGGGACAGCAAGGAGTCATCATGTCAGGTATTCCTGGGGCATGGTCCTAGGGCTCAGGTCCTAGTTGAAACTGGAGCAAGTAATGCACAAAGTAATGTCCTAACCGACTTCACAAAACATAGTTTGTTAACAAGAAATTTGTGGAGTGGTTGAAAAACGAGTTTTAATGACTCCAACCTAAGTGTACGTAAACTTCTATTGTGCCTTGCGGTCAGAGGCCGAGCAGTTGCCATACGAGGCAGTGGATCCTGGACTTCCTGATGGGCTGCCCCCAGGTGGTAAGGGTAGGTAACAACACATCCGCCACGCTGATCCTCAACACAGGGGCCCCTCAGGGGTGTCCAGTCAAAATGCTCTCGATGGTGCAGCTGTAGAACCTTTTGAGGATCTGGGGACCAATGCCAAATCGTTTCAGTCCCCTGAGGGGGAATAGGTTTTGTCGTGCCCGCTTCACGACTGTCATGGTGTGCTTGGACCATTTTAGTTTGTCGGTAATGTGGACACCAAAGAACTTGAAGCTCTCAACCTGCTCCACTGAAGCCTCGTCAATGAGAATGGGGGCGTGCTCAGTCCTCTTTTTCCTGTAGTCCACAATCATCTACTTTGTCTTGACCACGTTGAGGGAGAGGTTATTGTCCTGGCACCACACGGCCAGGTCTCTGACCTCCTCCCTATAGGCTGTCTCGTTGTTGTCGGTGATCAGGCCTACCACTGTTGTCTCATCGGCAAATTTAATGATAGTGTTGGAGTCGTGCCTGGCCTTGCAGTCATGAGTGAACAGGGAGTACAGGACGGGGCAGAGCACACACCCCTGAGGGGCCCCTGTGTTGAGGATCAGCGTGGCGGATGTGTTGTTACCTACCCTTACCACCTGGGGGCAGCCCATCAGGAAGTCCAGGATCCAGTTGCAAAGAGAGGTGTTCCGTCCCAGGGTCCTTAGCTTATTTATTAGCATTGAGGGCACTATGGTGTTGAACGCTGAGCTTTAGTCAATGAATAGCTTTCTCACATAGGTGTTCCTTTTGCCCAGGTGGGAAAGGGCACTGTGGAGTGCAATAGAGACTGCATCATCTGTGGATCTGTTGGGGCGGTATGCAAATTGGAGTGGGTCTAGGGTTTCTGGGATGATGGTGTTGATGTGAGCCATGACCATCCTTTCAAAGCACTTCATGGCTACAGACGTGAGTGCTACGGGTCGGTAGTCATTTAGGCAGGTTACCTTAGTGTTCTTGGGCACAGGCACTATGGTGGTCTGCTTAAAACATATTGGTATTACAGACTCGGACAGGGAGAGGTTGAACATTTCAGTGAAGACTTGCGAGTTGGCCAGTGCATGCTCGCAGTCCATGTCCTGGTAATCCGTCCGGCCCTGCGGCCTACTGAATGTTGACCTGTCTAAAGGTCTTACTCACACTGGCTGCGGAGAGCGTGATCACACTTCCGGTACAGCTTGTGCTCTCATACATGTTTCAGTGTTATTTGCCTCGAAGCGAGCATAGAAGTAGTTTAGCTCGTCTGGTAGGCTTGAGTCACTGGGCAGCTCTCGGCTGTGCTTCCCTTTGTAATCTGTAATGGTTTGCAGGCCCTACCACATCCGACGAACGTCAGAGGCTGTGTAGTACGACTCGATCTTAGTCCTGTATTGATGCTTGCCTGTTTGATGGTTCGTCAGAGGGCATAGCGGGATTTATTATTAGCTTCCGGGTTAGTGTCCCGCTCCTTGAAAGCGGCCGCTCTAGCCTTTAGCTCAGTGCGGATGTTGCCTGTAATCCATGGCTTCTGGTTGGGGTATGTACGTACGGTCACTGTGGGGACGACGTCATCGATGCACTTATTGATGAAGTCAATGGCAGATGTGGTGTACTCCTCAATGCCATTGGAGGAATCCTGGAACATATTCCAGTCTGTACTAGCAAAGCAGTCCTGTAGCTTAGCATCTGCTTAATCTGACCATTTTGTATTGATCTGATCACTGGTGGTTCCTGCTTTAATCTTTGCTTGTAAGCAGGAATCAGGAGGATAGAATTATGGGCAAATTTGCCAAATGGAGGGCAAGGGAGAGCTATGTATGCATCTCTGTGTGTGGAGTAGTGGAGTATAGGTGGTCCAGAGTCTTTTCCCTCTGGTTGCACAATTAACATGTTGATAGAAATGAGGTAAAACTGACATTAAAACTATGAAATAACACATTTAGTAACCAAAAAAGTGTTAAATTCTTCAAAGTAGCCACCCTTTGCCTTGATGACAACTTGGTGCAGTCTTGGCATTCTCTCAACCAGCTTCACCTGGAATGCTTTTCCAACAGTCTTCAAGGAGTTCCCATATATGCTGAGCACCTGTTGGCTGCTTTTCCTTTACTCTGCGGTCCAACTCATCCCAAACCATCTCAACTTGGTTGAGGTCGGGTGATTGTGGAGTGGAGGCCAGGTAATCTGATGGAGCACTCTAACATTCTCCTTCTTGGTCAAATAGCCCTTTTAAAATATTATTTTAAAAAACAACAATTTAACTAGGCAAGTCAGTTAAGAACAAATTCTTACTTACAATGACGGCCTACCCCGGACGACGCTGGGCCAATTGTGCGCCGACCTATGGGACCCCCAATCACAGCCAGATATGATTGCAGTCACTGGATTTGAACCAGTGACTGCAGTGCACCTCTTGCACTGAGATGCAGTGCCTTAGACTGCTGCACCACTCGGGAGCCAACCTGGAGGTGTGTTGGGTAACTACCTCATAAAGCTGGTTGAGAGAATGCCAAGAGTGTGCAAAGCTGTCATCAAGGAAAAGTGTGCTACTTTGAAGAATCTCTAATTTGATTTGTTTAACACTTGTTTGGTTACTACATGATTCCATATGTGTTATTTTATAGTTTTGATGTCTTCACTATTATTCTACAATGTAGAAAACAGTAGAAATAAAGAAAAACCCTTGAATGAGTAGGTGTGTCCAAACTTTTGACTGGTACTGTAGATCCAGACTTAGTTCCAGACATAGCTCTTGCAAGACCACTCCATGAACAGATTGAACAACAGATTGTAATATGTAAATATTCTGCGTGGAAGAAAAGACTGGCCTAATAACTTAAAGGGGCCTAACTCTCCCCACCACAGGGCTACTCAGGAGCCCTCGTTCATCACCATGGAGTGGCACCAGACACAGTGTTTGCCCGTCAGCCCGTGATAACTCTTGATCTTCTTCTGACACTTGTCACACTTCCCAGAGTCACAGTTCCCACTGACCCAGTCATGAGTTGGAACCTGAGGCAGGAGACACAGGCAGAGTCAGATGCAAGACTGACATACATGCATCGGGACAAAGAGAGTGGCTTAGAAATTCACATTACAACATACACTACGAATGAAGAGGCATTGGAAATATTAATATAACTGCAAATGCCATTGTAAAATGTTGTTTGAAAAAAAACTCTTACTCCCGTGTCTTTCTTAGACTTGACATAGGTCCTGGTACAGGGAGCTGGGTTTCTGTTGGCACAGCGTCCATGGACCGTGTATTTACAGCCTTGAAAACAAAGACAAGTAAACAATGCGTTACGTGTCTCCATTGTGTTTTCAACTATTATTGTTATTCTCTCGTTTAATGAATCATGTTAATCAAGACAAGATATACAAGGCTGACAATTAAGTAAACAATAAACAACACCACTACAGTTTTTCCTATGGAAATATGTGGGGATGTCATAGGTCATTGTGGTTATCTAATGGTACATGTTGACATCATCTGATTATGAGAATGATATTCCACTAACTTGCTTTTAATTGTAAGTTCAGGATAGGTGTCTTCCTGGTAATTTTTTGTTGTTGCTTTGAGTGGATTGAAGAAGTTATGTTGTATTTCCCTCTAGTGGTGAGACCAGACAAAGACACTCACAGGTGCAGCAAAGCCCCTGTTTCCTCAGTCCTAGCAGCATGCTCTGACACACGTTGCAGTAGACAGGCTTGTTGTAATTTTTCATCCTCCATAAGTGCTGCCCATCCTTCTGCGTCATCTGGGGGTAGATGGTGGGGGAGAAAACACATATTATGGTATAATAAACAAAATATAAAAACGTTGTGCTTTTTTATCTTATATGTCAAAAACTATTTTGACCATTTTTGCACACTCCTAAAACAAACACTGACTCTAAGGGTAAATGTTGGATCTCATATTTGGAAAACATTATGTAAGCAATGCAACATTGATACACATTTCATTTTAATATTGTCTCATGGTTGGAGATTGGGGCTATTAGTGATGCTATTAGCAACAAACATAAATCGCCTCTGAGATGACTCTCCTGGAATGACAGTTCAGTGTTGACTTTTACAGTTGGCTTTACAATGGCCTTTGCATGCCATGATCCCATCTATCAAAATATCAGAATTATGCTGAAAGGAAACTATGCTGCATAATTAAATGAGGAATGGAATGTACATTTCTACCATATTTCCATGGAATCTCCTTGGGTAAATATAAGCCCTGTCTATGCAATACTACATCAGTAACACCAATGTTTGCAACACAAGATTATACAGTAACAAGGTCACAGATTGTATATGCTCTTTTCCAGATTATAGACACAAATACACAGTAAAAAAATATTTTACAAACATTGGTTTAAATGACTCATGGTGCCTCAGCTCAGAGCCAGACTTTCAGTCAGTCTATGTGTATAGCCTCTAAAATCAGCACACAGCAATGTGAGAGTGCTGGATGAAGGCCTCCATGGTATTCTCATTGGTGGCCAGAAATAGCCTGAGGGGAAGTACCTGGCATTGTGGTAGGGGCACGAGAAAGACCAGTTTACAGTTCAGATCTTTGTAAGGCAGTCTGATTACAGACCCAAAAGTAAACTACATGTTCAATAAGTAAGCATACCCCTGTACCAAGATATTTCCTCAGACGCTAGTATTTCCAGATCTCAGCACTTGGGAGACAAGAGTGACAGTGGTCCCATGTGGCTCAGTTGATAGCGTATGGCACTTGCAATGTCAGGACTGTGGGTTCGATTCCCACGGGGGACCAGTACAAATTAAAACAGATCCAGTCACTCTGGATAAGCACGTCTGCTAAGTGACTCGAAAGAAAATGGCACCCCCACTTAGTTTCATTGTTCTAAACATAATAACTTACTCTTTATACTGTAACACTGAATGTTTATGTTCATCCTTTCCATTGCAGTTGCTACTAATTGATGCAGAGAGTGAGGTTAGATGGAGTTGTGAATGAGAATAATAGATAGGCTTTTCCCCACTTCCTCTAACTCACTCTGGTGGTGCAGAGATAGATGTGTATGTGAAACAGGTAACATTAGCACACATGCATGAGTGAGTCAACAAAAGGGTGGTGCACAGAGGTAAGAGCAGAAGGAGAGCAACATACAGAGTGACAGAATGAGAGAGAGAGAGCATGTACTGATAGTGTGTGAGTGAGGAAAACAAAAGGAGGAACTGCAGACACCGGCTGAGCATATTTCTAAAGGTACAGTAGTATTATCATTACAAAGACGCATTAGGAAATGTACTGCGTGATCAAAACATTAAGAACCCCCCCCCCCCCCCCCCAATATCTTTGGGGCATGGAGTCTACAAGGTGTCAAAAGCGTTCCACAGGGATGCTGGCCCATGTTGACCTTCATGGATGTCCTTGGGGTGGTGGACCAATCTTGATACACACAGGAAACTGTTGAGCGTGAAACACCCAGCAGCATTGCAGTTCTTGACACAAACCGGTGCACCTGGTACCTACAACCATACCCCGTTCAACGACACTTAAATGTTTTATCTTGCCCATTCAACCTCTGAATGGCACACATACACAATCCCCCATGTCTCAACTGTCTCAAAAACTCCTTCTTTAACCATCTCCTCCCCTTCATCTATACTGATTGAAGTTGATTTTAACTGGTGACATCAATAAAGGATCAGCGCTTTCACCTGGATTCACCTGGTCAGTCTATACCATTGAAAGAGCAGGTATCCTTAATGTTTTGTACACTCAGCGTATAACACAAAGAGGATGCATCATGTGTACTCCTCCCGGCCTGCACAGGAAACATTTGTTGATGCAATAAAAGGGGAAGGAATGATGGATGGTCCCTTTTCCACCTTCTGCCCCAGTGACATTATGGTCTTATTCATTTGGGCAAAATGTATCAAACCATTTTTGCAACAGCAACCAGCATTTCTTATTGGAAATCCAAGTAGTCCCTCCCTGTTTCTTCCATTTTGTTCCTAATGAACACAACCCAGAAGGGGAACATGGTTCACCCACCTTCAGCCCAAGTAATACCAGCAGAGGGACGTTGTTCATTCCGCCTTCCACCCACTCATCCAGAGAGACCGTGTTACTGCTGTCTGCGTCGATGGCTGTCATCATGTCCTTCAGCACCTGAACAAACCAAAGTGCATTCTAGCTTAGCATCTAAATTAGTATTCTTGGGAGGTTTTGTTCAGCAGATATTTGTAGAATGCTTCATTAAAATATGTATTTTCTCCTCTGTTCTCAGTAATTGTAAGGGACATCCCACATTTGGCCACACTTACTGGTCTCAGCTCAGACACATCCCAGTCCAGGTAATCTGCAGCGTGCATCATCTGAGCAATGATCCGGTCCACCTCCTATAGGAAGAAGAGTATTAGTTATTCTTATGAGAAGACCTGATATACATTACCAGTCAAAAGTTTGGACACAGCTACTCATTCAAGGGGTTTTCTTTATTTGTACTATTCTCTACATTGTTAAATAATAGTGAAGACATCAAAACTATGAAATAACACACATGGAATCATGTAGCAACCAAAAAAGTGTTAACAAATCAAAATATATTTTATATTTGAGATTCTTTAAAGTAGCCTTGATGACAGCTTTGCACACTCTTGGCATTCTTTCAACCAGCTTCATGAAGTAGTCCCCTGGAATGCATTTCAATTAACAGGTGTGCCTTGTTAAAAGTACATTTGTGGAATTTCTTTCCTTCATAATGCATTTGAGACAATCAGTTGTGTTGTGACAAGGTAGGGGTGGTATACAGAAGATAGCCTTATTTGGTAAAAGACCAAGTCCATATTATGGCAAGAACAGCTCAAATAAGCAAAGAGAAACGACAGTCCATCATTACTTTAAGACATGAAGGTCAGTCAATCCGGAAAATTTCCAAAACGTTGAAAGTTTCTTCAAGTGCTCTCGCTAAAACCATCAAGCGCTATGATGAAACTGGCTCTCATGAGGCTCTCACAGGAAAGGAAGACCCAGAGTTACCTCTGATGCAGAGGATAAGTTCATTAGAGTTACCAGCCTCAGAAATTGCAGCCCAAATAAATTCTTCACAGAGTTCAAGTAACAGACACATCTCAACATCAACTGTTCAGAGGAAATTGCGTGAATCAGGCCTTCATGGTCGAATTGCTGCAAAGAAACCACTACTAAAGGACACCAATAAGAAGAAGAGACTTGCTTGGGCCAAGAAACACGAGCAATGGACATTAGACCGTTGGAAATCTGTCCTTGAGTCAAAATGGGAGATTTTTGGTTCCAACCACTGTGTCTTTGTGAGACGCAGAGTAGGTGAACGGATGATTTACGCATGTGTGGTTCCCACCGTGAAGCATGGAGGAGGAGGTGTGATGGTGTGGGGGTGCTTTGCTGGTGACACTGTCTGTGATTTATTTAGAATTCAAGGCACACTTAACCAGCATGGCTCCCACAGCATTCTGCAGCGATATGCCATCCCATCTGGTTTGTGCTTAGTGGGACTAAAATTGATTTTTCAACAAGACAATGACCCAACACACCTCCAGGCTGTATAAGGGCTATTTGACCAATAAGGAGAGTGATGGAGTGCTGCATCAGATGACCTGGCCTCTACAATCACCCAACCTCAACCCAATTGAGATCGTTTGGGATCAGTTGGACTACAAAGTGAAGGAAAAGCAGCCAACAAGTGCTCAGCATATATGGGAATTCCTTCAAGACTGTTGGAAAAGAGTTCCAGGTGAAGCTGGTTGAGAGAATGCCATGCATGTGCAAAGCTGTCATCAAGGCAAAGGGTGGCTACTTTGAAGAATCTCAAATATAAAATATATTTTGATTTGTTTAACACTTTTTTGTTACTACATGATTCCATATGTTATTTCATAGCTTTGATGTCTTCAGTATTATTCTACAATGTAGAAAACAGTAAAAATACATAAAAACCCTTGAATGAGTAAGTGTGTCAACTTTTGACTGGTACTGTAAACATGAAAGGGTATGAGGTGATGTCTCCTGCAACAACAGACAGTCATTACATGTTATTACATTGTTATTATTTTGAAATGGGTAATGGGGAAACTGGGGTATACCTAGGGGGGTGTAGTTATTCTTTGTAGTTCACAAAAAAATATTACAAATTGACTTACAGAGCTGTCAAGGACTCCATTTCCATCTCTGTCATACAGTTTGAAAGCAACTGAGGGAAAAATGTGCATATAAAAATCTTGAAAAGGCACTCAAACAAATATCTATACAAATAGACTGCAACAAGAAGCTGCTACTCAGTGGAGAAAATATGATAAAGACTCACACTCCAGCTTGTCTCTGGGCTGGCCATCCTCCAACAGAGAGAAGTAACACGAAACGTCCTTCAGAAAGACCTCTTCTAAAGGAGAGGAGGAGGACAAGGAGGGGGAGGAGGATGGTGAAGTGGATACACACAGTATAGCTACATATTCAGGTTCAGTCTGTGGACTTTGATTTAAAAAAAACAACACATAGCAATAGTGAAACTGATGACTAAACTATAGACAACAAAATAAGCCAACACATGGTATTCAAGAGGTATTCTACACATGGGCAAATAAACATACTGGCGTTGTCCTTCCCGTCCAGTTCGGTTCCGCTCTGGAAGGATCGGAACAGGCGCTGGCAGAGATCCTTAGGGAAGTCCTCAACCTCCAAATAGGTCTTCAAGAAGAGACGGAAGCCTTCCTCATTGATACACTGGAACAGAAGATGGGATATCAATCAATCAGTAAATTGATGGGAGATGGATAGTTTCTAAAATAGTCATCAAAACAGTCTGATTCAGAGCAGAGTGATTTAGGTGAGAAGACTAATTCCTAGAGCAGGGATCATCAACTACATATTTCCTTAAGCGGATGGTCAGTGGGCCGGAACATAATTACAAATACAGTGCATTCGGAAAGTATTCAGACCCCTTGACTTTTTCCACATTTTGTTACGTTACAGCCTTATTCTAAAACTGATTAAAAACGTATTTTCCCTCATCAATCTACACACAATAGCCCACAATGACAAGGCAAAAACAGGTTTAGACATTTTTGCAAATGTATTACAAATAAAAAACAGAAATACCTTATTTACATAAGTATTCAGACCCTTTGCTATGAGACTTGAAATGGAGCTCAGTTGCATCATGTTTCCATTGATCTTCCTTGAGATGTTTCTACAACTTGATTGTAGTCCACCTGTGGTAAATTCAATTGATTGGACATTCATTTTAAAAGGAGGACACCTGTCTATATAAGGTCCCACAGTTGACGGCGCATGTCAGAGCAAAAACCAAGCCATGAGGTTGAAGGAATTGTACGTAGAGCTCAGCTCCGAGACAGGATTGTGTCGAGGCACAGATCTGGGGAAGGGTCCAAAAGAATTCTGCAGCATTGAAGGTCCCCAAGAACACAGTGGCCTCAATCATTCTTAAATGGAAGAAGTTTGGAACCACCAATACTCTTCCTAGAGCTGGCCGCCAAACTGAGCAATCGAGGGAGAAGGGCCTTGGTCAGGGTGGTGACCAAGAACCTGATGGTCACGCTTACATGGCTCCAGAGTCCCTCTTCCTCTGTGGAGATGGGAGAACAGACCAGAAGGTTAACCATCTCTGCAGAACTCCACCAAATCAGGCCTTCATGGTAAAGTGGCCAGACGGAAGCCATTCCTCAGTAGAAGGCACATGACAGCCCGCTTGGAGTTTGCCAAAAGGCACCTAAAGGACTCAGACCATGAGAAACAAGATTCTCTGTTCTGATTAAACCAAGATTGAACTCTTTGGACTGAATGCCAAGCGTCATGTCTGGATGAAACCTGGCACCATCGCTACGGTGAAGCATGGTGGGGGCAGCATCATGCTGTGGGGATGTTTTTCAGCAGCAGGGACTGGGAGACTGGTCAGGATTGAGGGAAAGATGAACAGAGCAAAGTACACAGAGATCCTTGATGAAAACCTGCTCCAGAGCGATCAGGACCTCAGACTGGGGCGAAGGTTCACCTTCCAACAGGACAACGACCCTAAACACACAGCCAAGACAACACAGGAGTGGCTTCAGGACAAGTTTCTGAATGTCCATGAGTGGCCCAGCCAGAGCGCGGACCAGATCGAACTGGAGAGACCTGAAAATAGCTGTGCAGCGATGCTCCCCATCCAACCTGACAGAGCTTGAGAAGACTGGGAGAAGGGTCTGAATAAGTATGTAAAAGTGATATATATATATATTTTTTATACATTTGCAAAAATGTCTACAAACCTGTTTTTGCTTTGTCATTATGGGGTATTGTGTGTAGATTAATGAGAATATATGTTTTAAAAAAAAATCTATTTTAGAAAAAGGCTGTAACGTAACAAAATGTGGAAAAAGTCAAGTGGTCTGAATACTTTCCAAAAGGCACTGTAATTTGTAGACTGCTAATGCACCGCAAGATGCCCAAACAGATATAATATTTGACAAAAACAATAATTGAATTGCTTAAATTTGTACTCAATCATATATATAGAGTGTCATCAAAAAGTATTCACACCCCTGGAGTTTTTCAAAATGTTGCTGTGTTACAGACTCACTCTGTGTGCAATAATAGTGTTTAACATGATTTTTGAATTACTACCTCCTCTCTGTACCCCACACGTACAATTTTCTGTAAGGTCCCTCAGTCAAGCAGTGCATTTCAAACACAGATTCAACCACAAAGACCATAGAGAAGAAGGGCACTTATTGGTAGATGGGAAAAAATACAAATCACATCACTGAGTAGAGCCAAGCAGACACAATCCTAGAGGAAAACCTGGTTCAGTCTGCTTTCCAAAATACACTGGGAAATTCTCCTTTCAGGCGGACAATAACCTAAAAGGTCAAATATACTGTAAACTGGAGTTGCTTACCAAGACGACATTGAATGTTCCTGAGTGGCCTAGTTACAGTTTTTACTGTATGGCAGTAAAATCTATGGCAAAATCTATGGCAAGACTTGAAAATGGATGTCTAGCAATGATCAACAACCAACTTAACAGAGCTTGAAGAATTTAAAAAATAATAATGTGCAAATATTGTACAATCCAGGTGTGCAAAGCTCTTAGACTTCCCCAGAAAGACTAACAGCTGTAATCGCTGCCAAAGGTGATTTTAAAATGTATTGACTCAGGGGTGTGAATACATATGTAAATAAGATATTTCTGTATTTCATTTTCAATAAATTTGCAAAAAATATATGTTTTTACTTTTTCATTATGGGGTGTGTAGATGGGTAAGAACAAAATCAATTTAATCAATTTGAATTCAGGCCATAAAAACTAAATGTGGACTAAGTCAAGTGGTATGAATACTTTCTGAAGACACTGTATCTCTATTATATGTGGGAATACTTTGGAACAGATTTCCAAAATTAAAATCACTTGTTTATACAACTTAAAAACATTATAATGCATTCACAGATTTCACAGCACACTGTGTGACCTCAGGCCCCTACTCATCAATAAGCTAAGGTGCGTACGGCCCAGTACATCACTGGGGCCAAGCTTCCTGCCATCCAGAACCTCTACCCCAGGCAGTTTTAGAGGAAGGCCCTAAAAATTGTCAAAGACTCCAGCCACCCTAGTCACAGACTGTTCGCTCTGCTATCGCATGGCAAGCGGTACAAGTCTAGTCTAGGTCCAATAGGCTTCTAAACAGCTCCTACTCTCAAGCCATAAGACTCCTGAACATCTAATCAAATGGTCACCCAGACTATTTGTATTGCCCCCCGGTCTTTTGCACCGCTGCTACTCTCTGTTGTTATCATCTATGCATAGTAACTTTAAGAACTCTACCTACATGTACATATTACCTCAACTAACCAACTAGAGTTAATTTGCTGGCGGTTTTACAGTCTTTCATATCCAACCATAAGAAATATATACAGTGCCTTCAGAAAGTATTCATACCCTTTGACTTATTCCACATTTTTGTTGTATTACAACCTGAATTATAAATTGATTAAATGAATTGTTCCCCCTGACCCATTTACACACAATACCTCATAATAACAAAGTGAAAACATGTATTGAACATTTTTGGGAAAGTATTCACACCCCTGAGTCAATACATGTTGTTACAGGTTTTGGTTTTTCCATTTATGTTTTGAGGTTGGACTTTTAGCACGTATAGCATTATAGCACAAAAGACAAAGGGCGCACAGATTGGTGTCACCTCGTCAGTCGTTATGTGTTACACCTGTGCTGGTTTCCATCTCGTTAGTGGGAAGGTGTTTCACCTGTGTTGGCCCAAGTGCTATTTTAGGAGTGGCTGGCCCAGTGCTCTAGTTGAGCTTGAGAGATGTTGGGAGAGCTAAACTTTATGACAGCTGATGTGTGAGCCAAGCTTAACCTATATAAGTTTGAAAGAAGCTTATTTTTGGTTTCCCCTGTTTGTTTTGCTCCATATTCTTTTTACTTGCCATCCTAAGTTTTTGTGGGGTGTTCTTTGTCTTTTTGGAGGCAAACCTAGTGGGAATCCATGGTGGGTGTCTTTCAGAACCTCTTCTGAGTGGCTTTGGCAACTTTCAGTGGGCACCCATGTGTGTGTGTGTTTCAGAACCCCTTTTTGTTTGGTTGTCAGTGATTTTCTTTGTTCCCTTAGTGACATTTTGAGTTTCATGTTCCCACAAGACAGTGTTAGAATCCCCTTTGGCAGTGACTACGGCTGAGGCTTTCTGGGTAAGTTTAAGAGTTTTGCACACCTGGATTGTACAACATTTGTCAATTTTCAAAATTCTTCAAGCTCTGTCTAATTGGATGATCATAGCTTGACAATCATTTAAGTAGTGTCATAGATTTTCAAACAGATTTAAGTCAGAACTAACACTGCCACTGAGGAACATTCACTATCTTCTTGGTATGCAACTTGTGTAGCTGTAGCCTTGTGTTTTAGGCTATTGTCCTGCTGAAAGGTTAATTCATCTCCCAGTGTCTGGTGGAAAGCAGACTGAACCAGGTTTTCCTCTAGGATTTTGCCTGTGTTTAGCAAAGAAATGTATCCAGGAAAAACTCCCCAGTCCTTGATTATAAGCATACCCATAACATGATGCAGCCACCACTATGCTTGAAAAAATGGAGGTACACTGTAATGTTATGTTTGAGGCAAATCAATACTTTGTATTCAGGACAGTTAATTGCTTTGCCCCTTTTTTTGCAATGTTACTATAGTGTGGTTGCAAACAGGATGCATGTTTTGGAATATTTTTTATTCTACAGCCTTGTTCTCACTGTCAATAGTTTAGTATTGTGGAGTAACTATGTTGATCCATCTTCAGTTTTCTATCACAGCCATTAAACTAAAGTCCCCATTGGCCTCATGCTGAAATCCCTGAGCAGTGTCCTTTCTCTCCAGTATTGATTCAGGAAGGATGCATGCATCTTTGTAGCTACTGGGTGTATTGATGCACCATCCAAAGTATAAATGGTGTTCTATTTGTTTTTTTACCCATCTACCAATAGGTGCCCTTTGCAAGGCATTGGAAAACCTTCCTGGTCTTGGTTGTTGAATCCGTTTGAAAGTCACTGCTAGATTGAGGGACCTTACAGATGTGAGGTGTACAGATAAGGTAGTCATTGTAAAATCATGTTGAACACTTGTTGCACACTGAGTCCAGTCTACATGTGACTTGTTAAGCTACATTTTACTCCTGAACTTCAGGTTTGCCATGAAAGGGGGTGAATAGTTATTGACTCAAGACATTTCAGATTTTCAGTTTTCACCATTTTGACATTATGGGGTATTGTGTGTAGGCCGGGGACAAAACAACTTGGATCCATTTTTAAAGTAAGGCTGTAACAATGTGGAAAATTCAAGGCGTGTGAATCCTTTCTGAAGGCAGCAGGGACTGGGAGACTATTTATAATGTGGGGACAAATAAAATCTAGCCAAAGGCTGCCAGTTGGCAAACCCTGTTCTAGATTGTACAATAAGGGGTTTTGTGCATAACTTCAGGAAGTTGTCAGAAACCCATAAAGACCACATTTCAAAAAATTGTGCCACTCGACTTTTTTTGGGGGGGAAATATGTAGGGGGACTAATTTGCTTAAGGGCTTCAAATCAGAATTCCCTCGAATACTGAACCACAAACCCATTTCTGGTTGCGGTTGCTTTTCCCTGGGTGATACACTACATAACTGCCACAGTAATAAAGTATGACACCACTATTCAGCCCAACCTCAATGTTAAGGAGACTGGTGTAGATGAGAGAAGGGGATTAGATAACCACGCCAAAAATGTTCTGTGTCGTTTGTCAGATTTTCCACTTCCTTGATAATTACAGTACTTTGAGAGGGTGTGGCTTTGTCATTATCCTTGTTGCAAAATGTATTTTTCTGTAACCCATGGTTGCCGTTAAATTACTGCTAGTCTACCACTTTTATTCCCCTTAGACGGCAATTACCCTAATCCAACTGCCGATATCGGCAATATTGATAACTGTCCAGTTAAAATCCCCTTATGGCTTACTCTGCATGAGGCCAGCACATCACACAGACCTTACAGAATTGGCACAACTGAAAAGGTCATTTCTTTTAGTAACTTCAGCTGCTTGTAAATTCATCAATCCCTGAAGCCATGTCTCTTAGAATTGATTGGCTTTATATAGAAGTCACATCTATAAACACAAATGTTTTAGTTAGTGGATTTACTATTAGGAAACCTATTTGTTTGAGGTTGTCTCACATGAGCACAAACTATAATATGTACCCCGAACATTTAAGAGAGACTGAAGCAGACATGAGTTGTGGTGGGGTCAGTATCAACCTGGCCATTGTTTCCTCTCACCTCTCCATGTCTGTGCTGGGCCAGCCTGCCATCTGCATCAAATTCCCTCAGCACATCTTTAACCCTCAGACTGCAGTCTAGGAGGAGAAGAAACGCACTACAAACATCTGTCGAAGTAATGATTCTAACAGAGAATGTGTAATCACAAATTATCAAACTATAGACGGAAAACTGCATATATTCTACATAGCAACATTCATACATGGCCGGGGTACTACGGCATTAAAATTCCGTTCTTAAAATGTTCCTTAACATTGATGTTCACAAAATGTCTAAATCCAGAGATCTACCAAGAAAGAATGTGGGCGCAATGTTTTACAGATACTTAGAAATATACAGATGACAGTGTGTGGGTGTAAATGGAAAGGGGTGCAAGGAAACTGCCAGCCTGTACTCACAGTCAATGTACTGCTGTAGCTGGATGAAGTCAACTGGGTTCAGCTCTTTCAACTCTGTGACTGTGGGGGTGGACATGCTGCCTGCGTCTGCACAAACCGCCAGAGGGCGAGAAGAGGAGGAACACAAGTCATCAGTCTTCTGTGTGAATGTGAAATGGAGGCGGCTCAGACATCAAACCAGAATTGTAAGCTGAACAGTCCTAGGTAGTAACTCGCGAGGCTTTGTTTAGAAATAATGTCACAAGACGCTTCAGATCATAACCCCATGCAAACCAGTTAGAAACGGCCTGTTTATACCCACAAGATTTACATCTGCAAATTGGCAAGAACCACAGTTCAACACCAGATCTGGCTTGCAAATACCCCTCAATGCCCTTTAGTCATCTCCAGTCATGATAAGGGTTGTGAGGAAATGTTTGTCAGAATCCCCTCTTCCCACTCCAAAATTACAACAATGAGCAAAACAATGTAGCATAACTTCTAAGCATAAACGGTTTCAAGCAACACTTCACACCTCTGATCACTGTACTTCAAAGTAAGCTCTAAATAGGCAGTATCAGGCCACAGACACACCAGAGACATTCTACGTCTCAAGAGTATGTCTCACCAAAGCTTTGTTCTTTGTGTTCTTTAAATGTCTGACCCAGTTTTCCAGATTATACAATGATTTTATTACCCATAATCTCCATTTAAAAATTGTTCCAGTCCCTAATAACACCGCAGGAATATAGGTCGACCAGTCAGTATATATCTACAGCAGTCAGAAGTCAACAGTCAGTCATGGAGTAGTACTGAAACCTAATTAAACTCCTAAACGCCCACTCCTTTACATGTGACGCGGAACCACTGTCTCTCTCTGTGCCAACAAAAGGGTCACGCTGTCCCAACTCAATTCTCCTCAAAAGGTTAGCAGCGTTGCCTAGCAATTTTGTTCAGGCAGCCAATCAGCTGAGGGAGTAGAGACTTGACAGGAAAGTGCCACTTGTTGAGCAGGTTATTGTTTTTTTTGTCATGAATCTGGGAGGCAGCTCTGCAGAGTTCACTAGCTAGCACAGCCACAAAGTCCTAAAATCAGATTTTAAACCTAACCACACTGCTAACCCTAATTGTAAATTAAGACCAAAAGCATGTGTTTTCATTACATTTGTACAATTTATTTTATCTTTATTTAACTAGGCAAGTCAGTTAAGAACAAATTCTTATTTTCGATGACGGCCTGGGAACAGTGGGTTAACTGCCTGTTCAGGGGCAGAACGACAGATTTGTACCTTGTCAGCTCGGGGATTTGAACTTGCAACCTTCCGGTAACTAGTCCAACTCTCTAACCACTAGGCTACCCTGCCTAATAGACAATTTTGACTTTGCAGCTAGCCTATCTAAGGGGGAAAATCACTCAGTTCTGTCTCTAAGACAAAACTCATGACAAATGTCAACCTGCACTTGTTGATGGAAAAAGTAGAATATGGCAGGCAAGTGCCTTTAAATAAGAATCTTGATAACTACCAACTCCAATGACTAGTTTTATACTGCAACATTTTGGGATTCCTGTTAGGGCCTTAACCATACAGTTCAAATAAGTAATCAAATCAGAACTGCTCATTTCTGCTAACGTGAACATAAAAAATACATTTCTAAGAGCATAATAAAGATGTGCTTCTAAACAAGACGTAAAATCTAGTTTTACTTCTAGATGTGTACCCTTGCCTGTGGCAATATGGCAGATGGCCATTCTTCATGCCCTTCAAAGAAACACGCTGACATATGCATGTTTCCATTCCCTCATGTCGGACAGACGGTATACCATCCTTGTCTGCCATGATTTAAGACCGAGCAACCTGGGTAAAATCTGATTCGACTTCCTGATCAGATATGACATTTGCATGCAAGATTTTTACATGCAGACTGGAAATTACTACCAGACAGAACAATGTGTACTATATATAAAAAGGCACGTGAAGTCAAAAAAGGGCACCAAACTGGCCCCCCTCATATCCCCCATCCCAACCACACACACACACACACGTCAGGATTATGCAGATTGTGATAACCGGTGAGTAGATTGGTATAGCTGAAAGGGGGAGATCCAGGCAACCATCCATCCAGGCACATCAGAAACCTCAGCAGGTTCTTATCTGCCTGTAGAATGCCTCTGTGTTCTTAATACTCCCTTATATACTGGGTGGCAGGTAGCCTAGCGGTTAGACCATTGGGCCAGAAACGGAAAGGAAGCTAGTTTGAATCCCAGAGCTGAGGTGGTGAAAAAAATTTGCCGATGTGCCCTTGATCAAGACACTTAACCCTAATTGCTCCAGCGTCGCCGTTGATATTGGCAGACCCTGGCCGTGACCATGGGTGACCCCACTCTGAGGGTGTCTCAGGGGGAGTTGGGATATGCAAAAAAAACATTTCCAATTCACACATGGTTATAATACACTTGTGCATGTGTTTAAATAGGACAAATATAAGCACCCAGCTAAATGACATCAGGTAGGTTAGCAGACAGAAGGAAGGACTGGTTGCTATGGAAAGTGTTTCCCTACATCAGCTATGCTCCATCAGAGCATTGCCACGAGTGACTAACGGGAGGGAGGGCAGGGGGAGCCCTCAGCCAAGCCAGCCAGCCAGCAGCTATGAGTGTTCCCCGGCGCTACCACCATTCTCCTCCCACGCCACTGTGACTCATCCTGTGAATGGGGGAATACTCCCTCTCTCTAAATCAGGGGTGTTAAACATACGGGGTCTAATCCGACCCACAGGTGGTTTGAGAAAGAAAAAAAATGACTAAAGGGACAAAATGACTAAAACCAAATAAACTGTAGAAATGATAATGGACCTACAAACATAGTGTCCAGCTGGGTAATAATCACTAAAATGAAAGCTAGACAGGGAGCATTGAACATTCCAAAATCTATGGTTAGAGGATTATTTTTTGCACAGGAAATATAACCAATTTTCAGTGCGGCCCTCCAGACCTCATTGAAGACTGAATGCGCCCCCTGGGGTTAAATGAGTTTGATATCCTTGCTCTAAAATGGACCCTTTGCTCAGAACGTCACTTCTCAAGGTTCATCCAAAATAAAACAAAGCCTATGACATGAGTTTTGCTACATCTTTTTTTAAACTTTTTTTTATTGAGTGTTGACCACAGAGCTGGAGTGCAACTCCTTGATAACACAGTTTGGATCACTGGAAGTTCACCCATTACTTGGTTAATGACATTTGAGACATAAACAACAAATGGCAGATGTTAGGCAGAGTTTGTCTGAGTGGAAAGACTTTGGCTCCTATGCATGAATCACACATTTCTGGCAAATGTGGGCGAGGCACAGCTTGTTGCCTTTTTTATTAACCAAACAATGTCTATGACGTAAAAAAAAATACTATTCAGCAGGCTGTGTTGAGTTAGTCCCGTGGAACACTGTGGTGCGTACAATACAGAAAAAAACACAAACCCGCCTGGACTTGTGAGGGTGCACCCTTCCCTCCAGTAACCACGCCACTTTCACGCTGAGCGTTGGCACATGTTTGGAGGATCTGTTTACTCTTACTGTACTGCCATTGTAAAACCATTGAAATGTACAATCTGTGTATAGGGCAAAGGGAGTAAATTATCAAATGTTTAGATTGTGTGATTGCATGATCGTAAACACACACACACAATCCCTCTAGAAGCTCTATAGATCCCTATTAGATTAATTTAATGAATTACATTTAATTTCTCTGCAGCAATAGTGTGACCCGCTTCCTGATCCGTCTGTAGAGATAGTCTGTTTCCTTACCGACAGGTTGACCTGACCAGGAATGCCTCTCTCGGTGTTTCCCTGTGATTACTTAGCTGTGCAGGTTAAGTATGACTTTTTCATTAAGAGACGGTCTTTCCCTGAACAAGGATAACATTTCTGTTTTTTGGCAACCAATTTTCCAGTGGGGAGGGAAACCAGGAAATGGTATAGATTTAAAAAGGTATAGATTTAAAAAGGAACTGATGACCTCACTTGACTTGAATGGAAATGCAAAAACTACACCAGCAATGAAAAATGACCATGTCGTTTCAAATCCCTAAAATGTTCTGGGTAATCTGTTGTTCAAATAATGGAATAGTTATTTGCAGGGTTATCAAGGCACCCTTTAGGCCACATCATGCTGGCAATATGTCCAGCCAGAAATTCACTCAAAAGACAAAATGTAAAGTTTCAGAACCATCCCTGTGACTGTTTGTGGTTGCATGACCCAGAAAAATGTAAAATGTTAAAGGAAACCTGATGAAAGCCCAAAATGTAGTTCAACTCTGATTGCTACTTGCCAACATGTTCTAAATGCATGGCCAGAAGACCTAGTTTACCCATAGGTAACTTGATTAAGGAGACACATACCAAGCGAAATAAGCACACAGTGAAGTAAATATATCAGAAGGGACAAACATCATGTCTTAAATGGTGCAACTATGTGTTGAGCAGTGTGTTGCTTTGTCAGTTGTTTTAATCATTTAGATGGCAAGTAACTGTATTATTCAAAGTCAAAAGTTATTTGCAAGGATGTCACATTGCTAATGAAAATCATATAAACCAAAATTGCATTTTCCATCCAGACATAGCTCCTTGCATCAAGGACCATAGGTCCAACATTGTCTACAGGCAGTTGTAAAACTTGTCTCCAACCTGTCTGGTCTACAATATTGAGCCATAAGGGTGACAGTTTAACACTATGTAAAACCTTAAACAGTATATATTAAACGTATATGCTTAGTAGCTTATCTCTCCTACTAGTCTATAAAACATGCCCTATGTTAACTATAGTCTAAAGAGGAGCATGTCTAAAGGTTAGGCTATAGGTTTCAAAGGGGAGAAACATGGGAACAGAAGCTGCAGATATAGCCAATGTATATAGAAACCCATCATTGGATGTATCAGTAGGATCCCACTCAAAAGTAGCCTGTTTTGCCCAACCAGAGAACCAACAGATCAGTTGGGCGAGGCGAGGGATCCCGTCTCTCCCATGAAATATGTATCTTACCCAAACTTGGCAGCGGCGCAACGAAATTCACAGGCAATATCTGTATGCAAAGTTGTGAACAGGCATACACGATTCGTAGAACTTCAGCCAGTAGTTCTAAATGAGGCTGTTTTGAGCATCAATTAGCTTACCTATATTTCGCGATGATGAGCGTTGTCTGTCTGTCGTCCTTAAACGGAGTGTCGTGCCGTTCGTCCGGTAAGATATTTCCTCAGCGAGGATCGAGGCACAATTCAACGTTTTTACACCCAGCAAATCGACGGAAATTGTCTGTGGACGCTGCAAGAAAGATAGTCTAGCTGTCAGCTTTCATTTACCCAGAGATAACAAGAAAGATTGGCTGACTGCCACGCCCGACTCAGCGATTTACCCCTCCCTAGCTATTAAAAAAAGCAAAGCACCGCCTCGAACTGTCATCTGCGGGCACTTTGACTAACGCGGGGATGTAGTCTACATTGGGCTTGCCCCATTTACCCCAGTCTACTCTAGTATATGGATGTGCGTTCTTCTCTTATCATTTATGTGCCCTAGGCTATATAATAGAGCAGCGATGGACAAATTCAGTTGCAATCGATAGGAATTTTTTCCTACATTTGATTTTCAAATGGCGAACTACAGTACATCTTCCGCCAAGAAGTCTGGACCAGTTTCGCCTCGTTCACACGGATAGGGTTATTGATTTTTGGTACACCAGAGGTACATTCATTTTCAATGGAACGCTGGCGTTTGCCTTGCAGCATTGCGTTGCAGTTGCAGTGCGCTCTATGTAGTGCATACGTTGGATTTATCTCACTGTATGTGCAGACGGCTTGACAGAACTGGTAGCAGAAGGTGACGAACTTTTGTTATACACATATCTAGATGATGCTGCGTGCCATTTTGCGCAAAAACACTGTCGGTGTGATCAACGCGTTTGGCACAGGTGGGTGTGCTATGTAAAATAAATAGCAAGCCTCGATCACACCTACAGTGTCATGCGCAAAATGGTACGCAGCATCATCTGGATAGTGTGCAACAAAAGTTCAACATTCACCTTCTGCTACCATTTCTGTCAAGCCATCTACACATACAGTGTAACGAATAACGCCTCGATCACAGACAGCTCTTTGCATTTTGGTGCACCAAAAGAACATTCATTTCTAATTTCCTTGCAACATTGCTTGCAGAGGCAGTTGCGGTGCGTTCTCTGTGGTGCTTACATTGGATTTATCGAAAGTATGCTTCAAACTGTAGACCGCTTGACAGAATTGGTAGTAGAAGGGGAATGTTGAACTTTTATTGCACACTTATCCAGGTGCTGCTGCTCACCATTTTGCGCAATAACACCGTCGGTGTGATCAAGGCGTAAGTTCGAGAAATCCAATGTATGGACCACACAGAACGCTCTATAAAAGCCGCTGCAGTCAAACGTAGCTGGTTTAACAAAATGCAATGACACTGTCAGTGTGCTCGAGACATTAGGCCTATGAGCTCCCAACTGCTTTGTTACATTAGTAGCCTATATTATGGAACATCTATAGATAATCGAATGTGACAGCAGTCCCATAAGTGTGTTGAGGCAATGATGGACTGACAGTAGCCTAATTATTGATTCTGACCCTTTGATGGTGTGAATTTGAGGTTGAATCACTGAACAAACAGTTGTGCATTGTAAAATCCAGTCCAACAGTACAATTATTGGCATACAAGTAAAAAGGTGTCTCAATCCATTAGATCATTTAATACCAGATGATGAACCAGAGGATTTTCAGGCACAATAACAAAAGCATGCCCTTTGGCAAATCGCATGATATTCCAACCATTCACAACAAAGGGAAAGATTTAAAAGGAAAGGCCTCAATAGAGTATGGGCTGCTGGCAAGAGCTCACTAGACACTGCTGCTGTAGACATGCACAATGTCTGACCATGTGGGTGTTTGTGTGGGTGGACAGAGTGAGCATTGCCAGATAGGCTGCTGCTTAGAGTGCTAATCATCAGAAATCATGATGTATAGAGGCCCTGCATGTAGGAATGACTCAATGGCATGAGAAAAAAGCCATGCAGTACTGTACCATGATGACAATCAAGATCACAATTTTATTTTTTCCTTCATCTTTACCCCACAGCACAAAAGATAAAAGGACACAAAATGACAACTCAATCCAAATGTATCTCATTATGGTGACACTAACGAAGTAGCATTGAAGTTAGATTTCCACATGGTTGTTTTCGACTGCATGTCTTTAGATCAAGTCCCTTGTCACTCTATCATTCAATAATTCAAAGCTTTTAGATAAAATAGTTTGGTAAAAATAAGAAATTGTCAATTAATATCAACACAAACAAGCATCAACCATTTATAAAATAAAACAGGTAAAACTACACAATGTTACATTCCAATGGTTTAACGTCAATTGGACCCAACTTCATGTTCACTAAGTACAACGGAAGCAATGAACTTCAATTTTCTAAAATGACAAATGTATTTACATAACACAAAAAAACATCTTCAAGCATACTGCTTCTGGTGTGGAGATCCCGCCCCAGCAGGTCTTCAAAATCTATAAATAAAATGCATGGCACAACAAAAATGTAATAAACGAGAAGCAAAACATCATGGCGTACAACTGTCATGACATGATTAGCAAAAAACAACGCTGAAGTGAGCAAAATGTCCAGAGCAGCATCCTTAAACACATGGATGCCAACTGACAAAATCCACAGTCTAATTACTGTATAACAAGAATAGCTTGAGAATGTGTATTTTTTTTCAATATAATATTTGTATTTACATGAATTTTTTTATATGAATTAATTTACATAGTACAAGGTGTAGGATGGGGGGAACCCGAGAAGCCTAGGAGATCAGGTATAGCTTTTTATTATGCGACTCTCAAACATTCCATCTTAGAATATCCTGGGTATTATCAGTTAAGTTCTCTTTCCAGGTGTATTTGAAATGTCCTTTTAAGGCAAAGATATTAAATAAGCTCATATGTAAGTAATACTCTTCTGTTCATTTTAGGAGCCATTGAGATATTTTCATTTCCCCTATAACCACTTATCTTTAGAGACAAACTGACATATCAACTGTCATTAAGAAATAGACCCATTATTACCATTCAATTGAGAAGGAGTATTTTTTTATGATATTTTTTAGAGATGAGTAATAACTCAAGAATCAAAATGTCCGGTTTGCACTCCTCTCTGCCATGCTAGACCCCCTGCTCCTAGTGTTGGGTTATTATAAGATCTACTTATAAGATCTCCTCCACTCCATGGGCAAAGATCATGACCAGGCCAGGCTCTAGGATCATGTCCTCTCCCATGTGTTGGTTCTCACAGGCCATCACCACCACCGCCTGTTTCCCAGGGATCCGCTTGGCCACGTAGTTTTCATAGTAGCGCCGGTTCATCTGCCGCGTCTCCAGCGTGGCCAGGCCCTGCGGCCAATTCCTTTCGTGGGCGTTCTCAATCAGCTCGTTAATGATGGACAGAGGACAGCCGCTGTCGATGAGCGAACGCTTGATGACCGCCTGGAGAACTGCATCTGGCGTGGAGATCATCCCGCCCCAGCGCGTCACCCGCACAGGTTGGAGGGAGTTGACCCATCTGTTGGGCAGGTCAGGAACAGGTGAGATGTGGAATAGGATCTTTAGCTCTAAAGCACTGTGACAACACGCTAATGTAAAAAGGGCTTAATAAATGTGATTTTTAAAGTGAGTTTGAATGATTGTAGCAGTCAAACAATATCCAACATAATAGACTTGAGGCTGAAATCAAGTGCTAAAACTCCTGAAAATATTCTAGAGGAGAGGGCCAAAGGGACAGGAGAGTAAACTCACTCCAGGATCTCGTTGTACTCAATGCTCTCCTCCAGGTTCTGCATGTTGGGGTTTGCACTGCGTATTGCTCTCATGTTTGCTTTTAGCAGCTGGATGTCCCGTTTCTGACAATGGAAGAAACACACACACACCAGATCCCTGAACATTGAGGAACAGAGCACTAATGGATTTGCATACAGGTATATCACAGGAGGTTGGTGGAGCCTTAATTGGGGAGGACGGGCTCGTGATAATGGTTGGAGCAGAATGGTATCAAATACACTGCTCAAAAAAATAAAGGGAACACTAAAATAACACATCCTAGATCTGAATGAATGAAATATTCTTATTAAATACTTTTTTCTTAACATAGTTGAATGTGCTGACAACAACACAAATGATCAATGGAAATCAAATTTATCAACCCATGGAGGTCTGGATTTGGAGTCACACAAAATTAAAGTGGAAAACCACACTACAGGCTGATCCAACTTTGATGTAATGTCCTTAAAACAAGTCAAAATGAGGCTCAGTAGTGTGTGTGGCCTCCACGTGCCTGTATGACCTACCTACAACGCCTGGGCATGCTCCTGATGAGGTGGCAGATGGTCTCCTGAGGGATCTCCTCCCAGACCTGGACTAAAGCATCCGCCAACTCCTGAACAGTCTGTGGTGCAACGTGGCATTGGTGGATGGAGCGAGACATGATGTCACAGATGTGCTCAATTGGATTCAGGTCTGGGGAACGGGCGGGCCAGTCCATAGCATCAATGCCTTCCTCTTGCAGGAACTGCTGACACACTCCAGCCACATGAGGTCTAGCATTGTCTTGCATTAGGAGGAACCTAGGGCCAACCGCACCAGCATATGGTCTCACAAGGGGTCTGAGGATCTCATCTCGGTACCTAATGGCAGTCAGGCTACCTCTGGCGAGCACATGGAGGGCTGTGCGGCCCCCCAAAGAAATGCCACCCCACACCATGACTGACCCACCGCCAAACCGGTCATGCTGGAGGATGTTGCAGGCAGCAGAACGTTCTCCAAGGCGTCTCCAGACTCTGTCACATGTGCTCAGTGTGAACCTGCTTTCATCTGTGAAGAGCACAGGGCGCCAGTGGCGAATTTGCCAATCTTGGTGTTCTCTGGCAAATGCCAAACGTCCTGCACGCTGTTGGGCTGTAAGCGGTCCTGCTGCTGGTCCTGCTGCTGGGTTGTTGCCCTCCTACGACCTTCTCCACGTCTCCTGATGTACTGGCCCGTCTCCTGGTAGCGCCTCTATGCTCTGGACACTACACTGACAGACACAGCAAACCTTCTTGCATTGATGTGCCATCCTGGATGAGCTGCACTACCTGAGCCACTTGTGTGGGTTGTAGACTCCGTCTCATGCTACCACTAGAGTGAAAGCACCGCCAGCATTCAAAAGTGACCAAAACATCAGCCAGGAAGCATAGGAACTGAGAAGTGGTCTGTGGTCACCACCTGCAGAACCACTCCTTTATTGGGGGTGTCTTGCTAATTGCCTATAATTTCCACCTGTTGTCTATTCCATTTGCACAACAGCATGTGAAATGTATTGTCAATCAGTGTTGCTTCCTAAGTGGACAGTTTGATTTCACAGAAGTGTGATTGACTTGGAGTTACATTGTGTTGTTTAAGTGTTCCCTTTATTTTTTTGAGCAGTGTACATCAAACACATGGTTTCCATGTGTTTGATGCCATTCCATTCATGCCGTTCCAGCCATTTATGAGCCGTTCTCCCCTCAGCAGCCTCTACTGGGGTATATGTATGCAACATGAGAGTGTGTGTGTGCTTACTTGTTCCCCCAGCTGGTGTTTGTGCTCTGCAGCATTTTTCTCTAGTTCAGAGATCTTGGTCTGCTGCTGCTGTACCACGCCACGTAAGTGCTTGATGCAGTTGTGGTTGCACATCTCATCTTTCGGCATCTCCAGCCTGCGGCGAGATTGTGACATTATGAAATTAAAGCCACTACGTCACTCTAGAGACCACTACAATACTAAATAATAAATACAAGACTAGGTAATGTCACATTCTGCAGTGGTGGTGCGGCATGCCCAGCAACTCAAAAGTCACAGCCATGTTTTCCCATTCTGTCTGGTCTACCTTGCTGTGTAATGTGCTCTAATGTCACCTACCCACAGCCCTCCTCACAGTTGACAGGTCTTTTGGGGTTGTGCTCGCAGTCCTTCAGGTGAGACTGCAGTTGATCTAGCCGCAGTGTGGCTGGGCAGCCGAAGCCAGCGTTGTCACAAGCGATTTGGAGTTTGGAGAGCATGTTGCGCATGATGCGGGGCACAGGCCGGAGGTGAGCCAGTGTCACCACGCTGCGGTCCACAGGACAGATCTGCTGCTGGTTGAACCACTGGGTGATGCAGGCGTTGCAGAAGGCATGCTCACAGTGTGGGGCCTAGACATAGGAGAAAAAGGAGCGGAGATGGGAAAAGGGAAGATGGGAAAATAAGTATATTGTTTGAAATCAGTGAAAGGTCTATATTAAGAACTGTGACAACCTGTCTAAATAAAGGATAAACAAAATAAGTCCTTGTAATAGATCTGGTCCAGCGGTATAGGAGGTATAGTAGGCCATTAACCTGCACTGGCTCCTCCAGTACCATGCTGCAGATGGGACAAAGCAGGTCTTCATCCACCTCCCCTTGGAACCTGGTGACGTCGTACCCCATGGCACATCACTGATACACACCAATTTCTGCAGAATACAAGGCATAGGTGAGTCAATGCCGGGAGAAAATCCATCTCACCAATGCAAACCTGTCCAGGAGTGTTTATGGGATATCTGCAGAAGAAATGCAGCAAAATGAACATACCCACTTTATCCTGTGCAATTAACATAACTTCAAGGTCAAGCCTTGTTACCATATTAAACAACTTCAGCTATATCATCATACTAAACCATTTGGAGTGGCTCAAGCCAGTAGCTTGAGAGAATTAGTGAGTGAACAAAAGAAAAGCAGTAGTGGTACCTCACTCACAAATGGTCCTCATTTCTCCTATTCAGCAGGACTGTTAAAGGTCACATGGAGTGGTTTGGATGGCACACTGTATGGAGAGACAGACTCAATCAGACACATAGCTGAGTCTAACTGGGAAGCACATTTGCAGGCATTTAATACATTTACTGGACCTTACTTACTGACTTTATTGTCCCCATGGGGCAATTTTGTTGCAGTGTCATGTACACGTTTAAAGTGGTGTTTAAACACAAAAAAAATTGGCAATACAACTTTCATAAGTTACATACCAATAAAACATTTTTTTTTAAATAATTTAAAAAAGACTAGCCTGCGGGCCTTACTGAGTCGATAGGTACATTATCCCGAGCTATTTAGAAGGGATATCACACCTGGCACAAATTATTGTCTAGTTCTGTTTTTCCTGCTGAGGGGTGCCTCCTTCACTCACGCCACCAAACTTACCCTAGTAAAACTGACTATCCTACCGATCCTAGACGATGTCCTTTACAAAATAGCTTCCAATACTCTACTCAGCAAACTGGATGCAGTCTAACAGTGCCATCCGTTTTGTTACCAAAGCCCCTTATACCACCCACCACTGCGAACTGTATGCTCTTGTCGGCTGGCCCTCGCTACATATTCGTCGCCAGACCCACTTGCTCCAGGTCATCTAGAAGTCTATGCTAGGTAAAGCTCCACCTTATCTCAGCTAACTGGTCATGATAACAACACCCACCCGTAGCATGTGCTCCAGCAGGTACAGTGGGGCAAAAAAAGTATTTAGTCAGCCACTAATTGTGCAAGTTCTCCCACTTAAAAAGATGAGGCCTGTAATTTATCATCGGTACACTTCAACTATGACAGACAAAATGAGAAAAAAAAAATCCAGAAAATCACATTGTAGGATTTTTAATTAATTAGCAAATTATGATGGAAAATAAGTATTTGGTCAATAACAAAAGTTTGTCAATACTTTTATATACCCTTTGTTGGCAATGACAGAGGTCAAACGTTTTCTGTAAGTCTTCACAAGGTTTTCACACACTGTTGCTGGTATTTTGGCCCATTCCTCCATGCAGATCTCCTCTAGAGCAGTGATGTTTTGGGGCTGTTGCTGGGCAACAGACTTTCAACTCCCTCCAAAGATTTTCAATGGGGTTGAGATCTGGAGACTGGCTAGGCCTCTCCGGGACCTTGAAATGCTTCTTACGAAGCCACTCCTTCATTGCCCGGGCGGTGTGTTTGGGATCATTGTCATGCTGAAAGACCCAGCCACGTTTAATCTTCAATGCCCTTGCTGATGGTAGGCTTTGTTACTTTGGTCCCAGCTCCTTGCAGGTCATTCACTAGGTCCCCCCCGTGTGGTTCTGGGATTTTTGCTCACCGTTCTTGTGATCATTTTGACCCCACGGGGTGAGATCTTGCGTGGAGCCCCAGATCGAGGGAGATTATCAGTGGTCTTGTATGTCTTCCATTTCCTAATAATTTCTCCCACAGTTGATTTCTTCAAACCAAGCTGCTTACCTATTGCAGATTCAGTCTTCCCAGCCTGGTGCAGGTCTACAATTGTTTCTGGTGTCCTTTGACAGCTCTTTGGTCTTGGCCATAGTGGAGTTTGAAGTGTGACTGTGAGGTTGTGGACAAGTGTATTTTATACTGATAACAAGTTCAAACAGGTGCCATTAATACAGGTAACGAGTGGAGGACAGATGAGCCTCTTAAAGAAGAAGTTACAGGTCTGTGAGAGCCAGAAATCTTGCTTGTTTGTAGGTGACCAAATACTTATTTTCCACCATAATTTGCAAATAAATTCAATAATAACCTACAATGTGATTTTCTGGATTTTTTTCTCATTTTGTCTGTCATAGTTGAAGTGTACCTATGATGAAAATTACAGGCCTCATCTTTTTAAGTGGGAGAACTTGCACAATTGGTGGCTGACTAAATACTTTTTTGCCCCACTGTATATCTCACTGGTCATCCCCAAAGCCAACACCTCCTTTGACTGCCTTTCCTTCCAGTTCTCTGCTGCCAGTGACTGGAACAAATTGCAAAAATCGCTGAAGCTGGAGACTTATATTTCCCTCACTAACTTTAAACCTCAGCTATCTGAGCAGCTAACCGATCGCTGCAGCTGTACATAGTCCATCTGTAAATAGCCCACCCAATCTACCTACCTCATCCCCATATTGTTTTTATTTACTTTTCTGCTCTTTTGCACACCAGTATCTCTACTTGCACATCGTCTGCTCATTTATCACTCCAGTGTTAATCTGCAAATTGTAATTATTTTGGTACTATGGCCTATTTATTGCCTACCTCACGCCATTTGCACACACTGCATATAGACTTTCTTTTTTTCTATTGTGTTATTGACTGTACGCTTGTTTATTGCATGTGTAACTCTGTTGTTTGTGTCACACTGCTTTGCTTTATCTTGGCCAGGTCGCAGTTGTAAATGAGAACTTGTTCAACTAGCTTACCTGGTTAAATAAAAGGTACAATTAAATAATTATTATGCTTCTCAGCCCAGGCACAGTGCAGGTACACACATCTGTAATATTGTCACCTGAAGTGCATGACAATGAAATCAATGATTGGTAGATCAGCTGTAAAATAAGTGGGGCACTGCGATAACATCTAGCTAGTATCTAAATATATGGTCTTTCTGGCACACTGAAGATGATGAAACAGGGCATCAGCGTAGTTCGATCTGACTATGGTTTATCTTCTCAAGTGGTGGTTGAGAGTTGAAAGTATGTGGACACCCCTTCAAATTACTGGATTTGGCTATTTTGGAGCGGCAGGGTAGCCTAGTGGTTAGAGCTTTGGACCGAAAGGTTGCAAGTTCAAATCCCCGAGCTGACAAGGTACAAATCTGTCGTTCTGCCCCTGAACAGGCAGTTAACCCACTGTTCCTAGGCCGTCATTGAAAATAAGAATTTGTTCTTAACTGACTTGTCTAGTTAAATAAAGGTAAAATACATTTTTAAAAATTAGCCACACCTGTTGCTGACAGGTGTATAAAATCGAGCACACAGCCATGCAATCTCAATAGACAAACATTGGCAGTAGAATGGCATTACTGAAGAGCTCAGTGACTTTCAACGTGGACCAACTCTATATTAATGACCATGATTTTGGAATGAGATGTTCAACGAACAGGTGTTCACATACTTTTGGTAATGTAGTGTAGCTACTATAGATGATAGACTGTAGTTTAAATCCAATTAGGCTGTTCATTAGGCTATTGTGTTTTCCTAGATACAGGTGAAGACTGATCAAGGCATGTGGGGAAAGCTAGAACGACAGAATTATAATATTAAACTGAAAAACGATTTCCTAATGGTAGATTAAAATGACAATATTTCTGAAATTGAGAATCTGTTTTACACCCTTGCTGTCTAATCTTTATGCCAACTGTGTAGCCTCCCATTATATGAGTGGAAGCTCGTGTTGTTCAAGCTGACCAGTGACCTATTTTCAGTAACGTTATGGCAGGGGGGTGGGTTTGAGGAGTGGTTAAATAAGAGATCCTTTTCGCATATCTAGCTATCTGATATTACAGGGCATTTTACAGACTGTGATAGCCAGCTCAATCTAGCTAGCTAATGTTAGTTGGTTAGCAATCTAACGTTAGCCACTACTAGATATACGAATGCACTGTAGCTTAAATATATTTTTGTTTTACTAGCTAGCTGCTAGTTAGTTAGCAAGTTGCCACCAAGGAGTCAACATTCGTTTTTTTGTTTAGAAAATAGCTAACGTTAAACCCAACTAGCTAGTTAATGCTGGCTACCTAGCTAGCACTGCAGCTGACTAGCTAACATTAGCTAGCCAACTGTTGTTGACTTGCTAGCTATATCAGACTGTAACCATTTTAAAAAATATATATAATAATCTGTGATCGGAATGAAAACTTACGTGTTTGAGGCACAAGCAAAATTGCTGCGACAATTTCAGACCTCTCTGCTAACTAGGTATAGTAGCTGGTTTAGCAAGCAAGCCACTCCTACATCTCCTCGCGGTGCTATGCAACCAGAGCTTGGGGTGTCCGAAATTATTGAAATCAAATGATATTAAAACATTTAGGATAAAAAATATTTTCTTTCGTTTTTCTGTTGACATAATTGGGGGGGGGGGGGAGAAATCACAAAATCTTCTTTGTAATTCAGCTTTGGATACGGGCTCTCAAGTTTGGGGCCAATCGGGGGGGGCTCCATTTTCCTGTGCAAGTGGCAGACTCCTAGAGTCCTCTGGGAGATTACACACAGGGGGACCACTCACTTTTCAGGGTGTCACTGCCTCTTGTGGGGTCAAGACAACCATCATATTTTGGCTCCCAAAGGCCATCGATGAACCAGCCAGGAGAGGGTGTCTTCTTCTCGAATGAGGTTTAAAGTAGGTTGGCATCCAATAAATGCTGCATTACCGCCACCTACTAGACTGGAGTAAAACTCAATTATACTTCGCTTGAAAAAAATTACGAATAAAAAAAATACCCTACCATCGAAAAGAAATACACGTTAAAAAAAAAATTATGCCATACTCCACTATTTAAATCGATTTATTCCTACTTCAGCCCAACAACCTGAAAGGATGGGACACCACCACTTAACACACCCTGTAACTCTTCTGACATCAAATCTCGCACACCCCAATACCTCTCTGCAGCTGCCACCAAAACCTCTATTTTCTGCGACTTACGTTCCATCCCTGCAGTACAGTTGATAACCATTGCTATAAATGCCAAAAATCCAATCTTACTGAAACATATATTACTTGTTTTATCCCTCTGTACTGGTTCATATACTACTCACACCACTCCTCTCAGGATCCACCCCCCTTGACCCATCTTCCTCTACTTTCTTCACTGCCTCAGCATGTGACAACTTCTACTCTAACCCTGGAAACATCAACCTACCTCTCTCGCACAGGACATTTTTGATCCCCAGCCCCATGGGCACCCATGGGCACTACAATTAACACATACCACTAATTTCCCCAATGCTACACATTCCTTTGTCCTTCTGCACACTTCTCACACCTAGGAACGTCCCTTCTACAGACTGCCGCCACATGCCCATAAGCTTGACACCTGTAACAACGTAATGTATTCGGCACAAAAAAATCACTTTGTCGGGCAAAGACTCAACATCAAAATGCAAAAGAACAGACAATGACTGTTCTGTTTCACCAGTCACGCCACCCTGTCTGCGTCACATCAAATGACGAGCATCACAAACACAGAGAATCTTCCCCTTCACTTGGTCAGCTTTCAGTTGGTACCTCTCTCTCTCTTAGACCTGCCTCTTTTCCTTCCTTCCATTCCTCCTCCGAATTCCAAGTATTAGTCTCCTTAGGATAATACTGCACTTCCCCTGACATACATATTGTTCTTGCCTTCTCAAGGGACGCCATTTAACCGGCTGTCACAATCTCCGTACAATCAGCACAAACACCCCGGGATGTATCGCTCAACAGTGCATCCCACTTATAAAGCCCAGGAGAGGGTGTGGTGGCTCTGGGGTTCAAGAGTTCTCCTCTTTGGACTTCTGTTAAAATCAGACTCATAATCTATTATCCCATTAGACCCACTCATCCTTCTCTTTTATGAATGATTGTGAGATATTACTACTTACCTGTAATGTATTCTTCAACATTTAAAAAGGGGCAATCTGTGGTTGAAACAATAAGAAAAGGGTCACCCCACCTCTGTTTTGGTAAAAAGCTGAGCTGTGGGCCTAGAGACATGTAACCACTCTCAAAGTAATAAACAGAGCAATGGATGCAAGGACTGCCCAGCCAATAAATCAAGGTTATAGTTGTAAGTATGTTTTAAGCCTGTGCAGTGTTTGTTTGCATGTACAATGTTTACAAACATTGGCGTAACAAGCGTAGCAACTGCAGCTTGCCCCTTTAAAGTGATAACAATTTGCATAGGGTAGGCCTATCACAAGAAAGGTTGAGAATTCAGCTAATTATTATTTTTGTGGATATTAATTCAATTCAACCCTTTTTAGGCTAGCTACATTGTTAGATCCTCCAACTATTATTATACTGGTTGAAGATGTTGCAGTAGCCCAGTTATTGCAACAACTCTGTTCCAGGACATGGATATTAAGAACACTTCTCACGTGCCTTGAGCAGGGCAAACCATCCTGCTGTATTGGAAAAGGTAGGTCAATTGCCTTGAGTAATGCTTTGCGGCCTCCCTTATCTGTTTCATGACTCAGTTAACGTGTCGTTATAATATTAACACAGAAAACCAAAAGACAATAACCCCAGGCTCTTCAACCCTCAGATCAGCAGGGCAAGAGAAGATGTACTTCAGGACTGGGAAAAACAACCCGTGTGAGTAGCCTGTAGGCATAATAAAATCTGTACGATTTTGTTGTTTCACGGACTGTATAAAGTTTGGCAATTTTGTAGCGTTTCGCTGCGTGTTACAATTTGGCAGACTAAATGATAAACAAACTGGAAGCATTAAGAAGTTGAGACTGTTCACGGTACGTGACTTTTGAATAAACTTGCCTCCATATTGCTTTCTGCAGTTAATTTCTAGGATGTCACCTCTACTGACGCTCGCAGTATTTGTCTGTCTGCCTCTGCTGGAGTTCGGGACAAGGGCTCGACCATCTCTCAGAGGCACAGTGGAAACGCCATCGAATACGACAGACAGGATGTCAAATGGAAGCCGACAAGAGGTATCAACAGCCGAACATTTAGACGAGGCTTTTGAGGAGCAGGTGAGAATATTATGGAAGGCCGTCTATGCCATTACAGTTTTGCAAATGTTTCTAATTTGATCATTCCGAATATTTCGAGAGTGCTCTTCTCGACGATTTGATGGCCTGATAAATCCTACCCCCTTTAACCTATGTGAACTTTCCTCCACATCTAAATGTGATGAGTTTACGGCATATTTCAGAGACAAGATAACCAACATTAGGCTTAGTGTCAGACTTGATTAAAGTTTGATTTGTGCCCTAGCCTGCCAGGTAAAGGCACAATGGATTTATTTTCCCTGGTTGACACAGACATGCTCAGGAAAGTCATTTCACAATTTCACTCTTAAACTTTCCTTCTCGATCCAAGCCCCCCCCCTTTTCAAAACCGTTTTTAATTGCATATCTGAAGAAGTGAAAGCTATTGTTAACCACTCCTTGTTCACAGGCACTTTCCCCACTGCACAAAACTTATATGGTGAAATGCCTTCTGAAGAAAAGTATTCTAGATTCTTCAGTTTTTAGAAATTTTCAGCCAATCTCCAACCTTCCATTCGTCAGCAAAATTCGGGATAAATTGATTTTCAAACAGTTAAATTATTATTTTTTTAAATGCCAACTGTATTAAAAAAAAAATCCAATCTGGTTTTCGTGCCCACCACAACACAGAAATAGTGGTAAATGATCTTAGAGCCAACACAGATGCCAAACAGCTCTCTGTCCTAGTACTCTTGGATTTAAATGCTGCATTCAACACTGTTGAACATGATGCCCTTCTGGACAGACTGGAGAGGTAGGTTAGCCAATACCTAAATTGGTTTAGGACCTTTTTAACTGGTCGAGAGTTTTTGTCACCCTTCGTGAACATAACTCAGAGAAAATACATATCACATGACACGTTCCACAATGTTTGATTTTTGGTCCGGGGCTGATCAGTTGATATGTGTTACCCCTTGACAGCGTTATTAGAAAGCACAACATAGATTTTCACTGATACACAACTTTACATTTCTGCGTCACCAGAGGATTTTAGCTCAATAATTTAGACTGTATTAGTGATTTAAATACTTGGATGGCTCACAATTTCCTCCAGCTAAATCAAGACAAGGCCAAGGTACTTACTGTTGGAGCCAAAGCACAGAGATAAACTGGTCGCACATTTTAATTCACGGGCGATAAAGATAAAACACAAAGTAAAAAACCTAGGTGTTGTTTTAGATTCTGAACTAAACTTCGAATCACACATTAGGAATGTGACCATAATAGCTTTTTACCATCTGAGGAACATTGCCAAGGTGCGGCCATTTCTTTCTCAGGCTGATACAGAGACTCAATGCTATTATTACAAGCAGGCTTGACTACTGTAATGCTCTCCTGTCTGGTCTACCCAAGAAAGTAATTGATCAACTGCAAAACATACAGAATGCTGCAGCACGGGTAATGACCAAGACCAGACAGAGAGCACACATTACACCGGTTTTAAGGTCTCTGCACTGGCTGCCTGTGAGTTTGAGATGATTCAATTGGTTTTTAAATCAATCCACGTTTGTGCACCCCAATACATGTCAGACATGCTTTTAAGTTATGTACCCAGTAGGTCCCTCAGGTCCTCTGGCACTGGCCTTTTAACTATCCTGATGCCTAAGACCAAGAGACATGGAGAGGCAGCCTTAAGTTATTACGCCCCCAGCCTCTGGAATAGCTTGCCAGGGAACCTGAAGGGGGCCTAAACTGTGGACATATTTGAAAGTGGGTGCTTTTTAGTCATTCAGGTTTTGTGACTTTTGTTTTTCTTGTGTTTGTTGTTTAGTAAATATTTTAGCTTTCATTTACATTGTTAACTTTTTTCCTGTGAAGCACATCGTGTGGCATTCTATGTCAAATGTGCTGTATAAATAAAGCTTTATTTTTATATTCTCCGGGCATCTCAAATATCTGAATTTGGCCTCAATATATCAGTGATACAACTTCATTTCACAGCGACATTATGGATATCATAGTTGATAAGGTTACAACTTAAACTTTCAGGAGAGACACTGATGTCAACAAGACACTAAACCTAAATTGCATCGGTAAAAAGGGGTTGCACTAAATTGCATCAGTTGAAAATTAGCTGGCTGGCTAAAACTGTCACTTTTACAGTAATATTCATTAATGTGCGCTATCCCTGTAAAACAAAATTGAATAAAGTAAAAATATAAAGTAGCCTAGCTATTATAAGTCTCATAATGGCAGGGTTTTGACACTAATGATTATCCTTCTTGCTGACAATTTCAGCTGACAATTTACTCTTGTCAATACCCTTTTTCCAGGTCTACTACTTGCACCGTCTGTTCCATCAGTATGGAGACAATGGGACCTTGAACTATAAGGGCCTTCAGATGTTACTGGGCAGCCTGGGACTAGGGCAGGTCAGTGTGTTGGAGATCAGCCACCAAGGGTTGAGGCACAACCATAACACTCTGACACCCCCTCACCCACAATCTCATGACCATGAAGATCAGGAAACGGACATCCCCAGTCCTAGTAGGCCTATTCAACCACCCCCCTCTGTAAAAGCATCCAGGTGAGACAGATATTGCAACTGATTTGATTCCATGATTGTTAGAGATGTGCAATATACAGTGCCTTCAGAATGTATTCACACCCCTTGACTTTTTCCACTTTTAAAATTGATTAGTTGATTTCACTGGCCTACATACTGTACAATACCCCATAAAGTGGAATGTTTTTTTACATTTTTAATTTTAACTAATTAATACAAAATGAAAGCTGAAATGTCTTGAGTCAAAAAGTATTCAACCCCTGTGTTGTGACAAGCCTAAATAAGTTCAGGAGTAAAACATTTGCTGAACGAGACACTTAAGTTGCATGGACTCGGTTGTGCAAAAATATTGTTTAACATGATTTTTGTACCCCACACATACTATCTGTAAGGTCCCTCAGTTGAGCAGTGAAATGAAAACAAACATTTGAACACAGATTCAACCACAAAGACCAGGGTGGTTTTCCAATGCTCCACAAAGAAGGGCACCTATTGGTAGATGGGTTAAAAAAACTGACTTTGAATATCCCTTTGAGCATGGTGAAGTTATTAATTACACTTTGGATGGTGTGAGAATACACCCAGTCTCTACAAAGATACAGGTGTCCTTCCTAACTCAGTTTCCAGAGAGGAAGGAAACCGCTCAGGGATTTCACCATATGGTGACTTTAAAACGGTTACAGAGTTTAATTGCTGTGATAGGAGAACTGAGGATGGATCAAGGGGTGTGAATACTTTCTGAAGGCACTGTATGTAGCCAATTTTGAAGTACTGAGGTTTTGGCATTATAGTGTTCATTAAGCTATGAATAGTTACACAATGACACCTGAATAAACTGTGCTGCCTCTTCTCAACACCCTCTGAAAGAACTCCACAGCCTGGGATATCAGGGCCTGCTGGATCTGGGTCTGAAGAGGGCAGCGCATTATCCTCCGATCATGTGATTAAAGAAGAAATTCTTCTATGGTCATCTGCTATTGCACACTCTATTCCTGTCCAAGGAATGTTTGACTCCCTTGTGTCAAATCACCCCACTACGAGGCATCTTCATGGGAATGTGAGTAGTCAATAAAAAAATGTTGATCTGGCTAATGTTTTGTGCCAAATGCACAATGTTAACTGAATTCTGCTTACTGTTCTTGGCTAAATGTCATCCTCTCAGGTGATGGTTTTTATTCAAAATTGTTAAGATAAGGAGGAAGTTAAAGGAAAATGGTGTTCTGTTGTACATGCCTGGCCAATGAATGTTTTGGGTCCCTTTTGTCAAAATAAACTACTTAGAGTTAATGAGAGAATCCACTATCAAAACATTCCTCATATATAAACAGTTTCTGTGGACAGTGATGACTTTTAACCCTTTCCTTTTCAGTGTCTGAACGTTACTCAGCTGTTGTGGAATTTCGGTCTGGAAAAGGCATCCCACATCACTCCTGCCCACTTCACCCTCCTGTGCCCAGCTCTGTTGTACCAGATTGAGAGTGGCGTGTGTCTACGCCACCCAGAAACCCATGGTGCGGAGTCAGAAAGGAGTGTGTCTTTCCTCAAAGGTGCATTAATGAAACTACCAGCTATAACTGGAAATTATTTATCGATATAGTATGTTTTAAAACTTGTTGCATAACTTTACATTTATGACACCTAAACTTAACATAACCCTGGAAACTACAATACCCTATTGACTAAGCAGAATGAATACAACATCTAAATGAATACAATATATTGTTTGTTTTGCAGCTCTGGGATGGAGCTCCTTGGCTCTGGTTGTGATCAGCCTGCCGTCTCTGCTGGCTCTGAGCCTGGTACCCCTCCTGCCACCCGCCCACCTCCGTTCCTTCCTCAGCCCAATGACAGCCCTGGCTGTGGGGACGCTGTGTGGAGATGCCTTGCTGCATCTCCTGCCTCACGTAAGTACCCATCCAAACTGTCAAACACTAAATAAATACCAGTGCTGCTGTCTTTGTTTAGTCATGGAGGGTGAATTTGTAAAATTTATTAGTAAATGTTGTAAGGTAAAACCTGTTGCTGATAGTGAAAACCGTGTCTTGTTGTATCTGTGTCCTGCAGGCCAAGACTGGGCCACACTCAAACCACTCTGAAGAACAGGACTCTATTCTGAAGGGCCTTTGCGTGCTGGGAGGTTGCTACCTCCTTTTCATCTTTGAGAGCCTTCTAGGACTGAAGACCCATTACAAGGTTAGCTGGATTAAGATAATAAAGGGGCGAGTTTAATGCTGTTGTCACTGTTTTATAATACATAGTATATTCAACAAAAAATATAAATGCAACAATTTTAAAGATTTAGCTGAGTTAGTCAATTGAAAAAAATTCATTGGGCCCTAATCTATGGATGGGTGGGCCTGGGAGGGCGTAGGTCCACCCACTTTGGAGCCAGGCTGACCCACTGAGGAGCTAGGCCCAGCTGGCACCTAGCCAAACTCGGCTAAGTGAACCGAACGAATGTGCTCGCATATCCCCTTTAAAAGACATTAGCTAGTAAAGTGGCAATAGTATTGTTTGTCCATCTTGAGATGCCGTAGCCAGTATACACTTCCTCATAAATCAGAATTAATCTAAGATAAGAAATCTGTCATTCATTTTTACATTTTTGCAGAGATCTTAGTTGCGCAATTTTTTTAATCTAACCAAGATGTGTTGTGCAGTATTTTTCAAGTCAATTTTTTTGCATTAAAACTTGCCGTCTGTTGTTGAACGACAACAAACACTTAATTGAAGAATCCCTACTGTTGACCAATCACCGACAAAGGGGTGTAGACTTCGGCTTCTGATCTTTGGCTTGTCTCAAGAATGTTTTTGTGTGTGCACAAAAAGCCCCAAAAAAACCCTGCCGAAGACCAAAACAAACAAACACGTCACAAAATGTCATAATATATGCCCAAACTGTTTCGGATGGGAAGCATGAGGACGCCTTTATGCCCTATTCTCACTATGAGATATGAAGACGTCTGAAGAGCAGGGGTGGCGAAAGAGAATTCTACTTTTCAATTCACATTACATCCTTGCCTAACATTTTGTTGTAGCTGGCCATATTACATCCTTGCCTAACATTTTGTTGTAGCTGGCCATATTACATCCTTGCCTAACATTTTGTTGTAGCTGGCCATATTACATCCTTGCCTAACATTTTGTTGTAGCTGGCCATATTACATCCTTGCCTAACATTTTGTTGTAGCTGGCCACATTACATCCTTGCCTAACATTTTGTTGTAGCTGGCCACATTACATCCTTGCCTAACATTTTGTTGTAGCTGGCCACATGACATTCTTGGTCTGCAGCCAAATTGACCTTAAATATTTCTGTAGCCAGTAAGCACAAACTATTCAACAATGATATAAACATTTCTTCTAAAACACAATACATTATTGAATAATGCAACCAAACCATATTATACTCTTGAATAATGCAACATTTTACAAGCATGTATCGGCAGACAATGTGTTATTTTCTTATCTGTAGGCTTCTCTCATTAAACGGTATCTTCAAGACATAAGCACAGAGTTGCTATACCAGCATGTCTCCAAGTGACAGCCTATCTGTAACGGTTTTCTTTAGGTGAAGGAGAGTCGGACCAAAATGCAGCGTGGTATTCTTGATACATATTTAATAAAGAAGAAAACACGAACAAAAACAACAACCGTAACGTGAACCTATACAGCCTATCTGGTGACAACAAACACAGAGACAGGAACAATCACCCACGAAACACTCAAAGAATATGGCTGCCTAAATATGGTTCCCAATCAGAGACAACGATTAACACCTGCCTCTGATTGAGAACCACTTCAGACAGCCATAGACTTACCTAGAAAACCCCACTAAGCCACAATCCCAATACGTACGAAAAAACCCCAAGAGAAAACACACCACATACATGTCACACCCTGGCCTGACCAAATAAAGAAAGAAAACACAAAAATACTAAGACCAGGGTGTGACACTATCGGAAAAAAAATGAGCGATTAAACCTCTAATACGAATATAAAGGTACATTAGGCCTACCTTACAACATTACAACAAAGCAGGCTTCATCATGCAAAACATTACATGAGGTAAAAGCAAATTGCGACAAAGTGGTTATAAGTGAATTCACTGCGAGGAGCTGTTTTATATGGAAGTCCATAAACGCCACAAAATAAATAAAATTCCTTGTGATTTGTCAACATGCACAATTAGTCTGTTCTTCAGTCTGATCAGCAGTAGCCTACTGATAACAACCGCAGCTTCAGGTAGCCTAGAGAAGCCTATGCGATCTGATCCCATTTGGGCTTGGCCAGGAGAAAAATGTTTTTTATAGCCTCAGCTTTGTATTTATAGCCTAAAATAGGTAAATGTTATTTGTATTCTGAGAGAACCCAAATTTGATCAAATTCACATTATGTTCACACTTCGGGTGGCTAGGCTACTTAGGCCTTTTTAATAAAAAATTACTGACTGGAATGAATCAATCAGCACAATAGTGATGGCATACTATGAGTATCTTTTTCATTACAGATGCAAAGGCCTACACGATGCAACCAGCAATACAGCGAGCTCGGCACTTCTTTTTTTTTTGTCCAATCGTAGTTCTCTGTGTAAAGGGTTTTATAAAGTTGTCATCCTCCCTAGGGCCAGAAGTTATATGACGTGATTAGAAAATGATCTGGTCCCATTTATAGCCCATGTGAAACTGTTTTTAAAAAAAAAAAAATTATTTACAGCTGATTTTATTACTATGTCATACACTACAACTAGGGTCCAGTGTTGGTTAGGTTAGCCTACTACCAGATCAGGAAAAACTCTGGGCCCCAGGAAAACAATCCCCCCCTCCCACTCTAGGACCTGTGGTGCTTACTTGTTTTTGATCCCCATTAGCTTTTGCAGAAGCAGCAGCTACTCTTCCTGGGGTTGACACAAAACATGACAAGTAACAAAACACTGATACACTGAGAGAAGGAAAGTCACACAAAGTAAAAATTCAACAATATACAACAAAATGTATATAAACAATACAACAAAGTGTCTGTGTGTGCGCCACCTCTGAAATCACCACACAATGCTACAAATGAAAAAACATATCCTATTTGTACGATCTACATTTCTACATTTGTATGATCTTCCAAAGCTTTATGTAGCTCTGCATATAGCTGACAGCTACTGTGAACATGTCAGAATATAACAGGCTGTTACTGCAATTTCAGGTAAAAATCTGTCTAAAATATTAGGAAAATGTCTACATTTCAGCTGTTTCAAAAACATTGCTCTGCTGTTTACATTTATAGCGTAGGAGTGTTGGTTCAACAAGACAATTGTGTTTACATTGCTCTGCTTCAAGGGGGCAACTTTTGGGAGTGTTGTGCACTAGAGGTAGTGGTTGACACGTAGCAAGTTCACATTTTATTATGTGTAGCCGACGGTATTTTTACAAAAAGGGTGAAGAGGTTCTATATAGTCTTTGTTAGGAAAGCAGGGTGGATTGTTTGGTCTTGTAGTTTAGTTGATTAATTTGACCATTTAAAAAAACAAGCACACATATAACTTGAAAAAGCCATACATGCACATGAATAAAATCATCTCGGAGGATCAGACAAATTCTGGGACTTATTTCCATTGTGGTCCTCTTGAGACAAGATGGCTAGACAAGATCCAACACAGTATGGCAGTGAAATAATAAAACAAAAACATAGAAGAACATCTCTCATTGCAGTTACATCATAGGGGTTATTCATATGGGCACAGAAGACATCAAACATATTTTTAAAGCTGTCCAGAGAGGGTGTTTTTTATGGGCAGAGGCAACTCATTTCATTCTGAGGCTCCAGTATTGCCTGAGACAGTGAACCATTAACCCAGCATTACTCTTGAACCTGTATAAGCACACATCAGCAACACCTGCTCTGGTGCTGTGATTGTGTGCATCCCTAACACGAGGAAAGTAATCACTTAAATATCTGGGCGCAGGACCATAAATACTCCTGGAAACCAAACCTAGTCTAATCTGGGACACCTTAGCCTCAACAGGCAGCCAGTTTAGTTCCTGAAAGCAGCTCCTGCCTATGCGAGTATGTGGACTCACCTTCAATACTACCCTGATCAGCTTATTCTGGGCAATCTGGAGCTTCCCCTTCATAAGTTTAGATAAGCCCCCAAACCAGGAAGTACTAGCGTAGTCAAAATGGCATTGAATGAGGGCAGTAGCTAGCACTTTCATGGAGTCCTTATCAAGCAGCTTGGACTTTCTAGCCAAAAACCTAGTCCTGGCATTAACCTTCCCTAGCACTTTATTGGCCATGCTCACACCTCCCAAGCTTCCATCAAGGATTCATCCCAAGTAGCTAATAGAGGTTTTAGTAGTCAGCACCTCACCCCCTAACTCCACTCTGATTTCAGACGACCTGCACAATTTAGGTCTGGATCCAAAAAGAATTGCTTCAGTTTTCCCTAAGTGCAGAGATGTCTTATCTCCAAGCCATTTGCTAATGTTAATAAGCTCTGTGCTAAGTATGCTCTCCAACATAGTTTTAATTTTGTGAGACACCAGAAGTGTAGAGTCATCCACATAAAGAAAAAGACGGCAAGAACAAGCATCTTTCATATCATTAAACAATAAAAACAGCAGAGGCCCAAGCACGCTCCCCTGCAGAACGCCACAAATCATTGGTTTTGCCTGAGACAGTGAACCATTAACCTATACTACTAGCTCCCTTCCTGATAAATAGGACCTTACCCAGCCTATAGGGATACTGCTTAACCCCAGTGCCTCCAGTTTGGAGATTAGGAGACAGTGGTTAACTGTATCAAAGGCCTTCTGTAGGTCAAGCAGTACCATTCCACACAGATTTCCCTCATCAATCTCTTTCCTGATGAAGTCAGTCAAGTAAAGTAGACATGAATCAGTGGAGTATGTTTTTCTAAAACCCGACTGAAAAATCATACATTAGACCCATTAGTATTCAGTTGTGAATGTTTCACTCATATGGACCATTTTTTTTAATGCTCTTTCTTTTGTCATCAGAAGGCTAAGAGGAAGGAGCAGAACACCAGTATAGAGCTGTATCCAGAGAGGGAGCTTACTGCTCTGCAGAGTGAGACACAATCCTCTGAGCACGGTCACGGCCATTCACATGGCCCACCTTCCAAGGCGGAAGCTGGGATAGGAAGCTTGGTGTGGATGGTGGTTATGGGAGACGGGATCCACAACCTTACTGACGGTCTGGCAATTGGTGCAGCTTTTTCTCAGAGTCTGGCTGGAGGTCTCAGCACCACGATAGCGGTGTTCTGTCATGAGCTTCCTCACGAGCTAGGTATACAAGAAAACCTTCCCTTTCAACTACGTGTACAAAACATTAAAAACAGCTTCTCTTTCCATGACAGACTGACCTGGTGAATCCAGGTTAAAGATATGATCACGTGTTAAAGCCACTTCAATCAGTGTAGATGAAGGGGAGGAGACAGGTTAAAGAAGGATTTTTAAGCCTTGAGACACATTGTGTTTGTGTGCCATTTGAGGGTGAATGGGCAAGACAAAAGATTGAAATGCCTTTGAACAAGTTATGGTAGTACGTGCCAGGCGAACCAGTTAGCATGTGTCAAGAACTGCAACACTGCTGGGTTTTTCACTCAACAGTTTCCCATGTGTATCAAGAATGTTCCACCACCAAAAGGACATCTAGTCAACTTGACCACTGTGGAACGCTTTTGATACCTTGTAGATTCCATGCGCTGTTGATTTGAGGCTGTTCTGAGGGCGAAAAGAGGATGTAACTCAATATTAGGTTTGGCGTTCTTAATGTTTTGTACACTCAGTATGTACTGTAGGCTACAAAGGTACAACGCATCATAAAATCCATGTTCAAATTTTCAGGTATACCTCTGCTCTGTAATGTTCCATGGAGTATACGGTTCATTCAATGTGTTGACTGTCTGTAGGTGACCTGGCAGTGCTGCTAGGAGCAGGGTGGCCTGTTCGCCGACTAGTTCTCTTCAGTGCTGTTTCAGCCTTGCTGGGCTTCGTGGGACTGCTGACTGGCTCTGTCCTGGGCCACCAGTCTGCTCAAATCTCCCCCTGGATCCTCACCCTCACCGCTGGGGTCTTCCTCTACGTGGCCCTTGCTGACATGGTGAGCCACTAGAGTGGATTGATTTCCACACGTACATTTTCACACTAAACACACTTTGACAACTGCTGATGTAAATAGGGCTTTATAAGTACCATTGATTTAATGATGATGTCAACCATACTGTGCTGGCTGATATCTTCTTTTCACATTGTCCTTTCCAGTAGGGTGGATGTGTAAACAGGCCAGGGTCCAGTTTCCTTATAGCGATGAAACTTAGGCTTATGAGTGTTTTAACAATGCATCTTTCCTACAATGGCCGACGATGTAACATATTTCCTAAAACGCCACGCAGAAAGAGCGTTCGCTAAGTGCGGCATTTTGTTGATCGAAAGTAAGGCAGTGCTGGTCTCGGATCAGCTTTCTCCTTTAAAATCTTACCTTAACATTAGAATTATTCCACAATACTGACAGTGTATCAACTCCTAGAGCGATATCACCTATGGCTTCAAATATTGAGGCGGCTTATTCTAATGCTTACCCTACAACAGGGGTGTCAAATCCATTCCGTGGAGTCCTAGTGCATGCTGTTTTTTTCCTTTCAATTAAGACAACCAGGTGAGGGGAGTTCCTTACTAATTAATGACCTTAATTCATCAATCAAGTACAAGGGAGGAGCGAAAACCCGCAAACACTCGGCCCTCTTTGAAATGAGTTTGACACGTGCCCTATAATAATGCACAAAATAGAACAAACATGTATTTAAATAAATGTCAGTATATAGGCCTATGTAGCCTATACTGTAGGCTATTTATCAGTTTTCATTTGAAACATATTTTTATCCTTTGGGAATTTATTAGTGGTTAGAGATGTTTATGTTTAGTGAAAATCTGTGTATAATGTGACAGTTGGGAAAAAACATCTAACAGACCTTTTCTGAGTGGTCAGTAAATAACAAGCGATTAAGTGCAACTTTAGTAACAATAGTTTTGGTTAACAGCTTGGAGATTTAACCTCTTATGAAAGGTTCAAATGATGAACTTAGCCTTAAGATGCTTTTGGGAAACCAGGCCCAGCTCAGTACAACTCTGCTGGGCTCCGTGGTGTGAAAATGTCACATTCTCTCCCCTCAAGTTACCTGAGATGCTTCATGGTGATCCTGGCCCGATGGGACCCTGGACTCGCTTCCTGCTACAGAACCTGGGCCTGTTGGCAGGGGGAGCCATCATGTTGTGTATTGCTTTGTTTGAGGACCATATCGCCTTCAACCTGGGTGACATCTGACTCAATGGGAAGGATATGAGAGGATCAAATTCTAAACCACCTTAGGTTCAGATGGGGATTCAAACCCACTGGATTGGCTACTCTTAATTCAAGTTCAAACGGCCAATATCAAGACCTCAAAGTAGACTTCATTTACAGTACTTTACTACTAAAGACCTGAAAAACATGATTTGAGATGACCTCAATTGAGCACTGAAGCACGATATTCCACATTTACATTTTTAGTAATTTAGCAGACATTCTTATCCAGAGTGATTTACAGGAGCAAAGTGCCTTGCTCGATGGCAGACAGGTTTTTCCCCCCATCTAGTTGGCTTGGGGATTCGAACCATCAACCTTTCGGTTACTGGCCCAAACGCTAGGCTACCTGCTGCCCTACTGACACAATTTGATGGTTAATGTAAACAACCCATGAGTCACTCGTCCTGCCGGGCAAGATGATTATCACAAGGCCAAGAGAATGGCACTGTACTGCACACAATTTAGCTTTCTTATTACCATGTTCTATGAAACTACATTCTCTTAATGTAGTGTGCAACTTGTTTTTTCCTATATCATGAATGTATTTTTATGGGAATTTTTTTTTGTCAACTATTTCAGAATGTTTTGCATGGGTTGAACCACACTGGCAGGAAGTACAAAACAGATGTAGATTTTCAATGTCCTTTTTGTTTTTAAAAATCTTGAATACTGAATAACCATGTCAAATTCACCAATAAAGGTGTCCTTTTTATATCTGACCATGACTCCAGAGCACTTCTCACTAGTTGTACATCTAGGAATCAAATCATAACACATGATGCAGTGACTATTTATCAATAGCACTTTATTTAAAACACAACCAACCCTAAGCCACAATACTGAATGACAAGACCAATTGGCTGCAGCAAACATTGTATAAAATAGATTTAGGTTCAATGTTTAAATCATTTTATTATTTTAACGTCAAAGATTGATGCAGATTAGTCCGAAATTGTGAATGAATGATCTTACACACATCCGTAACATTTTGTAACAAATTACAATTTACATAGTTCACACAATGGAAATACAAGGCAAAGTGCTTTTGGGATCAATTGCATTGTTGTCAACTAAAGAAATGGCTTGAGGTTTTGGAGGGACAGTGGGTGGGGAGTGAGGGGGTGTTCCTCTCCTTGTGTGGGAATGAGGGGCAGGGTGAGTGTCTGTCTGGTCAGAAACCAGACCTCTCACCCTGTCCTCTATTGCCATGGAATTAAAGCTAGAATCTTTAGTTCCTACATTCATTTTTGGACTTAAATTAATGTTATGGCCATTTATTATTGAAGAATATAATTTGACTCAAACTAAGTTCAATGATCATACCCCATTTAAAACCCCAAATATACATGTTTTATTCGTTTTGCAATGTTGGTAAACAAACACTGTATAGCCTCAACATGGTTAACTATATTTTATATCATGGGTGGTCAGTCCTTGCATCCATAGCTCTGTCCATGAATTTGAGTGGTTCCATTTCTCCAGGCCCAGCCGTCAGCTTTTTACCAAAGAGGTGGGGTATCCGCTTTTGTTTCAATTAAGGATTCTAGCTTTAAAGCTGATGCACAATGACAGTGGGAAGGCAAACACTTAGCAAGTTGAGTGGATTAGTGTTTCTGAAGGCATACGGCTTGAGGGGAACAAAATTCAACCTCGTACAGAATATAATAATGCATATAACCGGTCTCCACTGTTAAAAATATGATAGTACCAAAACCAGCTATACGTACATATGCAATAACTAACCCAACCAAAATTCACATATTCCAGGAAGCTGTAAACGTTAAGAGACTAGAGCATAACATGAAAGCAGAAGAATGGAGAAATTAGGTTTTAAAAAGACATCAGTCTGGCTTCACATCCCAGTGGTATTTTGTTGTAGAAATGTGTATCATAAATCTCATGAACACACAATTATACATACAATCAAGCACACTTCATCAAGTTGAATTATTTTTCATGGTAAAATTCTCAGTTCCCATAGGCTATTGTGTATATATGTTTGTCAAAACAGGTGCAGATTAACTCTAGCTGCAATGTATGGGAGGTAGGAAAAATGCTACTATTGAAGAAGACAAACATGTGTATTTACATGGATAATACCATTTATATGCATCAGCCTTACAGAATTAAGAAAGTGAGAGGCGTTGACTATTCATGTTAACTCAAATGTTGAAATCGCGCTACGTCATTGGTCCTGTTGCCATTGTCATCACAGGTCTACAGCACATGCTGGTGATGGCATTTTCTACTCACAGTAGAATAGTATTTGCAGGTTTGTAAATGAGGTTAGAGTTAAATAGGGAATCTTTCCTTTCTCTGACAAACACACAGCATGTAGACTAGGCCTATGCCAGATGTCAGTTACTACTATTCAACAGCAAAGCAGTTTAGACTGTTCTGTTACCCAACAGCAAAGCAGTTTAGACTGTTCTGTTACCCAACAGCAAAGCAGTTTAGACTGTTCTGTTACCCAACAGCAAAGCAGTTCAGACTGTTCTGTTACCCAACAGCAAAGCAGTTTAGACTGTTCTGTTACCCAACAGCAAAGCAGTTTAGACTGTTCTGTTACCCAACAGCAAAGCTTGCAAAACTTTTGGAATGTTTAGCTGACAAACCAATTTTTTTTTAGGGTACATTGAAAAATCATTTCATTGTAACTATTGATGTGCCCTGATTTAGACTCCTCCTTTCCTGGTATGGGGTCCATAGTATTTACAATACATAAGCCACGGAGTGAAACGGACAACTAACCCGTAGTCGGTCTTCATCAGTTCACATTCAGTTAAGGTGCTGCAGAATAAACTAAGAAATCAACAAAGGGACCAACAAGTCACAGGATATGCCAATGAATGCATCCATTATTCTGTATTGCTCAGAGCACATTACCATAGTGTACCTCCAACGGATGGTATCAAAAAGACTGAATTACCATTGTGGTCCCTTACGGAGTCCAATGATAATATCTGGCCCCAGACTTCATTGTGGGTGACCGCGCATCTCAAGGCAATTCCCAATAGGAGGCTACACTCTAAGCTAATAAATGGGCAATTGGCATTGATCCTGTGCTTATTCTAAGAGTACGTCTATGTGCTTTTACAGCAAATTACTGCCAATAGTGGCAAACAATGTTTAAGAACACTTCCTTCCCCTGCTGGTTAAAAAGGTAGTTTCAAGGGGAATGTTATTCTACAACTAATATCACAGGGCTTCCAACAATGTCAACACATTATACCCTAAGCACTAGGCTGTTCTCATGCTACACCTTTCATTCCCTACCTTTCATTTCCATTGTCATCTATATGTCTGATTTAGACAGGCTTGGTTACTTGCCCAAAGTAACAAAAACATACATGTGCAACACACAAGTGTTTCTTTTAAGTAGTTGCTTGTAATGTGTAATAATTCTTACGTAGTTTTGTTAATGTAACCCATGGGTCACCATTTCAACACACCTCCATTATTGATACTAATAAAACATACATGATCAGAACAGCTGCAGAAAGCTTAACGTAACACATGTTTAGTGAGGGGGAATGAATGGGAGGTCTCCCTTAATGTTTCTTCTGAAAACAAGGCATTTCATAATTCCTTTAATACACTTAATTTACGGCCAGACAATATTTCATTTGATACGGAGGAAGATGCATACATACACACCTTGACATGCAATCAAAATATTCACATTCAAGGAGATTGAATCCCAAAAATGCCTCTAACACAATACACACAGTCAATGTATCAGTCAAATTATCTTGTGCATGGTCCCCCTTATGAGAAAGCAGCTTTGATACTTGAATATCACAGTTCTAAGAATGGAGTTCTTCACATCCTAGTGCCACTTCTCTGGATGCGAAGCAGCAAGGAGAGTTTACAATCCCACTGCATTAACCATCTACAGAAAGTTACTTAATTTTTTTCCTTGAGGAAGCAAATGATAAATAAGAAGTTTATTGCACTCGTCTTTTTCATCCACTTCAAAAGGGAGGTCAGCTTAAAAAGCGAGGATGATTCATCACGCCCTAATGCTACTAGAATACGACGCATGTTATATTAGACCACTTCAACAGAATGATCACATGCTTAACACTGCACACCGCTACTGAGGAACCACTACTTTTAATAATGCAAAAACACCACACGATTACGACCAAAACATTATCATTATTACTGTTATGTACCCTAATATGACTTCACAACCTGAACTATTCTGTACAGTTAGCACATCTAAGTATAAATACATCTAAATTGATATGCTCAGACTACAGTTACTGGTAATGATTATCCAATCCCATGCTTTCCTTCTCTTTGTGACCCCCTCGTTCAAACTCTTCTTGGCTCTAACCGCCACAGCATTGCGAGACACATCTTTGCTTGGAGGTATCGTCAAAAAATATGGTTCCATGTTTGGGTTTGTGCTTTCAAAAAAAAAAAAAAAGACTCCAATATTGGTGTTCAACATCAGGTATGATGGTACACTCGGATTCACCATATGACAGGACCCACGCGCAGAGATCCATAGCATGCACACGGAATAGGCCAAGAACATAAACAACAGTTGCTTATTTTAGCAAACATCACAAAGGTTGAGTGTTCTTTTCAGAGAGATGTGCTCTTATTTTACATGGAATTCATAAGACTTCCGGAAGGTATAAATGGAAGACCATGCCGTAGCTACAACATTCATTTAGAAACACATGAAAAGGCACCATGCCACCTCTGTGCTGGTTATCACACAGGTCCAACTGATGGAGAACAAAATACCAAGCAAGGATGAAGGGAAAAAATGAGACCACAAGCAGGGGGAAAGCTAGAAAAATCCTCCCATATTTACTAACCCACATTCACCAACTTGAGGGGGTAAATAATTACTGCATAGTACTCCCCCCCCCCACCACCACCCTATAGATTTATACACTATTTTTCCTCATGACCTTCATTGAATTACACATTTCTGCCCTTCACGTACCAGAACTTAAATCTTTAGAATCAAATTGACAACTGTTTGCATTTATAACAAGGTAGACTTTTTGCCCTTTCTCTTCTCTCCAACTGGTACTTAAATTAAGTGTTTTTTGGTTTTGGAGATTATAGTCAAACTGAACTAGACCGGTAATAAGTAAAATCCAATTAATGTTTTTCACTCAATGTAGCAAATATGGCAAAATCCCCAAACAATCTCAGGGAAACCTTGAGTTGTTCGCCATCAACATTGGATGTGTGCTTCAAGACACCCAAGGATATGTGTGTGCTCATCCAAAATGGCACCCTATTCTCTAAACAGTGTACTGCTTTTGACCAAGGACCAACTTTGGTCAAAGGTTGTACACTATGTAGAGAATACGGTACCATTTGGGATGCACACCATAATAGCAAAATCAGCAGAGATTTGATCAGTTCCACTGAGAAATGGAACTCCAGAGGGGTCACGTGTCATAACTTAGTAGGTACTGCAAGATATTGGTTCCTTTGCTTTAAAGTTAAGGCTTGGCTGTGAATGAAAATTTTACATTTGCCTTCTATGAAAGATACTTCAAGTAAGAATAGGGGCATCCATCGAGGTAAATCTATTCCCTGTTAACCACACATCTGCCAACATTAAAAACTGTTCCTATAATAATTACAAAACCAGCTCTTACAAAGAAATAAACATACATTTTGATCATTGCCGACTTGTTACATTATATTTGTCCTTACAAAGTCTGTCCAATTATAAATACTTTAACAAACCTTGCATCCATTCTTTTTTCCAGACTACCATGTCTGTTCTGATTGCTTTCCTCTTCCTAGTTTCCACCCTACGATCAGTACTAAGTAGTAATGCAAACCATTAGTCACCACTGACATTAGGACCTGTATCTCTGACAGCAATGTTTCAAATCAGAGCTTAATACCATTTTTATTTTAATTTTACTTTCTAACCATGGCTATCTGGGTAAATGAGTCCCAAACACAACAAAGAAATGAGTTACTGACCAAATATGACTATTATGCTTGAAGGCAAATAAAGGTTTCTATGGCACTAAATGAATGTAGCTAGGAGTATTTTCCTTTAAAAAAAACAGGCTATCAATTAATGCAAAAAAATTTAAGCAACTACAGCGTAGTATAATTTTCTGTTCAAAATATATTGTAAGGCTATCTCAATGGTATTAACAGAGATTAATGTTCAAACCCTCCAACCTGCTGTTTCCATTGTCAATGCATGACAAACACACACCTATAGGTATAGCCCGATCACATTCAAGAGACAGGACCCATAACAGGAAGACTAAACTTACATGACAGTTATTTCATGCTGCTACTTGTATAATTTCATGAATGCCAGAGCAGTAGTTCAAAAGGTCAGGAGAAAATAATTGTTCCAATTTGACCCCATATTCACATTTGCCAGTGAAGTCATGGGTCATATTTGGAGTCAGTGTGTACATTCCATGTTCTCGGAATTTATCTTTTTAATTTTTGTTTTTTAATCCAATGTACTTTGGCAAATAAGGCCGTAACTGTGACCTAAGATTTGCACAATAACTCACGCAAATCTTCAATTGGCATACATGTCAATTGTAAGTCGCTCTGGATAAGAGCATCTGATAAATTACTAAAATGCTTTGTTGGATTAGCTTAAATACAGGAGAAGGCAGTGCAATATTTGTGCTGCACACATTGTTCACAAGCACTTTATTGCTACAAATGAGAAATGTCCCATTTAATTGTATCTTTAAAGTCAGAAGAATGATCTCAAGCTCCTTTATAATGAGTTCTCTGTCAAGCAATGGAACACATATATATGGATAGAGGTCCAGATGGGATATATGCAGGAGAACTGGTGCCACCTGCTGGACAAGGGCATTGCAAGAAGAAAACTATTTATGACCTGCTAGCCAGACACACCTGCTGTTGGATTATTGATGTAATCAGTGTCTGTTATACAACATACAGATGTTGCTCAATGTGGAGTCATGGGAGGAGGATGCAAGCATGGTGAAAACAAGCCTAACTAAATCACTGGACTAACCAGAAGGACTAGTAACATACCCTGGACTGGCATCGAACAAACCACATTGTGATAACTGGATTTTGGACCATGTGTGACCATTTTAGACCCTGAGAGTTTTGAAGTTAAATCTGTCAATGAAGCAACAGTACATACATACCTTGCAATCTTTGCCATGACCTGTTTTGCACCTCTTCTCTCCGACAAAGCAGACTTGCTCATGTAGCTACAACACATATGCACTATTCAGAGTGATAATGCACACGAAGACACTGAACGTGTTAAAGTGCATAACTACCTCAATAAGTGCCTTGGATCAGGGTTGAATGAATAACTATAGAACTGTATGCATATCACAAAATGTCAATATGACTTGCATGTTATCAATCCATGTGATATGCTTACTGGCTCCACACAGCCTGAGACGATTAACTGTTTACACATGACACCAAAGACTAAACACTCCCTTTGTTCCTCCTCTACCCCAGACAACACAGAGAACACCGACTGTTGGGCACCACATGACTTGTTCGTCCATTAGATTAGGTCCTCATCTTTATCATCCAGAAAGAACTAAGGCATGTCATTTAGCCATCATCAAGAGATGTTATGGTGAAGAATTAAATAAATATGTAAATTAGTCCGGAATCTGAAATGTAGCTGTCCACTGATGATGCAATAGAAATGGTAGTGTAAAAAATATTTAAATTAAGTTGAGCAATGAGCTCCAGTGGTCTGATACAATCTACAATGTAGTACCACCAGACAAGATACACGTGTAACAAAAGGAATACCACGTAGCAAAAAGGAATTACACTTTTTGGCTTTACTAAAAACACAAGTACTACTACTGCCCATATGAGTGTAACATTTGTTTTTTCAGTTCATTCCTACAGTAACCCTGCCAACCTACCGGGCTTTCAATTATCTCTAGTAAGTCATGACTTCTATCCGGAGACATGACCAATCAAGCCCAACCAAGGAATCCTCTTCTTACCAGATTCACAGGTCTAATTAAGTGGGTGAGATCCTAGGGTTGGTCTTATTTTGCCATCCTGCCAAGATGTCATATGGTTCTAAATGAGATACCATGGTGGCAATCAATTTAAATGTTTTCTTGGCACAGAAAAATGCCTTGACACAGCGACTACAGCCTTTAGTCTAGAACAGATCATGTCCATGTAGCTAGGCCTAGTGTCAGAACTAAAATAAAGTGAACATCAAACAAGATTACCAAGGAAACAAAAGCCCTTGAGACTATGATTGTCTTTTCAATAACGTTCAAATGCCAGAAAGTAAATATTGCTTATATTATACAAAAACGAAAGAGCATTTCAATCTCATACCAGGACTGACCATTGTACTAGTCAAGATACAAGCGTTGAGAGGAACAGTGGTATTGCTCCATCTCTTAATTTCTGAAGAACACCGAACAAAAATATTAAACGCAACATGTAAAGTGTTGGTCCCATGTTTCATGAGCAGAAAAATGAGATCCCCAAAATGTTCCAATCGCACAAAAAGTATTCCTCAATTCTTGGGCACAAATTTGTTTACATCCCTGTTAGTGAGCATTTATTCTTTGCTAACATAATGCATCCATTGGACCGGTGTGGCATATCAAGAAGCTGATTAAACAGCATGATCATTACACATGTGCACCTTGTGCTGGGGACAATAAAAGGCCATGAAAATGTGCAGTTGTGTCACACAACACAATGCCACAGATGTTTTTTCAGGGACTGTGCAATTGGCATGCTGACTGCAAGAATGTCCATGAGCTGTTGCCAGAGAATTTAATATTAACTTCTCTACCATAAGCCACCAACATCGTTTTAGAGAATTTGGCAATATGTCCAAGCGGCCTCACAACTACAGACCACATGTAACCATCTCAGCCTAGCACCTCCACATTTGGGTTCTTTACCTGCGGTATCGTCTGAGACCACACGTTGATGTCAACGTTGTGAACAAAGTGCCCCATGGTGGTGGTGGGGTTATGGTATGGCAGGCATAAGCTACGGACAACGAACACGTTTGTATTTTATCAATGGCAATTTGAATACACAGAGACAGCGTGACGAGATCCTGAGGCCCATCGGGGTGCCATATCTCAAGAATCTGTATGCAATTCCTGGAAGCTGCAAAATGTCCCAGTTCTTCCATGACCTGCATACTCACTAGACATGTCACCCATTGAACATGTTTGGGATGCTCTGGATCTGTACACCCAGTCACGAAATCCACAGATCGGGGCCTAATGAATTGATTTAAATTGACGGATTTCCTTATATGAACTGTAAAATATGAATTTATATGACCTATATGAACAATTGTTGCATGTTGCATTTATATTTTTGTTCAGTATAAATTCAATTTCAGATTGACCAAGGCCAAATTTGGGGAAATAATCCCATTCAATGTACCAAAGTCTTTAGAGAATGAAAAAAAAAAAAAAAGAGAAATCAATTGAAATGGCTGGTAAAATGACTGAGCAGTAATCTCAGAATACAAGAGAAAGTGCTCACAATACAAGAGGCTTCACTGAGGTGCAATGGGGCGAGCCCGCTCCCAAAGGCAAACTAAATAACCAAGGCCTCATTGCTACTACTCTCCCTGTCTAATCGTTCAGCAGCTGCAAAATTATTTATCGAGGTATCTCAAGATCGATCTATCGTCTTTCTCTATACAGTACATCTCAAATAAATATTTTTGTTTTGCCATAGTAGTGATGATCACCTTTGGTCATAACTGATATGCTTTGAACCACATTCTAGCTTAGTAAACACAAAACTGTGTTGTAGACAATACTTCAGCATTGAGAATAAATTGATGCTAAAATCCCAACCCGAGCACTGTACTCCTTTGCAAGGAGACATGCTTACATATACATTTTTCAAACTTTAGCAGCTCTATGAAATTGACAAACTATTTTAGGCTAAAAGTTTAAATATAGGCTACTACACAAGGTACATATAATAATCATTAAAAAAAAAAATCAGAATAGATATATTTTAGCATTGCACTCTTGGGCAGGACTTTCTTCTGTATGGTTCCTTCATCAAGTCCTCTACCCTACTTTAACCCGTTTGATCATTCTCCTTTGGGGAAGGCTGTGCATTCCTATTCAAGGCCACCACTACTAGTCCTAGTTTCTGATATAATATTAAATACTGAATGATAATGAGAAGTGACTAAACAAGAGACTACAAACAAACACAAAAAGGAGAAGAAAAAGTCCTTTAAGCTGTCAGTCATTTTTCTGTGCTGACAAGTACCTATTTGCGGGACATATTTTAAAGGGATTGATTATTTAGATGATTTTTGTGGTTGGTTATTAGCAACCATTTAGGGACAAACAGCAGTATTCCAGTGACATTACAGAAAGAGAGATCAGTCTCTCTGTGTTAAGCACTAACTACTACAGAGCTGAGATAGATGCTGTGGGCTCTATTTGCATATAGATTTGACTGCACTTCAGGAGAAGACCATACGCGCACACATACGCACAGGCGTGTAGGTGGGTGTACTCAAGGGAGTCACCCTGTGGTGGTGGTTGTAGTGGTGTCAGATTGTAGGTGTAGGATGACCTCACTCAGAAAGGCACCCGTCCAGGCCGATGGCGGCGCCATGGTGGTCTTTGATTTAGCCGTGGTGATGGTGAAGGCTTCCGTTGGGCAGGGGTGTGCAGGCTGCGGTGATGCCGCAGTGCTTCAGTAGGTTGAGACCGGGGGAGATGGAGGAGGAGACAGAGATGGAGGAGACAGAGATGGAGGTGCAGGGGCAGGAGGAAGAGGAGCAGGAGCACGAGGAAGGGTCCAGAGGTGGGAAAGGTTTCATGGTAGAGAGGATCAGAGCCAGGCAGTCAGCCACGTCCTTGTTGGGGGCGCAGGCCAGGGCTGGAGTGTGGCCTGGTCAACAACAAAAACACCATCAGACCAGATACACTAGAAAGCTGTTGTCTATGGCCTATGCTCGAGGAGGAGAAAAAGGCCTAAGTAAGTAACAATCAGAAATCAATTAGAAAGCCCATAGCATTATGTTAAAATGAAGACAAGGTTTTGAGAAAGATGGAATAGTGTCTCTCCTTACCCTCCTCATCCACTGCCAGCACTGTGGCTCCTCGACTCAGCAGTGCCTGGACCACGGTGGCCATACCGTTGCGTGCTGCTAGATGCAGGGGCATTTGCAGTGCAGCGTTGGTTGCATTGACGAGGGTAGCGTTATGGATCTCCCCCAGAATCAGCAGGGCACACATCTCATGAGCCTGCAAGACAAATACAGAAACATGCTTACATCAACCATCATCAATACATGCACTCCGTTCATCAGAGAGGTGCTGAAAGCTTGAATGCTATGTTATTATGCTCCATTTCTTTCTGAGCTCTGATGATATTGTGAGGGCTGCTTACCTTGCTGCAGGCCAGATGCAGGGCAGTGTTTCCATTGTCGTCCAGCAGTGTCAGGTCAGCCTTGGCCCGTTGCAGGAGGATGGCTGGGGACACCAGGGGAGAATCAAGAGATAAATGACACAGGATTCCTCTTTACAGATCTACCCAACACATAATGAATTCACTCCAATCAAGTGGTAGTTCATTCTTCTTCAGAGGCTGATGAGAGAGAATCTGCTAAACTCTATCCTTTATCAAAACATCAACGAAAATGTGTTCCGTAGACTTACCCACGGTGCCACTCTGTCCGTTGTCAGCAGCAACCATGAGAGCAGAGCGTCCGGTGTGGTCCACGGCGTTGATCTCAGCGCCGTGGCGTAGGACCAGCTGCAGCCCCGACACGTCCTCGGCGCACGCTGCGGCATGAAGCGGGGTCCTACAGGCAAAGAGAGGCAGCCTGACCTTGGTGAGCTCAGTCTCGCATGACAACGAAACAGGAGATCAAATCTGGAGTCCACACTGAGCGCAGAGGTACAGCTCAGAAGACATACCAATGAAACAGAAGATACCCAGGTAAACATCTAGTAAGGTAATGACACCTTGCCCTCAATTGACTTACCTTCCTTTAGTATCCCTGGTGTTAACCATCTGTACACCAGCAGATTCCAACAGCATCTCTGCAGCTCCACTGCGGCCATTCATTCTGCAGCATCACACACCATCAAAACATCAAAAGATCACCACATAGACTGATAACGTCACAAAAAAGATGTGCGCGTCAATGTGGCCGGAAGGCGTGCGTTGTTACGATTCTGAAAGTTCAGATAGCTAGCAACAATGACAAGAAGCTGCCCTATGGGGAATCATTGGTGGCTTGTTTCATCATTATTGATACCATGTCTTGTTTTGAGGTGTTTTGACTGATGTTTATGCTAATATGGCTAAAATTAGCTAGCTAGCTAACCAACAATTGTAACGATGTATTTGAGACAAGTGCTCATTGTGCAAATGTATTTATGTTTTCAATAAACATTTGGAGACTAAATATAGTTCACGTTGTCAACTGTAGTTTAGAAACTGTCAGTTTTGTTGCTAAACAACCAACCCGTTTATAGAACCCATCATTACTGATCCTTTCCCAAACACATTGTTGTAATAATGTATTATCATGTTTAAAACATTGATTAGAGAATACTCACAGAGCACAGTGCAATGGGGTAAAGCGGTTTCCCTCCTGGCTACTACATGTTTTGTGTTCAAGTAAAACCTCCAAACAGCCTTCATGCCCTGATAGGAGCAAAAAAAGTGTGTTCATTTGAATAACAAAGACACTACAAAACAAACTGTTTTCCCCCCACATTTCATTTATACATTTAATATACACCCTTCTTGAAAGAGGGTGTTTTGGGATGTAACCAATAACCACACAGACCTTGGTAGGCGGCCCAGTGTGACGGCGTGTACTCTTCGTGGTCCAAGAGGGAGTCGAGAGGATCGGCGCGTGTGGCGGCACGCAGCAGACTGGCCAGGATGTCAGTGTAGCGGTGGGAGGCAGCGTAATGCAGGGGGGTACGACCCTGGCCGTCCCGACACAGGGCAGATGCCTCGTGATCCAGCAGGGCTGTCACACAGTCCTCACGGCCCACCACCGCCTATGGGACAGGTTCCAAAGAGTTACACAGCTATATTTCTAACTTTTACAGTGCTTTAATAATTATTTCAAACTAATGTTGCAGTGTTCCTCTGTACCACACAACAACCAGACAGGCTAGGTGTAGCTGAAGAATGAACTTTTTCTCAGCTGAGTAATGTGAAAAGCCTCTAGGCGTGTAGCTCACCCCTCTGTGCAAGGCTGTGCTGCCCCCCTTGTCCTTGGCGTCAGGCCAGGCCCCCTTCTCCAACAGCAGGTGGACACAGTCTGTATGGCCACCTAGCACGGCCAGCATCAGAGGGGTCCTGAGGAGGAAGACAGGGAGACCACACACACAGTCATTTATATTACAACGTCAACAACAATGCATTCTAGCAGACAGGATGTGCGATTCTGTAAATCTTCCATGAACAGCCTAAACTGTATTGCTAACACTGTATCTATATGGAGTTATTAAAAGTAAATAACAACACGTTTACATTACAAAAACAAAGTTCCCTGCCAGGTAGCAAGAAAGAGAGACCACTCACTGTCCCTGTGTGTCTGTGACGTTGGTAAGGTCTGCCTCCTCCCCGCTTTCCACCAGCATGTGGAGACATTCCGTGTGGCCGTTGGCAGCTGATATGAAACAAATATTCAATCACACATTCAACCCTGACTGCTTTGTTTCTAAGCTATTCCATACTTGCTAATATCGAACAATATACAGGGAAACATACTTGCATGTATTCATTACACATGGCAAATAAACTTTAACTCATTTCAACCCACATCTGGTTCTGAGGGGGGGACCGTACCTGCGACATGTAGAGGGGTCCACGTGTGTCTGTTCTCGTTGAGGAGGCAGGAGGCCCCCTGGGCTAGCAGGACCTCTACACAGCGGGCGTAACCTCTCTGGGAAGCCAAGTAGAGCACAGAGCGGCCCGAGGCATCTTGCACATCTACGTAGGCAGCAGTCTCTGTCAGCACACTCAGAGCCTGCCAGTGGCCATTATCAGCCTGAGGGGGAGAGGAGATGGGATACGACAGGAAGCGGTCATGTTTTGGCTGCTCTATATGAACATGGCATCTTCTCCACACACTCAGTCTCAAGCTACAAAGTAACAGAGAGGATTTTAGGAATGAAAAGCACACTTACAGCTAAATGCAACGGACTCACTGGAATACTGCTCTCAATGTCTCCTAGGGCATTAAAGGACATTTCCAGGAGCTAAAGGGACAAGAGTCACGATGTAATACTATCCACAGATACAGCAAAGTCATGATGAAAAACAATTTACCTAAATGGCTGGAGCTATACAAGTTACTGAACACAAACAGAAGGACTTACCAGTTCCAGGTTCTGCTTGTTGCCGTGGGAAGCAGCATAATGAACAGCACTGTAACCTTTAGAGTTGACCAGGGATGGGTCGGCACCATTGTCCAACAGATGCTCCAAGCAACTAGTAACAAAAACAGACAAAAGCCCCAGTCAAGTAGGGGTCATGAAATAAACAACATATTTTGAGTTCTTTAAGCGGATCTTTAAATCAGTAGAAAATTATACACATTTTAAAAAGATACAAAATAATGGTTGCAGACAGTAAACTAACAAATAGGACTCCTTATCTCCATCCTCCTCGCTCTGAAGAGTCCCAGGGAAATGTCGGTCCATTCTGGAAGTGCAGAATGAACACGTTTATTCACAAATTCAACACAGCTATGTTTCCTGAAAGCGTCTTGGTGTATTTGTCGATGGAGTGCGAGTTCCTACCTGCAGAAGGCCTGGGAGGCAGCAGAGTAGTGCAGGGGAGTGCAGCCTGTACGGTCTGGCTCATTGACCTCAGCGCCAGCACTCACTAGGGTCACAGTGCATTGGTACCTCCCATTAGCAGCTGCATAGTGCAACGGAGTCCTGAGAGACCAAGAGAAGGCCCAACTAATAATCAGTGCATCAATCAAATGTATTCATAAAGTACTTTTTACATTAGTTGTTCACAAAGAGCTTTTACAGTACCCAGGCGATCTCAAATTACTGACTATTCCATTTAACATTACTATCTCGTACTCACACCAGCATGAGTACAAACACAGACAAAGAAAATAATCAGTGGCAAAAACTCACCTTCCCGATTGGTCCCTCTGATTCAAGTCAGTACCACTGCTTAAGAGCAAGTTGAGACATTCAACGTTTCTGTCAGCAGCAGAGAAGTGAGTAATAAGATGATGAGAATGACAGACTCATTTGGGTATATTATCCAATAGTTCAGAATGGGTCCAGTTTTGGAGTGTGATTATGTGTCTTACCCTCCAGAAGCAGCAGCATGTAGACAGGTCCTTCCAAAGTTGTCTGGAGTGTTTATGTCAAACCCGGCTGATAGTACGTGCTCCTTACTCATAGATGAAACAATACTGTACAGCTGACCTGAGGGGAGAGGAAGAGGCAACCAGGAGTGATCCATCAAATACAGATATAATGTACACTACCGTTCAAAATGTCCTTGTTTTTGAAAGAAAATCTACTTTTTTGTCCATTTAAAATAACATCAAATTGATCAGAAATATAATGTAGACCATGTTAATGTTGTAAATGACTATTGCAGCTAGAAACTGCAGTTTTTTTTAATGGAATATCTACATAAGGTTACAGAGGCCCATTATCAGCCACCATCACTCCTGTGTTCCAATGGCACGTTGTGTTAGCTAATCCAAGTTTATAATTTTAAAAGGCCAATTGATCATTAGAAAACCGCTTTGCAATTGTTAGCACAGCTGAAAAATGTTGTTCTGATTAAAGAAGCAATAAAACTGGCCTTCTTTAGACTAGTTGAGTATCTGGAGCATCAGCATATGTGGGTTTGATTACAGGCTCAAAATGGCCAGAAACAAAGACTTTCTTCTGAAACAAAAGGGATTAGCTGACACAACGTGCCATTGGAACACAGGAGTGAGTGATGGTTGCTGAAAAATGGCTTCTGCATGCCTAAGTAGATATTCCTAAATCAGCCATTACCAGCTACAATAGTCATTTACAACATTAACAATGTCTACACTGTATTTCTGATCAATTTGATGTTATTTTAAATGGACAAAAAAAAGTGTTTTCCTTTCAAAAACAAGGACATTTTGTAAGTGACCCCAAACTTTTGAACGGTAGTGTATGTATGTAAGTACCAACCTGAGGAGAGTAGCTTGCGACAACAGTCTGAAAACCCATAAAGCACAGCCAGGTGCAGCGGGAACATCCCATGAATCCCTTGTCTGGCTGTATCTGCACCGTTGGTCATCAGAGTACTGATCAGTAGTTCATGGCCGTACTTAGCAGCAACATGGAGGGGGGTATTGCCATATTTATCCACACTGTCAATCTCTCCACCTAACAACAAACAAGAAACATAGAATCAGAGACCCGGTGGGACAGGACTTGTATAAAGCATCCTAACATGTCATTCAGTCAGAGGGGTTGTCATGGTTACCGTTTTGGATGAGGATCTGAGAGCGTGTGAAGCGTCCATGAATGGCTGCCATGTGCAGGGGGCTCTTCCCTGCATTACTCTAGCGAAGGGAGAAGAGAAATATGACAAACTAGTCTGGCAGAGAACAGATAAATCCTCCCATCGCCACCCATTAAACAACATCTAAGGCTACTGATTGCATTAGCCTCAGAGTAGAGCTGCTGATCTAGGATCAGTTTTTCATTTTAGATCATAATGAATAAGATTACATGGACAGGTGGGGACATAATCCGAGATCAGTATTCCTACTCATTGACACTTTATGAATAAGGGCACAGACCTGCTGGTTGACGTCGGCCCCATTGTTGACCAGCAGCTCCAGGCAGAGGGCCCCGTTGGTGGACACAGCGGCCAGGTGCAGTGGGGTATAGCCACTCCTGTTAGGCTGGTTGACGTTAGCTCCTTGGTTCACCAGCTCATTGGCCACAGCCTCTTGGCCTGTGTAGCAGGCCACATGCAGAGCAGTGTTCCCAAAGGCATTGGGCTCATCCAGCTGAAAGAGTACAAGATCACACAAGACATAAGGAGCTAGCTAAGCAACAAACAAACAAACACACGAAGGCGGATGTTTACATACACTTAGGTTGGAGTCATTAAAATCAGTTTATCATCCACTCCACAAATGTCTTGTTAACAAACTTTAGTTTTGGCAAGTCAGTTAAGACATCTACTTTGTGCATGACACAAGTCATTTTTCCAACAATTGTTTACAAACAGATTATTTCACTTATAATTCCCTGTATCACAATTCCAGTGGGTCAGAAGTTGACTGTACCTTTAAATAATTTTCTGGAATTTTCAAAGCTATGTCATGTCCATCATTTGAGTCAATAAATATAAATATATATATATATATATATATGCGCATAAAGAGAGAAAACTAAATTGAATACTATTCTGTCTCTTCTGGTAATGGTCAAACTAAAACTCAATTAATATTACTTCCTATGGCTATCTTGAGCATCCGTTTACCCATAAGGCCATATTGAGACAGCTCCCAAGTATGTGCATTGTCCAGCTGACTAATGACAAATATCGCCTACGCTCACAGATCTGTATCTCGTTGACAGTGCCTAAGGCCTGTACAGAGCTAGGTAAAAAAGCATTCCAGTACCCTGCCTCCACTACTTGGAATGAGCAACAAAAGGACTTGAAACTACAGGAGCTCTTCTCCTAGAATCATTTTAAAGCCAGGGTAAAATCTTTGGTGGAAAATGAATTGGCGGCAGTCAATGGTTTGACCACTAGCTGAACCTCTCCTCCCAAAACAAATGTGCCTATTCAAATGTGTCAGATGTTTTTTTTTTTATGTAGTACTTTGTGTTGTAAATGTTTGAAACTTTGTGTACTGCTATATTGGCCAGGTTTATCTTGTAAAATAGATGTTTAATCTCAATGAGACTAACCTGGTAAAATCAATACAATTTGACCTCTACACTCACCTCAGCCCCGAGCCTCAGTAGGTACTTGACTATGTCAATGTGTCCGCTGGCAGCGGCAGCATGGAGAGGGGTGTAGCCCTGCTTGTCCTTGCAGCCCTTGTCTGCACTCCGAGACACTAGCAGCTTCAACACCTCCAGATGCCCTATAAGTTACATAGGAGAGGCAGTGTGAGTACTGTTTTAATGTCACCCTTAGCGAGGAGTACATCCATAATGTTCACCCAACTTAAAATTGGGAAACACTGAATATTTATCACCTGCCATTCAAGCCAGTTTTATGAAATTCTGATAATTCGGTACTCTAAGAAAATCACTTTAAGAGTTTTCCCAGTGCAGAGTCCAACTCACCTAAGTACGCTGCCCAGTGGATAGGCTGTCTCTCTCTCTTATCATTGGTACTCAAGTTGGCCCCTTTATTCAGCAGCAACTTCACCATCTGAGGACAGACAAGAGGAAAAATTACATATAAACAGAGTTTCATTATTCACTAAAGCATCTCAGAGTAGGCATGCTGATCTATAACCAGGTTTTCCTTCAAAATTATAATGAACAAGGTGGGAGAACTGATCCTAGAGTTGGATGGTGGTTGGAAGAGCACGCTTACTTGAAATGGAAAAGTGTTGCGGTACCTTTTGATAAAGAATAGCATGAAGATGAAGCAGCTGCTTTATAAGTGGGATGCAGTGTTGAGTGCTACAATCCAAGGGGTTCGTGCTGATTGTACACAGCCTAGTCAGTTGTACACAACCTAGTCAGTTGTACACAACCTAGTCAGTTGTACACAACCTAGTCAGTTGTACACAACCTAGTCAGTTGTACACAACCTAGTCAGTTGTACAACTGAAGGCCTACAACTGAAATGTGTCTTCTGCATTTAACCCAACCCCTCTGAAGTAGTGGTATGTGTTAATTGTAGGAGTGCCCATGGGGCTGGGGATCAGAAAGGTCCTGTGCGAGAGAGGTAGGTTGATGTTTCCAGGGTTAGAGTAGTGCAGAAGTTGTCACATGCTGAGGCAGTGAATTAAGTAGAGGAAGATGGGTCAAGGGGGAGGGATCCTGAGAGGAGTGGTGTGAGTAGTGGGGAGGCAGGTAGCCTAGTGGTTAGAGCGTTGGGTCAGTAACCGTAAGGTTGCTAGATCGAATCTCTGAGCTGACAAGGTAAAAAATATGTCATTCTGCCCCTGAACAAGGCAGTTAACCCACTGTTCCTAAGCTGTCATTGTAAATAAGAATTTGTTCTTAACTGACTTGCCTAATAAAGGTTTATAAAAAAAATGTATAAAAATAATTGTAGATATGAACCAGTACAGAGGGATAAAACAAGTAATATACGTTTCAGTAAGATTGGATTTTTGGCATTTATAGCAATGGTTATCAACTGTACTGCAGGGATGGAACGTAAGTCGCAGAAAATAGAGGTTTTGGTGGCAGCTGCAGAGAGGTATTGGGGTGTGCGAGATTTGACATCAGAAGAGTTACAGGGTGTGTTAAGTGGTGGTGTCCCATCCTTTCAGGTAGTTGGCCTGAAGTAGGACTAAATTGATTTAAATAGTGGAGTAGGGTGGGAGTTTTTTGTGAGTAGTGTAGTATTTGTAAAAAAAATTCAAGCAAAGTATAAGGGAGTTTTACTCCAGTCTAGTAGGTGGCGGTAATGCAACATATTGGATGCCAACCGCCTTTAAACCTCCTCAAAGAACTGATCTTAGATCAACAGTTCCACTCTGAAATGGTTTGTAAAAACAGCCCTGTTCCAAGAGCACACAGTATTTCCAGCTCTCACCTCCATGTATCCGCTCTGAGCAGCGTGGTGCAAGGCGGTTCTGCCAGTGCGGTCTGCCATGTTCAGATTGCTCAGCTGGGGGAGCAGGGCCTCTGCACAGCGCGTGGCTCTATTGGCAGCTGCAACATGCAGTGGAGTCTGCCAGAACTTGTCTCGTGCATTGGCCTCTGCTCCCTGCCGCAGAAGTAGCCCCACTGCCCTCTGGAGAGAGAAGGAATCAAACTGGGCTTGAGAAAACACTTATTGTCAACACCCAAACAGTACCAAACATTGATACAGTGCTTTATAGTCTTCACATTAGAGAGATGATCAACACTGCTTACTTCATTCCGGGAGGCAGCAGCTCTGTGCAATGGAGTTAACCACACATGGTCCTTAGCATTTACATTTGCACCTATGAGAGTGTACAAAACAAGGAGCAATATTATAGGGCCTTGACAAGTACAGTTGAGTCATTTCTTTCAAGTTTCAGTCAGACTAATGAACAGACACTACACATTGTTACTACAACTGTACATAGACCAAAACACCCTTTTCATTGCAAATATAGCAGGTCAGGCGTGGGGAGTTCTGTTTAGTTAACATAACTACCAGTGGTTGGTCAATTTTGGTCACAATCACCTGCATTGATGAGGAGGTCCATTATATGAACATCCCCCAAACAGGCAGCAGCATGTAGTGCTGTACGGCGCTCTTGGTCCTGTGGGAAAAGTTAAGACAAATGAACCATCTACATTAAGACGCAAAATCCATCTCCCTCTTACACTGGCAGCCACAAATAAGTATATTGATGAGATACTGGGCCGGGAGTTAGCCTAGTGGTTAGAGCGTTGGACTAGATCGAATCCCGAGCTGACAAGGTAACAATCTGTCGTTCTGCCCCTGAAATTAGCCCACTGTTCCTAGGCTCTCATTGAAACTAAGAATTTGCTCTTAACGGACTTGCCTAAAAAAAATAAACTTTAGGCCTTCTGTTGACATTCTACTGTTTGTAGATATATAAATTAGGTTTTAGGGAAATACAAAATAATAACCTAATCACTTGAATTGGGAAAAGGATCCACCTGGCACCCCTCCCTCTACTTGCAATAACTGGAGAAATGTTGCGATACAGTAGCTAGCTAACGTTACAATATCAACCTACAATATACCAGAGCCAGTGCTGTGGCAACACAAACATACCAGTGCATTGACGTCCTCTTTCTTGTTGTGCAATAGTAGTTGAATTTCATCGGCATTTCGATTAAAAACTGCTTGGACCAGTGGAAGCTGGAGATAAGCACAGGAGAACGTCAGACTGTGTGGTTAGCAAGGAATCGCAGCTAGTTAACGTTAGCTAAGTAAAGTGAACCGTTGGCAGACAGCATCAGGCCGCGCCGAGGTTTAGCTAACAATCCTACGACACATTGCTTGCAGATACTTGCATCAGTAACGTTATGGGACTTGGCAACTTTCAGGAAAATGCAATCAAAACATTTGATTAGCTAACTAGCCAGCCAAATAGCCAGGCTTTTCATCTAACGTTAGCTAGTTAGCATGCTAACTACTTGCTAGATCACCTGGTCTGTAATATTGTGTACTCCCATCTCCCAAAGTCAGCCAGGACGGAGCTCCTTCATTAGCGTGGAACTGCAAGGTATATTAAACGATAGTTATCTCATGTAGATAGTTAGTTATTAATACGAAAGTTCGTGATCTGTGTTTGCTGTCCGTCTCTGCTTGATGTTTGTTTGTTAGTTCTGCTATCACGCACATGCGCAGTTCCACGTCCCCCGTTTTGCCCTCCACAAAATGTGAAAGCCTGGCAATGTTTGAGGAGAATTACAATTATATACTAAATGCATTTCAAAATAATCTCACCATTTTAAAATTGTACTCGTTTATTATATAAGAAATAATTGCTTACTCCCAGTAATGTTCTTTGGGAGCAGGGCGGTTGGGATTGTAATACCTCCGACACAGTTGGTGGCAGCAATGCACTGATAGGACAGTTGCTCTGTTTTAGAACAGTGTGTCCCTGGCCATGAGCCTGACCAATACCGGTGTTTACTTTACTAAACAGATACGGTCGAGATAAAGAGTTGTCGCCGTATGGGGAAAAACTTGAACGCGCATTTTATGCACCTTCGGCGTCCCAGGACATCGAGCTTGGAATAAATAAACGATTTATGTAAACGCGGCCTTTTTGGTTGCGTCTACTTGGATAAGTGAACTGAAGCTTATCTACGCGGTGTCTGACGTTGATGGATGCCTTGAAATAGGACTGGGAAAGGCTTCAAATAGCCAATCCGAAATAGGCTAAAGTCGGTGTTTAACAGAAACCTACAGATCCGGTCTCCGTGAACCGTTATTCTACTTGAGGTTCTGATAAAGTAACCCAAAATACAATGGCAGCAACTGCCCGGCGAATACCGATGGGTGTGCGGACATTCAGTGAGTTTTTGGAGATTGCTGTAGGCTCTGGGCGCTCACCATGTCACACCGCGGGGTCAAGAGAACATATGAGACAGACTATCAGGTGAGATTAATGAATTGATAACTTCATGTGACACGATTAACCAATCAGTGCTGTGCATGCGCATATCTTTGAATCCCCTTTGGTACAGGTTTTTGTTCCAGCAAAGCACTTACACATCTGGTTCAAATAGGTCCACACTGAAGAACATTCAGTTTTTTCAGAGAATATAAACAATTAGTAACTTGTGTTCTTCCTATTAATCATCAAATTGGCATTAAGTCCTAAAAAGTGCCCTTTTCAATCCTATCAATGTCACCATTGTTGTATATGCATATTGTGGCTTTCTTCGTGTTGGTTTCACTTTGTCAGTAGTGCTCTCTGTAATTTTGTCTATGACTGTAATTAAACTTTTTATGACTGTCACACAGTTATTTGTAGTGAGCACATTCAGACCCCAATAGCAAAACATGCCAGCTCTGCAAGCCACCTCACGTAACCTGACTGAGTGGGTCGCATTACACATAGTTCCATTCATGTGTTTTCTCAGAATATAGTAGCTTGTCCTAGACATTGAAGGTTAGGACACTACTGGCAACCTTTTCCCCCTGCAGGCAATATATTATTTCTGCCCTGACTCTAAAGGCAGGAAGCCCGTCTGGAAAAGTGTGTTTGTTAGAGATGTTACACTCCAGTATTTTTAACATGATCCTTTCTCTCCCTTCCCTATCAGACACTTGTCATCATGTGGTATTGTAATGACTAGGACTCCCAGAGTGCTTTGCCATCAGCAGAATTGGGACACAATGACATCAGTTCCCCACAGCAGAACCTTCATGGGGTTCACAAATAAGAGAAAGGAGTACTCCGAGCGGAGGATACTGGGGTAAGATGCTACCATACATGAAATAGAATATATTGTAGGACTTGCTATTTCTGTATGTAGTTTTTAAAATTTATTTTACCTTTATTTAACTAGGCAAGTCAGTTAAGAACAAATTCTTATTTTCAATGACGGCCTAGGAACAGTGGGTTAACGGCCTGTCCAGGGGCAGAACGACAGATTTGTACCATGTAACCTTCCGGTTACTAGTCTAACGCTCTAACCACTAGGCTACCCTGCCGTTACAAGCTTGAACGAGAGCTTGAATGCATAGATAGATTTCATATTAAAGGAAAAAATAGGGCTTAGCCTATTTGAAACACAAAGTGGAAGGGATGTAATGTTGTTTTCAAACTCCTTTTGCTATGCTGCTTCAGGTACTCTATGCTGGAGATGTATGATGTGGTAGCCAACGTGGATGACTACAAACTCTTTGTCCCCTGGTGTAAGAAGTCCCAGACCATCATGAAGAGGGCAGGCCACTCCAAAGCTCAGCTAGAGGTGGGATTCCCACCCATCGTAGAGCGATACACATCCATGATCAGCGTGGTGCGACCCCACATGGTCAAAGTAAGTCCCTCCTGTTTAATTATGGTTTAAAAATCCCAGTAACTTCCAGATTTCCTGCTTATTCCCTCCTGGTTTCAGGAATCTTCCAACTAGGATTTCTTGAAAACCTGGGATTCTTGAGAAAGTTACCAGATTTTTTGCAACCCATTTAGTCCCGCTTAATTGAGGATTCATGAATTAAGATGAGATATGTGATGATCATTGGTGGTTTGGTGATAGATTACTCTAAGTAACCCTTTCTTATTGGATTACATTTTTTTAGGCGGTGTGCACAGATGGAACACTTTTTAACCACCTGGAGACGATATGGCGCTTCAGTCCTGGAATCCCTGGTTATCCCCGCACCTGCACTGTGGACGTTTCGGTGAATATGACAGCCCCAGCTTGCAGCCCTTTTGTTTATCTCATGCTGCCAACCTCTCAGTTTCTTCTAATCTTGCTCTCTATTTGTGCATAGACCTTGTGCATGTGAATAGTCTAAGTTATATCCGTTAACAGAGCTTATCCTTTGCTTATCCTCTTTCTCTTTTGTATGTCTTCTCCGACTGACATTCTGCCCTCTCCTTCCTTCCTGCCACACAGATCTCGTTTGAGTTCCGCTCCTTGCTCCACTCTCAGTTAGCAACTGTGTTTTTTGACGAGGTGGTAAAGAAAAATGTGTCTGCCTTCGAGCGCCGGGCCGGCACGCTCTACGGCCCACAGACTCGCGTCCCACGGGAGTTAATGTTCCATGAGGTACACCAAACGTGAGGTCCATCTGCCATTGTGTGCCCTTGTCCCAAAACAGCCTGCACCTTCACCCTGGCTGTCCCCTGTATCACCTAGATGGACCTGCATGACACTACACCACCAACCACCTCCATTGCCACCCAGGTGCAATTAGCCTGGTCCCAGAACTGTTTGTGCCATCTTGCCAACTCCTAGGGTCACACTGGCGTGAGACAGCACTTCTGAGATCTTGGACCATCTGGGACCAGGCTAAGATGCCACTTTGTGCAACCTCACATCGAAGAGTAAGGACCAAGCAACCAGCTAAACACCCTTCACAACTAGTTGAAAGTCCCATATCTTAGCCTGGATCATGTCTTGTAAAAATCTGCCATCTACCTCCTCACAAGGGTTGCTCTTCAATGTTGCATTGGTGCTTGTGCACAATTTAAATAGAAGAATCCTTCTTCCAAATCTAGTTGTAAAACAAAAAAGCCACTACACATATTGAAACAGATTTAATGTATTGCTGTGTAAGCGTGAGTGAACAGGACACAATATTGAGTCAACCAATGACATGGACCATTTTGAGTCTGTCATACAGTATGTCTGTTGATGCTTCAGATGGTTGAAGAATGGATGCTGGTGCACTCCACTTACCTGCCACATTAAAGTCGTACATTCATGTCAAATTAATTTATCTTAGAAATATATTTTAAATGTACAGTATTGCTTATACCAAGAAGTGCTTATTTAAAATGTGTTTGTTTTGAAGTTATTGATTATAAATATACACTGAGTATACAAAACATTAGGAACACCTACTCTTTCCATGAGTGTTCACCTGGTCAGTCTATGCTCCCTTATTGATTGGACCTGTTAAATTCACTTCAATCAGTGTAGATGAAGGGGAGGAGACGGGTTAAAGAAGGATTTTTAAGCCTTGAGACAATTGAGACATGGATTGTGTGTCATTCAGAGGGTGAATGGGCAAGACAAAAAAGTGAAGTGCCTTTGAACGTGGTATGGTAGTAGGTACACCAGTTGGTGTCAAGAACTGCAACACTGCTGGGTTTTTCACACTCAAGTTTCGGTGTGTATCGAGAATGGTTCACCAACCCAAGGACATCCAGCCAACTTGACACAACTGTGGGAAGCATCGGAGTCAACATGGGCCAGCATCCCTGTGGAGCGCTTTTGACATCTTGTAGAGTCCATGCCCTGACAAATTGAGTCTGTTCTGAGGGCAAAGGGGGGGTTGGGGGTGCAACTCAATATTAGGAAGGTGTTCCTAATATGTTATAATTGTGTGTGTGTACAGTCGTGGCCAAAAGTTGAGAATGTCTGTTTCAAAGTCTGCTGCCTCAGTTTGTATGATGGCAATTTGCATATACTCCAGAATGTTATGAAGAGTGATCAGATTAATTGCAATTAATTGCAAATTAACTGAAACCCAAAACAACATTTCCACTGCATTTCAGCCCTGCCACAAAAGGACCAGCTGACATCAAGTCAGTGATTCTCTCATTAACACAGGTGTGAGTGTTGATGAGGACAAGGCTGGAGATCACTCTGTCATGCTGATTGAGTTCGAATAACAGACTGGAACCTTCAAAAGGAGGGTGGTGCTTGGAATCATTGTTCTTCCTCTGTCAATCATGGTTACCTGCAAGGAAACACGTGCCGTCATCATTGCTTTGCACAAAAAGCGCTTCACAAGTAAGGATATTGTTGCCAGTAAGATTGCACCCTAATCAACCATTTATCGGATCATCAAGAACTTCAAGGAGAGCGGTCCAATTGTTGTGAAGAAGGCTTCAGGGTGCCCAAGAAAGTCCAGCAAGCGCCAGAACCGTCTCCTAAAGTTGATTCAGCTGCAGGATCGGGACACCACCAGTACTGAGCTTGCTCACGAATGGCAGGTGTGAGTGCATCTGCACGCACAGTGAGGCCAAGACTTTGAGGATGGCTTGGTGTCAAGAAGGGCAGCAAAGAAGCCACTTCTCTCCAGAAAAAACATCAGGGACAGACTGATATTCTGCAAAAAGGTACAGGGATTGGACTGCTGAGGACTGGGGTAAAGTCATTTTCTCTGATGAATCCCCTTTCCGATTGTTTGGGGCATCCGGGAAAAAAGAAAGGCCGGAGAAAACAAGGTGAGCGCTGCCATCGGTCCTGTGTCATGTCAAAAGTAAAGCATCCTGAGACCATTCATATGTGGGGTTGCTTCTCAGCCAAGGGAGTGGGCTCACTCACAATTTTGCCTAAGAACACAGCCATGACTAAAGAATGGTACCAACACATCCTCCGAGAGCAATTTCTCCCAACCATCCAGGAACAGTTTGGTGATGAACAATGCCTTTTCCAGCATGATGGAGCACCTTGCCATAAGGCAAAAGTGATTACGAAGTGGCTCGGGGAACAAAACATAGATATTTTGGGTCCAGTGCCAGGAAACTCCCCAGACCTTTAATCCCATTGACAACTTGTGGTCAATCCTCAAGAGGCGGGTGGACAAACAAAACCCCACAAATTCTGACAAACTCCAAGCATTGATTATGCAAGAATGGGCTGCCATCAGTCAGGATGTGGCCCAGAAGTTAATTGACAGTATGCCAGGGCGGATTGCTTGTCTTGAAAAAGAAGGGTCAAAAACTGCAAATATTGACTCTTTGCATCAACTTCATGTAATTGTCAATAAGCCGTTGACACTTATGAATTGCTTGTAATTTACTTCAGTATTCCATAGTAACATCTGACAAAAATATCTTAAGACACTGAAGCAGCAAACTGTAATATTTGTGTCATTTTCAAAACTTTTGACCACGACTGTATTGTGGTCACATAGAAATTTCCTTTCCTTTTTGTCCATTTAAAATAGCATCAAATTGATCAGAAATACAGTGTAGACATTGTTAATGTTGTAACTGACTATTGTAGCTGGACATCTAGGCAGAGTTGCAAAGAAAAAGATTAAGATGAGCAAAATAACAGACACTGGACAGAGGAACTCTGCCCAGAAGGCCAGCATCCCGGAGTTGCCTCTTCACTGTTGATGTTGAGACTGGTGTTTTGCGGTACTATTTAATGAAGCTGCCAGTTGAGGACTTGTTTCGGTTTCTCAAACTAGAAACTAATGTACTTGTCCTCTTGCTCAGTTGTGCACCGGGGCCTCCCACCCCTCTTTCTATTCTGGTTAGAGACAGTTTGCGCTGTTCTGTGAAGGGAGTAGTACACACCGTTGTACGAGATCTTCAGTTTCTTGACAATTTCTCAACTAGTCTAAAGAAGGCCAGTATTATTGCTTATTTAATCAGGACGACAGTTTTCAGCTGTGCTAACATATTTGCAAAAGTGTGCCATTGAAACACGGGAGTGATGGTTGCTGATAATGGGCCTCTAGATATTCCATAAAAAATCTGACAATAGTCATTTACAACATTAACAATGTCTACACCGTATTTCTGATCAATTTGATGTTATTTTAATGGACAAAAGTGTTTTCCTTTCAAAAACAAGGACATTTCTAAGTGACCTCAAACTTTTGAACGGTAATGTGTGTGTGTGTGTAATTTAATATATATATATGTGTGTATGTGTATACACACAGTTGAAGTCAGAAGTTTACATACCTTAGCCAAATACATTTAAACTCAGTTTTTCACAATTCCTGACATTTAATCCTAGTAAAAATTCCTTGTCTTGGGTCAGTTAGGATCACCACTTTATTTTAAGAATCTGAAATGTCAGAATAATAGTGGGGAGAATGATTTATTTCAGCTTTAATTTTTTTCATCACATTCCCAGTGAGTCAGAAGTTTACACGCACTCAATTAGTATTTGGTAGCATTGCCTTTAAAATTGTTTAATGTGGGTCAAACGTTTCAGGTAGCCTTCCACAAGCTCCCACAATAAGTTGGGTGAATTTTGGCCCATTCCTCCTGACATAGCCGGTGTAACTGAGTCAGGTTTGTAGGCCTCCTTGCTCGCACACGCTTTATCAGTTCTGCCCACAAATGTTCTATAGGATTGAGGTCAGGGCTTTGTGATGGCCACTCCAATTCCTTGACTTTGTTGTCCTTAAGCCATTTTGCCACAACTTTGGAATTGTGCTTGGGGGTCAATGTCCATTTGGAAGACCCATTTGCGAGCAAGCTTTAACTTCCTGACTGATGTCTTCGAGACGTTACTTCAATATATCTACATAATTTTCTATCCTCATGATGCCATCCATTTTGTGAAGTGCACCAGTCCCTCCTGCAGCAAAGCACCCCCACAACATGATGCTGCCACCCCTGTGCTTCACGGTTGGGATGGTGTTCTTTGGCTTGCAAGCCTCCCCCTTTTTCCTCCAAACATAACGATGGTCATTATGGACAAACAGTTCTATTTTTGATTTATCAAAGTAGATGTTCAGACTTGCCAAAACTATAGTTTGTTAACAAGAAATTTGTGGAGTGGTTGCAAAACGAGTTAACGACTGCAACCTCCGTGTATGTAAACTTCCGACTTCAAGTGTGTGCGCGCGCACACACACACACACGTATATATGTATATGTATAATATATATATATATATATATATATATATATATATATATCTCAACACACAGTACCCGTCAAAAGTTGACACACCTACTCATTTGCAGGTTATTCTTTATTTTTACTAATAGTAAAGACATCGCAATTATGAAATAACACATATGGAATCATGTAGTAACCAAAAGTGTTAAACAAATCCAAATATATTTTATATTTGAGATTCTTCAAAGTAGCCACCCTTTGCCTTGATGACAGCTTTGCACATTCTTGGCATTCTCTCAACCAGCTTCACCTGTAATGCTTTTTCAACAGTTTTGAAGGAGTTCCCACATATGGTTAGCACTTCTTGGCTCCTTCTCCTTCACTCTGCGTTCCAACTAATCCCAAACCATCTCAATTGGGTTGAGGTCGGTTGATTGTGGAGGCCAGGTCATCTGATGCAGCACTATCATTCTCCTTCTTGGTCAAATAGCCCTTACACAGCCTGCAGGTGTGTTGGGTCATTGTCCTGTTGAAAAACAAATGATAGTCCCACTAAGAGCAAACCAGAGGTGATGGCGTATCGTAGATCATCCATTCATCTACTCTGTGTCTCACAGACACAGCGGCTGGAACCAAAACTCTCACATTTGGACTCATCAGACCGAAGTACAGATCTCCTTCAGTCTAATGTCCAATGCGCGTGCTTCTTGGCCCAAGCAAGTCTCTCTTCTTATTATTGGTGTCCTGTTAGTAGTGGTTTCTTTGCAGAAATTTAACCATTTAGGCCTGATTCACGCAGTCTCCTCTGAACAGTTGTTGTTGAGATGTCTGTTTCCTGTGGCGGTCCTCATGAGAGCCAGTTTCATCATAACGCTTAATGGGTTTTATGACTGCACTTGAAAAAACTTTAAATTTTCCAGATTGACTGACCTTCATGTCTTAAAGTAATGGACTGTCGTTTCTCTTTGCTTATTTGAGCTGTTCTTGCCATAATATGGACTTGGTATTTTACCAAATAGGGCTATCTTTTGTATACCACCCCTACCTTGTCACAACAACTGATTGGCTCAAATGCATGAAAAAGGAAAGAAATTCCACATTTAAGTTTTTACAAGGCACACTTATTACTTGAACTGCATTCCAGATGACTATCCCATGAAGTTTGTTGAGAGAATGCAAAGCTGTCATCAATGCAAAGGGTGGCTACTTTGAAGAAACTCAAATAAAATATTTTGATTTGTTTAACACTGATTACTACATGATCCCATGTGTTATTTCATAGTGTTGAAGTCTTTAGTATTATTCTACAATGTAGAATAATATAAATAAATTAAGAAAAACCCTGGAATGTGTAGCTGTGTCAACTTTTGACTGGTACTGTTGAGATATATATAAAAATAGCTTTCCTTCACTTTTGTGTGTGCAGAGAGAATGTTGTTCAAGTGATTTATTTTTCTTGGAGAAAAAGTTTTAAATGTAGTCTGCGCCTTTTAAATGTTGAGCTTGTATGTAAATATGAAGAAAAGGAGCTTTGTCGATATGCTGTGAAAATTCTATAAAGTGTGTCAAGATGGCTGTGTCAAGACAAGCTACCTAGCGCGTTCATAAATTAGACAAGACAAAGTTATTTTATTGCAGTATATATGCATGAAAGATATGGCTACTTGTGTAGGATGTGTTCTTTTGAATTGTATTTGTTGGGTTTGCCTACGTTTTAATGGGAAAACATGCACATATTTTAGTTATTGTGTAATAAAGGACTAAGTCTAACAGATCATGTGTAATGTACTGGTATGCATTTGCCATTTTGCTATGATGGTGGAATTTACTCTAGGTCATGAAAGGTTAACATAGGAAGCTATTTTAAGTGTGTCTTTTAGTTTCAAGACTATTCATTTGTTCTCAAGCAAGACTCCCAAGACTTATAACCACTGTCGCAATACTTCAAAGCAACTTCCTTTTTGTATTTTTTTTTTATGTTCAAAAGCAACCAATAAGTTGCTAGTGGTCATCCAGTTTAACAGTATTGCACCTCTAGCCTTCCTAAGAACTGCTGTATTCATTGCTTTTCATTTTCCGTCGGGTGTTGATATAGGGCAATTGTATTTGTGTGCATGATGTGTGTATTGTAAATAAAGATGGAGATGGAATTGTGAATCATGTTACTGTATTCCTAATTAGCCTACTTTTTACTTATTCTGCCAATTAGATCTAAAGTGAGCAATAATGAACAAACGGGTGTTGAGACGCAGTGTATGAGCATATAGTGTTTGAGTTTGGCGTGCTGATCAAATTGGTTTTAACTTAGGTAAGTTGTTTTTAGTTTGTTCATTTACACTTCTTTAACCATGGTATCAGTTGGAGAACAAACACTACTTGTGCTCTACTTTTTTTCCCCAATTAGAATTTCAGCAAAATGTTACATTCTGTTTGACCATGAGCAGCTGGTCACTGCTCACTACAAAATCACACTTATCAATGCAATGGAATATTGGGAATGTGCATCCATACAATGTAGTCCAAATACATATTGCCATAACTCCTTATCGAGTCGTTTCCTTCGCAGTGTCAAGCACAGAAGCTGAAGAGGGAAGGAAAAAAAAAATTGATTCAAATTTTGTCACGTGCCGAATGAAACAGGTGAAGTGTGAGTGGTGGGGGGGGGGGGGGTTCCGCTATGTGTGGATGCTGCCTTTTCAAAGGGAAACCAGAGTAGGGTGGTGGTATCTGGGCCAGTTATTAATAACAGCAGAGAGATGGGTCCTTTAACCATCTGCCAGTTATTATTACACATATCTCCCATATACCACCATACCTATACAAATGAAATCACAACGTAAATGTAAAGACTACCACGTTGGGTAATACTGTACTTAAACTGATTGTAGGACATTAACTAAAGTTCACTAAACAAAGCCCCACTTCCTTGTGATTCAGCGGTCTAGCCATGTATACAGAAACACAAGGCCTGGTGCAGTGGGGGCTCATGCAACAGCGGCTGAGTGGTTGTTTCAGTGTGTAACATTATCCCCGGTCTGGTCTCATGACTGCAGTTCTCCAGAGCCAGAAACAAGAGAGCCAGAGGTGAGACTGCTGGGCTTATTTGACATAAGGTAAGCTGGCTGGTTGTGTATTTTTATCATGCACAAGGGTATTCTCATTCCTTAATTTCAAAACCTGGAAATGCCAGTCCAAATCTCATTATGTACAGTTCATCCAGGACATTGAGACAGGAAGACAAATCTGCCAGGACTAGATTACCAGCGACTTTGCAATGTTCCATTTGTTATTGAAATAACCTTGTCAGTTTTCAACCTCTTTTCACACCATGAATAAACATGAACATGACACCAAGTGTTAATAAAAACATTTATTGGTTTCCCATTTGTTCTAAGCGCCTTTCACCTATTTGACCCATCCCGTCTTCCCCTGGTTCCACACGTTCTTTAGAACCTCTATGATCAGAAATAACCACGCTCCACAAGACAAACCAAGAATGAACACAGAAAAACATCAAACCAAGAGGTGTAGAAATCTGAGGGGACTAACATCAGTGAAGTCTGACAGACATTGAATGAGTTGTTCCAGAAAGCAGTGGTAGAAGTGCAACAGCTGCTATATAGTATGTTGATAAACATAAGCACAGGAAAAGCTGCTATGTGCCTGCAACCAATATCTGCTGCCTGAGAGCAAGCTTGAAAACAGTCAAAGCAAACACCCCCTTAAACAGCAGAAAAGGCCCATATAAAACGGGCAATAGATTTATTTACAAGAATAACTTTCAAAACGACATGTAAAACAGAAAGATGTAATGAGCGAGGTTGGAGTCACACAGCTGTATGACTGAGGCAATACTTTTTGAAAATAGCTCATTCATTCAAGCTATACATAACTATATACAAAGTATACATTAAAACCACAAATTATTATCTTTATACATTAGAGGTTTATCATTCAACACCCAAAAAAGGACAAATCTAACAGAGGTTTTACTATTGCTAAGAACTAAGGATTCTAAACCAACAAGTGCTCATTTTGAAGTAGCAGCAGCTCGATCACTGAAGCGCTTTTCTGGGGCATTAGTAACATAACCCCAGGCCTTATTGTTTAAGTATAGTGTATGCTATATGACCATTATACTACAGCTAAGGGCTGTTCTTAGGCCCAACACAATGCCTATACAACAAACCACCAAGGTGCCTTATTACTATTAAAACTGGTTACCAACGTAATAATAGTAAAAACAAATGTTTTGTCATATGCGTGATATACCACGGCTGTCAGCCAATCAGCATTCATAGCTCGAACCACCCAGTTTATCAACAAAATTAAGACAGGACCTCAACAGATACATAGCCCCGACTGCACACTTATGTCCAAGCATGCATTCATGTACATACTAAAATCAGAAGACCTTGTCTTCCCAATCCTTCAAAAGATGACAAGTCTATGTTATTATTAAATCAGGCCTTTGGGTACTCCAAGCTTCAATTCAGAGCTCTATCATATACATCCTACACACACACACAAATCCCACATTACAAAAGATGCCCAGACAGAAATTGAAAGGAAAGAATATAAGACACGATTGAAAAACAAAAAGGTTATTTTGATCATAGAGGTGTGTTCAAGGTTGAATCCATTGAAGTCAGGGAATCAAGCCAGACGAATGAATGAATGAAATCTATATATATTCATTTTAAATAAAGGGGGCAGCACCTTTTCTTTCCTGATTTGCATCCTTCTTCAGCGAAATTGAACATCTTCCGTGGAAGTTAAATACTTTTACAGAGAAGGACCTTTCTTTACTGGAGTGTTCTTGGGAGTGAAATCAGAATGGTTAGTGACATTGGGGGAAATGTATAGATAAATGGGGTGAGGGTTTCAGGCAAAAAAATATATATGTTTCCCTGTTTTAGATTAGGCCAGGCTTTCCAGTCAATCAAAGCTTCAGCAACTAATACCAGCAGAATGTGACCGAAATTAAACTTAACTTGCTTCCTTATTAATTGTGCTTGCTTTTTGAAGGGGTTAATCTTGATGTCAAACTACCACAATTTAAATCTCAATTGATGACCATTTGTTATTTGTCTATAACTCCCCACATAATTCTATGTTTACGTAGCCTGGAAACCAAACGGATATGCTCCAATTGAAACAATAGTAAAACAGTATACGAGTTTGGATTTCATGCTACTTTTTATGCCCCTTCACATCTTCAATCTGTTGGTGGCCCTGTCCTCCCAGGCACATGGGGAAATCTGATGATGCTACAAGACCACATTAACCTACTGTGCTGTTATTGTCTTGAGTCAGGAACAGAGATAGGTGGGAGCTCTGTAGTAATGAGGTGGATTGACAGACTGGGCAACCCAGGCCTGGCCAGCATACGAGAGGCATGGGGTTAGCAAACACTGGACATAAATTAAACTAGCTGTAATCTCTAGGCAGGTGAATTGTATATACACTGAGTGTACGAAACATTAAGGACACATGCTCTTTCCATGACAGACTGACCAGGTGAAAGCTTTTATCCCTTATTGATTAACTTGTTGAATTCGCTTCAATCAATCAAGGTAGATGAAGGAGATGAGACAAGTTAAAGGATTTTTAAGCCTTGAGACAATTGATACATGGATTGTGAATGTGTGCCATTCATAGGGTGCATGGCCAAGACAAAAGATTAAATGCCTTTGAATGGGGTATGGTAGTAGGTACCCGGTGCACTGGTTTGAGTGTGTCAAGAACTGCAACACTGCCGGATTTTTCTCGCTCAACAGTTTCCTGTGTGTATCAAGAATGGTCCACAACCCAAAGGACATCCAGGCAACTTGACACAACTGTGGGAAGCATTGGAGTCAGCATGGGCCAGCATCCCTGTGGAATGCTTTCTACACCTTGTAGAGTCCATGCCCTGACAAATTGAGGCAGTTCTGAGGGCAATGGGGGGGGGGCAACTTAATATTAGGAAGGAGTTCTTGTTTTTTTACACTCAGTGTATGAGTATGTGTTTCGCATCTCTCTTTATCTTCCAAATGTGGAGGCATAGCGGGGATATATAATATAGGATATCTATGACTACCTAACCGTCTCACACCCAACAATGTAAATATCAAACGCCCTTTTTGGGGATTTTTGATTAATAATAATAAATTAAAAATGTGTACTGTCTCTTTGAATCTCTTTCATGGGGATGGGGGCGAGGTCAGCTTTTATTTGTTATTTCCTCCTTTCTCTCCCTCTTCAGCCTGACTTGTTGGCCCCCACCAGGGTCATGAGTCCGTCTGTGCTCATGGACTTGGGGCGTTCCAGGGGGAAGCCCAGGGCTCGGCTCCAGATCAGCTGGGCCAGCACTCCCAGGGCTCGGGACACGCCGAACAACACAGTGTAGTAGTTCATCTCCGTCATCCCATAATACTGTAGTGGAGAGAGGTCAGGGGGAAGGCCAGGGAGAGGTCAAATATGTTTTGTTACAGAGGGTCAACAAAAATGGAATGATTAAAGACTAAACTAAAACACACAGGTGCTGTGTTTTGTGATGCTTATAATTGAAGTATAATTGTAATGCTGACTAGTCAAAATACATTTAGAATGCACTTTCAAATTCAACTTCCATCGAAGTTTCAGAATGGATCTGCATTACATTGCAATACAAAACATTACAATAGGACATTGTTGAGCAGAATGCCTGAATAAAGAATATTGCTTACCTGCAGCAGCACTCCACTGTGGGCATCTACGTTGGGCCAGGGGTTCTTGGCCTTACCCTGCTCTAGCAGCACTGGGGGCACGATCTTGTAGAGCTGGTGCACCAGCTTGAACATGGGGTCATTGGGCAGGTGCTTAAAGGCAAACTCCTGCTGGCATTGGTACCTGGGGTCAGTCTTCCTCAGGACAGCATGCCCGTAGCCTGGCACCACCTACGGCAGAGAGAGAGGGTGTGAGGAGTAGGGTTGAAAACTTCCCCCAAATCTCATGTGTTCTTCAGAATCCCCGTTCCTGATTCCCAGAATCCTGGAGAACTAGGGACTTTTTGGTAAGATGCGTCGTAATAGTGAAGCCAGACGCACTCTTACCCTGCCAGACTTGAGTGTGTTCCAGATGTAATCCCTCATCTTCTCATCAGACACCTCCCCTCCCATCTCCTTCTGCAGGGCCGTCAGCCACACCAGTACCTCCTGTAGGGCACACAGAAAGACACTGTTATAACCTCAGCAAGTCTAAAACAGAAACTCTATAAAAGCACTGTTGTGCTAATGTTAAGGAAAAGCCAGTTATGCCAACATGACTATCAGTCTGTCCATCCATGTGACTGTGCAGAGCAAAGGACAGGATTGACACAGACCTGGTTGGCCAGCCCATGCAGAGGTCCAGCCAGCCCGTTCAGAGCAGCACTGAAGGAGAGGTAAGGGTCTGACAGAGCACTGCCCACCAGGTGACTTGTGTGGGCGCTGACGTTGCCTCCCTCATGGTCACTGAAACCAAAGGGTCACATTCATTTTAATGTATAGTGATTCATTACAAAATTGTACCTCACATTATTGATTACTACTAACAAACATTTATACAGAGCTATATTGAAATACAGACTTATCCCCCCCCAAAACTGTAGAATAATTCTAATGCAACATATAAACACTAGGGGGCAGAGAATTTTTATATTTGAGGGTTTCACAAATCTCAGAACTTAGTGGCAAAGGGGAAGGAACTACAGCCAAAAAAATAGACAAAATGGCAACCCCCCCTCCCCCCCAAAAGTAAAATAAATAAATGACTTATAATGGTTAATAATATGAATACCTGGGATTTATAAAGTGTTTTTCAATGACCCAAAGGCACTTAAACTGTAATTATGCTTAATATATAAATCCTTCAGGGCTGGTTTCAATGGAGATTCTTCAGTGGAGATTCTTAACCTGAAACTGGCCCATAGTAAAATACCTGTGGATGGTGAGGTAGAGCCTCATAAGTTCAGTGAACTCAGCAGAGTTGCTGTAGCCCAGCATGTTGGCGAAGTTAGCGGACCAGTCCTGGTTGGAGTCAATAGCGCCAATGCTGCTGCCCTCACGGTACAGGTTACGGTAGATCTTAGCAGCAACACATGGCAACTTGGCAATTAAGTCCATGGAGTCCTCATAGATGAACTGGAATAGAGTAGATTAACTGAATAGATGAACAGGAATGGAGTAGATTAACTGAATAGAGAAGGGTAGGTGGTTTAATCAACAGTCAGTAGACTGTCTTCCCACAGGATCTCACTGAAAGACATGATAAATCCCACACACGATTACCTCGGTAGGTATTTCCTGTTGATGTTTTGGTCTGTGAGTTTTTTCAAGTCTCTGTTGAACTCTGGGGCTGTAATTCCCTGCTCTGCACAAACAGTGTGGTTGTGTTTCTATTTACTTAAATTTAGTATCATCTTTAACCAGGAAGTCGAGGAAGAGATGAATATGCTCTTGTTCAAGGAAGACCTGGTGTGCGTGTTAAAATTCACATTTAAAAGAACAGACACTTGAAAGGTACTTTAAAATAAGTCAAGGTTTAGTGAAGACGACTCATTGAGCTGGCATCACACACTGGTTTAATGCCTTTTACCACACCTCTGCCTGTACTGCATTGTCGTGTGAGGAATGCAGACCTAGGTTCAAATCATATTTAAAATCTTTCAAATACTTTGAGCGTCGACTTTAGCCTGCCTGAAGCGCCAGATGTGCAAGGTTTACACCTTAATGGCTATTCTGTTTGTTCCATTTCACCAGGCACGCTCAATCAAACACAGAAAGTATTTTTAAAATGTCAAATACCATTTGAACCCAGGTCTGTGAAGAATACATGCTGAGATCTGTCTGTGTGTGACTTACCTCCCAGTACTTGGCCTTGTTGACGCCCTCGGAGTAGGCCCGGGCAAAGCTGCTCTCACTGTTCAGAGCTGTGATAGCGGCGCTGAACTGGGACATTGGGTGAAGGTTGGTAGGGAAGTTATCTAGCATGGTGACGACGTGGGAGGGGAGTGCTGCCCGCTTAGCCCATTCTTTGGACAACCAGCTCACCTGGAGAGATGCAAACATGATCGGTGAGTACAAGTAGGGCCTATAAAAAAATTGAGCCAGGAAATGTTCTTCAATCCCAAACATTATAAATCCCCATCACTTTGCAATGGTTGTAGAACTTCAATGCCTTACTCCTAAACCATAAAGAGTAGGTGTGTCCAAACCTTTAACTGGTACCATAAAACCTGTAATATAGGAATTTCCTCCAGCTGAGCCATATTAGGGTGGAATTAGACCTCATCTCGTGGTGGCTTCAAGAAAGAGCTGCAGCAAACACCAAATACCAAGGATGTGTGTTGGAGTTGAGTTGTTGCAGTAATACCCACAATTTGTGGCCCAAAAACGAGAAGCTAGCTTTGTAGTGGGAACAGTTTGTCCAGTTGGAGCGAGTGGATTGGATGAAGGGAACCACGGGAACGTCTACTGTATGCAGTGCTCATTTCACCACGGACGACTTTGATAGCTATAACCAGTGGAAGGCAGGATTCGGAATGAGTGACTGAAACTAGCTGCTGTGCCGAGCGTGAATGTTAAGCCAGCAACCTCTGTTCCCTACCGGTACATCACGAGAGTCAGCAGTAATGAGAAACCGGGTAAATTCAATGTGGATTTACCTCCCTATATCGCTATTGGATTAGCGGACTCCCTCAGGCTGGTGAAAAGGCCTTTTCCTCGGCTCTTCTTTGGTCGTTAACTCAGCCTCCACGCTCTACTTTATACAGTGGGGCAAAAAAGTATTTAGTCAGCCACCAATAGTGCAAGTTCTCCCACTTATAAAGATGAGGCCTGTAATTTTCAACATAGGTACACTTCAACTATGACAGACAAAATGAGAAGAAAAAAAATCCAGAAAAATCACATTGTAGGATTTTTAATGAATTTATTTGCAAATTATGGTGGAAAATAAGTATTTGGTCACCTACAAACAAAAAATATTTCTGGCTCTCACAGACCTGTAACTTCTTCTTTAAGAGGCTCCTCTGTCCTCCACTCGTTACCTGTATTAATGGCACCTGTTTGAACTTGTTATCAGTATAAAATACACCTGTCCACAACCTCAAACAGTCACACTCCAAACTCCACTATGGCCAAGACCAAAGAGCTGTCAAAGGACACCAGAAACAAAACTGTAGACCTGAACCAGGCTGGGAAGACTGAATCTGCAATAGGTAAGCAGCTTGGTTTGAAGAAATCAACTGTGGGAGCAATTATTAGGAAATGGAAGACACACAAGACCACTGATAATCTCCCTCGATCTGGGGCTCCACGACAAAGAATGCTGAGTTGCATCCAAAGAACACCATACCTACTGTGAAGCATGGGGGTGGAAACATCATGCTTTGGGGCTGTTTTTCTGCAAAGGGACCAGGACAACTGATCCATGTAAAGGAAAGAATGAATGGGGCCATGTATCGTGAGATTGAGTGAAAACCTCCTTCCATCAGCAAGGGCATTGAAGATCAAATGTGGCTGGGTCTTTCAGCATGACAATGATCCCAAACACACTGCCCGGGCAACGAAGGAGTGGCTTCGTAAGAAGCATTTCAAGGTCCTGGAGTGGCCTAGCCAGTTTCCAGATCTCAACCCCATAGAAAATCTTTGGAGGGAGTTGAAAGTCCGTGTTGCCCAGCAACAGCCCCAAAACATCACTGCTCTAGAGGAGATCTGCATGGAGGAATGGGCCAAAATACCAGCAACAGTGTGTGAAAACCTTGTGAAGACTTACAGAAAATGTTTGACCTCTGTCATAACCAACAAAGGGTATATAACAAAGTATTGAGATAAACTTTTGTTATTGACCAAATACTTATTTTCCACCATCATTTGCAAATAAATTAATAAAAAAATCCTACAATGTGATTGTGTACCTATGATTAAAATTACAGGCCTCATCTTTATAAGTGGGAGAACTTGCACAATTGGTGGCTGACTAAATACTTTTTTGCCCCACTGTATCTGTTAGATTTATATATATTTTTCCTGCTTGTGCTAGAATAGTTGGTGTTGTTCTCTGGCTTACCACTTAGCTATGTTGACCGTGGTGGTTGTCCAACTAGACTAGTTAGCTGGCTAAGCTAGCAAGCAGGCTAAATAAGTAACCTTAGCTTGCTGGCTAAGAGAACTGCATATACGGCAACATTATTTGATAATTGTTTAGATGGTGTTATATTTGTTCAAAACTTTGGTTTAATTTAAATGTTTCTGTTAGCTAGGTGTTGATCGCAACTGGCTGACTCATGCAGTGCTAACCTAAAGTTAGCAGGCTAGCATCTTTGCAAGCTGATTTCTATCAATAAATTCATACATTAATTTGGTTTGAAGTTTTTTTTATTGAAACCAGTAGTTATGAAGGTGCAAATGATTTTATTTAATTTGAAGTTATACATTAAGTTATTTCTGTTGAAGTTTACATTATAGGGAATAGGCTGACTGGCTGGGTCCTCCATAAAAAAGTCACAACCCGCAAAAAACACTTTCCCGGCATGACTTTAGCATTCTGATCGGTTTTATGTAATAACTTAAAAAATAAAAGTGAGGTCTAACATTGTATTAGAACTTTACATGCGTATACTAATGCAAATCCATGTTACATGTGGTTATGTTTATGCTACCCTTTAACTTCCTTTCCACTTGACCAGACTAAATCTTTACATTGAGTTTAAATTAGCCCTAGCCCCATCTCACCTGTTCCTCTGTGGGGACCTGTCCTGTGACCAGCAGCCAAAAGAGGCCCTCAGGCAATGGCTCCTGACCTCCTGGAGCCTTGGGCAACAGCTGCTGACACTCTGGAATGCTGTAGCCACGGAAGCGGATGCCCTAAAGACAAATTTGACACAATTTAGATAGTGCCTTGAGAAAGTACTGACACCCCTTGACTTTTTCCAAAGTTTGTTGTCTTACAGCCTGAATTTAAAATGGATTAAATGTAGATGTTTTGTCACTGGCCTACACACACAATATATATAAAAGAGGAAATATGTTTTCGAAATTTACACAAAATCATTTAATAAAGAAAAACCAAAATGTTATAAGTATTCAACCCGTTTGTTATGGCAAGCCTAAATAAGTTCAGGAGTAAAAAGAATGTTTGTTTTTTTAAATGTGCTTAACAAGTCACATAATAAGTTGCATGGACTCACTATGTGCAATAATTGTAATTGAATAATTTTTTAAATAATAAAAAATGGGCAAATGGTGTACAATTCAGGTGTGGAAAGCTCTTAGAGACTTACCCAGAAAGACTGTAGTCACTGCCAAAGGTGCTTCTACAAAGTATTGACTCGAGTGTGAATACTTATTTCTGTATTTCATTTTCAATAAAATGTGCAAAAATGTCTAAAAACATGTTTTCACCTTGTCATTAAGGGGTATTGTGTGTAGATGGGTGAGAATAATTGTTTTCATCAATTTTGAATTCAGGCTGTAACACAAAATGTGGAATAAGTCAAGGAGATACATTCTGAAGGCACTGTATGTAACCATATGGCTTATCTACGAGGGCCAAGAGTGCTCAGCTTGACACATCAATTATTCTGTGGGTGATACTGTTTAGTGGACTATTTGTGTTGTGATGGCAGGAAACCCACCTCATCAGGATCCAGCACTGAGGTCTCATACACCAGACCCTTCATGCCCCTCATCCCACCATAGACCTATGAAACAGAAATTACATTCTGTACAGAAAGCTCAATATAGGCTAGACTATTTCTTTCTGATCAAAGTCCAGAAATAAGTGTCTCAATTCAAAATGTGTAAAGATGACCCTGATCTTAATTTATCTACATTCTTCATAGTCATAAAAGGGTGAAGATGTCATGTGAATGATAAACGTGTGGATGACGTTCACTGTAAGAGCTGAGGTGTGTGTAACCCTGGAGTGAGTCTGCTGTGATTTCTGGTGTGGGAGGCAAGAGCTGTGACTCAGCTTTATATTTTAGTTATTTTTTGTTGCATTAGTCCGGTGTTGGTACAGTCTCAAAATGTTTTGAATATCAGCAATCAAGTTTTCAAGAAGCAAAGTGTCATCGGACACATGTGGCTGTGCTTAGCTGGCAGGGAACAGGCTGAGTGGTGGTACATTACATGACCGCTAGTATGCTAAAAGGGGGATAGATGAGGGGCAACATCAGACCCAATCACGTAGCAGCCGGTTTATAATACAGTAATGTGAATCCATTTCTACATATTGATAAACTAAAGACCCTCACCACACATCATTTTGTTAATGGAATTTTGAAAATGATTTTACCATTGCTTTTCTGATCTTTGTGGTGTGTTGGTTCATTTCTTTACTATCAAATGAGGAGACAACCTTATCACACAAGTCAGAGTTATACTTAAACTAAATCTTTAAACCACTTAATAATGGAGCATGATGGCTGGTCGACAAATCACCCTCAGATGATTCGTTGAGAGCCCAGAGACAAAAGTACAAAGGTATTTTATAGCCAAGATAGACCCCTTTCAACCTACATGACGAACAGATGTATTGAATGGGTCACAAGGTTAAGATTTGTATAAAAGATACTTATAATTCACAGCAGACAGTATCTGCTGTAAAAACAGTTTTCATTGTGTGGAGACCAGTGTCTGGCCCCCTAACTCCATACTGGAGCCATGTTTCTGTTCTATACTTTACCAGTGAGACATTAACTCATGCTCTGGAATGCAGTATCCCCATCATAAATCTCCTGTCAGTTATCTCCCAGAGGCTCATCCTCAGTAGAACACACAGACGAGCGTTCTAACAACCCCTTATTCTATTGCATAAACAACCATGATGCAATAAAAGTATTATAACATAATCTTGCAATTTTTCTCTCAAAGTGGTTTATTTCTACATTAAAAGCCTTTGATTCTCTTATATGGTTTTTACCAACATTATGTTCTGAGATAATGAATATGGCTCAATTACTTACCATATCAACAGTGATCGATCCAATGTTGGTTTTACCATACTGCTGTTTGAAGCTCTTGATCCTACTTTGCTCTTTTGGGATGAGGTCTGATAGAACATCCTTTAAATTCTGCAAAAACACAGACATGTCTCTGAAAGCTCAGTCAAAATAAAATTAGTTGAAAACCAGCCTATTAAAAAAAAAAGGTCAACTACAGAGAAACTAGTGAAAACTGTGATAACACTGCCAAGTCTGTGTTAGTTAAACAACCATTATATCCAAAACATAACTTTATAAGCCTAAGTTTTTCAACCTATCAGCATGGTCCATAATGGCAAAGAGAACAAAGGAAATATCGTCAATCCCTATTAATATCATTCTTCACCAACAATTACGTTAATAATGAGCAAATTGACAATGAGTGGCCTTGAAGAGGTGGTCAGAGTACTTACTGTTGATGAGCTGGCATGTCTGGATGCCACAATGACACATGAGGCATTCTGCAGAGAGGAAAATGCAAGCATCAGAAAACATGAGCCTGTGGGATGGTCTGTGGTCAAAACAGAGACTTGGTTAGCACTGAGTGTAAAGGAGGTATTAGAGAAGCTTCAAATTAGCTGCGTAGCACAACTGCACTCTGATTTCCAATACCTGCAGCTAGACTACTAGAAGTAGGCCTAATTTAATCATTGAGCTGATAGTACCATGAAATCCTGATTTCTCGCCGCTTCTCAGTTAGCCTAAATATCCAACCCCATAGACTCAACATCCACGACAGAGTGGGAAGATCGGGTAATTGGTTCTGTATAGATAACTGCTATCTGGTCCGGCAATCCGCAATGTCTGCCTTGACTGCAGATAACAGCGGAGACCATTATACTGTTGTCAGAGGTAAATGGGAGCAGCTGGTATAATGCTGAAAGAAAATGAACCTAGAGGGTTTATAGCAAAAAGCTAACAATATTTCTCAATTTCAATTAACCATAATGCATTTGTTTCTCCAGCTATGGCAGATGACCCTAAGGACTTGGTCACTAGAACTAGGAGATTGAGTCGGATTAACAGGAATGTTCTTGAGTAAATAAATAAAAATACAAAAATCAGCCCAGGCAGGATGAAAGTTCTTGACTGGATGCCAGTAATCTTGTAGCTTAGCAGGTGATTACTATCAGTAGTCTGAAACCAGACCAGAGAGGAAGAGGCAAAGCAAGAGGTTTCTATGGGTTTGTTTTTTATTTAAGTTTGTCACCTGCCTTCCTGCCTTTGGGACAACGGCTCCCATTGTTAGGGCAAAGACATGAGCATCTCGTCATTATATACAGATCTCTGACCAGACTCAGTCAGATTGTCAAAGTCAATGGAAGGGGGATGGAGCCAGGGGGTCAACGCAAGGGACATCTGGCTACAAGATTCCCAAAAAATACACCACTTCAATACAGCCACAACCGGAAGTGACTTTTTCATAGTAGGTTAGGATAATTAAATTTGGCAGATTAGGAAAAGTAGGTTAACTCTTTTGGGGTAGGGGGCAGCATTTTCACTTTTGGATGAATAGCGTGCCCAGAGTGAACTGCCTCCTACTCTGTCCCAGATGCTAATATATGCATATTATTATGAGTATTGGATAGAAAACACTGAAGTTTCTAAAACTGTTTGAATGACATCTGAGTATAACAGAACTCATATGGCAGGCAAAAACCTGAGAAAAATCCAACCAGGAAGTGGGATATCTGAGGTTTGTAGTTTTTCAAAGCTTGGCCTACCGAATACACAGTGGGATATGGATAAAGTTGCACTTCCTACGGCTTCCACTAATGTCAGCCATCTTTAGAAACTTGAATGAGGATTCTACTATAAAGGAGGGGCTCATGAGACCTCTTTGAGTCAGTGGTCTGGCAGAGTGTCTCAGGCTCATGACGCGCGCTCCCGACAGAGTTAGCTCTGGTTCCATTGCTTTTCTTCAGACATAGGAATTCTCCGGTTGGAACATTGATGTTTTATGTTAAAAACATCCCAAACATAAGTCAAACGATGTATGGAGGAATCTGTTTCTACGACCTGTAATGGAACTTTGAGTTGTCTGGACGAAGCGCCTGCGCCTCATGAAGATGGATTACTGGGCTGAACACGCTAACAACAAGTGGCTATTTGGAGAGAAATGATGGACTTTATGGAACAAATCAGTCATTTGTCGTCGAACTGGGATTCCTGGGAGTGCCTTCTGATGAAGATCAAAGGTAAGTGAATATTTATGGTGTAATTTCAAACTTCTGTTGACTCCAAAATGGCGGACATTCCTCTGGCTGTTTTGGGTTCTGAGCACCTTTCTCAGATTATGCTTTTTCCGTAAAGTAAAAAAAAAAATCTGACACAGCGGTTGCATTAAGGAGCAGTCTATCTTTTAATTCTGTGAATAACAGTTGTATCTTTTATCAATGTTTATTATGAGTATTTCTGCAAAATCACCGGATGTTTTCGAATCAAACATTACTGCACGTAACGCGCCAATGTAAACTGAGATTTTTGGATATAAATATGCACTTTATCGAACATATGTATTGTGTAACACTGTATTGTGTAACATGAGGTCCTATGAGTGTCATCTAATGATGATCAAAGGTTGGTGATTAATTTTATATATATATATATATATATATATTTCTGCTTTTTGTGACTCCTCTCTTTGGCTGGGAAAATGGCTTTGTGTTTTTTACTTGGCTATGACCTATCATAATCATATGTTGTGCTTTCGCTGTAAAGAATATTTGAAATCGGACACGATGGGTAGATTAACAAGATGTTTATCTTTCATTTGCTGTATTGGACTTGTTAATGTGTGAAAGTTACATATTTCTAAAATATGTTGTCGATGGGTTCCGCTAGCGGAACGTCTGCCCTAGAAAGGTTAAGGTTAGCAAAAAGGGTTGGGAAAAGTTTTAGGTTTAGCAAAAACCTGGGACGAAAAGTAACTTCCGGGCATAGCATGTGTTTTTAGGGAGTCCCATCTGGCTACGTTCCCACTGGGTGGAACTCTACTTCAGGTGTGGGTAGCCTACCTTCCCATAGCAGCTATAATCCAACGTTAAAACAGTGATCAATCATTAGATTTTTAATGGAAGGCCAGCATCCCGAAGTCACCTATTCACTATTGACGTTGAGACTGCTGTTTTGCATGTACCATTTAATTAAGCTGCCAATTGAGGACTTGTTTCTGTTTCTCAAACTAGACACTAATGTACTTGTCCTCAGTTGTGCACCGGGGCCTCACACTCCAATTTCTATTCTGGTTAGAGACAGTTTGTGCTGGTCTGTGAAGGGAGTAGTACACAGCGTTGTACGAGATCTTCAGTTTCTTGGCAATTTCTTGCATGGAATAGCCTTCATTTCCCAGAACATGAATAGACTGACGAGTTTCAGAAGAAAGTTTTTTGTTTCTGGCCATTTTGAGCCTGTAATCTAACCCACAAATGTTGATGCTCCAGATACTCAACTAGTCTAAAGAAGGCCAGTTGTATTGCTTATTTAATCAGGACGACAGTTTTCAGCTGTGCTAACATATTTGCAAAAGGGTTTTAATAGTAATTTACTACATTAACAATATCCACACTATTTCTGATCCATTTGATGTTATTTGAATGGACAAAAAAATCACAAAAAAAAAAAAGATTCGAAAGATCGAATCCCCGAGCTGACGAAGTAAAAATCTGTCATTCTGCCCCTGAGCAAGGTAGTTAACCCACTGCTCCCCAGGTGCCGAACACGCGGATGTCGATTAAACCTGTTACGGCTAGACGTTCCGGAACATCCGGTGAAATTGAATTTGAAATATTTAACTTTCATAAAATCACAAGTGCAATACACCAAAATAAAGCTTAACTTCTTGTTAATCCAGCCTCCGTGTCAGATTTCAAAATGGCTTTACGGCAAAAGCAAACCATGCGATTATCTAAGGACAGCGCCTCATCATACAAATGCATAACAAATCATTTTCAACCTGGGAGGTGCGACACGAAAGTCAGAAATAACAATATAATTCATGCCTTACCTTTGAAGATCTTCTGTTGGCACTCCAAAATGTCCCATAAACATCACAAATGGTCCTTTTGTTCGATAAATTCCTTCGTTATATCCCAAAATGTTAATTTATTTGTCGCGTTTGATTCAGAAATACACCAGTTCCAACTCACCCAACATCACCTAATAAGTTACCTGTACACTTGGTCCAAACAACTTTCCTAATCCAACTTTAGGTATCCCCCTTTCCATTACCATTAATTCCTAGAAAAGCTAAATATACACTAACTGTACACTATTTTTTATCGGTTTTATCACATTTGCAGCCGATAGTATTTTTCAGTTACAACACTTTTCTGGCATCCTCCTTCCGATACACAGTTGTTCATAGATGCTAGATTGCCATGTTACAGCGTTTCTAATTGGCTATATGGCCGTGTGTGAATCCTAACGCTATAAAAAGGTGTATTAATTTAACCTTTTATTTTATGAAAAATAATTATAGATTGTACAGTACAGAAGCAAACTTCCAAAAGGTTACCAAAACCGTATCGCAAGCAAGGATTATAACGTGTCGACAAAGTGCTGGGACTATTGTACACAGTTCCACAATGTCATCAATGCTTCAACTGAGAATCAAAGTTAACAGTCCCTCAAATAAGAAGTCACAAGTTAACGTGATTTGTCAGCTATCTGGGCCATAGAAATAGAATGATCTGAGCAGGAGGGTAATTGGGTGAAGGCAGTACTGTAGGTTACAATCTAGTTACAGCCAGTGTTCCAAGGACACTCAGTCTTACACCTGACCAGGGAGGTAGTTGCTTGGAAACCCAATGGGCAGAAATGACCTTTTGAATCAGGAAAGTTTCCTCACAACTTCCAGAATGTCAAATAAAATTAGATTTGAACGTACTTTACCAGTTGTCCTTGCAGTTGGTCCTTTTGGCGGTAGGAGACAATATATCCACAGGAAAGTATAATTACATCAACTTTTGAAAGTGCTGGTAGTGCTCAGACTTCTATCACCTGAAGCATATGCACGAGCCTCGTGTCTACTTGCCAAGCTCCTGCACGTGTTTACATGGTTCTGTACATGCTTCAGGTGATAGAAACCTGAGCACACTACCAGCTTTGAAAAGTTAATGTAATTCATATTTCTTGTGGATATTGCTTCACATTCCTACCGCCAAAAGGACCAACTGCACAGACAACCGGTAAAGTTTGTTAGAATATAATTGTATTCAACATTCTGGCTTGTAGAGGTCGTGAAAGGAAACTTTCCTGATTCAAAACACTCATTTTTGCCCGACATAGAATTCAATGCAATTTAACGTTGGGTTTCCAGGCAAGAGGTAGCAGTGGCACCCAGGAATCAACAGACCTCTGTGGAATGCATGAAATCAAGACAGAATTCAAATCAGTGTGTGTTATTGAAACTTCAGTGTTGCACATGCATATACCTATTACATAATTGGATAGTTAACTGGCTAGGTATACTGAATAAAGATCAACACAATATGCAACAACTTCAAATATTTTACTGAGTTACAGTTCATAAGGAAATCAGTCCATTAAAAATAAGTTAGGCTCTGATCAATGATTTCACATGACCGGGAATACAGATGGTCACAGATACCTTCAAAAAAAGTAGGGGCATGAATCAGAAAAACAGTCAGTATCCGGTGTGAACACCATTTGCCTCATGCAACAACACGACATCTCCTTCGCATAGAGTTGACCAGGCTGTTGATTGTGGCCTGTGGAATGTTGTCCCACTCCTCTTCAAGGGCTGTGCTAAGTTGCTGGATATTGGCGGGAACTGGAACACGCTATCGACACATCGATTAAGAGCATCCCAAACATGCTCAATGAGTGACATGTCTGGTGAGTATGCAGGCCATTTTCAGCTTCCAGGAATTGTGTACAGATCCTTGCGACATGGGGCCGTGCATTATCATGCAGAAATATGAGTTGATGGTGGCGGATGAATGGCATGACAATAGCCCTCAGTATCTCTTCACAGTATCTCTGTGCTTTCAAATGGCCATAGATAAAAATGCAATTGTGTTCATTGGCAGTAACTTATGCCTGCCCATTCACAACGTTGACATCAGCAAACTGTTTGCACATAACATGCACATTGTCTGCGGTTGAGGACAGTTGGACGTATTGCAGAATTTTTTAAAACGACATTGGAGGCGGCTTATGGTAGAGAAATTAACATTCAATTTTCCAGTAACAGCTCTGGTGGACATTCCTGCAGTCAGCATGCCAATTGCACACTCCCTCAACTTAGCATTGTGTGACAAAAACACCTTTTAAAGTGGTCTTTTATTGCCCCCAACAAGATGCACCCGTGTAATGATCCTGCTGTTTAATCAAGTTCTTGATATGCCACACCTGTCAGCTGGATGGATTATCTTGGCAAAGGAGAAATTCTCACTAACAGGGATGTAACTACATTTTTTTAATAAAATAAGTGTCCACAAAATTTGAGAGAAAAGCTTCGTGCATATGGAACATTTATGGGATCTTTTATTTAAACTCATGAAACACAGGACCAACACTTTACAAGTTGCGTTTATATATTTTTTTCAGTGTAGATTGCGACATAAATGGAGACTTGGCAACAATACAGCACCCGGAAATGAACAAACCTAGATAGCCAATACAACAGAAACTAACGTTAATAGTTAGGACATGTACTTATGAATGGAAATGTTAGCACTGAAGGTCAAATGAGGGGAAGTGGAGGAGCAGGTTAGCTAGCCAGCCAATTAACTTGCCACTGCTGACAGTAGGTAGCTAATAAGACTATGCATTATTTTGGATTATCTAAACAAGCAGTTTAAAATAACTTCCATGTGAGAGGAGGGATAGCTAACTAACGTTAGCTGTCAAACGTCAACCTCCTGCACAATCAATCTCCTGTTAACGTTATCCGTCACTGTCAACTGGCTAGCTCGCAGCTAACCTAAAAAACGTCGAGAAACAGTAGTGCCAACGCATTTAAAAGATAAAGGACCGTCGTTGGTAAGCTTCAAAACAGTCTGGCGATGTGTAGCCACTAGCATACATGAATGCGCTTGACTACAACCGACATTTTTCCTGGAGAGCGAGCAAGCCGGCTAGCTAGTTGTTGAAGTTTACTTGATAGTTTCTAGCAAATTAACGTTTGCACTGACGCCCACTTTATTTCGAAGAGGCTCCTTGCCTCGGCTTACCTTTGACTGAAGGAGTCTTGGCGCTAGCCTGCTGATACTGGTAGCCAGAAAGGACATGATGTCTGTGGGAAAATATATTTATTCTGAAAGACAGTGCCCAGAGAAGCTAGTTGAAGGTGCCCCTACAGAAAAAGCACGACTGAAGGTTGAAGAGGGATACGGGCCCGCAAGTAGGCGTATCGTTGATTGGATGGTGGTTGCAGGAAAATGTAACCTCATTGGCCAGTTGAGCCTCGTGTGTCTCTATCAATCGAAACGATTGGCTAAGGCAAACGGAAGACTGGGATGGAACTCATTTCCGTTTCATTCTGTCACACAATTTAAATGAATTGTTTCTGGACATGACCATACAAATTACAAGTGTAGATCGGAAATAATTTGATAAATATCAGCAATATTTTACTTGTGATACTTAGTATATTTTAGCGATTACATTTAGTTTTGATCCTTAACTATATTTAAATCCCAAATACTTTTAGTGAAGTAGTATTTTACTGGCTGACTTGGTTGGCCCTGTCCGGGGGTATCGTCAGACGGGGCCACAGTGTCTTCCGACCCCTCCTGTCTCAGCCTCCAGTATTTGTGCTGCAATAGTTCATGTGTCGGGGGCTACGGTTAGTCTGTTATATCTGGAGTATTTCTCCTGTCTTATACGGTGTCCTGTGTGAATTTAAGTATGCTCCCTCTAATTCTCTCTCCCGCTCCCTCCCGGAGGACCTGAGCCCTGGGACCATGCCTCAGGACAACCTGTCCTGATGATTCCTTGCTGTCCCCAGTCTACCTAGTTGTGCTGCTGCACCAGTTTCAACTGTTATGCCTGCGGCGATGGAACCCTGACCTGTTCACCGGACGTGCTACCTTGTCCCGGACCTGCTGTTTTTCGACTCTCTCTAACGCACCTGCTATCTCTAACTCTGAATGCTTGGCTATGAAAAGCCAACTGACATTTACTCCTTAGGTGCTGACCTGTTGCACCCTCTACAACCACTGTGATTAATATTATTTGACCCTGGTGGTCATCTTTGAACTTCTTGGCCATGTACTGTTATAATCTCCACCCAGCACAGCCAGAAGAGGACTGGCCACCACTCAGGTCCTGGTTTCTTCCTAGGTTCTTGCCTTTCTAGGAAGGTTTTCATCTTATACATCTGCATTGCTTGCTGTTTGGGGTTTTAGGCTGGGTTTCTGTATAGTACTTTGTGACATCGGCTGACGTAAAAAGGGCTTTATTTGATTGATTGATTGACTTTCACTTTAGTAACTTTCTATTAAGGTATCTATACTTTTACTCAAGTATGAGAATTGGGTACTTTTTCCACCACTGGACATATTGCACTTATCCAATTCTTGCCAAATCTATTGGGTCTAGGTTAAAAACACCTGGTACCAATGAGACCGGTTCAAGAAATTATACTTGACACAACAGACAGTTATTCATTCACTATTTCAATTCTGATACTTTGGCCGAGGCTCCACCTTTCCTCTCCAAAGCAGCCAGTGATGGAACACACACAACAATATTTCTGTAAAACAAGGAATTGATTCTTTATCGTAAAGGATTTAGTAAAACAAAAAAAAGGAAAAATGTAAAGTTGGCTATTCAATTGCAAACAGACTACATGCAGTGCACCATAGACGTTCCACAACTTTGATTGGGAGTCCACGTTGCTGTGGGAGATGTATACTTTTCAGTGAGGTGTTAAACTTTTGCAGTACACATGAACAAAGTATGCGTGACTATCAAAGGAAATTAATTTAAGAAAAAACTAAAACATAACTACTGAAATAAACTTCTAACAAATGTGCTTCATATTATATTTTGTTGGGTTTGTTCATTCTTATTATATCCATCCAAAGTTACCAAATACAACATGGAACTGTTGAAAATAATCATGCAAGAGGCATGGAAAATACAGTCTATAAGTCCGGATACATCTCTGAATTGGCATGGTGAATACACTTGTAAACAAACATACCATGTATTTGGCACATTAAAAGTGACACTAAGTCCATACCATATATGTGTTACATAACAGAGTAGCAGGCTGATTTTAGCTGTAATAAATTAAGCAAAGTTAAGATATGCAGGATACCGAAACATAGAAGAATGCATTGTAAACCACTCCGCTTCATGCAGCCATTACGACATGCATGTTCAGGCGATTTTGTAAACTTTAAGAAGAATCAACATTTGGCCTGGCCATGGTCACTTCTTGGATAATGGATCCACACAGTGTAAACAATCAGGAACAACACAATTCAAACAGTACAAACAATGGTGGGAAGAAATTGTATATTTCCAAAGTTGCTGTGAACTGATAACAGTAGGCTATGATCTGATATTCTTGGTCCACACTCCCGTGGTCTTGTGTCTAGTCAGTGGCTGTGGGAAGAGACTAGTGTTTAGTAGTAGTCTGACTGAGTAGTCGTCACTTCTCAGTATGTTTCTCCAGTGCCAGAGGAAGGAGTACTCAGTCATCCTCATCTGGCTCCTCTATGGAGGCCAGGAGGGGGTTGTGTCTCAGGCAGGTCTGGAGGTAGTGCACCAAGGTCCGTTGGGAATGCTGGATGCTGCGCCGCTCCTTCAGGATGTGGCCCTCATCTGGGTACAGCTGCAGGGAGTAGTTGGCCTCCACCTTCACCAAGCGGCTCAGGAGCTCTGCACTGTGCTGGAAGTGGACCCGTGCTGCGTCACCCAAAGCCAAAAAACACACACATAAGACATAAACAAACACATACAAGTTATTATTAATAAGTTCAGCAGTTGAATTGCATATTGATAAAAAAAAGTGGACAAATTTAGCTGTTAAAATCATAGCCAAATCTCACCGTCTGCAGTCCCATGCAGTAAGAGGAAATTCTCGTCTTTAAGCTTGTGAACATCTTCCAATACAGATGCCGTCTGAGGAGACAAAACAGAGACAGAAAGCCCTTACAATAACCTATTGCCTTATACTTCCTACCATGCATGATCACACAAGGTATGAGGATCCTCACCAGGTAAGTGTGCTCCTCCTTTGCTGGGAGACCTAGATACCTCTCTGAGAAGGCAGCACCTATACATGAAAGCAAAATAGATTACTTTTAATGGTTTCCTTTTCAACATAGGCTCTTGTGTGTTTTTTCACTATTGTATAGTCTTCACTTACTGTAGAGTTTGAAATCTGTTATGGGAGCCACAGCGGCTGCACATTTAAACAGCTGATCAGTCGCAGCTAGCATCTTGAGGGATAAATAAGCACCAAATGCCTGTAGGGAAAGACACAAGTGCCATTAAACAGAGAGTCTTTATAATATATGCTTTTGCAACATTATACTTTTGAAACTCTTGTGATCACGTGGTCGTGGCCAGAATATAGGTTAATTGTTGCCATAGTAAACATAATAGTAACCTTGCCATACAAGGCAATCCGCTGATCATCAATGTAAGGCAATTGCATCAACCACCTGTGGAGAAAAAACAAAATAGGTCATACATTTATTTATGGATAATTTCTACAATATGTCAACAAATGTAATGGCCAATAATAACACTGTAGAAAACTAACTCTACGACTCCTAGTTGATCTTTGACTCTGAGGGAGCTGAGCTTGCGGGGATCCACACTGCTGATCTTCTGCCCCCGTCCGACCCCACTTCTTCCATCCACCCAGGCTAACGCCATGTCATGTGTGCTGGCGAGCACCTCAGGCCATCCCATAGTAAACTCCTCTGTCACTGACTGACTGCCTGGAACTCCGTCCCTGCATGACAACAGGAGGAACAAAGGGCAAAGGTTAAACAACTAAGCTGTGGTTTAGCCTGCTGGTAAACTATGGGGAAATCAATGTCTGTTAAAAGTTACGTAACAGGCCGTAAAACTGTAAAAGTGAATCCTTGATATAGGCTCACATTAAGAGGCTTCATACAATGGCATAAGCATGTTATAACACGATTGATCAGCTGTGTATATAACTTACACAATGATGAGTAGAGGGAGAAGGTGGGCTTCATAACCCTGGGGCAGAGACAGCTTCAGGTGTAGATCTAAAAGGAAAACAAACAGAGGGCCCACACTCAGTCTCAAATAAGATATACAGAGGTATACACTGAACCAGAGCTCATCAGTATTCTCCCCCTGAAACACCTGTAGGCATCAAACTAAAGCACCAGTAAATGAGCTCCCCTGAGTCCTATGCGTGACACTTAAACAATGAGTTAACGGTAAGTCATTGAGAATGTGTAGGCCTACAGTTGACACCCACACACACACAAAGCACACATGCACGTGCGCACGCACACACTTTGTTCTCCTCCCAAAGGAAGAGTATGAATCATGCTCTCGCTACCATGGAGACCTAATCACTAAATGAAACAATTACTTTCTTTATGGGTATGCTGCTATATTTGGCTTGTTATTTACATGCCTGGTCAAGCGGAACCAGTCTGTTCTGTGACTGTTTGAACCCAAAGCAGCCTCTGTTCTGTGACTGTTTGAACCTAAAGCAGTCTCTGTTTTGTGACTGTTTGAACCCAAAGCAGCCTCTGTTCTGTGACTGTTTGAACCTAAAGCAGTCTCTGTTTTGTGACGGTTTGAACCCAAAGCAGTCTCTGTTTTGTGACGGTTTGAACCCAAAGCAGTCTCTGTTTTGTGACGGTTTGAACCCAAAGCAGTCTCTGTTTTGTGACTGTTTGAACCTAAAGCAGTCTCTGTTTTGTGACTGTTTGAACCTAAAGCAGTCTCTGTTTTGTGACTGTTTGAACCCAAAGCAGTCTCTGTTTTGTGACTGTTTGAACCCAAAGCAGTCTTTGTTCTGTGACTGTTTGAACCAAAAGCAGTCTCTGTTTTGTGACTGTTTGAACCTAAAGCAGTCTCTGTTTTGTGACTGTTTGAACCCAAAGCAGTCTCTGTTTTGTGACTGTTTGAACCCAAAGCAGTCTCTGTTTTGTGACTGTTTGAACCCAAAGCAGTCTTTGTTCTGTGACTGTTTGAACCAAAAGCAGTCTCTGTTTTGTGACTGTTTGAACCTAAGGCAGTCTCTGTTTTGTGACTGAAGCGAATGTAAAATTATGTCAGTGAATGCTAATTATAATTTTAGACTGCTCTGTGTGTGTGGGCCCAGAGTGGTTTCACACACTTACCATGGTTGTCAGCTGCGAGGGTCTTGAAGACAGTCTCTGGGAGTCTCTTCCCTGCTAGGGTCTCAGAGAGAGGTGTGTTGTCCTCCAGAACTATGTATCCTAAAGGTGATCAAACAAAATACATTTACACAGTCTATTCACGGTCATGCAGCTATCCGCCTCCTTTCTGAATTCCAATTACTGTCTGAAACTGCTCTACATTATATGTTCGTTTGCCCATGTTGCCCTCTACTGGCCATTGTTGAAAGTGTCTGATGGTAAAAAGTGGAGAAGGTTCGAGATTAAGATTCAGAGTGTTTAATAGATTAGTCAGACAAACCAGACTCACTGGAGGGGTCCTTCGTGTTGTGTACTGTCACCTTGGGGACTCCGGGGCCTAGGGAAACATGGGCCAAAGCGATAGAAAAAGTATACATGTTTGATTATTGTTAAAATGCTGTTTTAATTCAAGCAGTAGGGTGTGTGCGTGTGGTGTGCGAGCATGCCTGCGTTTGAGTGCATGTGTACAGAGCTCCTACCTAGGCAATAAAGTGTGAAATATGTCTGATTGGGGCTGAACACGGCTTTGAAAAAGCTACAGTCATCTAGAAGGTTGCAGGTCAGACACTTGCGGTTGAAGATCCCTTCAAAGTCCGCACTGAAAGAGAGGAAGACAACAGAGTGACCAAACACACCTTAAAGAATAGTGGATGAGGAAGGTTTGGGTCTGAAACTATTTGGCTGTCCCAATCAATACATTAAGGTTGTAAATTACACCTTAATTAAACAAATAATACATTGATAGCTATGTTAAAATACATTACTGAGTTGACTCCTCAAACACAAATAGGACTGACTCCTCAAACACAAATAGGACTGAGTCCTCAACACAAATAGGACTGACTCCTCAAACACAAATAGGACTGAGTCCTCAACACAAATAGGACTGACTCCTCAAACACAAATAGGACTGAGTCCTCAACACAAATAGGACTGAGTCCTCAACACAAATAGGACTGACTTCTCAACACAAATAGGACTGAGTCCTCAACACAAATAGGACTGACTTCTCAACACAAATAGGACTGACTTCTCAAACAAGAATAGGGTGAATAGGACTCTTCAAGGCAACTATTTAAATAAAACCACTATCTCCGGCCTCTCAGTAACTCTCTCTCTCCAAGGGAAGTACCAAAAAAGAATGCACAGAAAATCACCTTTAAACCAGACACCAATCTCTCCCTCTATCATCTGGTGAGGCCAAAAGCAGGCTAATAAAAAAACACAATATAAAACATAAGGCGAATGACTGGGGGACTGAGCACATTAATCACAGGTCGTGGATCAGTTTTTATGTCTGTGTCCCAAATGACACTCTATTCCCTATATACTGTAGGGCAATATAGGGAATAAGGTGCCACTTGGGACGCTGTCGTTACATCCCAGTGACTCATCCTCTAGCACAGCACCATCCCATCCACTGCGTTGGCTTGGTCACCTCTGATTAACATGTTAGGTGGTCTGCCTGGAGCGCCCTTCGAGAGGAACGGCTTCGGCTGCTGCACAAATTAACCCTTCAGCTCACGCTTCACTTCTCTGATCATCTGCCTTCTCATGAAACCAGAAAATTGTTGAACCACCATTCCTTTGACTTGAATTAGAAATAGATCGTTTTGTTTCATTGGCTGATTAACTAATATTTTCATCTTAAAATTTGGAAATTACATTCAGTAAAATGTTTCAGTAACTAAAATGTTTTGATTTGGGAGATAAAAAATAAAATGTAACTTCATCAGTCAAAGTCAGCACGCCTACGAAGGATGAAATTCTGGATAAAGTAGTTTTGACAGGATGGCCTCACCTGTACAGGTGTCTGCTCTGTCTGGATTCTTCTGTGCTGAGGAAGTAGCTGCAAACAGAGAGGACAAAGTGATGCAGTCAATAGAAGACATTCAATCGAGTTGGCCCCCCTTTGCTGCTATAACAGCCTCCACTCTTCTGGGAAGGCTTTCCACTAGATGGTGGAACATTGCTGATGGAACTTGCTTCCATTCATCTACAAGAGCATAAGTGAGGTCGGACACTGAAGTTGTGCGATTAGGCCTGGCTCGCAGACGGCGTCCCAATTCATCCCAAAGGTGTTCGTTGGGGTTGAGGTCAGGGCTCAGTCAAGTTATTCCACACCGATCTCAACAAACCATTTCTGTATGGACCTTGCTTTGTGCATCGGGGCATTGTCATGCTGAAACCAGAAAGGGCCTTCCCCAAACTGTTGCCACAAAGTTGGAAGCACAGAATCGTCAAGAATGTCATTGTATGCTGTAGCGTTGAGATTTATCTTCACTAGAACCAAGGGGCCTAGAGAGAACCATGAAAAACAGCCTCAGAATGATTTCTCCTCCACCAAACTTTACAGTTAGCACTATGTATTCGGGCAGGTAGAATTCTCCTGGCATCCGCCAAACCCAGATTTGTCTGGCGGACTGCCAGATGGTGAAGCGTGATTAATCACTCCAGAGAACGCGTTTCCACTGTTCCAGAGTCCAGTGGTGGCAAGCTTTACACCACTCCAGCCGATGCTTGGAATTCCGCATAGTGATCTTAGGCTTGTGTGCGGCTGCTCGGCCACGGAAACCCATTTCATGAAGCTCCCGACGAACAGTTATTGTGGTGACGTTGCTTCCAGAGGCAGTTTGGAACTTGGTAGTGAGTGTTGCAACCGAGGACAGACAATTTTTATGCACTACGCGCTTCAGCACTCGGCAGTCCCGTTCTGTGAGCTTGTGTGGCTCACACATCTACACAATAACAGCATTTACAGTTGACCGGGGCAGCTCTAGCAGGGCAGAAATTTGACAAATTGACTTGTTGGAAAGGTAGCATCCTATGATGGTGCCACGTTGAAAGTCACTGAGCTCTTCAGTAAGGCCATTCTACTGCTAATGTTTGTCTATGGAGATCGCATGGCTGTGTGCTAGAGTTTATACACCTGTCAGCAACGGGCGGGGCTGAAAGAACTGAATCCACTCATTTGAAAGGGTGTCCACATACTTTTGTATAAATAGTATATGTTAGTTAGTCCATATGGACACTATGATATATATTATTTATTTACACACTTCACTCAACACATTCATGGCATTAGTTGATTCTCAGACAATGTCGATAAGGCTGAATTACAGAACTTTTCCAGTGATTTGAGTTTGACTCCATTGTCGAATCAGCAAAATTAGTATGAAAGCTGTGCTATATGAATGTCTTGCTTGGAGGCAAACAGACGTGCCAGCTACCACATGGGCAATTGGGACTGCCTGCATCCGTCCGGTTCCCATCATGCTCTGTGATGATGATGATGATGATGCTGCCACACACACACACACACACACACACAACTACATTTGTCTAAGCATAAAGGACTTGTGACTCTGCCCTGCTCAGTCTATGACCATCTAATCATGTCTTGTTCAGTTTCAGCTGACTTGCCCTGAGCAAAGTCAGATATTTTTTAAGTGAATACTACATTGCCTCTTTAAGTTAAGGATCAAAGGCTAGTTATTTTAAAAGGCAATAATACCTTTATGTATTTTTGTGTCTAAATCATCGTTCTACAACAGTAGCCTACTTGTCATTTCTGCTAATTATATCAACACACACAGTTGCTCTCCACATAGCATCACATGCAGAGGCTCTCTATATAGCATCACATGCAGAGGCTCTCTATATAGCATCACATGCAGAGGCTCTCTATATAGCATCACATGCAGAGGCTCTCTATATAGCATCACATGCAGAGGCTCTCTATATAGCATCACATGCAGAGGCTCTCTATATAGCATCACATGCAGAGGCTCTCTATATAGCATCACATGCAGAGGCTCTCTATATAGCATCACATGCAGAGGCTCTCTATATAGCATCACATGCAGAGGCTCTATATATAGCATCACATGCAGAGGCTCTCACATACATTTTCCTATTGTCCTCATCCAGGGCACACAGCACAGTGACATCCCAGTTCCCGGACGTCAGAAAGCGAGGAGGGACAGGGGGGATGGCAGGCTGTGTCACATAGAATGAGAGAGAAAAAGAGGGGGATGAATACAGAAACAGACAGACTGCCAGTGGAATGCAGAGTCATCCAGAGAAAGATGTAATAAGATGTGAAGGGCCTCCCGAGTGGTACAGAGGTCTAAGGTACTGCATCACAGTGCTAGCTGTGCAACTAGAGATCCTGGTTCGAGTCCAGGCTCGGTTGCAGCCAGCCGCGACCGGGAGACCCATGGGGCAGCGCACAATAGGCCCAGCGTCGTCTGGGTTAGGGAAGGGTTTGGCTGGCAGGGATGTCCTTGTCCAATCGCGCTCTAGCGACTCCTGTGGCGGGCCGGGTGCAATGCACACTGACAGGGTCGCCAGGTGCACTGTGTTTCCTCCGACACATTGGTGTGGCTGGCTTCCGGGTTAATTAAGTGGGCATTGTGTCAAGAAGCAGTGCGGCATGTTTCGGAGGATGCATGGCTCTCAACCTTCGCCTCTCCCGAGTCCGTAAGGGAGTTGCAGCGATGACTGCAACTACCAATTGGATACCAAGAAAAGGGGGTTAAAACAACACAAAAAAAAGATGTGAAGACAGTAACCGACAGATACAGAGAGGGAGATGTAGATAAGAACATTGTCAGGGAAACAGAGCTATTCAGAAACAGTCACAGATACCTAAAATAATCACTGCCAAGACTTCAGCTCTCTGACATTAAGATCTGTATAATCACATGTTGTTTTATGCCACCCTGACCTTGCCGGATGAATCAAACTGAATTCTTCCACTGCTCTATGTTCGCTACATACTTCAGTCTGAGACTACCATCGTTGAAGTCATTTGTGGTGACGTCAAAATGACATCACCACAAACTAATCAGAGTACCAAATCTAATGACGAATTTTCAAAACGCCCACATGGTGTCTAGCTCTGGCCCAACCCATCGGTTCCTGTGACTAATCAGAAAGGTTAGAATATATTCAGAGTGACACAGCAGTCTACGGCACTGCTTTGAAGTGCTAGTGGCCTCACTACAGATCCGGGTTTGATCCCATGCTGTGTTGCATGCGGCCATGAATGAGAGACTCATGAGGCGGAGCACAATTGGCCCAGCGTAGTCCAGGTTAGGGAAGGGTTTGGCTGGCTGGCATGTCCTTGTCCCATCGCGCTCTAGAGACTCCTGTGGCGGGCCGGGCGAATGCATGCTGACACAGTCGCCAGTTGGACAGTGGCTTCCGGGTTAAGCAAGCAGTGTGTCTAGAAGTTGTGCGGCTTGGCAGGGTTGTGTTTCGGAGGACACATGGCTCTCGACCTTCGCCTCTCCCGAGTTGCAGCGATGGGATTACTACCAATTGGATATCACAAAATTGGGGAAATAATGGGGTAAAAAGTAAAAATATAATATGTTTGTGTTCTAGAAATTGTTAGGGAGGTACTTATATCCACACTCATTGTAGAGAAGAAACAAACGTCAGTGGGCGTGGCAGAGCAAGGAGTTTGGGTAGCCAGGCAAACCCTGACCCTATTGAAGATTTAACAAGCAGTCTGGCATTAAACCATTGTAGGATGACACAGGGGTATAAAAGTTTGAGTGCCCTCACACTGACCTGGGCTGGCAGACTGGCAATGTGGCGGAACTCCCCCCGGGCACCCTGCTTGGCTGGCAACGTCAAATAAAACCAAGAGCCATCAGATGAAAACAAGGGCACCTCCTGTTGGACAAATGAGACAGGCATGGTCAACAATACCAATCCAGGAAATATCACAAGCCAATAAGACTGGGTCAGTATACCAGTTTCAATTAGTAGCAGCTTTTATGAAATGAGAAATGCCTACCTGTCGTTGGTTTTGCATTAAGTCCATGACCATTGTGTGTTTCTGTGGATTTGATATGGAGATACGAAATAAAGAAAACGTTTCAGCATAATTAAACAGCCAAAGTTAATATTATATAATGAATCCATAAGGACTGGCTGGAGAGAGGTGGCAAATAAATGCTGCAGCGAATCATTGGAAATGTATCACAAGCAGTATAATTGACCTTATTTAAGCTGGAAGGGAGAGAATATGACATCTTAAAGGAAAAAGGTTGGTATTTGTTTCATTAGTCCATTGTTGATTTAGTCCCAAAATGTTCTCCTTGTCAGCAATCTAGTGTTCAAGCTATGCAAGTTTCAAAATACAGAAAGCAATTAGCATCGTATGATGCTGTGTTTTGCATCATACGTGGATGATTTCTGTATTTTTTTTAAAGTGACATATGTTGAAAACTTGAGTGCTGACAAGCAAAACATTTTGGGACTATGTCAACAATTGACTAATTAAACAAATACCAAAACATTGTTTTTGGGTGGAGTTTTCCTTTAAGGAAATCAATCCAAACACCCCAGTGTATAGCTTATGGGATGGAAATGCTATAAAATTAATGAATGGCAGAGAGAAGGGTCAGGACACCCATTGGATTACTGTGGAGTAACCTTTGACCTCTTACCTTTGAGCATGCCCCAGTGGTGGCCTCACACACACAGAGCTCTGATTGGTTCTGGGCCCGGTTCAACCAACGTACCGCCAACTGAGTGCTGCTGATCCATGTCACCATGGAGATGTAGCGGTCTCTAGGGAGACATTTAGGGAAACAGACAGAAAGAGAAAGTCTCTTGGATGGCACAACACAGATGTAAAGGGGATTTTCTAGGTGAAACAAATAGGAAAGCAGTCGTTGGTAAAGGCAATCAAAAACTAATCTGGTTTAATACAAGTTGCAACAGGGAGACAACCTCCAGCATGGGAGCATGGAAACATAACGAGCCGTCTCTGAGCAGGCCCTTATTAAATCCTAATCACATATGTTCTGTAAACACATAACAAAAGACATAACACAAGGTACTGAACCACACAGTCTCACACAATACAATAATAACCAGTGTATCCTCTGAACTCGCTCCTTTAAAGCCAATGTAGGCTTGATCCACAAATGTGGTCGGAGGCTCTGTGTGGAGGGTGTGACGCAATTGTGGAGCATCCGGGGGCATGCAGATGCCAAATCCAGCTCTGTACCGCATCGCTGTGCGCCTCCCAAATTTTGTAACAATGCGGAGGGCTCTATATAACTTCTTGAAGCGCTGCATTAACATAATTGGTTGAGAGTAGGTGGGTTCAGGAGGTCCTGTATAAACACAAACTCCCTTCCTTGACAACTTCCTTCACAACAGCGCTGCTCTGCTACAGGAAACTCAAGAAGCATGAATGCCCTGACTTTTTGTCACGCCCTGACCATAGAGAGCCTTTTTATTCTCTATTTTGGTTAGGTCGGGGTGTGACTAGGGTGGGTGATCTAGTGCATTTATTTCTATGTTGGCCTGGTATGGTTCCCAATCAGAGGCAGCTGTTTATCGTTGTCTCTGATTGGGGATCATATTTAGGCAGCCATTTCCCCACTGGTTTTTGTGGGATCTTGTTTGTGTGTAGTTGCCTGTGAGCACTCCATGACTTCACGTTTCGGTTGCTGGTTTTTGTGAGTTTCCTTTATTAAACATGAGGAACCCAAATCACGCTGCACGTTGGTCTGAGTATATTTCCAGTTCGTACGACGATCGTGACACTTTTGCAGAGGCCGTATCACCGTAAATGCTGCAGAGCCTTTTAGACTGGCGCCAATATCATCAGCAGATAGGAGTCTATAAGATTCAAATCTAGAATTCAAGTCTAGTGACCATCAACCTTGCACAAACAGAATCATGTGTATTACAGAAAGGAAGATGTCACGATCGTCGTATAGAATGGACCAAGGTGCAGCGTGGTGAGCGTACATTTTTCTTAATTTGCAAATGTCGCCAACAAAACAATAATACAATAAAAACGAACGTGAAGCTCCGTAAGACTGTACATGCACAAACGAAGACAACTACCCACAACTACCAAAAGTAAAAAAGGCTGCCTAAGTACGATTCCCAATCAGAGACAACGATAGGCAGCTGTCCCTGTTTGAGAACCATACCCGGCCAAAACATAGAAACAAACAGATTGCCCACCCCAAATCACACCCCGACCTAACCAAATAGAGAAATAAAACTGCTCTCTAAGGTCAGGGAGTGACAGAAAAGTATAATACATTGTTTTAATCACTTAACTCAATATTAACTTTATTCATCTTAAATTTCCCATTAGAACAGATAAAAACATTAATGACGATGTCAGTTGGTTAAATTTTGGACGTAGTACCTGGCCCTGACAGAGTCTGGAGGGATCATCTCTAGAGTGTGAGCTGGACCATAGAGATTCACCACAAACAGACTGACAGTGGGGATGGTGGAGCCAGCCTGTACACACACACATATATAGGATCAGAGTATTAGATTCGTTAGATAACATGACAGGCTGAGAGAACATAATCAGAGCATTCATACATTTTATCATATGAGATCAGTGTCGTTTACCTTGGGGTAAGGAAAGAACACATTGGAGGGATAGACCCCGCCCAAGAAGTGAGGTATCTCCATTAGCGGTGTGGCAGAGTTGTTGATGGTGAGGTATGCCAAGCGAGCTCCATCCTTCGACCACCAGTTGGCAGAGAAAGTCAAGAGCACTTCCTCTATAAACAATTTTACAGATGAACAAAGCAATCATGTGTCAAAACTATTTCAAATACACATTTGTTACTCATGGAAGTCCAATTGTTACACATTGCAAATAGTGCAAAACATTTATCAAAGCCATATACTATCTGCAATGTCATTAATCTCAGGGAACAGCTTTCAATGTGGAAAATCCAATTTTGCAAACAGTTTTTATCCAACCAATCAGTGTCTATGTCATCGTGATAGAGGAAGGGTTAGAGTATCTCTTACCCTCGTAAATCCAGTCACTCAGCCCGTTGACCACCAGCCCCTCTCTGCCTGTAGCTGTGAGGCGGAGAGGTTTACTGGTCACTTCTGTCTGGTAATAGATATCGCCTTCAAACACATAGGCCTGGCAGCAACAGAAACAGTACTAATCCATTATCAAAGCAAGGCACACAGTGCTCAGTGTTGGCTGGCCCAATCAAATGTCTGATTGGCTCCAAGTGGGAATGCATCAGCTAAGTCACAAGTCAATACATCTCAACTTGCCACTGAAAGATTTGCATTGTTAGTTGAACACAAACATTGCACTGAAAAACACTTTACATTCAAAACACATAATCCAATATGAATCTAAAACAAACACTGTGAAACAAACACTGTGAAACAAACACTGTGAAATAAACACTGTGAAATAAATCACAGAAAAAAATCCTTAGAACTCAAATATGAACCACCGCTGAATAAAGGCGTTATAGATTTGTGGTCTCAAATGCATTTCTAGCCCACCAGATATTGAGGTGGAATGCAGGATGAGTGAGTATAGGTGTGTGTGTGTGTCTCTATGAGTGAATGCTGCAGCTGTACATAGTCCATCGGTAAATAGCCCACCCAATTTACCTACCTCATCCCCATACTGTTTTTATTTATTTACTTTTCTGCTCTTTTGCACACCAGTATCTCTACCTGCACATGACCATCTGATCATTTATCACTCCAGTGTTCATCTGCTAAATTGTAATTACTCACCTACCTCCTCATGCCTTTTGCACACAATGTATATAGACTCTTTTTTTCTTTTTTTCTACTGTGTTATTGACTTGTTTATTGTTTACTCCATGTGTAACTCTGTGTTGTTGTCTGTTCACACGGCTATGCTTTATCTTGGCCAGGTCACAGTTGTAAATGAGAACTTGTTCTCAACTAGCCTACCTGGTTAAATAAAGGCGAAATTAAATTAAAAATTTTAAAATGAGAGCAGCTGCCTTACCAGCTGGTTCCCCTGCAGTCCCCAGGCAGCATACTGTATCAATGCCTTCTCCCCCGCTGGAGGGTTAAGCTCCAACAGAACCCTGGGACACACACACACACACACAGACACACACACAGACACACACACAGACACACACACAGACACACACACAGACACACACACACACACACACACACACAGACACGCACACACACACACACACACAGACACACACACACACACACAGACACACACACACACACACAGACACACACACAGACACACACACACACACAGACACACACAGACACACACACAGACACACACACAGACACACACACAGACACACACACAGACACACACACAGACACACACACACACACACACAGACACACACAGACACACACACAGACACACACACACACACACAGACACAGACACACACACAGACACACACACAGACACACACACAGACACACACACACACACACACACAGACACACACAGACACACACACAGACACACACACACACACACACACACAGACACACACACAGACACACAGACACAGTCCCTCCATTAGGATTCGACTGACCTCTAAAGCCACTTGTGGATTAAAAAAAATGTAGAGAGAAGATCTGTCCATGCTTGTTTGTAAGCACTTGAGAGATGTCGTAAAAAAGACACGATGCAAATGCTAAAACCAAACAGACGGAGGTCAGTCATGCAATGGAATAAGACCTCTTTCAATCCATTGAAACAACACTCTTATCCTCCTAAAAACAGGCAGACATATTACGGCAATACATTCCCAGGCATTTCATATTTTATTGGAGAGCAGGTCATTCTGAATTCCTTTAATTGGCATTAGTGCTCCTCATACTGTAGACCCAAGGCCCAAGCTTCCATCGACAGACACAGGAGCGCCCTTCCTCACTGGTGGGCCAGCAGATAGGAATCTCTGATAGTAAACCTAGAATTGATGTTGACCAGCCAGAGAGGACAATTACTGTATAAGAGTAATGGATGTCTGACATAACAGATGAAGTTTATTCAGATGAAAGAAATACACATTTGGTGGTGCTTGGCCAGTCGAGGCCAGGGCCCACTTGCATCAGCAATGCACATGCCCAGTGCAGCCCATGCATTAGCATTCATGGCTCTACTGTACCTACCCTTTAGCCACATTGTAGATGGCATAAGAGGCTGTGAAGGACTGAGAGAAAATCTGGAAGAAGTAAAGGAGATGATGGGCACATTGGTCCCAGAGTTACACAAACACACACACACACACACACAGCCCTGAAAAACCATCATTAAATGTACAGTTAGACCATAAGAAAATCTAAATATGCAAATGAACAACAATTGGAAGTCAGTGGCTAGTCCATGAAACCAGGTCAGCAATTCCATCAATCGCATTGCATCATCACAAACTTCAGTTCTGATTATCCAATCGAACAGCACAGACATTGATAACCCAGTCTATACTAACAGAGAACAGAAGACATTAGAGGCATGATGTCATGTGAGGATGAGAGAGAAAAGGGGGACAGAGAAAGACATCCTCACTAAGTAACATCATTACAGCCAATATCCCTCCAATTGAGAAAGATTGAGAGTGGCAACTCAGCTTGACCAGTGGTCAGCTAGGCATGTCGAAAAGTGGACCCAAATCAATGAGTGTGCCCTGAAAGTATTTTTTTAAAACTGCACTATTGGTTAGGGGCTCGTAAGTAAGCACTTCACTGTAAGGTCTACACCTCTTGTATTCAGCGGATGTGACTAATACAATTGGATTTGAAGTGTAAACTAACTCTTTGTGTGTGTGTGTGTGTGTGTGTGTGACATTCTATAGAGGACATTCTATAATTTTTTACTTAAATCTCTCTAGTACTGTCTTTTTGCTAGCTAGGGCCATCTACTTTAAGTGCTGCCGTCTTCCCAGTAGACTACTTGGTGTGTGAACTGCTGACTGCTCATAACTTGCAGATAGTTGTGTTTTCTGACTATGTTTTCTCTCATATTCCAAGAGCATCTGGTCATCGCACCAGTGGCACAGGGCTACTCATTTCTCCTAAGTGGAGATTTTCTCTTTTATCCCTCTCTCACCAGTCCATTTCCTCATTTCAATTTCATGCTTTCACTGTCACTTGTCCACTCAAGCTTAACACTGTTATCATCTATTGCCCACCAGGTGCCCTTAGAGAGCTCCTCAATGAGCTTGACACCTTGATAATCTTATGTCCTGATGATGGCTCACCACTCATCCTTCTTGGAGACTTCAACCTCCCTAGCCGCTCAGGCCCTAACCAGATGGTCATGCGCCTTCACAATCTTCGCTCTCTCTCTCCCACTACTCTCTTCTCTTCTATTCCATCAGCTCTCCCTTCTGCTAAATCTTTCTCCCTCCTGTCTCCTGATTTTGCCTCTTCGACCCTACTCTCCTCCCTTTCCGCATACTATGACTCGCACTGTCCTTTTTCCTCTTGGCTGGGTCATCCCTACCCTCCTTCTCCGTAGCTGAGTGACTCATTGCAGAACAGGACTGTGGGCAGCTGAGCGAAAAGGGAGGAAAACTAAACTTCTGGAAGACCTATTATCCTTTCACTCCCTCCTCTCTACCTTCTCTTCCTCTGTATCCGCTGCTAAAGCCACTTTCTATCACAGCGGTGTTTCATCCGTCACATTGGTGCAGCTGGCTTCCGGGTGAAGCAGGAGGCTGTTAAGAAGCACTGTTTGGCGGGTCATGTTTCGGAGGACGCATGACTTGACCTTCGCCTCTCCCGAGCCTGTTGGGGAGTTGTAGCGATGAGATTGGAACGCAATTGGATATCACGAAATCAGGGGGGAAAAGGGGGTAAAATACACTACCGTTCAAAAGTTTGGGGTCACTTAGAAATGTCTTTGTTTTATAGAGAAGGTCAAGTCATGCGTCCTCCGAAACATGACCCGCCAAACAGTGCTTCTTAACAGCCTCCTGCTTCACCCGGAAGCCAGCTGCACCAGAGGCCCATTATCAGCAACCATCACTCCTGTGTTCCAATGGCACGTTGTGTTAGCTAATCCAAGTCTATCATTTTAAAAGGCTAATTGATCATTAGAAAAACCCCTTTGCAATTATGTTAGCACAGCTGAAAACTGTTGTTCTAATTAAAGAAGCAATAAAACTAGCCTTCTTTAGACTAGTTGAGTATCTGGAGCATCAGCATTTGTGGGTTCGATTACAGGCTCAAAATGGCCAGAAACAAAGGACTTTCTTCTGAAACTCGTCAGTCTATTCTTGTTCTGAGAAATGAAGGCTATTCCATGCAAGAAATTGCCAAGAAACTGAAGATCTCTTACAACGCTGTGTACTACTCCCTTTACAGAACAGCGCAAACTGGCTCTAACCAGAATAGAAATTGGAGTGGGAGGCCCCGGAGGGTCTGAGCCAGCGGAGTTGACTGTTATTTGTGTGTGTGTGTGTGTGTGTGTGCATGCATGTGTGTGTGTGCATGTGTAAGGGTGTGTGTAGCATACATGCATGTGTGCTACAATTTGTGTGAGTGGGTGTGTATGAGTGTCTGTATGGGCTTTTAAAACTCAAATACACTACAAGTTTGCATGTCCTGCTGTGAAGGAAAATTCTCAGCAACAAATCAAATTAAGATCCTACATCTGCTCAACCTTGTGTGTGTCTAAGAGAGAGAGAGGGAATTAATTCTAATGTGGAGAAATAAATCCTTCCCCATTATTCCACCAGATTTCTCTGCTTGTCTCCCCCCCATTACTACAGTGGGGCAAAAAAAAGTATTTAGTCAGCCACCAATTGTGAAAGTTCTCCCACTTAAAAAGATGAGAGAGGCCTGTAATTTTCATCATAGGTACACTTCATCTATGACAGACAAAATTAGAAAAGAAATCCAGAAAATCACATTGTAGGATTTTTAATGAATTTATTTGCAAATTATGGTGGAAAATAAGTATTTGGTCAATAACAAAAGTTTCTCAATACTTTGTTATATACCCTTTGTTGGCAATGACAAAGGTCAAACGTTTTCTGTAAGTCTTCACAAGGTTTTCACACACTGTTGCTGGTATTTTGGCCCATTCCTCCATGCAGATCTCCTCTAGAGCAGTGATGTTTTGGGGCTGATGCTGGGCAACACGGACTTTCAACTCCCTCCAAAGATTTTCTATGGGGTTGCGATCTGGAGACTGGCTAGGCCACTCCAGGACCTTGAAATGCTTCTTACGAAGCCACTCCTACATTGCCCGGGCGGTGTGTTTGGGATTATTGTCATGCTGAAATACCCAGCCACGTTTCATCTTCAATGACCTTGCTGATGGTAGGCTTTGTTACTTTGGTCCCAGCTCTCTGCAGGTCATTCACTAGGTCCCCCCATGTGGTTCTGGGATTTTTGTTCAACGTTCTTGTGATCATTTTGACCCCACAGGGTGAGATCTTGCGTGGAGCCCCAGATCGAGGGAGAGATTATCAGTGGTCTTGTATGTCTTCCATTTCCTAATAATTGCCCCCACAGTTGATTTCTTCAAACCTAGCTGCTTACCTACTGTAGATTCAGTCTTCCCAGCCTGGTGCAGGTCTACAATTTTGTTTCTGGTGTCCTTTGACAGCTCTTTGGTCTTGGCCATAGTGGAGTTTGGAGTGTGACTGTTTGAGGTTGTGGACAGGTGTCTTTTATTCTGATAACAAGTTCAAACAGGTGCCATTAATACAGGTAACGAGTGGAGGACAGAGGAGCCTCTTAAAGAAGAAGTTACAGGTCTGTGAGAGCCAGAAATCTTGCTTGTTTGTAGGTGACCAAATACTTATTTTCCACCATGATTTGCAAATAAATTCATTAAAAATCCTACAATGTTGTTTTTCTGGATTTTTTTTTTCATTTTGTCTGTCATAGTTGAAGTGTACCTATGATGAAAATTACAGGCCTCATCTTTTTAAGTGGGATTACTTGCACAATTGGTGGTTGACTAAATACTTTTTTGCCCCAATGTATATCCCCAACTCCAAATGGAGAAGCCACGCTGTAAACAGACCAGAGTGTGTGTGCTCACGTGGGACATGGCGACAATGGGACAGCAATGGAGATACAACAGTACTTGTATGAGGTGAGGTATTGATAGGTATTGTTGCGCTGCAGTACACACCATAAATAAGGATAATAGACTTCTTCCCCCAGTCCATTTTTTTGTGCAAAACATACATTTCTCTCAGGTAGTGCCTCAACATGCTCTACAGTCATGGCCAAAAGTTGAGAATGACACAAATATCAATTTTCACAAAGTCTGCTGCCTCAGTGTCTTTAGATATTTTTGTCAGATGTTATTATGGAATACTGAAGTATAATTACAAGCATTTCGTAAGTGTCAAAGGCTTTTATTGACAATTACATGAAGTTGATGCAAAGAGTCAATATTTTCAGTGTTGACCCTTCTTTTTCAAGACCTCTGCAATCCGCCCTGGCATGCTGTCAATTAACTTCTGGGCCACATCCTGACTGATGGCAGCCCATTATTGCATAATCAATGCTTGGAGTTTGTCAGAATTTGTGGGGTTTTGTTTGTCCATCCTCCTCTTGAAGATTGACCACAAGTTGTCAATGGGATTAAGGTCTGGGGAGTTTCCTGGCCATGGACACAAAATATTGAGTTAGTTATCACTTTTGCCTTATGGCAAACTGTTCCTGGGTGGTTGGGAGAAGTTGCTCTCGGAGGATGTGTTGGTACCATTCTTTATTCATGGCTGTGTTCTTAGGCAAAATTGTGAGTGAGCCCACTCCTTTGGCTGAGAAGCAACCCCAAACATGAATGGTCTCAGGATGCTTTACTGTTGGCATGACACAGGACTGATGGTAGCGCTCACCTTGTCTTCTCCGGACAAGCTTTTTTCTGGATGCCTCAAACAATCGGAAAGGGGATTTATCAGAGAAAATGACTTTACCCCAGTCCTCAGCAGTCCAATCCCTGTACCTTTTTGCAGAATATCAGTCTGTCCCTGATGTTCTTCCTGGAGAGAAGTGGCTTCTTTGCTGCCCTTCTTGACACCAGGCCAACCTCAAAGTCTTTGCCTCACTGTGCGTGCAGATGCACTCACACCTGCCTGCTGCCATTCCTGAGCAAGCTCTGTACTGGTGGTGCCCCGCAGCTGAATCAACTTTAGGAGACGGTCCTAGCGCTTGCTTGACTTTCTTGGGCGCTCTGAAGCCTTCTTCACAACAATTTAACTACTCTCCTTGAAGTTCTTGAGGATCTGATAAGTGGTTGATTTAGGTGCAGTCTTACTGGCAGCAATATCCTTGCTTGTGAAGCCCTTTTTGTGCAAAGCAATGATGACGGCACGTGTTTCCTTGCAGTTAACCATGGTTGACAGAGGAAGAACAATGATTCCAAGCACCACCCTCCTTTTGAAGCTTCCAGTCTGTTATTCGAATGCAATCAGAATGACAGAGTGATCTCCAGCCTTGTCCTCGTCAACACTCACACCTGTGTTAACGAGAGAATCACTGACATGATGTCAGCTGGTCCTTTTGTGGCAGGGCTGAAATGCAGTAGAAATGTTTTTTGGCGATTCAGTTCATTTGCATGGCAAAGAGAAACTTTGCAATTAATTGCAATTCATCTGATCACTCTTCATAACATTCTGGAGTATATGCAAATTGACATCATACAAACTGAGGCAGCAGACTTTGTTAAAAATTTTAATTTGTGTCATTCTCAAAACGTTTGGCCACGGCTGTATGTTATACCAGCACCTATTTGTCTGTAACTGCAGAGCAGACTCAACTCTCCATTTTCTTTTCCCTTCTCTCTAAATTGCACAGTCTTACATTTACATTACATTTTAGTCATTTGCAGACACTCTTATCCTGAGCAACTTAGAATTAGTGCATTCATCTTAAGATAGCTAGGTGAGACAACCACATCACATTTTCTCTCTTGGCAGTTTCCACCTGTCTAACTCCTGCTGCATTTCCTCATCTCCATCCATCCTCTCCTTCCCCTCTTTTTGGGTAAAACAAAGGGAATAACTCTCATAAGCACTGACGCACACATGCATATGCACACGCCTAATTAGTCTAACTACAGATGTAGGATCTTCATTTGATCATCCTGTTCGGAATTTTAAAACCTGTAGTGTATTTGAGGTTTAAAACGTCTTCTGAAGTTTACAAATTCACATTTCCTGTTTTTATTTTCCTGCCGTAGCATACTGGATCAAATTAAGAACCTACATCTAATCACACACAAAAACAATTTGTCTGACTATTGAGGATTTTAAGGAGCAATTTAACCCCTCTGCTACATAGGAACGTTGTTCTCTCCCATATGCAGCCCCCACCATCCCTACTCCTAACTATATCCCCCCTTTCAAAATAAATGTATTTCCATCCACTAGGCACAAATCTCCCCCAAAGCCCCACCAGCTACATCTAGCTAATATGAAATCCAGGGGAGAAGCCTTTCAACTTAACAAACAGCCCACTAATCCATTTCCCACCACTGCAGCCCTCTCCTCTAAGCATCCATCCTCCTGATTATTTTACACCCCTTCTGATTGACTTCCATTGGACAGGATGATCTAAGGGCAACTGGTGCGTTTCACATGTTTTTCTCCCCTATCTCTACTGCGTCTGTCTCTCTATTCTCCCTGTCCCTCTCTCTATCTCACTTTGCCATTCTCAGCGGCATACAGATCCTCTCCCCAATAAAGGGGAAAGCCGGTGCTTGCTGCATACTGCTTCAGTCAGCAGAAAAACCCAAGAGATAGAGAGAAAAAAGTGAGTTATAGATAGATAGAAAGACTTGAGGGAGTGAGAGAGAAGCAAAGCAGAAAGAGAGCAAAAGATAAAGACTGAAGGTATAACCCCCCACATCCACCACAGACACCACACTGTTCACAAACATAAAATTGCACATGTAGCCAGGTGACATACAAGTGTGCATACATCTACTCACTCAAACTCTGTGCATATAGATGGGGATAGAACATTCTGCTGATGCAACAGTAAAAATGCAAACAGAGAATTGTAGACAAACCAACACACAGGTACTGTAGCGCTAAAACCTATTGATTCATATATATGAAGCATGTACTGATGCATGTACTGAAGATCATCAGTTACTAGATCGTTCAATCAGACTGAATTAGCTCTGCTATCTATATCTCTCGAGTGGTGCATCGGTCCAAGGCACTGCTTCTCAGTGCTAAAGGCGTCACTACAGACCCTTGTTCGAATCCAGGCTGTATCACAACCGGCCATAATTGGGAGTCCCATAGGGCAGCGCACAATTGGCCCAGCATAGTCCGGGTTTGGCCAGGGTAGGCCATCATTGTAAGTAAGAATTTGTTCTTAACTGACTTGCCTAGTTAAATAAAGGTAAAAGATATACATACACACCATCTAAAAATCAATATTAACGTGCAAAAAATTATACTTGTGTTTTTGCTTCCCCATTTTACAACAGCGCTAATCTGATCAACTACTAAATGAGGAGAACAGATCCTAGAGGAAAAAGAGGGGAAGAGGGAGGGAAAGGATAAGGGAGAGAGGATAAGGGAGAGAGAGGGGAAGAGGGAGAGAGAGGATAAGGGAGAGAGAGGGGAAGAGGGAGGGAAAGGATAAGGGAGAGAGAGGATAAGGGAGAGAGAGGGGAAGAGGGAGAGAGAGGATAAGGGAGAGAGAGGGGAAGAGGGAGGGAAAGGATAAGGGAGAGAGAGGATAAGGGAGAGAGAGGGGAAGAGGGAGGGAAAGGGAGAGAGAGGATAAGGGAGAGAGAGGGGAAGAGGGAGAGAGAGGATAAGGGAGAGAGAGGATAAGGGAGAGCGAGGGGAAGAGGGAGTGAAGGGATAAGGGAGAGAGAGGATAAGGGAGAGAGAGGGGAAGAGGGAGGGAAAGGATAAGGGAGAGAGAGAGCAGATTGTATACAGTCAGAACAGCCCGGCTGTTTTGACAGGGCTTTTTAATAAGGCAAAAATTGTGCTGAGGGCTTATTTTTTTCCTAATCATTTTTTCCTCCTCTCCCATTACCTGTATATTACACCTTTTGCTCACTCCTTTGGGGAAACAGGAAACTATGTATTAAGCAAAAGGTTATTTACAGAAGGAGTAGGTCAGTTGGGGAGACAGAGAATGCTATCATAAGGCAAAGAGAGAAACGGGAAAATGCATGTGTTTTTAGAGTTGCTTGTTATGCTGGAGTTTGCCTCAAACCACCTGCAAGTGTGCATTAGACATTAGGCTCTCATATAAGCTTCTCCTTCACTTTCCCCGCCGGGCGATTTCATTACCGCATGCAGCTCCAACTTTACCATGCTATCTCTCCCTCCCCCTGCCCTGCTATCTACATCAAACTCTCTCTCAGCCATTCATACCCTCCATCCTTCTACACCCCTTCCCCCAGCATTACCCAGTCTGAAGATTGCCAGTAATTTCACTAGTGGCTGTTGTTTGAATAGCATGTAGAGCAACAGACTGCTGCAGTACTGTAGCAGCATCACTAGTTTCCCTTTCTGTCTCCCTCCCAATCCCTCTCCATATTTCTCTCTCTCCCTCTCCATATTTCTCTCTCTCCCTCTCCATATTTCTCTCTCCCTCCCAATCCCTCTCCATATTTCTCTCTCTCCCTCTCCATATTTCTCTCTCCCTCCCAATCCCTCTCCATATTTCTCTCTCTCCCTCTCCATATTTCTCTCTCCCTCCCTATCCCTCTCCATATTTCTCTCTCTCCCTCTCCATATTTCTCTCTCCCTCCCTATCGCTCTCCATATTTCTCTCTCCCTCCCTATCCCTCTCCATATTTCTCTCTCTCCCTCTCCATATTTCTCTCTCCCTCCCTATCCCTCTCCATATTTCTCTCTCCCTCCCTATCCCTCTCCATATTTCTCTCTCTCCCTCTCCATATTTCTCTCTCCCTCCCTCTCCCTCTCCATATTTCTCTCTCTCCCTCCCTTTCCCTCTCCATATTTCTCTCCCTCCCTCTCCATATTTCTCTCTCCCTCTCCATATTTCTCTCTCTCCCTCTCCATATTTCTCTCTCCCTCCCTCTCCCTCTCCATATTTCTCTATCCCTCTCCATATTTCTCTCTCCTTCCCTCTCCCTCTCCCCCTCCCTCTCCCTCTCCCTCTCTCCCTCCCTCTCCCTCTCCCTCTCTCCCTCCCTCTCCCTATTTCTCTCTCGCTCCCTCTCCCTCTCCATATTTCTCGCTCCCTCCTTCTCCCTCTCCATATTTCTCGCTCCCTCCCTCTCCCTCTCTATATTTATCTCTCTCCCTCTCCATATTTCTCTCACCCTCTCCATATTTCTCTCTCCCTATTTCTCTCCTTCCCTCCCTCTCCCTCTCCCTCTTTCTCTCCCTCCCTCTCTCTCTCCCTCTCCATATTTCTCTCTCCCTCTCTCTCCCTCTCCATATTTCTCTCTCCCTCCCTATCCCTCTCCATATTTCTCTCTCCCTCTCCATTTTTCTCTCTCTCCCTCTCCATATTTCTCTCTCTCCCTCTCCATATTTCTCTCTCTCCCTCTCCATATTTCTCTCTCCCTCCCTCTCCCTCTCCATATTTCTCTCTCCCTCCCTATCCCTCTCCATATTTCTCTCTCCCTCCCTATCCCTCTCCATATTTCTCTCTCCCTCCCTCTCCCTCTCCCCCTCCCTCTCCCTCTCCCTCTCTCCCTCCCTCTCCCTCTCCCTCTCTCCCTCCCTCTCCCTATTTCTCTCTCCCTCCCTCTCCCTCTCCATATTTCTCGCTCCCTCCTTCTCCCTCTCCATATTTCTCGCTCCCTCCCTCTCCCTCTCTATATTTATCTCTCTCCCTCTCCATATTTCTCTCACCCTCTCCATATTTCTCTCTCCCTATTTCTCTCCTTCCCTCCCTCTCTCTCTCCCTCTTTCTCTCCCTCCCTCTCTCTCTCCCTCTCCATATTTCTCTCTCCCTCTCTCTCCCTCTCCATATTTCTCTCTCCCTCCCTATCCCTCTCCATATTTCTCTCTCTCCCTCCCTCTCCCTCTTTCTCTCTCCCTCCCTCTCCCTCTTTCTCTCTCCCTCCCTCTCCCTATTTCTCTCTCCCTCCCTCTCCATATTTCTCACTCCCTCCCTCTCCCTCTCCATATTTCTCGCTCCCTCCCCTCCCTCTCCCTCTCCATATTTATCTCTCTCCCTCTCCATATTTCTCTCTCCCTCTCCATATTTCTCTCTCCCTCCCTCCCTCTCCCTCTCCATATTTCTCGCTCCCTCCCTCTCCCTCTCCATATTTATCTCTCTCCCTCTCCATATTTCTCTCTCCCTCTCCATATTTCTCTCTCCCTCTCCCTTTCCATATTTCTCGCTCCCTCCCTCTCCCTCTCCATATTTATCTCTCTCCCTCTCCATATTTCTCTCTCCCTCTCCATATTTCTCTCTCCCTCTCCCTTTCCATATTTCTCTCCCTCCCTCCCTCTCCCTCTCCATATTTCTCTCTCTCTCTCTCCCTCTCCATATTTCTCTCCCTCCCTCTCTCTCTCCCTCTCCATATTTCTCTCTCCCTCTCCATATCTCTCTCACTCCCTCTCCATATTTCTCTCTCCCTCCCACTCCCTCCCTCTCCATATTTCTCTCTCTCTCCCTCCCTCTCCATATTTCTCTCTCTCTCCCTCCCTCTCCCTATTTCTCTCTCCCTCCCTCCCTCTCCCTCTCCATATATCTCTCGCTCTCTCCCTCTCCATATTTCTCTCTCTCCCTCTCCCTCCCTCTCCCTATTTCTCTCTCTCTCCCTCTCTCTAACTGTTTCATAAGGGGATTTACTCTAAAGGCCGGATTAGAATGCATGGCATCATTGTACTACAGTCACAATGCAGTTGGGAAATAGACCTGTCATTAGTCGCAAACGGAAACAGATTTGACTCAATTGATTTTCTCTGATGGTCTGGAATCAGTTTGTGGCATTGCTGTGTAAAACTAATGTGTTCAATGAAAGTGAGTGTGAAACCCTTGTTGCAATCAAATAATCTTTGGTGTCTTTGGAGAATTGCTTTGACAGTGGGTATGATTATTGATGAAGATTGGCACTGTAAAAGAGATGGTTCTGCTGAGCATTTTATTTGGTCATAACCAGAGTCACTCACCGGTTGAATGTTGTATGCCAACAGGACAAACCTCTTGTCTGCAGACACATGGAACTTTGTGTAAGTCAAATCCTGTAGAAAACATGGTAAGATAAACATGTCAACAACATCCCTAGATCTAATATGAGACTTAACCTTCAAGAACAACATCCCTGGAGCTAAGTAGTTGTAGATAATATCAGAGATAGGACTGCACTTGGGAAGCCATGGCCATAGTTATAGTAGGTCTGCATATATCATGAGCAGAATGCTAATTACTGTTGTAGGCTTACAGCTACAGTGTGGGATTAACATGGCAACAGAGATGATACACCAAGTGAGAATCTGGCGAGAGCCGGAGAGGAGACAGCATCTCCCCATCTTGACAACAGAACCCTGCTTAGCTCCTAGGCAATGACCCACATAAGTCTGTCAGTGTCGCACAGAGCCAGGCGGTGTTGTTCAAAGTGAGGCTCTTGCTTGAAAAATCTCTTTGAAGCCGTATGTTGAAGGCTTCAATTGAACAGTGAGGGAACCAAATAGACCCAAAAGAGCTTAAACTGTCACTGCATATCTATCTAACTGTATAGTTACTACTGCTCTCTACTGGTTTAACAGTCGTTCTATAGTTCTTTCTCCATCTGGGAGGACCACTCAGTCTCTATTGAATTTGCCTGGTTGACTCCTTATATGAGCCGATCAATAGTGGAATACAGCTCCTCTCCTGCAGGGCCGTTATGGGCCGTTACTCACTAAAGAGCTGTTGTCCAGCAGGGTAGCTGTGATGTTGGAGTGGAGGCTGTAGGACAGGACATGACCCTCTCTGGTTCTGAGCGCAACCTCATTCTCTGGAAGGGACAACACAGGCCGAAGGGAAATGGTTACCTTTTGGTTGGTTCACTCAATATAACATGAATGGGAGCTTGCCTTGGCTTCCCTATACATGTTCTATCTCGTTCCCCCGCTTTAGGGTATCAAGGCTCTTACCATCCAACCAGGTCACACAGGGGTCGTGAACTGTATACTTCTCACTTTCCAGATCCTCCATGGTGAGACGGGATCGCAGAAACAGGTGAGACTCATCTTCCAGAGAAAGAGAGAAAGCGAGAGAAATGAGAAAGTGGGAGAAAACAAATGGACAAAAACACTCCACTTGTCATTTCCACCCGGAATGAACAAGAAGCTTCCTCTATTCACACAGATCCAAGGCACAGCTGGTGCTGCGGCTCAGCTTGTTCTTAGCATAGCACTGGAGTCTCGTCTTTTGTCTGAGTCTCTTTTCAATGCAGGGGAATTTTGTATTTGTCAGTGTTGATTTGTTTTGTCAAATTGTGAATGTCATTGTTGATATGTTAATCTGATGGAGTCTCTGTTCTCACTCCTCCCACTGCATCCTCTCTCCTTCTCTCCGTCCCTCTCTCTCTTTCTCTCTCTCTCTGTTCTTCAAGCCTCCATCTCACTCACCCCCTTCACCCCTCCTTGCCTTTATTCTCTTTCTCTCTCCCTCCTGCATTCTTTTTCTCTATTTGTTTCTCTACATCTTTCTTTTCCTCCCCATTCCTTCTCTTCCATCCCCCATTCCTTCTCTTCCCTCCCCCATTCCTTCTCTTCTCTTCCCTCCCCCATTCCTTCTCTTCCCTCTCCCATTATGTGTTTCATCTTACCAGGTGTGAGCATGATGACTGAAAGGCTGACCAGTGATAGAACACCAACGATCACCATCATGGCGATTGCAATGCCCTTCCAGTTCCGAGGTGGACCGGCTGAAGCATGCATGTCCTAACAAGAGAAGCACACAGACACACACACACATACAGACACACAGCGATGAGTGTAATGTCCACACACACAGCTGAGGGAGAGAACATTAGTGCCGCTTCATTTCCACAGCCTCACAGTGAGTATTTCGCTCTCAGACAAGCAGATCTGCGGCGTAGGCAACAGGCAGTCTCTGGGGAAATAACAGTTTCGTACTCTCACTATGACAGAAAAATGTGTAATTTAGACTTCTCCTTTGCCAGGGAAAAATGTTTAATTAATTGCAGACTATCATTTCTGTCATGGTTTAATTTCTCAAATCTGTCGCCTCATTTCACCTGTAACAGCTTTCATGGGGCACAGGGTAGGGTTTGGGAGGAAGAGTGGAAGGGTGCACGTTCTTGGGCACAGCGTTCTTGGGCACAAGGACTATGGTGGTCTGCTTGAAACATGTAGGTATTACAGACTGGGTCAGAGAGAGGTTGTAAATGTCAGTGAAGACACTTGTCAGCTGGTCAGAGCATGTGCTGAGCCTGCGGCCTGTTTAAAAGTCTTACTGACATTGACAATGGAGATTGTGATCACACAGTCATCTAGAGCAGCTGGTGCTCTCATGCATGGTTATGTGTTGCTTGCCTCAAAGCGAGCATAGACAAAATGTAGCTTGTTTGGTAGGCTTGCGTCACTGGGCAGCTCTCGGCTGGGTTTCCCTTTGTAATCCGTAATAGTTTGCAAGTCCTGCCACATCTGAAGGGTATCAGAGCCGGTGTAGTATTTGGTATTTTATTAGGATCCCCATTAACTGTTGCAAAAGCACTAGCTACTCTTCCTGGGGTACACATAAAACATGAAACATGAAACGATATACTGTGTGTTGAGTATTATCTCAAGATTAGCCTATGAAGTGTGGAGCTATGTACAGATATCATTCCCTTTCTGGTTCTACTGGTAACAATAATATGCTCCATGGCCCTTTTCTCGTTGTTATGTCAACTGTTTGATTTTACTTTTATGATTGTGTCTTGTGTGATTGTGGTTTAAGTTTTTTCAGTATGCAGATAGGTTGAGAGCATGTGAGGTTGGGGATTGTACATTGCATAAGTGGAGATGTGTGTGTGTGAATGCAACAGTGGCTGTATAGTGGTGGTTCGGAGACAGCTGGTGTAACACAGGGCTGGATGGAGGATCAGCAATATGTCAACCAGCAATCCCCATGGCTGTTCCTGTCCTCCATCAAGGCCTGCGGAAAGGTGAGGGTGATGGAAAACAGCAGCTGGCCATGGCTCTGTGGCTTTGAGGACAGGGCCAGGCCATGAGGTTTATGGCTGCATTGTGATTGCGCTCTCACACTCCAATGAATATAATGCCCCGGTGTCTTGTCTCAGACAGCTACACACTATATATGAGGACTCTGGAATCGTCTGCAGTTGTATTTAATCGTGACTGATACTGTGGCTTCCTTATTCCAGTAGAGCTTTGAGGAGCATTGGAGGAGAATATACAGACGCAATATTCCTACAGCAGCTGTTTCTTGTACTGTAATGTTCCATCTTATTTATGTTTCACCTTGTGTTCTTGAACTTTTTGTTAAATTAATTCCCATCATCACACCTCATCATGTTGGTCTTCTAGGTAGCTAACTCACCTTTCATGGAACGTGCACCCTTCCACACAGGTCCAGAGCTCCAGACCAATAAGTCCTCCCCTGATGTGCTCCTTTCTTTGACTGTAGCTGCTATACTCTATCTCTGTAATTCTCTCTGTTCTCTCAACACAGTGCACAGTCCTGTGCTGTACAATAGTGGACCCGATCAACATCATTCCCTCTGATTGGGTGTTATGTAAGATATGGAAGAAAAGAGACCCTAGCAGGCAGACACACACACACACACACACACACACACACACACACACAGAGGAGACCCTAACAGAGAGGCACGGTTCATGTAATTTCCCTTCGCTCTTCTGATTCGACCACAGATAGTGTTTTGATTTCAAAATCCTTCCCTAATTACTACTGCATGCAACACTCTGCTGAAACATCCCCTCTAATGGGATGCACCACCACAGGAAGCACATCAGATAGAGCGGGAGAACCCTGTGCATGCTGGCTGGGGGAAGAGGGAGTTATGTCAAAGTTGCAAATGAGACACAGATACAGGAGACGGGAAGATAATCTCAAGGGTGGATACACACATCCACCATATTCTGGGTGGGTTTCAATGATGGCGACGCTACATCTGAGGAATCAAGGATTCAGCACAGCACTGATTGCCAGAAGAGGTGGACAGATGAGGGGTTAGATTGACATGTGAATATCACCAGTGCACGCTTTTTGGTGACCCGATAAAAGGAATCTGGACAATAAAACAATTATAATGTACAATACACTGCTCTGTGAGCCATCCATCCGAGAGAGAGTCAAGAGGAGCCTATGATAAAGCTTTGATGATGCTGTCAGTCAAACCAACCCACAGGCAGTCTATACTCTAGTCTATAGACTAAATGGAGCTTCGTACTGTATGTGCAACCAAACATGTATCTCTTGGGGAGAGACCTCTGCAAACATTTGCAGGGCTGACTACGTCTGTAGCGTCAGTGAGAGATAACAGAGTTCCCCTCCCACCATGGCCAACAGACAGAGCAGACCAAGGGAATTCCCCTCAACCAACCAAATAGGATCGGTACAGTGTGCAGCTGAACAAGGTCCAGCGGGAAACAATTCATAGAAAGCGAGCAGCCGGTAAAAGGGACTTTAGGTGGGTCACTAGAAAGCCTCTCGCCCCACAAAATATGACACATCCTTGCGTAATCCCTGGTCCGATAACCTGACCCCTTCTTCACTGAGAAACTCAACTAACGGTTACAGATAAAACACATGCTGAAACACATACTGTATGTAGACTGTAATCAAAACACCTTAATTGTATGGTTGGCTACAGACTCAAAAAGGGAAACCACACAAAATAGAATTGCTCAATTTGCTCCCAATGCACCAGAGGTAGTTTATAAATTAGACTCTGGGGATCTCCTTGTCTGTCTGTCTTTGGAACATGCGGTGAAAATAACACAATAAATCATCGGGAGCAGAATCACAGCTAATGAAGCTATTGTTGAGACATGCTGACTCTCATCTACATATCCAAATCCCACCAGCTACATAATTCTGCAGCAACCAATCACTAGTAACCAGAAAGAAAAACAAGATGTACCAAGACATGATATTTGAAGATCAAGCAAGCCAGTCAACCATTACATTTTAAGAGACAAAACTGTAATAGCAACTATTTTTTGGAAGATACAATGAGCCTACCAGCATCTTGTTTTAACGATTCACTGTAATTGATCTCACGGGACAAAAGCAGATGAACCATTAACACATAACTTTTATTTGAATGCATTGCCATGTCAATATCTCTTTGGTACCTCAGTTAAATAGTAGCCATTATGAAGCAGTTTCCCACTTTCTGACTGGTTTAAATAGATATAACTGGGGTGATGTGCAAGGACCTCAACAGCACTGCCAGTGCTCCGCTATAAACTTCAAAGGATTTGAAAGCTGTATCGCCACGCCATGATTGAAGTGACCTTTTGGATAATACAATTTCAATAAACACAGTGCCGCCATCTATACCGCCATTTATTTGGCAGAATTGCAACAATTTGCCTTTTCTCACTTGCCTCTCACATCCTCAAAGGTTGTAGGTGGTAGGCTTTGGATTTGGGTTGAGGAGGATGACACTTTTGCCCTAATATCATATACTCAGCAGCACCTGCCACAGTTGCATGGAAAAATCCACTGCTTTAAGCCTCCTCTGCTGTGAGCCCTGCAGCCCTTTTCTCTATTCCCTTTCATGCATCCTACCATGCATCCCACCAAGCAATAGCAAATGACTGTACAAAAAGGCTCTCAGTACACTATATGGCTGCTGAACCTATCCCACTCCTCTACATTGCTGTGTCCGCCCTGGGGAGAAGGGAGTGTGATACTGCTGTAAACTATGAGGGAGAGGAGAATAAAAGATAACGACAGGTAGTCTAGCGGTTAAGTGCGTTGGGCCAGTAACTGAAAGGTTGCTGGTTTGAATCCCTGAGCTGACTAGGTGAAACATCTGTTGGTGTGCCCTTGAGCAAGGCACTTAACACTAATTTTAACACTAATTGCTCTGGATAAGAGCGTCTGTGTCACACCCTGATCATAGTTTGCTTTGTATGTTTCTATGTTTTGGTTGGTCTGGGTGGGCATTCTATGTTACATGTCTAGTTTGTCTAGTTCTATGTTTGGCCTGATATGGTTCTCAATCAGAGGCAGGTGTTCGTCATTATCTCTGATTGGGAACCATATTTAGGTAGCCTGTTTGGTGTTGGGTTTTGTGGGTGATTGTCCTTAGTGTCCTTTTCATATCGTGTGTATGTGCACCAGTATTAGGCTGTTTGGTGTTGGGTTTTGTGGGTGAATGTCCTTAGTGTCCTTGTTCTGTGTGTATGTGCACCAGTATCAGGCTGTTTGGTGTTGGGTTTTGTGGGTGATTGTCCTTAGTGTCTTGATGTCCTTGTTCTGTCGTGTATATGTGCACCAGTATTAGGCTGTTTGGGTTTTCGTTACGTTTATTGTTTTGTCGTTTTTGTATTGGATTCGTGTTGCTTCAGTTTCATTAAACATGGATCACAATAGCCACGCTGCATTTTGGTCTGACTCTCTTTCCCATACAGAAAACCGTGACAGTCTGCTAAATAATTGATATGAGAGAGAGGTGCATGTTCTGACACAGGACTGATACAGTTGAAGTCGGAAGTTTACATACACTTAGGTTGGAGTCAATAAAAACTTGTTTTTCAACCAATAACAAATTTCTTGTTAAACTTTAGTTTTGGCAAGTCGGTTAGGACATCCACTTTGTGCATGACACAAGTAAAATTTCCAACAATTGTTTACAGAAAGATTATTTCACTTATAACTCACTGTATCACAATTCCAGTGGGTCAGAAGTTTACATACACTAAGTTGACTGTGCCTTTAAACAGCTTGGAAAATCACAGGAAATTATGTCATGGCTTTAAACTTCTGATAGGCTAATTGACATCATTTGAGTCAATTGGAGGCGTACCTGTGGATGTATTTCAAGGGCTACCTTCAAACTCAGTGCCTCTTTGCTTGACATCATGGGAAAATCAAAAGAAATCAGTCAAAAAATATAGACCTCTACAAGTCTGGTTCATCCTTGGGAGCGATTTCCAAACACCTGAAGGTACCAAGTTCATCTGTACAAACAAAAGTATGCAAGTATAAACACCATGGGACCACACAGCCGTCATACCACTCAGGAAGGAGACGCCTTCGGTCTCCTAGAGATGAACGTACTTTAGTGCGAAAAGTGCAGATCAATCCCAGAACAACAGCAAAGGACCTTGTGAAGATGCTTGAGGAAACAGGTACAAAAGTATCTATATCCACAGTAAAACAAGTCCTATATCAACAAAACCTGAAAGTCCGCTCAGCAAGGAAGAGGCCACTGCTCCAAAACCGCCATAAAAAAGCCAGACTATGGTTTGCAAATGTACATGGGGACGAATATTGTACTTTTTGGAGAAATGTCCTCTGGTCTGATGAAACAAAAATGGAGCTGTTTGGGCATAATGACCATCGTTATGTTTGGAGGAAAAAGAGGGATGCTTGCAAGCCGAAGAACACCATCCCAACCGTGACGCACGTGGGTGGCAGCATCATGTTGTGGGGGTGCTTTGCTGCAGGAGGGACTGGTGCACCTCATAATATAGATGGCATCATGAGGCAGGAAAATTATGTGGATATATTGAAGCATCATCTCAAGACATCAGTCAGGAAGTTAAAGCTTGGATGAAAATGCGTCTTACAAATGGACAATGACCCCAAACATACTTCCAAAGTTGTGGCAAAATGGCTTAAGGACAACAAAGTCAAGGTATTGGAGTGGCCATCACAAAGCCCTGACCTCAATCCTGTAGAAAATTTGTGGGCAGACCTGAAAAAGCATGTGCGAGCAATGAGGCCTACAAACCTGACTCAGTACACCAGCTCTGTCGGGAGGAATGGGCCAAAATTCACCCAACTTATTGTGGGAAGCTTGTGAAACCTACCCGAAACGTTTGACCCAAGTTAGACAATTTTAAAGGCAATGCTACCAAATACTAATTGAGTGTATGTAAACTTCTGACCCACTGGGAAAGTGATGAAAGAAATACAAGCTGAAATAAATCATTCTCTCTACTATTATTCTGACATTTCACATTCTTAAAATAAAGTTGTTTTCCAAACTGACCTAAAACAGGGATTCTTTACTTGGATTAAATGTCAGGAATTGTGAAAAACTGAGTTTAAATTTATTTGGCTAAGGTGTATGTAAACTTCTGACTTCAACTGTAAATGCATCCTTTTAAAGTACACTCTTCTTGTTCAACCACCCCATCACAGATCAAATCTGTGGAAACAGAACCAAGCACGGAGGTGCAGTATATGAATTGCTTGGCTGTGTAAAATAAAAGGACTGTGCCATAATAACGCAGAGAAACATTTGCCTGGGAAAGATACACTAACTAGTGTTGTGTGGATTCTTTGTTTAACCTACAAAATGTAAATGGATCAATTCTAAATTGTTGGGAGACATAAAACATTCCCCACTGACCACTTCAGACAGGAAAGACATGTATCATCTATTTTCAATTATTCACAATGTTGCACAGTATAAAATCTACCAATGCAACCTAACACAGCACTGCTTAAAAACAATGTTGTTGACAGTCTGACACATGATTTGTAAACCAAATGAATAGTGCAGCTCTGAACTGAAAATGCCGTCACGGCTGAATTGTTGCTGTCGCTGAGAAGGTAATGGGTATTCTTAATTAGACTTGGCAAGGCTATAAAGTACTGCTGTAGTGGAGATGGAAAGCATATCGCAACACTAACTAATATCCAGGAGCAATTTATTTCTCTGATTATTAATTAAAAACAGTATGTATGTAGCTATCAGCAACTGTCCACCAAGAAGCAACCAACTACAGTCACATTTGGTTACTTTTACATTTCTGGAGCATCAGCAATTCTGCAACCTATTGACAGCCTGCAAGTAGAGACAGCTACATGCAAAAACTGTTGCAACTTCTCTGTTTGAATAGGCTCACAGAGCTGCTGAATGACCATGCAGTGGACATTATTCAGTACATGGGGGGAAATTAATATGACATTAAAAACAGTGGCAAAAATTGTGAAATGAAAATGCTGGTAAAATAAGGTCTGGTGTTAAATAAGTCAACTTTGCTATTCAGATTTTAAATCAACTTAATTGAGGCTATACACTTCATATAATTACAGAATAAATTAGATTGTCCATCACCTGCTGCAAGTTGTGTGCCTCATTCACACCTCGATTGCAGATCTCTCTTTATCCACATGCTGTGGGCTATAAATCAATTAATAAAGTAGGCCTATATGCCCTTTGGCATGGGTAAGCCATGACTACAGCATTTTAATTGCTATAACCGCAACCGACACGCAGTATGATGTGTTTTAAAATATAGCCTACATAATTTAACTGAATCAGTTTACCAACAAAAAAAATCACTACATCAAAACAGTTTGCGATTGAAGAGGGGAATACCGGTATTGGGGTTACCACTGCGACCACTGCAGTGCACACAGAAGCTTGTTCAAGAGATGCCTGTATTGATTAGATATATTAAGTACGAATAAAAGAGCACAAATGAAAGACAGATATTAATTGATAATCATATCATGTTGATTTAAATGTAAAAACTATTTCTGACTGGTCACGACAGAGATATAAAATATAAAAACAGGCGCATTTAGACCATCCTTCAAGCGCATACGCTCACATCTAGACACACGCACACACAGACCTCTGCGACTGTAATGTTATCGCCATGCTCATCAGAGAGATTTATGCAATGAGATCAACGCAGATCCTGCTCTATGATAAAATAAAAAACAATCTTGGGAACATAAAAAAAAAAAAAAAACGAAACAGTATTGAGTAGAGCCATTTACCAGGTCCGTGCCCATGTTCTGTTGAGTAGTGGCAATCATCTTTGCTGTCTTCAACAAGCTTCTTCCTGGAATTAAATCATGCTCCTTTCAGCAGTTGATCTGGATGAATGCACTTGCGATGTTCACAAGTTGTCCAAGTAAAAATTATCTCTCTCTCTCTCTCTCTCTCTCTCATTCTCTTTCTCTTTCTCTCTCTCTCTCTTCTTCTACAGTATCTCAGCGGGAGGGAGTGTATGTGTGTGTGTGTTCTGTTTATGGACATTTGCTTGCTTCCTCACTGATTACAAAGTAATCAGATTACGTTACTGAGTTTGGCTAATCCAAAAGTTATGTTATTGATTACAATTTTGGACAGGTAATTGTGACAGTTAGAAAGTAACCTACCCAACCCAGTTGATAAACTCTGAAATTAATCAAGACAGTCGTAACCTCTGGTTCAGCAACATTCTATGGCTGTAAGTAGTAATGTTGGAGCAACACATATGCCATGTAAATCACGGTTCTGACTCGATGGAGCACAGCTACGACCGGGAGTGACTTTTCGTAGCAGGTTAGGGGAGCATTTGAACTAACCTTTATCCTAAACTTAACCTAATTCTCCTAACCTGCCACGTTAATTCTCCTAACCTGCTACGAAAAAGTAACTTCTAGTCAAAACCATAAATCACAGCTACTGAGTTCAAATAGCCTAATAATTGTAGAAATATCAATGTGTTAATATGATATCAATCAATATGATATAACAAGAATGATAATTAATGTTAATACTAATGCTCAATAATTATTGTCATCATAATATTCACCATTATAATGTAATATGGATTCGATTTTCCCAGATGTTCATAAATATTTCACCCATTTTATTCACTCTTGTATGCTGCATTTGAAGCTGATTTGAGTTTTGCGTTTTCCCATGAGAGAGAAGCTAAATGACTGCTCTGTGGGGAGGAAAGCCTGGACTGGGGGATACTGGATCAGAGCTAACATCAGTCGTTTAATGGGGCAGTCGTCACTAGTTACCACAAACCACAAGGCATAAACGCCACCTATTTAAAAATGTATCTTCATACAATCTGATTTTGAACCCAACCACACTGTGGTTAACCTTATGCCTAACCTTAAATTAAGACCAATCTTTTTTTTTTACAATAAAGCTAATTTTGACACTGTGGCTGTGGTAACCGCAATGTGTGCGTTGATTTACAGCTAGGTGAAGAACGTCAGTTGATATTCATTGGCTAGTGGGTAAATTTGAAATGCAACGCGCCTGCCTTGCTTCTTGTACACACTTCCAGGGGTTTAGCGTGAGATAACCCAAACAAAAGAATAACAAACTTGATCATCCAGTGCAAAAACAGAGGTCAAAACATTTGGCTGTGCAAAGATTTTTCTGTTTTGTCTGCCTTTTTTCATTAGTGTGGTGGACTCAAACGGTATGTAGTGGCAGCTAACTTTAGCATGCTAGTAGCTAACTGTTAGCTGTACAGTAGTTTTTTAAATTACACATCGCCAGCAATGTTGGCTAGCTACTGTAGCCAGCTAACGTTAGCGTCTGAGCTAAATCTACTGTTGCTTTCCTTCCATCTAAATTGTATGTGCAGGTTTTAGCTAATTTGGGTGACTTATGTGGCAAATTTGGTTCGCTAATATTGGGAAATTGCATTTTTTTTATTTTGTATTCGGTGCTATTTTTTGGATTAGGAAAAGACAGTTGATCTGTTCATCATAGTTGGCTATGATGAATGATCAGCCAGGGTTCACCACCACCAGACACTTTCGCCCATCCGCAATTAGCCTGGGGACGAGGTTATTCACCTATTGACATTTCGCAAACTTATTTTCAGAGGTTTCTATGTGCCCTTATTTTTCTCAGAAGATGGACGCTCCTGTGTTAAACCTACACAGCTTGTTTGACAATCTGCGGTCTCATGTTGACATACTCAATGAGAGCATTGAACCCCGTAAGTAATTGTATTTAATTTGATTTGACATGGAGATTAATAGTATAGACAATGCTGTACAATATATATTCAAAGCTACCACACCTTTATTGTGCATCTTCTCGTATCAGAGTTCATCCAGATGGCCCTCAACTTTGAGGACTGTCGTCGTAGATGGCTCAGGTTTGAGCAAGACCTAGGGTCCTGCAAGGAAGTGCTTGCCAAAGCAGAAACTGAGAGGGGAGCCCTGGAAGTCAAACTCAAGCATGCTCGCAATCAAGTCGACGTGGAGATCCGCAGGCGCCAGAAGGCAGAGGCTAACTGTGAGAAGTTGGTGTGTATTCACAGCAAGTCTAATTCATATTTTATTTTATTCTCGTCACTGGTACCCTCAGACTGGTTCACCCTTCTCTGAAGAAACTGTTGAATGGCTTTAAACAACTCCTCTCACCTTCCTTCTCCCTGCGTTCTGTTGTGTTACAGGACTGTCAGATCCAACTAATTTGGGAGCTTCTGATCACTGAGGGTTCCAGCAACAGCCTCCAGCTGAATGAAGAGCAGCGTTCTGCTCTGGCTTTCCTCAACGCTCAATCTCAGGCAGCACGAGCCAACCTTAACACCAGAAAAAGTTAAGGATCCCTTGCTAGTGTCTTGCTCCTCTTCCAGAGTTTGAAAGCTTATCAAAGCATTTTCTGTTAACATATCAACATCTGAAGTGTTATAGTATTTCATTTTGTTTTCCATAGATTGCAGACCATAGATGAGTCTGCCTCCATTTTATCAGACATCAGCTATGATAAAACGGATGACTCTCTGGTAAGCTTGTATCTTTGTCTTGTCTAAATTCTTGAGCCTCTGAATCATCAATTATGTTACTCATAGCCAAACCATTAGCAGGGAGAAGGGCTAAGACAACCAATACAATATGTAATTGAGACGATAATGTGCTATATACACTACATGACCAAAACAATGTGGACACCTGCTCATTGAACCGCTCATCCCAAAATCATGGGCATTAATATGGAGTTGGTCCCCCCCCCCTTTTTGCTGCTATAACAGTCTCCACACTGTTGCCACGAAGTTGGAAGCACAGAATGTCGTGTGCTGTAGTGTTAAGATTTCCCTTCACTGGAACTAAGGGGCCTAGCCCGAATCATGGAAAAACAGCCCCAGACCATTATTCCTCCTTCACCAAACTTTACATTTGGCACTATGCATTTAGGCAGGTAGCGTTCTCCTGGCATCCGCCAAACCCTGATTAGTCTGTCCGACTGCCAGATGGTGAAGGGTTCATCACTGCGTTTCCACTGCTCCAGAGCCCAATGTCGGCAAGCTTTACACCACTCCAGCCAACACTTGGCATTGCGCATGGTGATCTTAAGCTTGTGTGCGGCTGCTCGGCCATGGAAACCCGTTTCTTGAAGCACCCGACAAACAGTTATTGTGCTGATGTTGCTTCCAGAGGCAGTTTGGAATTTGGCAGTGAGTGTTGCAACCGAGGACAGACTATTTTTACGCGTTACACACTAGGTGGTCCCGTTCTGTGAGCTTGTGTGCCTACCACTTCGCTGCTGAGCCGTTGTTACTTCTATCAGAAATTTGACGAACGGACTTGTTGGAAAGGTGGAATCCTATGACGGTGCCACATTAAGTCACTGAGTTCTTCAGTAAGGCCATTCTACTGCAAATGTTTGTCTATGGAGATTGCATGGCTGTGTTTTCAATTTTTTCTGCAAGGCAGAAAATGTTGGTTCTTATTTTCGAGTTAAAAGCTTTATTCTACCGCATGCACAGGTATTCAAGCCTGAGTCGTGTGTGCCTTGTGGCATGAGGATCAAGTTTGGGAAGATCTCCCTGAAGTGTCGTGACTGCAGACTGGTCACCCACCCAGAGTGTCGTGAACGCTGTCCCCTGCCATGCATCCCCATCCTGGGTGGCACTCCTGTCAAAATTGGAGAGGTAAGGGGAAAATTCCATTGTACTTCTCTGCTTGTATTCCAATACTTTTATTCTGATGTAAATCTGTTTTTCTTCAAAGATCTCTTGAGTTTAGTTCAGTGGGATAAACATTCTCTTTTACTTTTATTTCCTTCCCATGGCAAACTTGCAGACTACGTCTCCCATGTCCAATCTCCCATGATTCCCTCTTTGGTGGTGCACTGTGTCAATGAGATTGAGCAGAGGGGCCTACATGAGGTGAGTGTTTTTGTCTCAATCTCACACTGGGCTGAATCATTACTGCCTTTTATGGCTTAGTTTGGGTGGCAGGTAGCCTAGTGGTTAGAGCGTTGGGCCAGTAACCGAAAGGTTGCTAGATCAAATCCCAGAGATGACAAGGCAAAAAAAAAAATGTTCTGCCCCTGAACAAGGCAGTTAACCCACTGTTCCTAGGCCGTAATTGTAAATAAGAATTTGTTCTTAACTGACTTGCCTAGTTAAATAAAGGTTAAATATAATAAAAACAATTAGTTTATACAGTAGAATTTATAGCTTCTGTGTTTCACGCTTTAACTTTCACCATGCTCTTTCTTTTCACTCCCAGACCGGCCTCTATCGGCTGTCTGGTTCTGACCTCACAGTGAAGGAACTGAAGGAGAAGTTATTGCGAGGGAAGACTGTCCCGCTGCTCAGCAAGGTGGAAGATATCCACTGCATCACTGGCCTCCTCAAGGACTTATTTCAGTGTTCATTCATGGTATTCTTAGTCACCAGTAACTATAGTTACTAAGTCTATGCAATGTCACATTCTTCCTCTACAGTAAAACTTTTCTTTCCCCTGCTACTTAACTTCTGTGATCTCTACGTTGCACTCTTTGTCCTCAGAGCTTGTGGATGAGGATAACAGCATTGCCCTGATGTACCAGACCATCAGTGACCTGCCACAGGCCAACAGAGCCACCCTGGCCTTCATGGCCATTCATCTCCAGAGGTGAGCATCTGCTGTGCATTTAACTATGAGCTCTGCTTACTCACTTAATTGTATATGAACAACCAAGCCTTTCTTGACATGTCTTGTAGAAAGAGGCCATGCTTGTTGCATTCTGTGACAGGTGTTTTTCCCCTACATCCTTATTGACCACCATAAACTCTTTCAGGGTCACCCAAAGCCTGGACACTAAGATGGACATCCCCAATCTGGCACGGGTGTTTGGGCCTACTATCGTTGGCCATGCAGTGCCTGACCCAGAGCCCATGACAACCATACAGGACACCAAACGCCAGCCCAAGGTAAGACACATTACAACAACACAGCTCTTGTTTTAAGTGGCAGTATTTCTTCACAAAAACACATGGGCTGCAAAAGTGACATGATTGCCATTTTTGTTCAAAAACAATGTCTTAGTCTTGCAAGTTGTTAGATCTGTTTTGCCTGCTTGGAAGATGACGACGCAATAGGCTGTAATTCGTTTCAATTCAATACAACTGTATTTTTCCCCTCATGAGTGATTTATAGTAGTTACTGTTTTTCTATTGTTACCCAGGTTATTGAGCGTCTGCTGGGCCTGCCGGTGGAGTACTGGAGCCAGTTCATGATGGTGGACCTTGACCAGCTGCAACCTGATGCAACATGATCATCAAGAACCCTAACTATTATACCCCTAACCATAAAGGTGAGCGAGTGCATGAGTCTAGCAAAGCGTTATCTTGTCAACCCAAAACCAAATCTCTAGTAATGCACCGACATTACATTTTTGGCTGATACCGATATCCGATATTTTAAATTTTTGCGGCGTTTTAAACATTTTAGTACAGTTAAATAGTTAACACACTCACATAGATGCAGTGATCTAAGGCACTGCATCTCAGTGCAAGAGGTGTCACAACAGTCCCTGGTTCGATTCCAGGCTGTATCACATCCGGCCATGATTGGGAGGCACACAATTGGCCCAGCGTCTCCGGGTTTGGCCAGGGTAGGCCGTCATTGTAAATAAGAATTTGTTTTTAACTGACTTGCCTAGTTAAATAAAAGGTTACACACACCACACTGACCATAAAGTTATATTGTGCATTTACATATGTCCCCATTACCAGTAAAACATAATCAAAACCTATTTCTTTCACTTACTTGCTGTTTCGTTGTTCATTTGTTTCCTTGTCAACCAGGATTTGTATGGAACGCCGTTTGGGTCTTCGCGTGTCAAAAAACATGCATGTCAAATAACCTTGTTGACCAATCAGGACCTGAATATGACTGCACGTCACATCATTTAACGTGTTCATTCATTTTTAAGTAGTTATTACACATTACACATTGATTGCACCATCGCTCATATTTCATATGTCACAACGATTCATCGATGCGTATTTTATGATGCTGTTAAAGTTGTCTCGCGCACCTACAGTGCTGGTCAGAAAGAAAAGCTAGCTAGTTCATGGATGCAAACAATGTTCTTCCCCAAAAACATAGCAAAACTAAATCTGTTTTAGTTGAAATCGGAGGTTTACATACACTTAGGTTGGCGTTTTTCAACCACTTCACAAATTTCTTGTTAACAAACTATAGTTTTGGCAAGTCGGTTAGGACATCCACTTTGTGCATGACAAGTATTTTTTTCCAACAATTGTTTACAATTGTTAATTGTATCACAATTCCAGTGGGTCAGAAGTTTACATACACTAAGTTGGCTGTGCCTTGAAAAATCTTTGAAAATGCCAGAAAATGATGTCATGGCTTTAGAAGCTTCTGATAGGCTAATTTACATCATTTGAGTCCATTAAAGGTATACCCGTGGATGTATTTCAAGGCCTACCTTCAAACTCAGTGCCTCTTTGCTTGACATCATGGGAAAATCAAAAGAAATCAGCCAAGAACTCAGAAAACAAATTGTAGATCTCTGGTACATCCTTGAGAGCAATTTCCAAACACCTGAAGGTACCACGTTCATCTGGACAAACAATAGTATGTAAGTATAAACACCATGGGACCACACAGCTGTCATACCGCTCAGGAAAGAGATGCTGTCTCCTAGAGTGCTTTGGTGCGAAAAGTGCAAATCAATCCCAGAACAACAGCAAAGGACCTTGTGAAGATGCTGGAGGAAACAGGTACAAAAGCATCTATATCAAAGTAAAATGGTTTCACATCGACATGCCCTGAAAGGACGCTCAGCAAGAAAGAAGCCACAACTCCAAAACCGCCATAAAAAAGCCAGACTACAGTTTACAACTGCACATGGGGACAAAGATTGTACTTTTTGGAGAAATGTCCTCTGGTCTGATGAAACAAAAATAGAACTGTTTGGCCATAATGACCATCGTTATATTATTAGGAAAAGGGAGAGGCTTACAAGCCGAAGAGCACCATCCCAACCGTGAAGCACGAGGTTGGCAGCATCATGTTGTGGGGGTGCTTTGCTGCAGGAGGGACTGGTGCACTTCACAAAATAGATGGCATCATGAGGCAGGACAATTATGTGTATATATTCAAGCAACATCTCAAAACATCAGTTTGGTTGCAAATGGGTCTTCCAAATGGACAATGACCCAAGCATACTTCCCAAAGTTGTGGCAAAATGGCTTAAGGACAACAAAGACAAGGTATTGGAGTGGCCATCACAAAGCCCGGACCTCAATCCCATAGAACATTTCTGGGCAGAACTGAAAAAGCGTGTACGAGCAAGGAGGCCTACAAACCTAACTCAGTTACACCAGCTCTGTCAGGAGGAATGGGCCAAAATTCACCCAACTTATTGTGGGAAGCTTGTGGAAGGCTACCTGAAACATTTGACCCAAGTTTAACAATTTGAAGGCAATGCTACCAAATACTAATTGAGTGTATGTAAACTTCTGACCCACTGAGAATGTGATGAAAGAAATAAAAGCTGAAATAAATCATTCTCTCTACTCAACTGTATATAGCTAGGGGTCATCATCTAATATATATATATATATATATAATGACAGTTATTTTTGATTTAATGGTGGTCGGACCTATCTATGTGAAGCTAGCCACAATAGTGGACTTTGCGATTAGCTTTCAAAATAAAAGTATTTCATTGACAGTGATGCAAATTAATACGAATAGATCAGGGTGCAATGTTATATAAAATCAACAAAACACAATCAAAAGACAATTAGTTAATTTGACAAATCTGTTGAAATCACACTGTATAGTACTTTAGAATTCCATTGGGGGCATACTTATTTCACTGTACAGCCCTACCTATGGATTGTGGATCAATGACATGGGTTATCAGTCAGCTCATATTGTGGGACTCTGAAACAACTGTGAATTGAGCCACATGTATTGTCATCCTATGTGTATTGAAAACTGTTCCAGAAGAAAAACAATACTGCATAGATGTTTTGGAGTCTGATAACTCTGAGGAGGACATTGGGAAAACATATATTGGGTATTGAGTAGACTGATACCTAAGGATTGGGGATCATTGAGGTAAAGCTGTACAGTACAATATAAAAGTCAGTACACACAATAGGCTGACTGGGTAGGTGATTTCACACAGTGAAAATCTAAAGTCATTACGTCATGTACCTACGTTTTACATAGGTATGCACGTCAGCTTTGACATCGGTTTTGCACATCACCGTTAAACTAGACATCGGGGCGATACCAATGTTGGCATTTTTAGCTAATTTCGGTCGATTCCAATATGTTCACCGATATAGGATGCATCCCTACAAATCTCTATTAGGTTCTTGTGTTATTATGTTGAAGATTTTAAGGATTTTTATTTATTTATAAGAACTAATGAAAATATATACAGCTTGGTAACAAACTGTGGTAATATGACTAATGTTGACTGTGTTAATATTGTTCAAGTGAGCATGCTGGGTCCCCTCACAACTCCAGAGCACCACCAGATGAACAAAACACCGTCCTCCAGCTCCTTGGGTCAACGCATGAGGTCCACCCTGAGCAAGACCACGCCCAAATAAGCACTCTGTGCTGTCATGCATTTAAATTATTCAGCATTTTGTGTTGTAGGTCACTGCAATGTGTATGAAGATCCTGTCTGAAGGACTTGAGTTGTCACTAGTCTCGAAGCAAACACCATTGGTCTATAAACCTGACAGTCTGGAGTACATTTTCACCTAATTATCAGATTGTAAAGGTGAATGACATGAGTGAATTTTTCACCCAAGTCTTAATTCACTTCCTTATAACGTTGGTTTCTGTTGACTAATGCTAATACTGCCTGACTAATATGTGTGTGGTGTTATAACTTTCAGATTTGGGAGTAAGAGTAGGTCTGCTGTGGTAGTGGGATTCCCCAGTCGCCCAGGAAACTTCTTTGCATCTCCGCTCCTCAAGTAATCCAAAGCAGCCGCAGGGCAGCTCTGTTCACCTAATGGGAAATAAATGCAATACCTAGCAATAGATTGATAAACTTATTTTTTACAAGACTAATGCTTCCACAGATGCTGTAAACACCTATTTTGTGTTTCAAAATGCTACGGTTTTAGTATGTAACAGGATATTTTTCCAACCAAAAGGGAGGGTCTCTTTTGGAGCTCTGATTTAAAAAAAGAAAAGAAAATCAAGATTTAACATAACCTCAGGCAATGAAACCTACTAGGTTTGTAGATACAATGAGGTTTGCAGTATCTTTCTGTGATTTATTTACAAAGAATGTTGAACATTGGTTGAGAATACGCACGTCTGAAATTTGGCAGGGGATTGTCTTATATCTAACACGCAATTTAACTTGCACATTACCAGTTAGAAAACAACATTCCATAGAGCTTTTTATGCCGAACTTGAATTGAGTTATTGCATGTGGCATTTTTAAAAATATTTTCCTGTTAATTTATATAATCACCTTTCGTAACGTCTACATGCTTAAGCAGTTTGATTGTACATGTTTCACTCAATTTGTCTTTTACATACTCAAGACTAGCCACAGTGTAGTAATATTAATTTGGCACATTTGATAAATGTCTGCAGCATTCTTTAGCAATAATCAACTAACTTTAAGGTAACCATGCAGCTGTATGCTTGGTGACTTGAGCAAATTTTGCAACTTGAGGATACATTTGAAAGAAATTCACCTTCCTTTGTTTCCTTTCCTGAGTGTTCTAAAAATATAACTTACAGTATTGGCCAATATGACTCTGTTTGCACAATGGGAGGTTGGTTCTGACTAATGTTCTGCACCTCTAACTGCATAAAACGCTTGAATGCTGCATCAGAGAACCAGAGTGTAGAAATGGTGGCATTTCAACAAAATGTCAAATTTGCTTTGATCAAAGATTTTTGTGGACCAGTATTTAAAATGGTCTTTGTTTCATTATTGCATTTTCTGGTATTGCTGAAAACTTGAACAAAAGCACATGATGGTATACATATCATTTTTAAGGCAGCAGGGGACCTGTCAGGTCTCTGCTCTACAATGTGTTCTGTTACGCCAATCTTGACACTAGCTCCCAGGAAGGGAAAATGTCATTCTACAGTGTTAGGAATGAATTGGTCCTAGATGACATGCACAGAAACTGTACAAGTAGGTCTACTGCATGAACTGCCTTTGTACATGCCTGGAATGGTAGTGTTGAGAAATTGTAAAGAGCATATGAATTTGCCTATGAACATAACAGTAAGCTATTGCACAGCAATTGCATGAAAAGGAGTTTATATCAAAGCATTTGTTCCACATTTAGAATGTCTGTCAAGACTGGGTGTTCTCTGAACAATATGTTTCATACAATGGTGTGTGTGCTTCAAATGAGAGACTGTTGGAGAGAACCAGCACACTGGGTGCTTGGTGATTAGTGGTCCTGTTCAGAAAGTTTCCCCTTGAGCCAGAACATCCTATTAGAAAGTGTGCAACATCAGAACTCGGGAATTGGCCAGAGGAGTGTTCTGGAAGGCAGAGTCTGAACCCCGCTTCTCCAGGATGTGAATGCCACTAACGTGACGCAGCAGGAACCAGACAAACAGAGGAGATGGCATACTGGGGACCCTTCATCACAGACGAAGTAGAGCCAGAGTCCAGACCACTGCAGTATCTCCAAGGTAGTTAGGGTGCTGGCTGTCGCCCCACAGCCCGCTCTGGATGAACTTTCCCTGGGGAGGCTGGATTGAGGCTATTCCCTGGGTAAATTAATATAATATGAAATGAACATACAAATACAGGAAGTTAATTCAATGTTTTGAGAGTGGTTGTGACTCATGTTTACAGCACTTTGTAGTGAGAATACTTCCCCACAGCATCCATGAAGATTATAAAAAGGTCAACCTCCCCTAAGGAAGCCCACCAGGCTGACTCACAGCATTATCTGGGTTCCCTTTGAAGAGCCACTTGTGATGGCCTCTGTGACAAAGCCACGGCTCCATATCCCCCAGCCCAGATAGTCCCTCAGGCCCAAGGGCTCATCTCGCTGCTCACTGTTCAGCATGAGGGTGGGCGAGCACGTCAAACACCCAGACAACTGAAAGGTAGAGGAATAAATAATTGACTGAACCATTGGTAGAATAGATCAAAGATGTCTAAATAATATTTGTACACGTCAAGATTATGCACCTACTCAACAAGACATTCACCTGGGAACAAAATAGAAGAAAACATTTGCAAAAGAGTACTGTATACTATCAGTGTGCAATGTTAACACTAATTTATGTTCTCTCCCATTTGGGCACAACCCTGATATCAGTGGCTATCCTAATCTCGTAAATTTATAAGGAGCAAATAAGACTGAGCGGTGAGTTAAAGTGGATTCTCTAATGGGCTACATCGGGTTGCTTAAGGATGATGGAAATCACTGCTACTGTGGCTGAGTGAGAAAAATAAAAGCCGGTGACCATAATGATTCAAAGTACCTTGAACATTCCAGTACACAAAAAATATCCCTGGGCTGTCTCGCATGGTTAAACCTGCGATCCTGGCCGTCCTTCACGATCCGCATGAAAAGGAATGTTCCAAGCCTGCAGAGGTTAGAACATGAGTACCGTTGTCACATTATCCCCAGCATTATTCATTAACCCAACCATAATGACTCACAACCATAAAGGGTTCTGCAACACTGTGTTGGCCCAAGCCTTAGCCTTGGCTAAGACTGCTGAACTGATACACAACTTTGTTGAATGAAAAGCAGCAGAGAACACTAAAGCTCTGCAGGTGTTTATAACTGTTTTGTTCTTCTCCACTGATGGGATTGGATATTAGGTCACAGGAGGCTGCTGAGGGGAGGATGGCTCATAATAATGGCTGTAATAGAGTGAATGGAATGGTATCAAACACATGGAAACTATGTGTTTGAAAGTGATATCATTCCATTAATTCCTTTCCAGCCATTACTATGAGCCTGTCCTCCCCAATTAAGGTGCCACTGGCCGCCTGTGCACTTTCACCCCGACTCTGTCAAGCTTAGCTTACTCCCCATGCTGTTACCAATCCAGTCTGCACATTTTGCCTCAAATGACAAGAGTCCCTCCCCAATAGCGACTCAGGTGGGCAAGTAATATAAATGTGCAGACCCTAAAAAATAGACCTTTCACAGTAAGGCGTGTTCAATTAATATTTTACCCAGTAGCCTACAGACAGTGACAATTAGCTCCAAAGTTCAAGGGTAAAACTTTCGATGAGCACATACAGAGCAGAGGAGCAGCACAAGAAGACAAGTTAAAGAAGCTTGTCAAGAAATGCAATTAATTTGTTGCATTGACAAGGAATGCCCATTCAGTGTCTACAGGTAAGTTGCAGCATTTTACATAACTAACTGTAAAGTAAATAGTTAATTCTGAATGGCACATACTGTCCTATCAGTTTTAACTTGCATTTTGACAGTTCATATGTAGACAGATCTGTTGTAACATATTATACTAGAATAAGGCAAAAGCCAACAACAATTGTCACATGCAATTGTCAAAATGCATGGGCCTACATGACTGTTGTTTTAAGGTTGTGACTGCTGTTTTTTGGTTTAAGGCAATTCCATGGTAACAGAGGGGTACTGTATGTTACAATATTGCTACGCCATTTCTGTCGATAAAACATCTGCTATGGTAATGGCCAATTCCATGATAACAGAGTGATGCTGATACACCCTGATTTTTCACTTTAAAATGTATACCAAACAAAAAAGAACGATTGTGCATAGTTGTTTAACTGCAATGATTACTTTTAACTATTTCAACTGAACCTCTTGCAAAAACACATTTACTTTAAGAACTGTGCAGATTTAAAGTTTGGTAACAGAATGACAGTTTGTGCGGTTTGTGTAATCATAGAGTTACCAAACTTTGCATCAAAACCAAAAAAAGAATGACACATGCAATAATAACTCAGTTCAAGGCTATCATAAAATGTTATGACAGGATGATGGCACAAACTGTCATTATTACCAAACTTTGCATTTGTAAATGTGTTTTTGTAAATCTTTCCGTGGAAATTGTTAAACGTAGTCATTGTGCATATTTGTTAAGTTTGTTTAACTTTGCAATCATTCATTTTTGTTTGGTATACATTTTAAAGTAAACATCTGAGTTTCAGCATCACTCTTATCGTGGAATTTCCCTTTACCATAGCAAATGTTTGATGATCGACAAAGGGCGTAACAATATTGCATTGGTAAAATTGTAACATTGATCTACTGTACAAATTTAAATCGGGTGAGCTACAGAGTAACAATTTGTGGTAAACATCACGATACAAATTGGCCAATCTCGCGCTACAATGTGACAATTTGTGGCAAATCATCTTGGACTTTGGATCATTTTGGATGATTGCTTTAGCATTCTTATTTATAGAGGCTTGCAAGGGTGACTAAATCAGTTGGTGGTAATGTTGAAGTAAACTGGGGTGTATTCATTACCTCTTGCAACGGAAACCGTTTAAATAAGTGGTTTTGTAACATTGATATTCATCAGATACAAAATGCTATACTTTCATTAATGAAAAAAAAAAACTAATTCCATTGCAAACATTTTGTTTGACCGCATTATTGTTTATTTAGAATAGGCCTATGCCCAAACCTAATATATTCGATTACTTATTCAACCAATGGTTGAAATCGTAGCGATTCCCTGCAAACACGCCTCGGCATGAATTGGTATGCTTCAAATCAACATGTTATATACCTGCTAAATCATTAAACTTCTCTGTTTTGAGAGCTCCTGATATCCAGTCCACTGGATTCTCTGGTCTGTAGCTGCACATTTTGCTATCTTACTCCCTTATCAGGTCCAGTAAATTATATAATATCAAATGGTATTCTGACATCGGACCAGCCCCACTATCTTGAAACAGTCCTGTGTAAAGTTCACTTCCATAGTATGTAGGCGTGGCCAACGACAATTTGATAAGACATAGGCGGCATCTTCTTCTTCTTTGGTGAGGTTTAACAACGGTTGGCATCCAATATGTTGCATTACGCCCCCAACTGAACTGTAGTATAGCTCAATTACACTTTGTGATACAAAATCGTAAAGGGGAAGTGGGAAAAATGAAAAATATAAATATATTTTAATTACCCTACCAACTAACCCTATACTCATTCAAACCCATCACCTTTACTTTAACCCTATCTTATCCTACCCCAGGCCAACGGCCTGAGAGGATTGGACACTACCACTCAGCACATGCTGTAACTCTTCTGAAGTAAAATCTCGTACTCCCAAATACTTTTCTGCAGCTGCCACCACAACATATTCTTTCTGTGATTTATGTTCAATTTCTGCAGTACAGTTGATAACCATTGCTATGAACGCTAAGAAGCCAACCTTACTGAAGCATACTATATATATGTATAGCGTTCATTGGTCTATCCCTCTGTGCTAGCACAGATATCCTCTCAGAATCCCTCACCCTTGACCCATCCTCTTCTACTTTCTTCACTGCCTCAGTATTCGACACGTTCTGCACTAAACTTCCGATCCACAGCAACATGTGCACCCCAACAGTTGACACACCACTTTATCCACCAAAACGACACAATCCTCTATCCCATGCCCTCCTGCACACTTCCCACATCCTGGAATTTCCCTCATACACACTGCTGTGACACGACTATCAATGTTGCACCTGAAACAGTGCAGTGGATTCGCCACAAAAGCTTTAACAGGATAACTGATATATCCTATCTTGACCTTGTTGGGTAAAGACTCTGACTCAAAAGGACTGACAGTGACTCCTCTGTTTCACCACACTCACCACCGGGTCTGCGTCGCACCAAACGGTGGAATCTTCAACTTCACCTCCACACTAAACACTATACCAGAAATAGCTCATTTTAATGGTGCCCTGTTCCTAAGAGCAAAGCAAGAAACAGATCTTGACCCAAGTTGTGTGACACAAATATAACAAGTCCACTACAGTTTACCTTCACTGATTCAACTGCACCCAACTCTTTTCCCACCAACCCTGAAACCACAAATGGATCCACCAAAAGGCAAGGATCCACTTTATCCAGAAATGTCACTCCTACTGGACCAAATGTATCTTTATCATAACCATATGCATCAATGCAAGGCTCTGGCTCCGAACTCCTCACAACACCTTCTACCCCTTCCATTTCATCCCCAGAACTCAAACTGCCATCCAGCTCCACCTGTTTGAATTTGACACCAATCTTCCTTGACAACCTCTCACTTGTTATTTCTAGCTTCAACAGATTCAAACCCATCCTCTGCCTCCCTAGATCTCCTCTCTCTTTCTCTCCAATCCTCTGCCCTTAACCAATTATCCGACTCCTTCTGAAAATATTCAACTTTTCCAAGCCAAAATCTATTTTTAGCATCGAGAGAGACATGCTAAGCCCTGTACTCCCTCCTCTTCAAACTCAAGCCATCACCAGTTCACCTTCCTTCCTCCCAGGCTAATAATGCAATACATTAATCAGACATAGGTGTGCTAAAAACACTGGGAACACAGGGGGACCCCCGAGTGGCGCTGCGGTCCAAGGCACTGCATCTCAGTGCTAGAGGCGTCACTACAGACCCTGGTTCAATTCCAGGCTGTATCACAACCAGCCATGATTGGGAGTCCCATAGGGTGGCACACTATTGGCCCAGCATCGTTTGGGGTAGGCTGTCATTGTAAATAAGAATTTGTTCTTAACTGACTTGCCTAGTTACATTTTTAAAATGTAGTCATTAAAACTGCCATACATGTTTGATGCACTTTTGATCTTGAGCTTAATAGGCATCCATCCCGACTAATGTCTTAACTTGTCTTTCCTCAACCTCTACATTTCCAGGGATAAAAAGCTCAACACCAGGGAAAAGGAGAAATTATGTCAGAGGGCAATGGTCCAAAAGGAGGCACTGGGGTCTTTGCGAAAAGATTCCAAAGGCAGCTGAGCAGGGGCAAAGAGAAGGTATACAGTACTTTAACTTTCTCAATATAATGCACAATATTATTAAGTTGTTTGAGGTTTGACATGTATAGCATTCCCTACTTTGTAGGTCTTGCAGAAGTTTGGAAAGACAGTGGAGACCAAAGATGAAATATTTGAACAATGCCTCCTAAATCTGAATGACCAACAGGTAGTCACCATGACAGTACAGTACTACACAGAGATCAGACCACACCATATGTATGAACCTGTAACGATAACCTTAAACGGATATGTGATTTATATTCTATAGAAAAGGCCTGTAAATGTGCCCCAGTAAATCCCATAGATGTATGTATAGCCTACAGACAAGATGAGTCACTCTATAATCTCTGTTTGCAGATTGATGGGAACCGGTTATACAAGGACCTGAAGATTTACCTTAGTTCTGTCAAAGGTAAACATTTGTTCAGTCCGTCTATGTTGTAAATTAAACGTGATCTGTATGATGTTGTCCATAAATTGCATGGTTTTCTATAGCTTTAGCACCATCAGTAGTGCCCCAGTCTGATAACATGTGATCCATGCTGTCGACTTTCCACAGGAATGCGGCAAGCTTCAAAACGTCTTTCCCAGTCTCTGTATGGTGTCTATGAGCCGGACTGGGATGGAGAAGAGGACCTGAGGACCATTGTAGAGGTCAGTCATAGCACTGCTGTATTATTAAGAATGGCATGCATGACTGTTGATTATTATTATTATGCAAATGTCTGTATAAAAAAACATACATTTTCTCCATATGCCAACAGGGTGAAGACCTCCTGTGGAATGATTATGAGGCGAAGCTGATAGATAAGGCACTTTGCACCATTGAGTCTTACATAAGCCAGTTCCCCGATGTCAGGGTAAGGATGGAAACACACACACACACACTCCCTAAATATTTGATCTCACACGGGCATTATTCCTTTCCTCCAACCCCCCAGGAGAGGGTGGCCAAACGAGGCAGGAAGTTAGTCGACTATGATTCCTCCCGTCACCACTTGGAGGCGATGCAGAATGCTAAAAAGAAAGATGATGTCAAAATTGCCAAGGTCAGACAGACAAGATACCCCTGTCTACTTAATTTGCACAGCAATGATCATTTAAACAAAACTACAAACTCATCTCGTCATGGTGCTTCTCTCGGTACAGGCAGCTGAGGAGGTAAACAGAACCCAGATTGTCTTCGAGGACATCAACAGAGAGCTGAGGGATGAGCTCCCTACTCTCTATGACAGGTAACGAGTCAGAAGTCCGCACATAGCCAGATAGCAGAATGACAAATGCATCATCAGATCAAGTGTGTCAACAAAGAAAAAGTAGCGGACAATTTATATGAATAATGTTTTTTCTTCTCTTCATTTTGTTCCTGAAGTCGAATTGGATGCTATGTGTCAGTCTTCACAGCCATCTCAAATTTACGGGACACCTTCTTCAAGGAAATGACTACGGTATGTGCAGGTCATATTATTCTCAATATCTGGGGTGGGAACACAGTGAAAAAAGCAGTTATCTAGGGCTTTACTTTGGTTTATAAAAAACTTAACTGTTTTGTCAGCATTTAGGTAACAAAAGTCCTAGTTCTTTCAGTTTATATCTATTCTTAAACTGGTGTATCCTCTCTTTCAGTCCAATAGTTATTTACAGAATGTGATGAAGGACCTGAAGGATCAGCATCCAGACAAGGTGTTTGTCGTCAAAGGGTTGAATCAGTAAGTTGGCTAGGATTTTACATCTCTCACCAGCCCTGTTTTTTTTTATTTATGAACTTTCCTCCCATTTTGAGTCTATCTATGAGCTGTGGTCTGGGATGAACGAAATAGTGAGTGTTACATAAAGCATAACGGTAATTAAAGCAAAGTAAGCATATCAACATGTAGTCATCCTATCCCTCCTCTCACATATCTTTCAGGACTGGCTCTCTGAAGAGGCGATCTTTCATGTCCCCCAGGTCGTGGAGCGCTAGCTTCTCTGACTTCCATCAGAGTTATAGTCCGGGCAAGTCCGGCACTCTCACTAGAGACAGGTCCAGCTTTAGATCCCTTAGTAGTCCTCGCTATGATGAGTCATTAACCAGCACCCCTGCAGTCTCCCCACGGTCCCCACCTACTAAAGAGCCCTTTTCAGAGGCCCAAGACCTGGATGCAGACTCCACCCGCAGTGAAGGCCCCACTGCAGAGAAGAAACCGGAATCTGAAAGCAGGGATAACACCACCACAAAAGGGGCCTCTGGCAGCGGCCAGAAGTCAGAAGAGAAACTGATGGAGGAAGAGAAGGATGTGAAAGAGGGAGAGCCTCCTTCAGACCAGCACTCCACCGCCTCAAATAAGAAAGGAGAAGAAGAAGAAAGCTCTTCTGCGTTGACAGCGAGTACTTCCGATGTGACCAACTCCAATAACTCAGAGAACGTTGAGCTCCAGTCCTCGGCCATAGACACACCCCTGCTGACCATAGAGAGCCCTGGGGCCCCTGAAGACTCTGGGGCCCACGGTGTGCAGAACGGAGCGGCTTCTGATGGCTCCGATGCTGACGTGCTTGTCCAAAAGGTGAGACACACGCAACCTGTAATGACCTCTCGTATGTAGTACATTTGATTTACATGCCGGTCTACTCTAATCAAGACAGGAAGTATAATAATGGGATTCCATCGACTGCTGCTAGACCATTTGGATCTACTGGTATATAACTTTTCTTTCCTTTTACTTTTAGGCAGCAAAATTACATATCCAGGAGCAAGAGGGTGCGAAAAATACTGTGGTTTAATGAAGGATCTCTGAGGAAAAGGTTGTTACTGTCTAAAGTAACTGTAATTGAGTTATTATATTGAGTTTCTTATTTCCTGAGTTAACTGTCAAAATGTTTTGTATTTGTTCACAGAATGAGATAGTAATTAGGGAGAGTGGATGAATACTGCACAAGGGAAAATAGGATCAATATGAAAAGCCTTCTCAATATTACTGGAGGGATATAAGAATATCTCCTGTTTCCACCTGCTGTCTAAGATCTGGAAGCTCTTGCTTGTGGACAATATACTTTCAATACAAACGTTTTGTTTTTTAATTAATATAATCAATGGTATGCCAATTTTTGCTTTGTTTAGGGTTGTGCCAGTATTCACCCAATAACTTTATACACCCAATAACTTTGAATTGTATTTTAATTTAATTGTAGAGAAACAGCAAGTTCACTAAATTGTACTTGACTCAATTTGACATTCAGCTTTGCAAAACTGTATCTCATTTCATAGAGCCCACAATGGAGGTGTCATAACCATAAAACCTAGCGGTCAAACAGGGAAATGGTTCCAATAATTTTTCCACCATACATTTTTTAGAAACACTTCAAATAAGGGCTGTGTTTCGTGTAGGCTTACCCTGGTGTGACATTTTTATAAGGTCCCCTTGTCCTAGAGAGATTTACACTGTTACACTGTCAAAATGTCATGACAGGGTAAGCCTAAACGAAACACAGCCCTTATTGTAATTGTTTCTGAAATCCCCTATGGGAAAAATGAATGGTAGAAAAACCATTGGAACCATTTCCCTGTTTGACCGCTAGGCTTTATGGGTATTATGACTCATACTGTGTTACTCTATATAAGTTTGCTAAATTGCACCTGAAAAACTTGATTATTGATTAAACAAATAGCTTTTTATAATGTCTTGTTTAGTGTCACAGCTGTTAATTGAAAAACTAAAATCAAATGACTAAATCAAACAGTGGTGTAAAGTACTTAAGTAAAAATACTTTAAAGTACTACTTAAGTAGTTTTGGGGGGCATCTGTACTTTACTGTTTATATTTTTGACAACTTTTACTTTCACTTTATCACATTCCTGAAGAAAATAATGTATGTTTTACTCCATACATTTTCCCTGACACCCAAAAGGTACTTGTTACATTTTGAATGCTTAGCAGGATAGGAAAATGATCCAATTCACACACTTCTCAAGAGAACATCCCTTGCCATCTCTACTGTCTCTGATCTGGCAAACTCACTAAACACAAATACAGCACTTGTAAATTATGTCTGAGTGTAGGAGTGTGCCCCTGGCTATCCATAAATAAATAAAAACACAAATTGTGCCATCTGGTTTGTTTAATATTTGAAATGATTTATACTTTTACTTTTGATACTTAAGTAAACATTTGCTTTTGATACTTAAGTATATTTAAAAACAAATACTTTTAGACTTTACTCAAGTAGTATTTTACTGGGTGACTTTCACTTGAGTCATTTTCTATTAAGGTATCTTTACTTTCACTTTAGTATGACAATTGGGTACTTTTTCCACCACTGAAATCAAAGGTGTCTTGATTAATTTCGTTTTTATATAAAATGTCTGAAACATCTTTGTCCCGATACAGTGTCTTTTATTTGTGAGCCTATAACTAGGTTTCCGTCCATTTGGCACGGAAAACAGATTTTCATGTGAATATTATCAACAACAAAAAATATATATACACATATTTCCATGTTTTCATCAAATTGACTTAATTTTTCCCCCTTTTCTCTTAACAAATCAATACAAAAAGTACATGGGGGAACACAAGTTTATACAGTATATAGAATATACAAAGGACAATTGGCTAGGGGGTACAATATCACATTACACAAGAACCCTAAGGGACAAATACACACAGCTATAATGGCTTTTTTGTTGGTAGAATACAATATAGTTACATTTCTTTTTGCAAGGTAAGAAAGTGTGGTGTTTTGTTTGTACATTTTCTGAAATGAATTACACAAAAAATTTCAATTTATTTATATGACCCTATGATCACTCGGCTACAGAGAAGATGCTTGCTGGAATGTTCATTAAAACGGTACTTCATTTAGTTTATCTGTCGGCCCCAGGCTCGAACTCAGGCCCTGTGTGTAGCTAACTGACCCTCTCTGCCCATTTATCGCCATTTACCCGTTGTTGTCTTAGCTGTTTTACCAGTTGTTGTCTCACCTGTTGTCTTAGCTCAACACCTGTGATTGCTTTATGCCTCTCTCTGTCAATATGCCGTGTATACTGTTGTTTAGGGCAGCTCTCATTGTTTTATTTTACTGCGGAGCCCCGAGTCCTGCTCAACATGCCTCAGATAGCCACCTTGTCCCACCCCCCACACATGCGGAGACCGCACCTAGTTTAACTGGCGCCTCCAGAGATGCAACCTCTCTCATCGTCACTCAATGCCTAGGCTTACCCCCACTGTACTCGCACTCTACCATACCCTTGTCTGTACACTATGACCTGAATCTATCCTACCATGCCCAGAAATCTGCCCCCTTTATTCTCTGTTCCCAAAGCACTAGATGACCAGTTCTTTTAGCCTTTAGCCGTACCCTCATCCTACGCCTCCTCTGTTCCTCTGGTGATGTAGAGGTTAACCCAGGCCCTGTGTGTCCCCAGGCGCTCTCATTTGTTGACTTCTGCAACCATAAAATCCTTGGGTTCATGCATGTTAACATCAGAAGCCTCCTCCCTAAGTTTGCTTTATTCACTGCTTTAGCACACTCCCCCAACCCTGATGTCCTAGCTGTGTCTGAATCCTGGCTTAGGAAGGCCACCAAATTTTTTGAAATTTCCATCCCCAATTACAACATTTTCCATCAAGACAGAACTGCTAAAGAGGGCAGAATTGCAATCTACTGTAGAGATAGCCTGCAGACTTCTGTCATACTATCCAGGTCTATGCCAAAACAGTTCAAGCTTCTACTTTTAAAGATCCATCTCTCCAGAAATAAGTCCCTCCCTGTTGCCGCTTGTTATAGACCCCCCTCTGCTCCCAGCTGTGCCCTGGACACCAAATGTGAATTGATTGCCCCCCATCTATCATCAGAGTTTGTACTGCTAGGTGACCTAAATTGGGATTTGCTTAACACCCCTGCCGTCCTACAATCTAAGCTAGATGCTATCAATCTCACAAATATTATCAAAGAACCTACCAGGTACAACCCCAAATCCGTAAACATGGGCATCCTCATGGATATCATCCTGACCAACTTGCCCTCTAAATACACCTCTGCTGTTTTCAACCAGGATCTCAGCGATCACTGCCTCATTGCCTGTGTCCTTTATGAGTCTGCGGTCATAAAGGACCACCCCTCATTACTGTCAAATGCTCCCTAAAACACTTCTGCGAGCAGGCCTTTCTAATTGACCTGGCCCGGGAATCCTGGAAGGATATTGAGCTCATCCCGTCAGTAGAGGATGCCTGGTTGTTCTTTAAAAGTGCCTTCCTCACCACCTCAAATAGGTATGCCCCTTTCAAAAAATGTAGAACTAAGAACAGATATAGCCCTTGGTTCACTCTAGACCTGACTGCCCTTGACCAGCACAAAAACACCCTGTGGCGTACTGCACTAGCATCATTCCTTCACCCAAATCCAGACAGCTGATGTTCTGAAAGAGCTGCAAAATCTGGATCCCTACAAATCAGTTAGACTAGACAATCTGGACCCTCTCTTCCTAAAATTATCCGCCGCCATTGTTGCAACCCCTATTACTAGTCTGTTCAACCTCTCTTTCATATCGTTTGAGATTCCTAAAGATTGGAAAGCGGACTCTAGACCCAAACTGTTACAGACCTATATCCATCCCGCCCTGCCTTTCTAAAGTCTTCAAAAGCCAAGTGAACAAACAGATCACTGACCATTTCAAATCCCACTGTGCCTTCTCCGCTATTCAATCTGGTTTCCGAGCCGGTCATGGGTGCACCTCAGCCACGCTCAAGGTCCTAAACGATATCATAACCGCCATCGATAAAAGACAGTACTGTGCAGCCGTCTTCATCGACCTGGCCAAGGCTTTCGACTCTGTCAATCACTGTATTCTTATCGGCAGACTCATCAGCCTTGGTTTCTCTAATGACTGCCTCGCCTGGTTCACCAACTACTTCTCAGATAGAGTTCAGTGTGTCAAATCGGAGGGCCTGTTGTCCGGACCTCTGGCAGTCTCTATGGTGGTGCCACAGGGTTCAATTCTCGGGCTGACTCTTTTCTCTATATATGTCAATGATGTCGCTCATGCTGCGGGTGATTCTTTGATCCACCTCTACGCAGACGACACCATTCTCTGTACATCTGGCCCTTCAATGGACACTGTGTTAACAAACCTCCAAACGAGCTTCAACGTCATACAACACTCCTTCCGTGGCCTCCAACTGCTCTTAAATGCTAGGAAAATGAAATGCATGCTCTTCAACCGATCGCTGCCCGCACCCACCCGCCCGACTAGCGTCACTACTCTGGACGGTTCTGACTGTACGTTTGTTTATCCCATGTGTAACTCTGTGTTGTTGTTTTTGTCGCACTGCTTTGCTTTATCTCGGCCAGGTCGCAGTTGTAAATGAGAACTTGTTCTCAACTGGCCTACCTGGTTAAATAAAGGTGAAATTAAATAAAATAAAAAATATCGTAGGTAAATTGTATTTTTAATTTTTTTAATCCCAGCCTCCGTCCCCGCAGGAAGCCTTTAGCCAGGTCGTCATTCTAAATAAGAATTTGTTCTTAACTGACTTGCCTAGTTAAATAAAATGTTACATAAATAACAAATAATATTAAATAAATGAATACAATGCCAAAAAAACACTGCTTCGTTATAAAAAGTACAATTTGAATATATGTTCCTAAACTTCTTCATATCGTGGTTGGCAGGATAATATTTCTGAACAATTTTAAAAGAAACTTACATAATTTTGTTAATAAGTAGGTATTTGTGGCAACATCCAAACTTTTTTCCAACAGAAATTATCAATAAAACTGTTCCAACAAGGCATGACATAGATACAACATCCTGCTGAAACAAGGTTTGAATAATGTAGGTTGTAGGTTTTTGGCAAAGTGGGTGGGGTTATATCCTGCCTGTTTGGCCCTGTCCCGAGGTATCAGCGGATGGGGCCACAGTGTCTCCTGACCCCTCCTGTCTCAGCCTCCAGTATTTATGCTGCAGTAGTTTATGTGTCGGGGGGCTAGGGTCAGTCTGTTATATTTGGAGTATTTCTCCTGTCTTATCTGGTGTCCTGTGTGAATTTAAGTATGCTCTCTCTAATTCTCTCTTTCTTTCTTTCTCTCTCTCTCTCTCTCTCTCTCAGAAGACCTGAGCCCTAGGACCATGCCTCAGGACTACCTGGCATGATGACTCCTTGCTGTCCCCAGTCCACCTGGCCGTGCTGCTGCTCCAGTTTCAACTGTTCTGTCTGCGGCTATGGAACCCTGACCTGTTCACCGGACGTGCTACCTGTCCCAGACCTGCTGTTTTCAACTCTCTAGAGACAGCAGGAGCGGTAGAGATACTCTTAATGATCGGCTATGAAAAGCCAACTGACATCTCCTCCTGAGGTGCTGACTTGCTGCACCCTCGACAACTACTGTGATTATTATTATTTGACCATGCTGGTCATTTATGAACATTTGAACATCTTGGCCATGTTCTGTTATAACCACCCGGCACAGCCATAAGAGGACTGGCCACCCCTCATAGCCTGGTTCCTCTCTAGGTTTCGGCATTTCTAGGTAGTTTTCCTAGCCACCGTGCTTCTACACCTGCATTGCTTGCTGTTTGGGGTTTTAGGCTGGGTTTCTGTACAGCACTTTGAGATATCAGCTGATGTAAGAAGGGCTATATATATATACATTTGATTTGAATAGCTCTATTGTTGTTGAATTGACCAAAATAAGAAACATAATAATAATATTGATGAGGCAACAGGGTTAATCATAGGTATCTTCTGAGGATCAGGTCTTGACACATTCCTGAATAATAAAGCAACACCTGGGAGAATGGCATCTAAAACAATTAGAAAATCTTTAAGTGTTACAGGGATTTTGTAAAGTGATAAGAATTCCTTATAATTAAGTAAAATACCCTCTACATTTACATGTTGGCTCATCAAAAGGATATTATTATCAAATTGACTTGTTGCAGATACAAGGCTTTGCGTGATGACGTAGTGTACATAAACATACCTTTTGTGGTAAAAATTCCAAGTACCGAATAAAAAGTACAAGTTAAATGAGTTTTCATCGCATTTTCAACTCTACTGATGGTTTTCTGACAACAAAAACATGCGTGCGGTCTCGCCAGCGCACATATAGCCTAGATCAGGGGTTTCCAATTCAAACCTTTTCCTGGAGAGCTACACTGCTGTAGGTTTTTGCTCCAACCCCAGTTGTAACTAACCTGATTCAGTTTATCAACCAGCTAATTATTAGAATAAAGTGTGCTAGATTGGGGTTATGTTAAAACCTAGAGGGCCGTAACTCTCCAGGAACAGGGTTAGAGTCCTGGCCTACATTATGCGACTATTATAATGGACCAAAAAGTGAGATTATTTGTATTTCTCAAACGGCAGCCAAACACCGATTATTATGTCACCAGAAGACCCTCGATATTCACCTTGCACGTTCACCACCCTGTGAAATGAATCATAATGTACTTAATTTATAGCCTAATAAACGACATGCTTTCCCGACGAGTCGTAGTGGGACTGCAAAACATGTCACGTGATTCCAAATTTACTTCGATGAAATGGTTATTATATCAATATTTGTGCATAAAAGCGTTTCCACCGACATTTCTCGCATAATACATTTTAATGACACAAAAAGGTTCCACCTTGTCTAGCGTATTTAGTTTAGTTTACATTTGGGTAGTTTACCGAAACTTCCTGTTTCCATCACAGCTCTCCTTTTTTACATTTTTTATTAACAACAAATCAATACATCAAGTACATGAGGGAACACAAGCATACATAGATTACAAACAATGGACAATCGAGCTAGGGGGTACAATATCACATTACAATTACACAAGCTCTTGTGAATTCGTATTTATACCGTATGGCGTCAGAAAATAAATCGCGATGGGAACCTGGTTTGCAATTTCACGGGGGCGAGCAGACATGAGTCTCACGAACGCGCAAGGGATTACAGGAAAGTTTGAGCTGTGAGGATACACGTCTGTTTTTGTTCGTTGTTGGTAGTTTGCTTTATCGACCTTATTTTTGTACCTGTTGTTATTTTTGTAAGGACAAAAGTCGTGTACCTGAAGGTTACCAGCAAGCAAATATTTCTCTCAGCAGATCCAGCTAGCTAAACTACTTCCTCAGGTAAAATTTGCGTAGACAACTGTGTGATGAACAATGGCAGCATTAAACGTGTGATGTAGCCAGTAAACAGGCTATGCCAGGCGATACCCTGATTTAATACATCAATGCTTGATATATGGAAATGATGAGAATATTCTAGCCTTTACTGCTTTTTATTACCCTGATAGGGCGGTAACTAAGTCAATTGACCCTTGAGACGATTTAGCATAGATACAAGGGAAACTGGTTAGTCCATTACTGGGCGTTACAGGAAAGCCCCATACATATGGGAGCATTTAGCTACTAAAACGCAATTGGAAGTGCAAATGGTAATTATAAATGTTATATCATGTTTGCAATTCATTTTCCTTAAATGGGTATGTATTTGTTTTTAAAAAAATGGAATTGCAAAAAAAGAACTGCCAATTTGAAAAATAGCAGTGTTTGATTCATTTCCATGATACTATCCAGTACAACACTGGTACATCCAAAAACATAATTTAAATTAAAAATAATTTCTCATGTTTGCCATTTTAATTTTCTTGTTGTGATAGCATGAATTGTGACAAATACATTATTTTTTTCAATTGACAATGCTTTTCCATACTCTGGTTTAAGATTGATCATTTAAATTATGACAATCGTAATGCTTAATTTCGCTATTTCGTTTCCTCATTTGCATGATCGTTTTTTCGACTTGTGTTGATTGTCAGTCAAACACTGGGTGGAGTTGTGCTTGCTGGCGATGGTCATGTTCGGTTGTAGCTGTATCGATTGTGGTGTGTTTTTAGGCTATCCCGGCAACAACAATCAGTGTGAAACCCCACAGAAGAGCAGGGTGTTTGCAAGTGGGGACTAGTAGCTAGCTAATTGGCTATAATATGTAGCTAGCTACCGGTAGGTTAGATGCATGTCACGTAATTGTCACGTGACATGTATCTAAACTAGCGAGCAACTTACCTTGTGGACACCCCTTCAAATTAGTGGATTCGGCAATTTCAGCCACACCCGTTGCGAACAGGTGTATAAAATTGAGCACACAGCCGTGCAATCTCCATAGACAAACATTAAGTAGTACAGTGCAGTGGCCTCACAGAACGGTACCGCTGAAGCGCATACCGCATAAAAATAATCTGTCCTCAGTTGTAACACTTACTACTGAGTTTCAAACTGCCTATGGAAGCAACGTCAGCACAATACCTGTTCATTGGCAGCATCCTTAAATGCGTTTCCAAGGCCAAGCAGCCGCACATAAGCCTAAAATCACCATGCGCAATGCCAAGCTGGAGTGGTGTAAAGCTCGCCGCCATTGGACTCTGGAGCAGTGTAAACGTGTTCCCTGGAGTGATGAATCACGCTTCATCTGGCAGTCAGACAGACAAATCTGGGTTTGGCGTATGACAGGAGAACGCTACCTGCCCGACTGCAGAGTGCCAACTGTAAAGTTTGGTGGAGGAGGAATAATGGTCTGGGGCTGTTTTTCATGGTTCAAGCTAGGACCATCAGTTCCAGTGAAGGGGAATCTTAATGCTACATAATACAATGACATTCTAGACAATTCTGTGCTTCCATCTTTGTGGCAACAGTTTAGGGAAGGCTCTTTCCTGTTTCAGCATGACAATGCCCCTGTGCACAAAGTGAGGTCCATACAGAAATGGTTTGTTGAGATCGGTGTGGAAGAACTTGACTGGCCTGCACAGAGCCCTGACCTCAACCCCATCAAACACCTTTGGGATGAATTGGAACTCCAACTGTGAGCCAGGCCTAATCACCCAACATCAGTGCCCGATCTCGCTAATGCTCTTGTGGCTGAATGGAAGTCCCTACAGCAATGTTCCAACATCTAGTGCAAAGCCTTTCCAGAAGAGTGGATACTGTTATAGCAGCAAAGGGGGACCAACTCCATATTAATGTTCATTAGAGGTCGACCAATTAATCGGCATGGCCGATTTTTAATTAGGGCCGATTTCAAGTTTTCATAACAATCGGTAGTCTGCATTTTTGGACGCCGATTACATTGCAATCCACGAGGAGACTGCGTGGCAGGCTGACCACCTGTTATGCGACTGCAGCAAGGAGCCAAGGTAAGTTGCTAGCTAGCAATAAACTTTTATAAAAAAACAATGAATCTTAACATAATCACTAGTTAACTACACATGGTTGATATTACTAGTTTAACTATCTTGTCCTGCGTTGCATATAATCAATGCGGTGCCTGTTAATTTATCATCGAATCACAGCCTACTTTGCCAAACGGGTGGTGATTTGACAAGCGCATTCGTGAAAAAAGCACTGTCGTTGCACCAATGTACCTAACCATAAACATCAATGCCTTTCTTAAAATCAATACACAAGTATTTTTTTAAACCTGCGTATTTAGTTAAAAGAAATGCATGTTAGTAGGCAATATTAACTAGGGAAATTGTGCCACTTCTCTTGTGTTCTGTGCAAGCAGAGTCAGGGTATATGCAGCAGTTTGGGCTGCCTGGCTCGGTGCGAACTGTGTGAAGACCATTTCTTCCTAACAAAGACCGTAATTAGTTTGCCAGAATTGTACATAATTATGACATAACATTGAAGGTTGTGCAATGTAACAGCAATATTTAGACTTAAGGTTGCCACCTGTTAGATAAAATACATAACGGTTCCGTATTTCACTGAAAGAGCAAACGTTTTGTTTTCGAAATTATAGTTTCCGTATTTGACCATATTAATGACCTAAGGCTCGTATTGCTGTGTGTTAATTATAATATAATAAAGTCTATGATTTGATAGAGCAGTCTGACTGCACGGCGGTAGGCATCAGCAGGCTCGTAAGCATTCATTCAAACAGCACTTTCCTGCGTTTGCCAACAGCTCTTCGCAATGCTTGAAGCCCAGTGCTGTTTATGACTTCAAGCCTATCAACTCCTGAGATTAAGCTGGTAACACTATAGTGCCTATAAGAACATCCAATAGTCAAAGGTAAATGAAATACAAATGTTATAGAGAGAAATAGTCCTATAATTCCTATAATAACCACAAACTGTAACTTCTTAACTGGGAATATTGACTCATGTTAAAAGGAACCACCAGCTTTCATATGTTCTGAGCAAGGAACTTAAATGTTAGCTTTTTTACATGGCACATATTGCACGTTTACTTTGTTCTCCAACACTGTTTTTGCATTATTTAAACCAAATTGAACATGTTGAATTATTTATTTGAGACTAAATGGATAATATAATACATAAATAAAGATAAAATAAGTGTTGATTCAGTATTGTTGTAATTGTCATTTTACAAATGTGTGTGTATATGTGTATATATATATATATATGTATATATATATATCTCGTCTGATTTAATCGGTATCGTCTTTTTTGGTCCTCCAATAATCGGTATCGGCGTTGAAAAATCATAATCGGTCGACCTCTAATGCTCATCATTTTTGAATAACATGTTTGACTTTTTTTCCTGTAATGTAGCTAGCTGGCTATTATGCACTACTGGCTAACGTTACTGGCTTGTGTTAGATAGCTAGCCCACTGGCTAGTCTAGCGAGCTAGCTACCTTCACCACAAGACATCATGGAACACTTTTAGGTAAGTGGCTTTTTTTGTCTTGTCATTTCAGAGGAAGGTGCATTGAGGGCTACAGCGATATTATAATGAGGGGATTTGATTAAGCTGGCCGGGTTGGTGGAAATTGCACTGGATGAAACGTCATTGTTTTGAAAAACCGTCTGCCTCTCGGGTGTGAGCCGGGATCGCCGTTCAAAGCTCACTGCGAAGTCTGCTCAAACAAAAGTGTAGTATGTCAAGAACGTTGAAAATCAAATGTTTTTTTGTCACATGCGTCAAATACAAGTGTAGACCTTACTGTGAAATGCTTACTTACAAGCCCTGTTCACATGCAAAGTGTTTTCTCTTGGTTAAAACTAATATGTTATTTATCTGCCTTCACAAGTAAACTTAGTTCGAAAATTTGAACATGTACTTTGATGGAAAACGTATGTCTCTGAACGATGAACCATGCTGTCTTGTTGACAATATGACCTGGTGGTGCAGATTACTTTTCGATTTGAGCAGGGCGCTCCTCCCTCACCACTTTTGCCCATTCACGTCACGGGCCATAGCCCAGCGCATCCCGGTCCAGCTTAATTAAACTCCCTCAATTTAAGAGCAATACAGATTATATTAATATTGTAGTCCTATGATCCTCCCCCACTGTGTTTATCATTTTGTTTATTGCAAGTAAAGCTTTTGTTTGAATGCCAGTAAATAATGTCAACGTTGCAGTATTTCATTATTATAGCCCACATGGGACAGTACCAGAGATTATAAGTGGGCAGATCTGATATGGACTGGAATCAATGATTCTTAAGAGTTCCTGTTGTCTGATTTTAAAATAAATCCCTTTCTATATTAGCTCATTTGCCCCAGACATGACAGTGTGCCTTTCAACTAATGTATTTTGTGTTCAAACCCTAAGGAAACTGATGTCATTGCTGTGTACGGGACACCCCAGCAGGTCCTCCAGCAGACGCTGCCCCTCCTGTCTTCCAGACGCTGCTGCCCACCATCAGACGGGTTAGAAAGCAAGGGCTGGAGGGGCACCAAAATGTCTGAAAGATACCCCACACCACCCGTGCTATAATACCTAATTGAACTGTAAATTGAGTGAATGATTGGTTATGACATGCACTAAACCGGAGCATACAGTTTTTGTACTATAAAAAATCTGTAGGATTTGTGAATTGTGACTAGTGTACTTATCATGAGTTGTACATTGATCTGTGTTTTAGATTTTCATCTATTCTAATCTTTTAGCATAATTTGCACTCCTTTTTTCACAGGCAGTTCTGGCTGATGACCTGTCTCCATGGCTGATAGAAACTAAGAAGGAATATCGTCCCCAATGATACCAATATTTCTAACTTTACTGATGAGGAAGAGGGCAGACTTATGTTGTCACTGAACTGCTTGAAGTGTTCAGTTAAAATTACAGTGCCACTTTGTTACCACTAGTGACATGTTCTTGCTCTTCAGTGAGGTTCTTGCTCTTCAATGAGGTTCTGCCAATCATATGTTGGAAACCTACAGTAGTAACTTTTTTGTTGAACACCAGTGATTCTAAGAATAACTGTTACTTGTAGGTCTCCATCACAGGTCACCAAGGGTACAGTACGGTGTATATCCTTAATAAAACAATTTGTGATGGTTAATTTTGCATGCCTCATTTTCCAGTCGACATGGAACAAATCAATATGCAATATAGTTTTACCTACAGTATGACTTGCATAACCAACTCAGTGCCCTTGTGGTTAGTGTCCTCGCTGAGATTTAAAGGTTGGACAGCTCTATCCCTGGCCTAGTCATGCTAAAGACTGTAAAAATGGGACCTGATGCATCTCTGCTTGGCACTATAGATAGATAGATAGGGGATAAGGCCATTCGAAAGACTAGCATCTTGTCCAGGGGATGTACCACTAGACGTAGACTGTTCTCTATGCTACCGCACTGGCAGCGGTACCGGAGTGCCAAGTCTAGGTCCAAGATGCTTCTACCCCCAAGCCATAAAACTACTGAACATCTAATCAAATGGCTACCCAGACTACTTTTACGCTGCTGTTACTCTTATTATCGATGCATAAGTTACTTTAATAACTCTACCCTCATGTATATATTATCTCAACTAACCGGTGCCCCCACTCATTGACTCTATTTTACTGCCGCTCTTTAATTTGTTACTTTATTTCTTATTTTGTATGTATTTTTCTTAACTGCATTGTTGGTTAAGGGCTTGTAAGTAAGCATTTCCATGTAAGGTTGTATTCGGTGCATGTGACAAATAAAATTTGATTTGATGGTGCCATGACATGACAACCCCAGTTTTTGTAAATACTGTCCCACCAAGGACTAACGTTAATGGCCAAAGGGGCCGTTCTCCCTCGCTCTCTGTCACTGTCAAATATATGTATTTTATTTGTTTAGACCAGAATCATTTTTAGTAGGTTATGTCTCTGTTCATTTCTTAAATGTGTTGACTTGCCTCACCATGGCCAGCTAGCTAGCATATCTAACCTAGCTAGTAGCTAACAGTGGAGGCTCCTGAGGGGAGGACGGCTCATAATGCCTGGAACGGCGCAAATGGAATGGCATCAAATCATGTGTTTTTATTTATTTGATACCATTCCACTTTTGCTTCTCCAGCCATTACCACAAGCCTGTCCCCTGTGGTAACTACATATACCAGCCATCATATTGCTTGCAGCAAGAACCATGCCTGAGCTGTCTCCTCATTTCTTGCTCATTCGCTGTCCTGGCCAGCATAGCAAAGATTATCTACACTCTGAGTGTACAAACTATTTGGAATACCTTGCTAATATTGAGTTGCACCCCCTTTGCCCTCAGAACAGCCTCAAATCGTTAGGGCATGGACGACAAGGTGTCGAACGTGTACTACAGGGATGCTGGCCCATATTGACTCCAATGCTTCCCACAGTTGTCAAGTTGGCTGGATATCTTTTGGGTGGTGGACCATTCTTGATACACATGGGAAACTGTTGAGTGTGGAAAAACCTGGCAGCGTTGCAGTTCTTGACACACTCAAACTGGTGCGCCTGGCACCTACTACCATACCCCGTTCAAAGGCACTTAAATATTTTATCTTACCCATTCATCCTCTGAATGGCACACATACACAATCCATGTCTCAAGTCTTAAAAATCCTTCTTTAACCTGTCTCCTCCCCTTCATCTACACTGATGGAAGTGGATTTAAACAGGTGACATCAATAAGGGATGATAGCTTTCACCTTGATTCACCTGGTCTGAATGCCATGGAAAGAGGTGTTCGTAATGTTTTGTACACTGTGTGTGTATGTGTGTGTATGTATATATATATATATATATATACGGAGTTATTCAGTATATAGTACAGCTTCGCCTCTTCCTCTCTGATCCAGAAATACTTGAAGAAATACTATAATACTTGAAGAAATACTTGAAGCAAAGGAGCAATGAGGAAACTAAATAGCAAAGTTGAGCATTGATTGATCATTTGAATTTTGTCACAATTCATGCAGTCACAAGTAAATTACATGAGAAATTATTGGTAATTTAAGCTTTTACATTTCATTTCTAAACGTGTCAGTGTTGTACTGTGGAAATGAAAAACACTTTGCTATTTATTTTTCAAATCAGCAGGCATTATGCATACTCAATCATGAAAACGATAATGCTTAACATTTTGTCATAAATGCATACCCATTTAGGAAGAGGAATTAGAAACGCATAGATTTATATTTTGCCCATTTATCATTTTTTATATTGAATAAAGCCACTAATTAACTTCATACACACTAACTGCCACCATAGATTTTTCAACTAACCTGTTCTTGGCTGTACTTTCATCGTTCTCGATTCAGTGAAAAAATGTATCTTAGAAATGTCAGTATAAAGTTGCAGATGGTTCTACAAAAAATGTATATTAAATCCATGTTTTGTACCCTGTCATCTTAGCTGCCGCACATCTAGCATTTCCCAGCAGCTTTGCAGGAACTACTAGTTTTTATGCGGCACGGCCAGGTGTAGCATTAGATGGCAGTTCGTCACACAGTGCAACCAAAACAAAGATCTACACACATGCAAGAGGCATATCTCACTCAATACAAAACATGGATTTAATAGCTTTCTGAATTTTCTATGGTTTTTGTAGAACCACCTGCAACTGGAAATGGACATTTCTAAGATACTTTTTTTTCACCGACTAGAGTTTGAAGATTAGTTGAAACATCTGTGGTGGTTTGTGTAGGGCTTTCCTGCAAAGCCCAGTAATGCACACCAAACATCTTTGGCTGTACGCCAGATAATGTGATATATGTATCTACAGAATTTAGTACTGTGTTGGTTACAGTGCCTTTTATGTCTGAGTTTGTGTGTTGTGTAAACAATGACTAAGTACTGTAATTTTCATTTGTTCCATAGCTTGTGAATCTGACATCAATCACCATGACTTCTATTCCCATGACAGGTAAGTGGGACGTCCTTTTTTTGTGTTAGATAAATGCCATTTTATATGGCACTTATTTCACAAAGAAGACAAAATATGTTTATTTGAATTTTGAAGTCTGTGTGTCAATGAAATGCTGTAACCATATTTTCCTCTAGAGTTGATGACACACAACCCTTTTTCATGACGGCTCTGTCTTTACTTCTGATTTAAGGCACTGCGTTATGTCAAATAGATTAAACATGGGCTGGACCTGAGTTTAGCTGTTTTGTAAGCAGATTACTGTGTAATAAAATACAGTTCAGATTTCCCTGCATTGAGAAAATGCAGTTTCTCATGTTTATACTAGCACAGCCTACAGTATGAAACGGATTGTTTTATGTCTTCAGCAACAGAAATGAGACCTACATCGCTTCCCAGTCATACGGACTCCTCTGTCATTGGAAGTAGGCCTGATTTTATTTTAACTTTTCTTTTCACTTCAGTATGATAAAAACAAAAATGTGCAAAACCCTATGTTTTAAAAGTAGACTCCACAAAATGGTGCCACAAGTAGCACCGCAGATATTGAGATAGAGATGCAAGACTTCACTCTTAGTATATGCGCATGTGCGGTTTACGTTCTGCATCTACGTCATATCCCTGAGTCTACCTTTAAAGCGTATGCATCTATCCTTAGCTGAACTTCTGTCCCTATTCTTAAAGCATTTCTCTCTCTTCTATTCTCTCTCTGTAGTCGTCATCGTACTTGTTCTACTGACGCTAGCTGGCCTGGGTTTCCTTCTGTACCGGTACTTGTGCCACAACAAGGGTGCCTACAGAACCACAGGAGAACCTGCCCCGGGGGAGGACTGTGATCTGGCCCACGGTGACATCGTAACTGATGAAAAGAAGGAGTACTTCATTTGAACTTGATGACGAGGAGGAATGTGAGAACTGTGGGTGGGTGTTTAACAAAATGTTCTCTGCCAAACTGACAATCTTTGATGGACATCTACCATATGTCTGCGGAATTGAAGACCTACATAGATTTTACCCAAGAGAATACACTATCACGTATAAGCACATAAGCTGGGCAAGCGATGATATTAATTAGTAAAAGTGTGTGCACACTGATGGTTTCACAATATAACAGTTGTGTGTAAAGTAAGAGAACTGTTTTAACACTGGTGGATGGAGGACTTCATGAGATTCTTGTGGGGGAAATGTCTAAGATGGCGTCAATTGTTATCAATCTGCTCCCCATGTGTCAACTCTGAAGGGTTTTCATTTTCTGATTCTATTGGTAAAAAAAAGATATACCGCAGGGAGAACAAGTATTTGATAACCTGCAAAATCGCAGTGTTTCCTACTTACAAAGCATGTAGAGGTCTGTAATTTTTATCATAGGTACAGTTCAACGGTGAGAGACGGAATCTAAAACAAAAATCCAGAAAATCACATTGTATGATTTTTAAGTAATTAATTTGCATTTTATTGCATGACATAAGTATTTGATACATCAGAAAAGCAGAACTTAATATTTGGTACAGAAACCTTTGTTTGCAATTACAGAGACCTTCTCCAGATCCTTCAGGTTTCGGGGCTGTCGCTGGGCAATGCTGACTTCCAGCTCCCTCCAAAGATTTTCTATTGGGTTCAGGTCTGGAGACTGGCTAGGCCACTCCAGAACCTTGAGATGCTTCTTACTGAGCAACTCCTTAGTTGCCCTGGCTGTGTGTTTCGGGTCGTTGTCATGCTGGAAGACCCAGCTACGACCCATCTTCAATGCTCTTACTGAGGGAAGGAGGTTGTTGGCCAAGATCTTGCGATACATGGCCCCATCCATCCTCCCCTCAATACGGTGCAGTCGTCCTGTCCCCTGCAGAAAAGCATCCCCAAAGAATGATGTTTCCACCTCCATGCTTCACGGTCGGGATGGTGTTCTTGGGGTTGTACTCATCCTTCTTCTTCCTCCAAACACGGTGAGTGGAGTTTAGACCAAAAAGCTCTCTTTCTGTTTCAGACCACATGACCTTTCCCCATTCCTCCTCTGGATCATCCAGATGGTCATTGGCAAACTTCAGACGGGCCTGGACATGCGTTGGCTTGAGCAGGGGGACCTTGCGTGCGCTGGAGGATTTTAATCCATGACGGCATAGTGTTACTAATGGTTTTCTTTGAGACTGTGGTCCCAGCTCTCTTCAGGTCATTGACCAGGTCCTGCCATGTAGTTCTGGGCTGATCCCTTAGCTTCCTCATGATCATTGATGCCCCACGAGATGAGATCTTGCATGGAGCCCCAGACCGAGGGTGATTGACCGTCATCTTGAACTTCTTCCATTTTCTAATAATTGCACCAACAGTTGTTGCCTTCTCACCAAGCTGCTTGCCTATTGTCCTGTAGCCCATCCCAGCCTTTTGCAGGTCTACAATTTAACCCTGATGTCCTTACACAGCTCTCTGGTCTTGGCCATTGTGGAGAGGTTGGAGCCTGTTTGATTGTGTGGACAGGTGTATTTTATACAGGTAACGAGTTCAAACAGGTGCAGTTAATACAGGTAATGAGTGGAGAACAGGAGGGCTTCTTAAAGAAAAACTAACAGGTCTGTGAGAGCCAGAATTCTTACTGGTTGGTAGGTGATCAAATACTTATGTCATGCAATAAAATGCAAATTAATTGTATGATTTTTGAGTAATGTGATTTTCTAGATTTTTGTTTTAGATTCTGTCTCTCACAGTTGAAGTGTACCTATGATAAAAATTACAGACCTCTACATGCTTTGTAAGTAGGAAACACTGTCGAATATGCAGGTTATCAAATACTTGTTCTCCCCACTGTATATATTTTCCTGGGGGCTAAATGGGAAATTGTATTTCTTGATCAGTAGAAGGCACAGATTTTTTTATTTTCTTCTCATGCCATTATACATAATTTACCAGTTCAAAACTGGGCAGCTAAACGGGAAATGTTGTTTTGTATCTGTTACTATTACCAAATACACCATCTTGTGTTTGTATGATCTTACTGAAGTATCTGCCAAAGGCAGTAAGTGGCATGAAAGACCTCAATTTGAGACTGCAGGTCTGACATGGCAATAAAGCTTGTTAGTTTTTAATCACTCAGTGTTCAATGTCCTTAATCCAGCTAGCTATAAGCCATAGGTGTTTATGCACGAAACATTTCTTCACCTCTTACGATTTATACAGGGCTGCTTGAGTCCTAATGCATGACACAAATCTGATTTTATAAATGATGGAAAAGCACTCGGAACAGGTAGCATTTCAAATTTCCAAAATATCCTTTATTCTAAATTTGTCACCTTAAATGTTGTTTAGTATAAAAAGTTAACTGCACCAGAGTTCTTCCAGACGCATGTCTCAAACCAAAGTGACACTTAGTAATCTTAAAAGAAAGTACTGTAGTCCATCAAATCACTTTAATACATATCCATATTATAAAAATGTTAAAGAGAATCCCTGAACTATAAATGTCCATAAATCCTTCAGAAACTTTTACTCCACACTGGCTGTGGTTGGCATGGCATCTACTGGTAAGCATTACGGTACATCATATTGCTAGGTCTAAGCTGCGTTATAAACATGAGTCAGGTCTGGGACAGAAAGAAACTAAACAAAATTGTATGAGCCTTTTTTGTTAACATTTTGAAAGCTGTGACCCCTTTTTAAACCCTATGATGCATCAGTGTGTTTGGGAATGGGATACACATTTACAGCTGTGCAAAATGAGTGACATGACAACCATGTTTGGAATGGTAGCTAGTCATATGATCAGTGTAACCAAGAGCAGATGCAGTCTGATGATACAATGTGCAAACAGGTTGCATGCTAGGCTAGCAGGTTTCCAGACAGCTGATCAACTGACCAAAGTAACCTGGAATTCACATTTCAGTGAGGACTACATGTTTTAATGGAGGGCCACAACTATCAAATCTAGGCTATTAAGTCGGATACCCAGTGACACATGAATTTTGATCATAACATACAAGACATGAGTTGCATTACATATGGAAAAATAAAGAAATTGCACTGAATGTTAATGTTTAAACCAAAATATCAAATTCTTGAATCTAGGCGTTTTCACAAACTGGATCAAACCTAGTGTTAGATATGACCTAAAAAGGTTATACGGTAGTTTAATTAGCAGCGCACATAAGTGTATTGGAAAAGAAACAGTTGTGTAAGCTCGACTGACAATGCGTATTCATAAATAATGGTGTGGCTTAACACTACAATTAACAAGTCGGGTAAGGGGAACCATATGCAAGTGATTTGCTGCAGTCCTAAAACATTTAGGAATCTCACCCTGAGTGAAAAGACACTTCAATGAAATTCCTTCAATAAGTTGTACAGGAAAGAGTAGCCTTTGCCTAGCGCTGTATTTGCAGGTTATTAGCATTTGAACTAAAAACAAGTAGCAAAATCTATCATTTCCAGAAGTGTACATAAATTAAATTGTGGCATTTCTATAAAAATTAGCAATGATACATCTTCACAAAATTCAATGTTGTACAGAGCAAAAGTGCAAAAAGGCATGCAGAACCACCTAGTCACAATTACATTAAACATTTAATCACCCCCTTACAAAATACAGCAACAAATGCCAGATCGAAGGTCTTAAGTACCTTCAAACCCATCATCACTGTTTGATATGTTTCCTTTTAAAATGTGCCATATTTGAATTATTATAATTAAGTCAATCAAACATTTTGTAGTGCAATCTAGACCATATCTTTGGTACAACCATCTCCGTGGTTATACTTACAAAGTAAGTAACTAGTAATTGATTCAAACAAATCACTTGAAGATGAGACAGAAAGTAAACAAACTAGTTATATTTTAATTTAACCCGCAAAGGCTTCATAACACTGCAGCCCTTAAAACCTACTGATCTTAGTAGGTTATTCTACCCTACATGACAGTACTTTGTGTTTTAAGAACAGGTTGTGGGTGCCATTATTTTACTTAACGAAACACTGGGATGATGTCCAACTCTGGGTATCCGACTTAGGGGGAAAAACATATAACTGCAAAAATGTAAAGCCAACCAACCCTTTCGGTGATCCAAATCTCAATTTGGAAAATCACACTGAATTTCGTTCTTAAGTATTTTAAGTTAATTCGCTTTTATTTAAGTCACGGTGCTGTTTGGCACCCGATTATGTTCATCTACAGTTGCCCAAGAAGGTACAGTAAACCACCATGGCATGTAATAAATAGTCTGGTTAGAATTTTGTAATCCATTCTTGTTTGTTTTGGTTCTTGTTTAACATACCAGTATTCTATTATACTACAATCCGGTGGGCGGAGAAACTGATTTTTTAGATAGGCCTACTGGGCATATTCAACATGCCATGCAACAGCAAAAAGAAAAAAACTAAAGTATATGTGATGCACTGCTTGGATCATTAGCACTCTTTGTGAGGAAGACATGAGGCCGAGTCCAAATAAACATGAAAAACTGAAGTAATAAAGTACAAAAATGGTGACAGTTAAGAGTTTAGATCGATGTCATTCACTCAAAAAGAAAATCTAGCCAGTAACATATGAAATGTGTTTTGACTGAAGACAGCAGCACTATCCTTGTAAGGTCAGGGAACCGGTTCAGAAGCCCAAATTATGAATAAGTAATTAAGACTGACTCTGGATCGAAAGTGGAGTACTGTACCTTTTATCGGGGCTCTAAAATATTACATTCCGTTAAGTGATATCAGTATTGTGGCATGGCCAAGCAGCCCGAAAGGGGTTGGCGGATGGGACAGGAGAGGGAGTCATCATTTTGAATGAGGGAGAGGAGTATGGGGAGAAGTTGTGGCAAATGCTGGCTGTTACCAGATGGTGTACCCACCATTGGAACCACCCATGAAGAAGTTGTTCTTGCGCTGTGTCATCATGACGTTGGCACCCTGCATGGCGGCCAGCTGAGCTGCATTAGGCATGTGGCCAGGAGGTGGGGGCTGTGATGTGTTTAGGTGAGGGAGAAAGAAATAGTCACATGCATGAGTAACTTTACCAATATCTGTTAATCAACAACACAGGCAATATACTTGGCTCCTCCCTTGTACTTATTATGGTTATCGATGACTTTCCCCTCACGTGGTTGTCTAAGTCTTAAGTAGACACAAACTGAAAGGAAACAACAAAAACCAGCACCCACCAGGAATTGAGCTTGACACCCCTGATATAGGCATGGTGTTTTGCGGATACTCACAGGGATGGAAGCACTGTTGCTTTGACCAAATCGAGCACCAGCATCATATCCTCCCTCCACTAGCACAGTGGAGCCAGGGGGATACATGGCTCCCATGGGGTAGTATGCCATGGGGACGTTGTGGCCCATTGGTCCAACAGCCATGGACTGGGGCAGTTGCATGTACATCTGAGTGCCAGGGTACTGGGCCATTTGCTGTAGCTGGCCAGCCTGAGATGGGTGCACATACCTGGGCTGATAAATCTTTGGAGTAATGGAAAGGGGGAGTGTTAGACAGTCTGTCAGTGTGTTTGTATTGGTATGATTGTGAATAATCTTCACAAAAGTAGATAACACATTTATTCCAAGTATAAATGGTTACCTCAGAGTATGCAGGTGGTGCGTCTGTGTAAGGGGGTGCCTGAGGAGACACTTGCATAGCAGGGGGGTAGATGGGTGCACTGCTCTGCTGTGGGTACACAGCTTGCTGGGGATAGGAACCTGTGATACACAAAATAATATTATGCTATTATCACTACCAACACTTTGTTTTACTCAAACGTCACACAATTGCAAAACATTATTGAATGCCAGATTGTTAATCTACGACCACTCTTCGTGGGGTCGGAATAAAACAGATTTTTCCAGATCAGGGATACAATATGGGCGTCACTAGTTAACACAGCCACAGTCATAAACACCGTTAATTTCTACAATTTATCTTTAAAATCAGAACCTAACCCATACACCTAACCTTAAAAAATAAAATAATTCAATGAAATCGTACGATGGGCAATTTTGACTTTGTGGCTGTGTTGTCTAATGGGAACAACAGTATTTTCAACCAAACTTCCGTTTCCACTGAAACGGATGTGGGAACTCCGCTCAGGCGTCTTTTTACGCCTGCTACATTAGGTTAATCTACAACAGACCGTTCAAACAAAAGAAATGTACCCATGACTGGCTAACAGAACAGAGAAATACTTCCTTCGTCAATATCATGATTACAGTTGGCTAGTTAGCCACGTTAATTTAGTCAGAACAATACAGTTAATCAATTTACATAAGTGACTATGACAGGTCCTACTGTTAACTCGTTAGCTGAATAGTGTTGTATTCATGGTTGAGGTCAGTGTACGCGGCTACGCGCTAAATAGCCTGTAACAAACGCTAGCTAGCTAACGTTACGTATTTGGCAACAGATATAAGCTAGCTGGCTACTTACCGGTCGACTCTTACAATTTAAACAACTGTAGCTATTTATCTAATTCATAATGAAAACACCAACGACGACGGCCAGGTAGACCGCGCAGTCTAGTTTGCAGCTAACGTTAGCCGCTGTTAGCTAGCTTATTCAACAATGATTTTGGACGTTAGCTAAATTACCTTTGTTGTTCATTGTCCTGAATTGGTGTGTGGTTTTCTGAGTCGAAGACGATGATTCTGAAGTTGTATGTATTTTTATATCAGGACCGTTTTAATACTAAAAACGGAGATAACAGTTCAGAGTTACGTGACCGTTCACTTCCTTGTTTTTCTCTGGATTTTCTGATTGTTGTGATGTGGATGCAGTTAGCTACGTAATGTGGGCTCCCTTCAATGGGGGGGGGGGGGGGGGGGGGGGGGGGGGGATTCGATTATCTGTCCCGGATTACCCAGTTTGGAGGTGTTTGCTTTGGGTGAATGTAATTCTATTCGTGTTGGGGCCGGGATGATTCCCGGCGTGAGCGGTGAGCCAGGTGTGCCCCGTACAAAACCCATGGTGAAATCGGCTCAAAACAAAAGTGACATAGCCTAGGCTAGATTAAGCACGTGGACTAATGAGTGGGATTCATTGTTTTCCCATGCAAAAGTGATTGTTTCTGATTAAAAACGCGTTATCTGCTTTCCCAATGAAGAACTCTAGTTTAAAAATTCAGACATATATTTTATGGAAAATAGATTTGTGTTTCAGGACGATGCACCATGCCGCCTTATTGACATGACCGCGCGACGCACATTCCTGTTCGAATTATGCCCGTTTACGTCACGGGCCATAGACCGGTACACCCCGGCTCAGGTCAATAGAACTCCCTCAATGGCTCCGTTACTCCCATTCAATTGGTGAAAGTGTGTGAGCTGATGTAAATTGTTTTACATTATTTAACTGGCTCAATTTTGTTGGTGTAATATATTTACTGCATGTTCCATGGTATGAGAAACATGGGCACCTTTACCAGACCTAGATACAAACTGTTCGATAACATTATATATTGCAATATTTGCAATAGTCAGCAAGAAGGAGCTAATCGTGGACACAGTCGTGAAGTGTTGTTGTGAGTGGACCATGATAGTTCATTAGTGATGTGGACCAGAGGAACTTGAAGCTCTCGATCCGCTCCACACCCCCGTCGACGTGGTTGGGGCGTGCTCGGCCTTCCGTTTCCTGAAGTCCACGATGTCGTGTCTTGCTGAATCATAGTGGAAACAGTAAGAAAACATTAACGACGTTGCGTTGGTCAAGTAGACCTCACAGTTTAGCTTCTTAGTCAGCTAACTGACCTTAGCAGCTGTTAGCTAGCTAGAGAGATCTTTTGTCTTGCTCCTGATAATGACAACGCCTCTTCCCCCTCAGAAGATTGAACATATTCGGCATGGGCCCTCATATCCCCAATTCATTTTTTTTTATTTAACCTTTATTTAACTAGGCAAGTCAGTTAATAAGACAAAATATAGTATTTATAATGATGGCCTACAGCTGCCAAACCCCGACGACGCTGGGCCAATTGTGCGCGCCCTATGGGACTCCCAATCACGGCCGGTTGTGATACTGCCTGGAATCGAACTAGGGTGTCTGTAGTGACGCCTGAAGCACTGATATGCAGTGCGCCCTCTCCCACACAAAAAAAAGTTATACAGCTGAACCATAGAGAGCATCATGACTCTTTAACTCACTGCTTGGTATGGCAACTGATTGGCATCTGACCGCAAAAGCTGATGCTACTGTTTATAATCAATCCTGCCACGTCATCCCTAAAAAAAAACCATCATTTATCATCATTTATCAATTGGCAATATCTCACCACATCAACACTAATGGGTGATGACATAGCATATTTATTGAACATATTTGTTATACATAATTCTGATCATTAGGTGACCGGTAGTCAATTCTTGGTAGGAATATTTTAGCTTTAATGATAGAGGACATTGTGATTGAACATACAATAGAGAGCACTGGCTATGGGTTTAATGAAATATTTTAAATAATCTTAGCTCTCCCTTAGCTCCAGTGCACTACAAATTCAAGGAATTCATAAGACTTTTTCTTGCTCAATACAGGTTCAGTGGACCCACTTATTGTATGGGATGCCTTTAAATGTGCCGTTAAAGGCTTTTCAATGACATTTTAATTCCAAAAAATGGTCTCGTCAATGGAGAATAGAACATCTAACATTAGATATCAATGGTGTAGATAGGCTAAATGTATACAGAAGCACTGAATAATCTAGACGCAAAACAAAAAGTTTGAGGAACTTATTCAGGAAAGATCTGGTTTCATTTATCTAAAAAACAAACTACTTGAAATATTGGAAAACTATTTTATGAGAATGCAGGGAAGCCAGGTATAATCTTTATAGTATATTTTGAGAAAGCTTTTTATACAGTATGTCTAGGATCTGTTTATACAGTGTCACGACTTCCGCCGAAGTTGGTCCCTCTCCTTGTTCGAGCGGCGTTCGTTGGTCGACATCACCGGTTTACTATCCGCCACCAATCCACTTTTCATTTTCCATTTGTTTTGGCTTCATTGTACACACCTGGTTTCCATTCCCATAATTATATGTTCCTTATTTAACCCTCTGGTTCCCCCATGGTTTTGTGCGTGTTTGTTCGTTGTAAGTTGGTCTGTATTTGTGAGCTTGATTATATTCCTTCTTTGAATATTTGTTGTTTTGAGTAAAGTTACATGAATTACTCATCTCTAGGGGATCTGTGAGGAGGAGTCATCACAGCAAGGAGTCATCATGCCAGGTAGTCTTGAGGCATGGTCCTAGGGCTCAGGTCTTCCCGAGAGAGAGAGAGAGAAAGAAAGAGAGAATTAGAGAGAGCATACTTAAATTCACACTGGATATGACAGGAGAAGTACTTCAGATATAACAAACTGACCCTAGCCCCCTGACACAAACTACTGCAGCATAAATACTGGAGGCTGAGACAGGAGGGGTCAGGAGACACTGTGGCCCCATCCGATGATACCCCTGAACAGGGCCAAACAGGAAGGATATAACCCCACCAGTGAGAGCACCAGTGACTCAACCTCTGTAATAGGGTTAGAGGCAGAGAATCCCAGGGGAGAGAGGGGAACCGGCCAGGCAGAGAAAGCAAGGGCGGTTCGTTGCTCCAGAGCTTTTCCGTTCACCTTCACACTCCTGGGACAGACTACACTCAATCATATGACCCACTGAAGAGCTGAGTCTTCAGTAAAGACTTAAAGGTTGAGACCGAGTCTGCGTCTCTCACATGGGTAGGCAGACCATTCCATAAAAATGGAGCTCTATAGGAGAAAGCCCTGCCTCCAGCTGTTTGCTTAGAAATTCCAGGGACAATTAGGAGGCCTGCGTCTTGTGACCGTAGCGTACGTATAGGTATGTACGGCAGGACCAAATCGGAAAGATGGGTATGAGCAAGCCCATGTAATGCTTTGTAGGTTAGCAGTAAAACCTGGAAATCAGCCCTTGCTTTATCAGGAAGCCAATGTAGGGAGGCTAGCACTGGGGTAATATGATAAAATTTTGGGTTCTAGTCAGGATTCTAGCAGCCGTATTTAGCACTAACTGAAGTTTATTTAGTGCTTTATCCGGGTAGCCGGAAAGTAGAGCATTGCAGTAGTCTAACCTAGAAGTAAAAAAAGCATGGATTAATTTTTCTGTATCATTTTTGGACAGAAAGTTTCTGATTTTTGCAATGTTACGTAGATGGAAAAAAGCTGTCCTTGAAACAGTCTTGATATGTTCGTCAAAAGAGAGATCAGGGTCCAGAGTAATGCTGAGGTCCTTCAGTTTTATTTGAGACGACTACAACCATCAAGATTAATTGTCAGATTCAACAGAAGATCTCTTTGTTTCTTGGGACCTTGAACAAGCATCTCTGTTTTGTCTGAGTTTAAAAGTAGAACATTTTCAGCCATCCACTTCCTTATGTCTGAAACACAGGCTTCTAGTGCGGGCAATTTTGGGGCTTCACCATGTTTCATTGAAATGTACAGCTGTGTGTCATCCGCATAGCAGTGAAAGTTAACATTATGTTTTCGAATGACATCCCCAAGAGATGAAATATATAGTGAAAACAATACTGGTCCTAAAACAGAACCTTGAGGAACACCGCAATGTCAGAGGACAAACCATTCACAGAGACAAACTGATATCTTTCTGACAGATAAGATCTAAACCAGGCCAGAACTTGTCCGTGTAGACCAATTTGGGTTTCCAATCTCTCCAAAAGAATGTGGTGATCGATGGTATCAAAAGCAGCACTAAGGTCTAGGAGCACGAGGACAGATGCAGAGCCTCAGTCTGACGCCATTAAAAGGTAATTTACCACCTTCTCAGTGCTATGATGGGGTCTAAAACCAGTCTGAAGCATTTCGTATACATTGTTTGTCTTCAGGCAGGCAGTGAGTTGCGGCGCAACAGCTTTTTCAAAAATTTCTGAGAGGAATGGAAGATAGGCCGATAGTTTTTTATATTTTCTGGATCAAGGTTTGGCTTTTTCAAGAGAGGCTTTATTACTGCCACTTTTAGTGAGTTTGGTACACATCCGGTGGATGGAGAGCCGTTTATTATGTTCAACATAGGAGGGCCAAGCACAGGAAGCAGCTCTTTTAGTAGTTTAGTTGGAATAGGGTCCAGTATGCAGCTTGAAGGTTTAGAGGCCATGATTATTTTCATCATTGTGTCAAGAGATATAGTACTAAAACGCTTGAGTGTCTCTCTTGATCCTAGGTCCTGGCAGAGTTGTGCAGACTCAGGACAACTGAGCTTTGGAGGAATATGCAGATTTAAAGAGGAGTCTGTAATTTGCTTTCTAATGATCATGATCTTTTCCTCAAAGAAGTTCATGAATTTATCACTGCTGAAGTGAAAGCCATCCTCACTTGGGGAATGCTGCTTTTTAGTTAGCTTTGCGACAGTATCAAAAATAAATTTAGGATTGTTCTTATTTTCCTCAATTAAGTTGGAAAAATAGGATGATCGAGCAGCAGTGAGGGCTCTTCAATACTGCACGGTACTGTCTTTCCAAGCTAGTAGGAAGACTTCCAGTTTGGTGTGGCTCCATTTCCGTTCCAATTTTCTGGAAGCTTGCTTCAGAGCTCAGGTATTTTCTGAATACCAGGGAGCTTGTTTCTTATGACAAATGTTTTTTGTTTTTAGGGGTGCAAATGCATCTAGGGTATTGCACAAGATTAAATTGATTTCCTCAGTTAGGTGGTTAACTGATTTTTGTCCTCTGACATCCTTGCGTAGGCAGAGGGAGTCTGGAAGGGCATCAAGGAATCTTTGTGTTGTCTGAGAATTTATAGCACGACTTTTGATGCTCCTTGGTTGGGCTCTGAGCAGATTATTTGTTGCGATTGCAAACGTAATAAAATGGTGGTCCGATAGTCCAGGATTATGAGGAAAAACATTAAGATCCACAACATTTATTCCATGGGACAAAACTAGGTCCAGAGTATGACTGTGACAGTGAGTAGGTCCAGAGACATGTTGGACAAAACCCACTGAGTCGATGATGGCTCCGTAAGCCTTTTTGAGTGGGTCTGTGGACTTTTCCATGTGAATATTAAAATCACCAAAAACTATAATATTTTCTGCTATGACTACAAGGTCCGATAGGAATTCAGGGAACTCAGTGAGGAGCGCTGTATATGGCCCAAGAGGCCTGTATCTATAAAAAGTGATTGAGTAGGCTGCATAGATTTCATGACTAGAAGCTCAAAAGACGAAAACATCATTTATCATAAATATTAGCGACACCTCCGCCTTTCCGGGATGCACAGGGGATATTGTCACTAGTGTAACCAGCAGGTGAGGCCTCATTTAACACAGTAAATTCATCAGGCTTAAGCCATGTTTCAGTCAGGCCAATCACATCAAGATTATGATCAGTGATTAGTTAATTGACTATAACTGCCTTTGAAATGAGGGATCTAACATTAAGTAGCCCTATTTTGAGATGTGAGGTATCACGATCTCTTTCATTAATGACAGGAATGGAGGAGGTCTTTATCCTAGTGTGATTGCTAAGGCGAACACCGCCATGTTTAGTTTTGCCCAACCTAGGTCGAGGCACAGACACGGTCTCAATGGGGATAGCTGAGCTGACTACACTGACTGTGCTAGTGGCAGACTCCACTAAGATGGCAGGCTGGAGCTAGAGGAGTTAGAGCCCTGTCTATGTTGGTAGAAAAAGATGAGAGCACCCCTCCAGCTAGGATGGAGTCCGTCACTCCTCAGCAGGCCAGGCTTGGTCCTGTTTGTGGGTGAGTCCCAGATAGAGGGCCAATTATCTCCAAATTCTATCTTTTGGGAGGGGCAGAAAACAGTTTTCAACCAGCGATTGAGTTGTGAGACTCTGCTGTAGAGCTCATCACTCCCCCTAACTGGGAGGGGGCCAGAGACAATTACTCTATGCCGACACGTCTTTCTAGCTGATTTACACGCTGAAGCTATGTTGCACTTGGTGACCTCTGAGTGTTTCATCCTAACATCGTTGGTGCCGACGTGGATAACAATATCCCTATACTCTCTACACTCGCCAGCACCATCTTCAGATTAGCCTTAACATCGGTAAACAGTGTATGATCGCTGTATGATTCTTTTTAAGTCTAATACTGTGGGTAATGGAGTCGCCAATGACTAGGGTTTTCAATTTGTCAGAGCTAATTGTGGGAGGCTTCGGTGTCTCAGACCCGTAACGGGTGGAGGAGAGACCAGAGAAGATTCCGTCTCTGACTCCCGACTCATTGCTTAATGGGGAAAACCGGTTTAAAGCTTCTGTCGGCTGAATGAGCGAGACTGGTTGAGCATTCCTACAGCATTTCCTTCCAGAAGCCATGAGATCCACTCGGATCGCCCTGCGCCTCGTCCTCCGGGCCGTCCCCGAGGCTGGTGTCGGCGTGCTGCTGGAGCCGCGCGTCAAGGGGGGGTTACTGTCACGACTTCCGACTAAGTTGGTCCCTCTCCTTGTTCGTTCGGCGGTCGATGTCACCGGTTTTCTAGCCGCCACCGATCCACTTTTCATTTTCCATTTGTTTTGTCTTCATTGTACACACCTGGTTTCCATTCCCATAATTATATGTTCCTTATTTAACCCTCTGGTTCACCCATGGTTTTGTGCGTGTTTGTTCGTTGTAAATTGGTCTGTATTTGTGAGCTTGATTATTTTCCTTTTGGAATATTTGTTGTTTTGAGTAAAGTTACGTGAATTACTCATCTCTGTGTCCAGCGCCTGACTCCGTCTTACCTGCTACACCTAGACACCTTAAAATACAGTGCATTCGGAAAGTATTCAGACCTCCTTCCACAAGCTTCACACAATAAGTTGGGTGAATTTTGGCCTATTCCTCCTGACAGAGCTGGTGTAACTGATTCAGGTTTGTCGGCCTCCTTGCTCGCACACACTATTTCAGTTCTGCAACATGATGCTGCCACCCCCGTGTTTCATTGTTGGGATGGTGTTCTTCGGTTTGCAAGCCTCCTCCTTTTTCCTCCAAACATAACGATGGTCATTATGGCCAAACAGTTCTATTTTTGTTTCATCAGATCAGAGGACATTTCTCCAAAAAGTACGATCTTTATCCCCATGTGCAGTTGTAAACAGTAGTATTACTTTTTTTATGGCGGTTTTGGAGCAGTGGCTTCTTCCTTGTTGAGCAGCCTTTCAGGTTATGTCGCTATAGGACTTGTTTGACTGTGGATATAGATACTTTTGTACCTGTTTCCTCCGGCATCTTTACAAAGTCCTTTGCTGTTGTTCTGGGATTGATTTACACTTTTCACACCAAAGTACCTTAATCTCTAGGAGACAGAACGCGTCAACTTCCTGAGCGGTGTAACAGCTGTGTTGTCTCATGGTGTTTATACTTGCGTACTATTGTTTGTACAGATGAACGTGGTACCTTTAGGCGTTTGGAAATTTTTCTGAGGTCTTGGCTGATTTCTTTTGATTTTCTCATGATGTCAAGCAAAGAGACACTGAGTTTTAAGGTAGGCCTTGAAATACATCCACAGGTACACCTCCAATTGATTCAAATGATGTCAATTAGCCTATCAGAAGCTTCTAAAGCCATGACATAATTTCCTGGAATTTAAAGGCACAGTCAACTTAAATCTGACTTTTCCCAATTTGAACATATTTTTTACAAATGTTAAACCTACAGTACTTTATACATCCAGGTGTTTCTCCGTTTGTAACTCACCCACCAAAAATCTGCTGTTTTACATGTTATTTTTGCTGGTCTAATTCCTAAAATGGAAAATCAGAAGAATCTGTGTGCTCTATAGTGATAATAGTTCACATGCTGCTCTTCGATATCGCAGGTTTGTGGCATCGATGAACAAATAATTGAATCTTTACTTCAAGGTCAGATGTTTATATGTTATGTATAAAAGGCATCTGTATGCATTGTTAACTATTTATTTTTCTTTGAATTGTTGGGGTTCAGGTATTTGACATAATACATTTTTTTGTTTATTTTTTTTTACCCCCTTTTCTCCCCAATTTTGTTATATCCAATTGGTAGTTACAGTCTTGTCCCATCTCTGCAACTCCCACACGGACTCTGGAGAGGCAAAGGTAGAGAGGCATGCAGCCTCCGAAGCACGACCCCGTCAAGCCGCCCTGCTTCTTGACACACTGCTCTCTTAACCCGGAAGCCAGCCTCATCAAGGTGTTGGAGGAAACACCGTACAGCTGGTGACCAAAGTCAGCGTGCATGAGCCTGGCCGCCACAAGGAGTCGCTAGAGCCCGCCAAACCCTCCACTAACCCGGACGATGCTGGGCCAATTGTGCGCCGCCTCATGGGTCTCACGGTCGCAACCGGCTTCTACACAGCCCGGAATTGAGCCCAGATCTGTAGTGACGCCTCTAGACCGCTGTTCCACTCAGGAGGCTTGACGTGATTGATGGGTGCATTGTTGTCAAGTAAATATGCTTATTCATTCATGATTATGGATACATTCTGCAACGAGTTAGCTGGCTTTGAATCTGCAACAGAACATGTCAACAAGTTAGTTCTGAATTGCTTTAATACAGCAGTGCATTCGGACACCATTCATTTAAATAGATTTCACCTCGATCATATACTGCATATAATTTTAAAGATGCACTGTCGCTTTAAGGCAGCCATGGCTCCTCTAGAGTCGAGGCCGACATTTTTCAATGCAAGATTTTCCTTGCATAAATTATGTTCATGACGTAGTGCTAAAGGCCACATTTTTAGTCATTTTGGTGGATTTTACAGCAGAAGTCGCTTTTAGGAGGCATATGGAGGAATATGTGGGTAATCTGAATTGCAGTACCAAAGGACCGTCATTAAATATTGAGAAAGAAAGGATCCTCACGTTGCCAACCCTCCTTATCAATGCAAATATATATTTTGTGTGCAGCCTTAGCGCCTGACTGGTGCTGTGAGATGCATTTTTAATTATGTGTGACTAAAACAAACTGTGGAAAAGCTTTTTAAAAGGGGAGAACCACAGAAATAAGACATTTTTTACGGTAAGTTGTTTGCTAAAATAGCATGCGTAAGATTACCATTGGCTATATAGCGCGACGAAATGGCGAAAGGAAATGAGTTTTTTTCGTTAATATGCAATGCTCTTAATTAGCATAATTTATATATTTATGATAAATAGAGGGAAATACATCAAATGCAGTCCCCAAGCATGGAATTGCGGGTCTTTTTTTTGTCGCGCATATTTTATGGGTAACATCGTGTCCTCAAATAGGTTACACGGCGAGATTTATTGGGGCTAGATTAGGAGTGGCCAGAGTACGGGGATCAACACCTGACGAAGTTTTGACAGATCTATAATTTCTGTGTTGTGGTGTGCTTCGCGCGACTGATCTTTTTGATATTACGTCAAAATATAAACATTTCGGATAGTCATTTGTCAGCTATAATCATTCTAAAAGGCTAGATTTGTTGGGGACGTAGGCGGGCCTGTATTTTCTAGGCCGCTTATGATCAAGAAGCTGCCAATTCTTGGTGCATTATATGTTTAATTTGTCATGAAGACATAAATCAAGTAATACAGTCTATTATTATCACCGTGTGTGCACCCCAGTAGCCCCCTGTATACAAGTACACTGGACTAAATATCCTAGGTGTGACTTCTATTTATATTGCTGTCACTTATGTGGCATCATATGATTTGTTGTTTTTATACCCCATAACTCCAGCTAGAAACCAAATTGTCACAGTATTAGATAGGCCCATAAGACACTAATGTGGGAGTGCTTGACGGTTTGCTATTGAACAGTCATTCTTTACATAGCTATAATAATAATAATAGTTTCATCTAGAGTAGCACAAATGTCTCCAACCATTAGGCCTACTTCATAGATTTAATAGAAAAAATATCAGCACACCACATAGATGGGGATAGAACTATTCACATAGGCAAGCCTAATACCTGGTTGTTTTGATGGTACAGTATTATCTTTCCTTACTCAGAATGTCAAGACAATGACTGCTTGGTGGTGAGAGCACTAAACCATGGATCCTCAGGATCTCCCTGCTACTGATGCGCCCCTCACTGTCAATGAACAGGTACCACTAACTGCTTTGCAAACACTACATGATTTCACATCAGTTATACACCCCTGCCCAAATGTCCTAACTCTCTGTGTTGCCTCTGCTTCATAGTCCCGTGTCATAAGCTATTGCCACATCCATGTCACCATGTATTTGGAATGATTAACCCCACACAATAATCTTGAGGTTGACATAGTAGCTAACCAAATGTCATCAATTAATACTGATTCGGTAACACTCCTAAGGTTTCTGCTTTACTTTGTCATGCTTATTGATTCATTGTGTATGTCTACTCCATCTGTGTCCTTTGCACTCATAGTCAGCTAACTAAAGCAATGTCTTTTTTGAATTACGAGCGGGGCTCTCAGAAAGCATTGTTTGAGCTGCTTGTTGGCTGATCTTTGTTGTTTTGTTGTAGTCATGTTTTTTTTCTCTCATTTGTGTGCATTGTGCCCTAACGTGTGTGCTTGGCCTCTCTGTTCTCCTTAGCCATTCACTGTCTGACTGCAGAAGTATTTTTTCAGCCATTAGGTTCCTGCACTTTGAAATACCCTGCCAAAGACAACCAGGTATGCATCCCTTCTTTCTTGCATTGCACTCTCTGTCTGCACCTTTCTCTCCAGCTCAGGTTTTCTCCCAGCCTCTCCTTCACATCTTTCATGGCTGGATCCACTCATACATCATGTGTTTGCTTTGCTATATTTACTAATGATATACAAATTGGATAATTAGGATATGGTACAGATAGGGACTAGCTGTCTGCCACTGTTGACAAGAACTATGACAGGTCATACTCCTATGGCATGGTTTGCTCATGTGTAAACTCATGTTCTGTTCCACGTGTAACCAATACACATGGTCCTCTACCTGAGTTGTCTCAATAGGTTGAGACTGAACGGTACTAAATTTAACTCAATACATCAGTGGAACGATACTGAGCCTAGTTGGATATTAATACCATATCATTGTATTATTACTACATGATTACCTCTCGGCCCTCCTCTTCATGACTCGGAACAAAAACATCCACGCTGCTGAGAATAGATGATGATGTGTCATTTATTGTGTATAGTTGCGTGACTTCTATTCATAAAGCGTCTCAGGAGCGCATATCTAGGATCAGGTCCCTTCTGTCCATCTTATCCGTTATGATCTGAGACACTTTATGAATGCGGACCCTGGTCTTGTGTTGTGTTCTCCAATGCTGTGCAGGTGATAGTGATGTCTGGTCATGAGACGATCCGAGTCCTGGAAGTGGAGGTAGATCAAGCCTCTCTTCCATCCTCAGTGCCTGATGGGAGGACTGATTCGGGGGGTGAAGATGGGGGTAATCAGGCCACGGAGGAACCTGAGGCAGGCATGCAGGACAGCCAGAGACCACCCCACAACGCTGGGGGAGTAGGTGAGCCCTTTGTAGGATACCGATATGGTAGGTTAGATTCCATGCAATACAGATTATACTACATTTTGTTTACCGTTCCAGTGTAAAAATATTTCAGTTTTAAAAACAGAATTTAAGAGTGAGGTGTGGTGTGTGCTGATGGTAGAATAGCAGTGTGTTCTCTCTTTGTGCTGTCAGTGCTGGAGGACCAGGTGGTGTCTGTGGAGTCTGCAGACTCTGGTGTCCAGACTCTAGCACAGACTGCAGTTCCCATCAGCGTCTCCCTGTCGCAGTCACAGACCACCATGCCCATCACTGTGCAGAGCTTACAGGGCTTGCAGGGCTGTCAACAGGTGAGAACAATTAAACAAAAATAACTTTTCAACTACTTTTAGTGTAGTCATCGGTCATCCTGTTTATTTTTTTTCCCCCACCCTCTTCTCCTTTTCCTCTCCCATGCATCACACTCTACCTGTCTGGATCTTACCTCTTCCTCCCTCATAACCCTCTTCCTCCTCCTCCTACCATCTACCACCTCCTCCTTCTACCCCTCATCCTCCTCCTACCACCTCATACCCCTCCTTCCACCTCATATCCCTCCTCCTCCTCCTCCCCCTGCTCCCACTCCTCCCACCTCACTCCTCCTCCCCCTTCTCCCACCTCTTGATCCTCCCTCCTCTTGTAGGTTCTGACCCAGGAGGGTCTGGCCACTCTGATGACGGGGATGATGGCCCAGACAGGCTCCCTGGCCCAGCCCCTGCTCATCCCCATCAGCATGGCAGGGTCCATGGGGGGCCAAGGAGGCCTCGCTGTCCTCACCTTCCCCACCAGCAACGTAGCCACACTCCCTGGCATTTCAGGTGCCAGCCAGGCCGGAAGCCTCCTCAAACTACCCTTTGCTGGCTTGCAAGGCTTACAAGGATTGCAAGGCTTACAAGGGCTGCAAAGTAAGACATGGCAGAGATACACACCTCAGAATGCAAAGCATTAATCAACATTGAATCAACAGTCAAGATTTATTTGGCTACCACATGGACCTTTACCTGTATGTTTGTTCTCTTCTTTCCCAGCAGCCACTGTGCTAAATTCTGTCCAGCCCCAGCAGACAGTCTTCCAGCCTCAGACAGCATCACTACAGCAGGTCCAGGCAGCTATGCAGCAGGCTCAGCAGACAGTCTTCCAGCCTCAGACAGCATCACTACAGCAGGTCCAGGCAGCTATGCAGCAGGCTCAGCAGAACTCGCAGGTGACTGCAGCCCAACTAGGCCAGGCCATGCCAGCCGTCTCTCAGCCCAGCGTGTCTGTGGCAACACTCCAGTCTGCAGGCCTCTCCATCAATCCTGCCATTGTAAGAATGTGTTTCTCTATTGTTATTGTGATGTGTATGCATTTGTTTTTCTTTCCTAGACGTGTGTGTTTGGAAAAGATAGTCAGCAAGCCATGTTTTTTACTTCAAAGTTTGGACATGTCTGTGAATAACTTGAGCAAAGAACCTAATCCACATGAATATACTTTGTATTCAAAATGATCACATTATCGACAGTAGAATAAGCTGGATGCCTCCGTTTCTTTCCCCAGATCAGTGCTGCGTCTTTAGGGGCTCAGCCTCAGTTCATCAGCGCCCTTACTTCCACTCCCATCTTCACCAGTGCCATGTCCGGAATCACCAGCCAGATCATCACCAACGCACAGGGACAGGTGTGCAAACATGCAAATATTTAACAAGCTCACTATTTAGCAAGCACTAAATTAAGAATCAAACTATTTTAACCAAGAGGTTTTAACTGTCTATAAAAGTTTTATAAACTGTATATAAACTGATAATTAAGTTTATAAAGAACTCTTTAAACCCTTATGTCCTATAACTTGTTGTACAGTGTTACTGACAAATACATAACCTAATTCTCTTCAATGTGGCCTCCAGGTGATTGGAACCATCCCCCTGATGCTGAACCCTGCATCACTGACTGGAGGGGCTGCTACTCAGACTCTGAATCTCCAGGGCCTCCAGGGTCTGCAAGGCCTGCAGGTGCAGACAGTCCAGCCACAGCTGGTTCTGAACACCCAGGGACAGATCATTGCCACCATAGGGAATGGACCTGCTACAGTCCCCACATCTGCAGCTGTAATGCCTAAGCCTAGTGCTCCTGTGACATTCTCCAAGCCCAGCACTCAGGTACTGTAGGCCTTCTCCCTCCATTCATTTGTCCCTATGAGTGCTTTTGAGTGGTTATATTTTGTGTGAACATTTGGTTAAACTGGAAATGGTTGGTCTTTGTTGGATGTAACCATTAACCCATTGCTGACATTGACATTTCCCCTCAGGCTCAGGTAACAACAGTTACACAGTCACCTGTGGTCATCGCCCCACAACCGTCTGCAATGAAGACAGTCACTCCAATCTCCTCCTCATTCCCTATAACCTGTGGAGACACACCCACTGTCAGCCAGCTCGTCAGCAGTGCGTAGTTTCACTTTTTAACTTTCCATTTATTTAACAAAGGAAATTCACATTGAGATTGAACATATTTTTCAAGCGAGCCCTGGCCAAGAAAAAGCACATGTTCTCTCCAAACATTGATCTTGTTTTACAAGTAGTTTGATATTTATTCTTGTTTGTCTCTTCCCATCTTAAGAGCCACAGCAAGGGGGCACAGATGAGGAGGGCATTAATCTGGAAGAGATTCGAGAGTTTGCCAAGAACTTCAAGATCCGCCGGCTATCCCTGGGGCTGACGCAGACACAAGTGGGACAGGCCCTCACGGCTACAGAGGGTCCGGCCTACAGTCAGTCTGCTATCTGCAGGTAAACTCCTCTGACCTACTGGGTGGTGGCATCCCAGCACAGTAGATAGAATGGATTTCAGAAACCTATCAAATATGATAAATAGTGTATGTTGGTATGCTATGGACAATGTAGTTCAAAGGCTACATTTTGAAAGTCTTCGAACTCGTAGGAAAACCTTAAGAAGAAATGTCTTCTTAACTGAAATGTTTTCTTTAACTATAGACTTAAGAAGCAAGTTAATCAAAGTTGCTATTCCTCTAAAAGGTTATTGCAAATGTTCTTGCTGTATTTCTTATGTTTCTCCTTAAGCAAAAAGTTAAGAAGAAATTAGATTCTTGAAAATAGTTAGAGACCAGATGAAATGGGGTTAGGTGTTATTTTGAAGAGTAGATGTCGGGTACAATCTGGTTGATCAACGCCTACTGTGTAATTAGTTTAAAAGTTGTTGCTCCTCTGTTGCCTCTTGCAGGTTTGAGAAGCTGGACATTACACCTAAGAGTGCTCAAAAGCTGAAGCCTGTGCTGGAGCGATGGCTGGCCGAAGCTGAGTTGTGGAATCAGAAGGGTCAGCAGAATCTAATGGAGTTTGTGGGTGGTGAGCCGTCCAAGAAACGAAAGCGTCGCACCAGCTTTACCCCGCAGGCTATCGAAGTGCTCAACACCTACTTTGAGAAGAATGCCCTGCCCACGGGCCAGGAGATTACGGAAATTGCTAAGGAGCTCAACTACGACCGTGAGGTTGTCCGCGTATGGTTCTGCAACAGGCGGCAGACACTGAAGAACACCAGCAAGATCAATGCGTTTCAGGTTCAGCTGTAAGCCTGTGCAGTAAGTAGGTGTGGACTAGTGGGGAAGTTGGCAGAACAGGATAATCAGCTAAAGAAGAACGTTTTGTAAAGACAGTAAAACAGAAAACCCTAGTAAGTTTCAAATTATATGGACTTTGGGAAGAAAATGAAAGACACTGAATGACTCTTGAACTGAGTCTTACTATATGGGACAGAATACTCACTGATCTCCATATTTTTTGTGTGTGTGGGAGAGAGAGAAAAAGACATTGCATGTGAAACGTGATGGGGTTTAATGTTCACAAATCCTCTATCAGTTTGACAACCTCTTGTTTCATTTATTGTTATACCATGTTATGTGAAACAATGGATGAAATTTGATAAGTGGTTTTATACACTTACAAGAACGTTTTTGTGAATTGTGTGGCACATGCCTCAAAAAATATTTGGTTACATTACATTGTTACAGTTGTACAATATCAAATTGCTCCATTCAGATATTATGCTGGTGCCACCAAAATAGTTTTGGAATTTGTACCTCTTTATTAAGTTTGTGTGATTCTGTATGTGTAATGTGTGAATGTAGTCCTAATACTTTATGAAAGTATTCTGAGTCGGAAAAAGTTTACCATTGTAAAGGTTGTCATTTAGACGAGTTAATCTGTAAAAGCCACTTACAAATCTATTGTTTTAAATAGTTAACAGATGACTTGGTCTATGAGCAGACAATACAGAGTGAAAAGAGTTGAAAACATCCCCCGTCTCAAATGAGTCAGGCGTCAGTGCTGTTGAATGTGTACTGTGTATTGAAAATACTTACATAACATAAACAAATCATCAAATTAATCAAATTGATTGAATAAGACAACTTGACTATGTAAATGCATTGATTCAGATATTGTACTTTTGATTCATAGAAAATACGGTTTCTCCACTGAAAGGAATGGTCAATTAGGGACAAACAAAATGGAAGGACTGATGGCTTGCCATCCCTTTTATTTAACCTTGTAATTCTTTGCACTTTAGTGACTTTAAAGTTATCTGTAGCAAATACCAACTGGTTACCCATCCTATTTAAGTGGTTGATAAGTAAATGTTTTAACGATCAATCTTCTGTGCGCCATGAGCATTAATTTTGTAAGGTGATATTTACTTTAGGCAGTGGTATTTCAAAGAAAGAGAATAAACTACAATACCTTATTCTGGCCCAAATGCATATGATTTGTCTGTCTGTGATATGCCATGCTGAGCAGTGTAAGAATTAATTTGTTCCTCATAATTTCCTTTTAAGATTGACAATGTGTTTTCAGAGAGAAAGAAAATAACTGTTATATGAATCCTGTGTTATGTTAGTCATACACAACTGCCATTTCAGAGGTATAACCTACAACTTTTTAAAATGTTCACCAGTGAATTGTCTGTCTGAATTTTGAGATGACAGAATGCAAATGCAAATCGTAGGTGAACACATTTTAATAGTGTAGTTCTAAGAATTAAACTAATTCTACTAATCATTTTGTTCATGTTGGGCATATGAAAATGTGTGCAGTATAAAACCAGCGATACATCTGAATTACTGAATACAGCTGAATTACTGCACTGTTGGAGCTAGAAACACAAGCATTTCACTGCACCTGTGATAACATCTGCAAAATATGTGTACGTGACCAATTACATTACATTACATTTTTTTTTGAATCTGTGTGAAATCATTAGTGATTAAACTGTTGGATAATTTTGGATCATGGCATTCTCTGCCAAATATTAATAAATGCTTACTGAAAACCTCCCATGTGTTATTGTATTGTGTACCACTATGACTCTTGACTTAATTATGTCTTTGTTCTTATGTGATTTATATGAATCACTTGTCACTTCTCTACAACATATGCCTTTGCATAAGCATTATGGTTCTAGCCAGGCTTCCAAAGATCTAAAATCCTGGATATATGGAGCTTCTGCCTTATTTCACACCTATCCCGTCTCTTCAGATCTACAAAACGGGTAATTTCGGACAAGGCAACCGTAAATTATTTTCCACTTAAATGCAGTAGGTGGCGATCGTGTGCTTGTGCCACAAAAACTAGTCTGGTTAGAACACCATAGAATCCAGTAAATATTTGAAGTGAACATGTAAGAACACATGCTTTCTTGAATATATTCACTGATGAATCTAAGGACCATAAAATAGGGAGGACAGGTGCAGCTTTTTAGAGTTCCTGAGTTTAAGATGGCAGTTACAAATTGAGTTGAGTTGCTGGCCATAGTCTTGGCTGTAGAATGAATGGAGGAGGTAATGAGCACTGATGAGCTTAAATTAATTTGTGTCACAGAGCAGATACAATGTATTGTATGAGATTTTGCAGTGCCTGTTTAGGATGAGATAGATGGGGGTATTTGCGAGGTTCCTCTGGGTACCAGCTCATGTGGGAGTAGAGGGGAATGAGATGAATGTTCTCGCCAGGAGTCTCTCCTTTTCATAGTGTGTAGCCCAAACCGTTTAGACGCTACAGCCGTTTTCGCTAGAAGACCGATTTTCAGGATGTCTCATGGTCTGACAAACACTGCTGTAGCTCTGCCACCGCAGCGGAACTCCAACATAGGCAGATTCCATGGATTGAGACGCAGCCCATGCAAAAAGTTATCTCTAGTTTAAACAGACGGATTTGTATGGGGATTTTTTTATTGTGCTAATTGGATTTCCACGGGGCACAGACATCAACTCTAGGGGGTTTAATGGGTAGGGTTTAGAATATACCTTCCCTGTCTCTTTTCCACACTACAGTCCAGTTGACGATAATGCACCTTTAAAGTTGGTTGCCAACCACCATTTAAAATCTACAGAACAAGAAGAAGAAACTGTGACAGAAGACACCTCCATTCTGCCAGCAAGAATAAGCAAGACCTAGCAAAAATAAGGAAGTGACCTCGGTGATTTCCATTCAAAATAAAGGTCTCGCATTGAAAATGTTTTTTTTTTAAATGGTTGAAAAGTTAAACATTTTATGAGGAAATGTTAGCAGACCTAGAATTTTGTTTAACAACATGAAAAAGGAAAAAAGTGAATCGCCTTTATAGCAGATAATATAGGATTGACATTATTGTTAGCAGCATTAAAAGTAATGATTACTAGGTAGTTATTATGGTAACAACAGTAATAAAATAACAAATAATGCTGCTATTAATAATATTATTATAATTATAATAACAAATGTTAGAAAACACTTTTAAATCCCATTGTTAATTATCCCATTCGTATTGCACAATGTTCAATATGTTTTTCATTTTGGACACAATGCTTGACTTGGGCAGGAGCTCACCAAAGCTGAGTACCAGCACCTCAAATGTTTTACTACTTGAACTCCTGTTTCTCTTGTAGAATATTAGCTCAAAAGTATTGTGGAGCTCCTGCACCTAAGTATACACAGGTCCGGCATCCAAAATGAGTAATGGCATCTATTTCAGTCCAAGTCAACTACTGATTGGACTTACATATTGCACCATATTCAATTTCCTGTACATTGTATCACAGTAAAAGTGGGGTCCATTCTAGTCAGGAGCAGCTCTAGTTTCTAAATCCACCAAGTTTACAACCCAAGGAGCATTGCTGCTCATTCTGCAGCTCTTAAAGAGTGGCCTATCAGCTTAAATCCAATCCAATCCTTTTTTCTTTACATTAGACACACATATTACATCTAACACAATTGTCTGTATGTTGAGTCGCAGTAAAACAGGGTCCATTCTACTCAGAATCACTTCTACTTCCCAAATCCAAAGAGTTGATTTTGCTGCCCTTGAAGAGCTGCCAATCAGCTTAAATCTAAACTTCTTTTCATATTGGACATACATATTGCAACGTACACAATTTTCTTTATGTTGTGTCGCAGGAAAAGGGGGATCAATTCCTGTGGCGATTTTAGCAGCATGCCAGCAAAGCCACTATCCCACACAACAATACACAATACATTAATTGCACTATAACGGTGACAAGCAGTGCCCACAAACTGTTAGGGCCTACATAATGTTGTCCCAACTGGCTATCAGCGGAGCCTTGTCTGGGAGCTAAACAATTCAATCAGTCTCATTTACTGCCTTTTTAAAAACTTTTTTTTTTTTACAATAATAAAAAAAACAAAAAAACATTTACAAAAATATGACTGACCATATCTCCCTGGCATATAACATCATTTATGCAGCAGCACATAAGACATTTTTGGACTCACCTTGTTGTGCGCGGCGGTCCTACGTTGGCAAATTTTGTCATCAAGAAAAAGATTTACAATTCCAAGTTGGATGACCGTTCAAAACGTATGTTCCCAGTCTGACTTCCCAGTTGCAACGCTTGTGGTTTCCAACTTGTTGTGTAATGTTTATGTCCAATGGCCAATGAGCACCGATACGTTTTATCTATAATTGATCTTCCTTATTTCTCTTCATATGACAAGGATTAAAAAGGATTTGCCAGCAGATTGTCTACTTGATTTCTGTTGATGACTGTTAGCAAAGATCTTGAAAATAAGATGTTGACATGATCAGTCCAATCAAAGCTACTGTACATATAACGTGATTTGACATCCTTTTATCTGTGGCCAATGACCTTGAGCCTTCTTGGAAGGGCGCATATTCTTGATGTGTACCCTTACTAAAGGCCGGTGACATAGTATCCCCATGAGTGACAGAACACTGAGCCAATCACAGTGCAATGCTGAGCCAATCACGATGCAATGCTCCTATTTTCTGCTGGCTTGTCACACCCCCACAGAAAGCACTGAGCTAGGATGAAACGCCTGCATTTTGGAGCTGCCTGTTTGTATGCGGCATATTAATTCAATGATATATATATTTTTTTACATTGTTTGCAAACTGATATGTGACACGTATTAATGCAAAAATAACATGCAAAAGAGGCAAGCCCCCACCCCACCTTCCCTGAATGACTGGTCGCCAATGATCCATTCTAATCAGGAGCACTTCTAATTTCCAAATCCACAGAGTGTTAACTCAGGGGAGCGTCGCTGCTCATTTTGCGGCCCTTAAAGTGTATGGTGCAATATGTATGTTCAATATGCGGCCCTTACAATTCTTAAAAGTCTAAGAAGGAGGGGGGTACCTCTCTAGGTATAAAACATGTATTTGATAAAATATTACATTTGGCCTTTACTACTATAGCCCATAGAAACGCATTGAATAACACATTCACAAAAGGCAAAAAAGACAAGATAAGGTTTTGAAGTGAGTAAACAAAGGAACGGCTATGGAACCAGTTACAGTTGAAGTTGGAAGTTTACATACACCTAGGTTGGAGTCATTAAAACTAGTTTTTCAACCACTCCACAAATGTCTTGTTTTTTGTAACAGTATTTTTTATTGGAATTTCACAATTTTCACCCATATTAAGAGATTCAACAACAGAGACAAAGCACACAAAAAAACACACAAAAAACAGCACTCACTTACACATACCTACGCATATATATATATATATATATATATATATATATACACACCCATATACATATACATACACACATGCATATACACATATATACGCGTACACACATACATACACACATATACATACCACACACACCCATACATACGTACACCATTTTCCTCTTCCCGCTCAGGGCTTCTCTCACCCCATCCCCATCATTGCGTCTCTCAATACATACATTTTAAACAAGCTTACAAACAGAAATTAAACAAAAAAGCTCAGTTTAAACCAAGAAGTTAGGTTCCACACATGGAACGTACAGTGTAGTTCTGAAATACATAGATTCCCGCCATTCTAAGAGAATCCTTGCAGCATAATAGCTGATACCTCAGGTTCTAGGTAATTTAGATAAGGTTCCCATAATTTGTAGAACTGGTCTGTTTTAGAATGCAATGTACATGCAATGTCAGATATTCCAGAGGTACCCATTCAAATAGTATCTTATGCCAATCTTTAATAGAAGGAACTTTATCACTAATCCACTGTAAAAGGATGTTTTTCCTCGCTGCGAAGGTAAGGATGTTGTAAAGCCTCCTTTTACCCACAGAAGTAACATGCCTACTAGGGAGACCTAACAGTAAAGAAACGGGGTCCAATTCTAGATCAACCCCTAGGATCTTTTGAATTTCTTGCAGAACACCAGACCAGTATCGTTGTATTTTGGTACATGACCATAAACAATGTGTTAGGGTACCTGTATCAGTTTTGCATATAAGACACTGAGGGGAAGAGGAAGTGGGGCTAAAAGCATGTCTGCAATTTGGGGATATATGCAATCTGTGTATTATTGTTAATTGGATTGCTCTAGTACGATTACATATAGATATTGTTTTTGCATATCTCCAAATGTCCTCCCACATCTCTTCGTCAATAGTAACAGACAATTATTTCTCCCACACTTGTTTCACCCTCTGTGTGTTGACAGCAGAAAAGGACCTTAAAGTATTATAAAACAGACTTACAGACATTTTCCTTTGTGGGAAAAAAAGTATTCTTTCAATGACAGACACATCAGGGTTACCAATTAAGGTGCTGCTCTTCAGAATATAATGTCTTACTTGTAGGAAGCGGAAAAAGTCCTGCTTTGGGAGTCAATATTTCTCGACCATCTGCTCAAATGACAATAAAATATTATCAGCAAATAAGTCATTTAGCCTGCGTATGCCCTTATTAAGATAAGTTAAAGCCAGCATCCAGCAATCTTGGACTGAAATCTGGGTTGTTAAGAATTGGGGTAAGAGCAGAGGTTAGTTTGGACCTTCCCAGGAAGCGTTGAACTGACCTCCATACTTTGAGCGTGTTAGGTGTAACGGGATTATTGCAGTGATCTTCTACAGACTTGAAACTTCTGAAAAATAAAAGATCCTGTAAGGGGTATTTTGAAAGAGAAGTCTCAATGTCTAACCAAATAGAGGAGTCATCATTTGTGATCCAGTCAGAAATATAACAAAGATGGGCACACCATTGAAAGAACCTGATATTGGGCAGGTCCAAGCCGCCCATAGAACTTGGCAGCTGCAATATTGCCATCTTAAGTCTTGGCTTAGCCATCCATTTACATCCTTTATTACCTTATTGGAGAGTAATACTGGGATCATTTGGATTGGGTAAAGTAGTCTAGGTAAAATGTTCATTTTCAAGAGGGATATTCTACCCAACCAAGAAATCGGGAGAGAGTTCCAGCGCTCCAGATTCTGTCTTATTGTATCAAACAAGGGAACAAAATGGGCTTTGTACATTTGCTGGAATTTAGGAGTTACAAATATACCCGGATACATGAAACCTGAGGGAGACCATTTAAAAGGGAAGGGGGGAGAAGTATTAGGTACAGAGTGTAGGCTACCAAGTGGCATAGCATCTGACTTAGTTAAGTTAATCTTGTAGCCTGAGAATTCGCTGAATAATTCAATAATATTAATAAGAGATGTAATTGAAGTCTCGGGACTAGAGATGAATATCAGGACATCATCAGCATACAAGCTTATTTTATGGTGAACATCACCAATGAGCAGCCCTTGTATAGCAGGCGTTACCCTGGTGGCCTCGGCCAGTGGTTCCATAACGAGTGCAAAGAGGAGAGGGGACAAAGGACAGCCCTGTATGGTACCTCTGTGTATAGAGAAGCTATTTGACCTTAGCCCATTAGTAAGGACAGCAGCCTGAGGATCATCATATAAAACTTTCACCCATTTTATAAAGTTGTCCCCTAGACCAAATTTATTTAGAGCAAATAATTGGTAAGACCACTCCACACAATCAAATGCTTTCTCAGCATCTAGGGAGAGCACAAGACCATCCATAGCACTTTGTTGGTAGGCTTGAATTACATTAAGAAGCCGCCTGACATTGTTGCATGACTTACGGCCCTGTTTGGTCTCCTTTCACAATTAGTGGCAGTGAGTCCTCTGATCTTGTGGCTAGAATTTTAGAAAGCAATTTTCTATCCACATTCAGAAGGGAAATTGGTCTGTACGAGGAACAAGACTCTGGGCATTTTCCCTTTTTGAGAATAAGTGAAATGTTGGCTTCTCTCAGCGTTTGAGGGAACTGGTCATTTGAAAAGGAGTGGTTTAACATATCACGCAATGGCTCAAGGATCAGGCCATGGAACTCTTTATAGAACTCACTACAAAACCCGTCTGGTTCTGGGCCTTACCATTTTGCAGATTCTTAATTGCGAACATTATCTCTTCCTCGGTAATAGGGGCATTAAGGAGAGACCTCTGTTCTTCGGAGATAGTATCTTACAAAATAAGTTCTCCATTAATTTGGCAGTTCTGAGGCATAAAGGTTTGTATAAAATTTCTTAAATGAGGCATTTAGCTATTTATTTTCATATAAATGATTACCATCAGAATCAGTAATAGTAGCAATTGACTGAGAGTCAGCTCTCTTTTTATCTAGGTATGCCAAGTACTTTCCTGGCTTATCGTCATGTTCATATAGCTTTTGCCTGACAAATCTCATTTTTATTTTCAGCGTCCTGTGTTAGGAGAGAGTCTAACGTTGATCTAATGACTGATATTTCATTTAATAGGGCAGGAGTGGGAGTTTTAATGTAGTCCTTCTCTTTAGTTCCTCATTCACCCTCTAACATTTTTTGCTTTTCACGCTTTTTCCGTCTCTTAGTAGCTGTGTATGACAATCAGACCCCTGGCATACGCTTTACAGGTTTCCCAAAAGAGCGAGGGGTTGTCTGTTGATTGAGAGTTAATAGAGAAAAATGCTTTAAACTCTGTAATAAAATATGATGTGAATGTATGGTCTTTAAGAATGGTTGTATTCAACCTCCAATGTCTTGACCGATTGAACACCCCGTTGAGTTTTATGTCCAGGATCACCTCAGCATGATCAGATATGACTATGCTTCCTATCCTAGCGGATAAAACAGACTGCAAAGACGTCCTGGGCATAAAAAACTAATCTATTCTAGTCTGACATCCATGAGGTGCAGAGAAAAAAGTGAACTCTCTGTTGGAGGGATGAAAAGCTCTCCAGACATCCGCATACCCCAGATCATCACAAATAGCTTTAAGTAACTTAGCTTGAGGAGAGAGTGAAGCTATACCGCTGGGAAACTTATCAATAAGGGGGTTCAACAAGCGGTTAAAATCTCCTCCAACCACTGCAGTGTCCGAGTTTAATTCTGAAAAGTCTAGAAATACCTTAGTGAGGAAATCAGGGGGGTGAGCAGGGGGAAGTAAATATTCATTATGGAAATGTTCTGCCCTTGTAAATTACCATGAATTATAACAAAGCGACCAAATTTGTCTTTCACACAATTCAAGACCTTAAGTGGTAAGTTATTTTTCACCAGAATTGCTACACCTCTACTTCTGGATGTAAATGATGAGAAAAACACTTGACCAAACCCCCCTTGTTGTAATTTCAGGTGCTCCTTATCATCCAAATGAGTTTCTTGCAACAGGGCAATATCAATATTTTATTTTTTCAAAAAAGACAGTAACTTCTTCCTTTTAATGGGGTTATGGCTCCCTCTAATGTTCCATGTACATACACGCAGTCTGTTACCTGCCATTGTGCCTTGACCATTCAAAATCCAGACTGGATCCTACTGTAAACGTGGGGTGGTACCTTTTTCCATGTGTTGAACTCTCCTCTATCTCACCGAGCATAAACAAACGATATGAACCCTGAACTCGAACTATACTAAACCCAACAATTAAACATGTAAAGATCCAAAAGGGTTTTCCCACTAGCTAACATGCAGGGGATTTCAACTTAAGTCCGCATTGCCGCTCAATAGCCTCATATGTATGGAAATGAAAATCAATAGAAGAAGATTGAGGCTCTTCCACCTAAAACCAAGCCTGGGCACCAATATGGATTCACACATATCTCAGCCTGAGCTATAGTGGCTATTACTTTAGCAAGAAAAATAATAAAGATATGAATAATACTGAGCCGGAGTACGTGAGAACTCACACCACTGTTTCATGATCAGATTCAACCAAAAATATACAAAGTTATCCAATGCTGCGGAGGTGCAGCTTAAAGGTATTTACCCGAGAGAGTCAATAAACGCAACAGCCTCTTCAGGTGTGTAGAGTTTTTTAGGCGATCCGTTGACCATAATCTTAAATGTGGCCGGGTACAACAGTGCGTAGTCCATTTTCATTCTCCTGAGTCGAGCCTTCGCCTCATCAAATGCTTTGCGTCTTCGTAAACCGCTGTGGAATAATCATTGACGAATGAGACCTTTGGACTTTTACGATAACTACCATCAGAGCCGATGTTTCTAGCTGCGTCCATGACGCGCTGCTTGTCGGTGAAGTTGTGGAACTTTATAACCACCTGCCGTGGGCACTGGTTGGGACCGGGTATCAGTGCTTGAGAGCGATGGGCTCTGTCCAGCTTCACACGACCAGCCTTAGTGTCAATTTGTAGGTAGCCAGGGATCCATTCCTCAAAGAATTTTACTGAACGTGTCCCTTCAGAATTTTCCGGGAGTCCCACAACATGAATATTGCATCTGCGTCCTCGATTATCCAAGTCCTCAATGTGCTCCGCCATTTCGCGCACCTGTTTCTCAAGTGCTTTTATCTTAGTGTCCATAGATGTAGTTGAAGTTTCCACTGCAGCAATTCTTCCTTCCGCCTCAACAACACTTTTCACAACCCTCTGTAGTTCAGCTGAATGGCCTGCTATTGCTTCCAAGACCGTTCTTATCTTAACATCGATCACTTTAGTAATGTTATCAGTCATCTTTTGAATCACCAGGTCCATTGTGCCTGGATCTGCAATGGTGTTAGCTTCGCTAACGTTAGCTAGCTCCTCATGCACATCTACAGGGTTGGTGGTTTTGGTCGAGTTCTTAGTAGTTCTGTTGGGCATGTTGTCGGAGATTTTTGAGAAATAGCCGTCAAGACTCATTGTAGGATAACTTATTTAGCCAATTCCACCACTTTTTCAAGCTAGGAGATGAATGTAAAAATATAAATTTACAAATGCCACGGGAGCTCGCTGAAACACAGTGTTCTCTCTACGGCGTCATTTTGTTCCCCACAAATGTCTTGTTAACAAACTATAGTTTTGGCAAGTCGGATAGGACATCTACTTTGTGCATGACACAAGCAATTTTTCCAACAATTGTTTACAGACAGATTATTTCACTTATAATTCACTGTATCACAGTTCCAGTGGATCAAAAGTTTACAAACACTAAGTTGACTGTGCCTTTAAACAGCTTGGAAAATCCCAGAAAAATATGTCATGGCTTTAGAAGCTTCTGATAGGCTAATTGACATAATTTGAGTCAATTGGAGGTATACCTGTGGATGTATTTCAAGGCCTACCTTCAAACTCAGTGCCTCTTTGCTTGACATCATGGGAAAATCAAAAGAAATCAGCCAAGACCTCAGAAAAAATATTGTAGACCTCCACAAGTCTGGTTCATTCTTGGGAGCATTTACCAAACGCCTGAAGGTACCACGTTCATCTGTACAAACAATAGTACCCAAGTATAAACACCATGGGACCACGCAGCCGTCATACCGCTCAGGAAGGAGACGCCTTATGTCTCCTAGAGATGAACGTACTTTGGTGCGAAAAGTGCAAATCAATCCCAGAACAACAGCAAATGACCTTGTGAAGATGCTGGAGGAAACAGGTACAAAGTATCTATATCCACAGTAAAACGAGTCCTATATCGACATAACCTGAAAGCCGCTCAGCAAGAAAGAAGCCACTGCTCCAAAACCGCCATTAAAAAGCCAGACAACGGTTTGCAACTGCACATGGGGACAAATATCGTACTTTTTGGAGAAATGTCCTCTGGTCTGATGAAACAAAAATAGAACTGTTTGGCCTTAATGATCGTCGTTATATTTGGAGGAAAAAGGGTGAGACTTGCAAGCCGAAGAACACCATCCCAACCGTGAAGCACAGGGGTGGCAGCATCATGTTGTGGGGGTGCTTTGCTGCAGGAGGGACTGGTGCACTTCACAAAATTGATGGCATCAGGAGGCAGGAAAATTATGTGGATATATTGAAGCAACATCTCAAGAAATTAGTCAGGAAGTTTAAGCTTGGTCGCAAATGGGTCTTCCAAATGGACAATGACCCCAAGCATACTTCCAAAGTTGCGGCAACCTGGCTTAAGGACAACAAAGTCAAGGTATTGGAGTGGCCATCACAAAGCCCTGACCTCAATCCTATAGAAAATGTGTGGGCAGAACTGAAAAAGCGTGTGCGAGCAAGGAGGTCTACAAACCTAACTCAGTTACACCAGCTCTGTCAGGAGGAATGGGCCAAAATTCACCCAACTTGTTGTGGGAAGCTTATGGAAGGCTACCTGAAACGTTTGACCCAAGTTAAACAATTTAAAGGCAATGCTACCAAATACTAATTTAGTGTATTTAAACTTCTGACCCACTGGGAATGTGATGAAAGAAATTAAAGCTGAAATAAATCATTCTCTCAACTATTATTCTGACATTTCACATTCTTAAAATAAAGTGGTGATCCTAACTAACCTAAGACAGGGAATTTTTCTCTGAGTAAATGTGAGGAATTGTGAAAAACTGAGTTTAAATATATTTGGCTAAGGTGTATGTCAACTTCCGACTTCAACTGTATATACTGTATCAGTCAAAAGTTTGGAATCACCTACTCATTCCAAAGTTTTTCTTTATTTTTACTATTTTCTACATGAAATAACATATATGGAATCATGTATTTAACCAAAAAAGTGTTAAACAAATCAAAATGTATTTTACATTTGAGAATCTTCAAAGTAGCCACCTTTTGCCTTGATGACAGCTTTGCACAAACTTGGCATTCTCTCAACCAGTTTCATGAGGTTGTCACCTGAAATGCATTTCAATTAACAGGTGTACCTTGTTAAAAGTTTATTTGTGGAATTTCTTTCCTTCTTAATGCATTTGAGCCAGTCAGTTGTGTTGTGACATGGTAGGGGTGGTATACAGAAGATGGCCCTATTTGGTAGAAGACCAAGTCCATATTATGGCAAGAACAGCTCAAATAAGCAAAGAGAAATGACAGTCCATCATCACTTTAAGACATGAAGGTCAGTCAATGCAGAGAATTTCAAGAACTTTGAAAGTTTCTTCAAGAGCAGTCGCAAAAACCATCAAGCTCTGAAATGAAACTTATTCTCATGAGAAAGGCCACAGGAAAGGAAGACCCAGAGTTACCTCTGCTGCAGAGAATACATTTATTAGAGTTACCAGCCTCAGAAATTGCAGCCTAAATAAATGCTTCACAGAGTTCAAGTAACAGACACATCTCAACATCAACTGTTCAGATGACACTGTGTGAATCAGGCCTTCATGGTCAAATCGCTGCAAAGAAACCACTACTAAAGGACACCAATAAGAAGAAGAGACATGTTTGGGTCAAGAAACATGAGCAGGGCCAGAGACTCTGGGTTCGCGCCCAGACTCTGTCGTAACCGGCTTCGACCTGGAGGTCCGTGGGGCAACGCACAATTGGCCTAGCGTCGTCCAGGTTAGGGAGGGTTTGGCCGGTAGGGAAATCCTTGTCTCATCACGCACCAGCGACTCCTGTGGCGGGCCTGGCGCAGTGCTCGCTAACCAAGGTTGCCAGGTGCACGGTGTTTCCTCCGACACATTGGTGCGGTTGGCTTCCGGGTTGGATGGCGCTGTGTTAGGTTGTGTATCAGAGGACGCATGACCTTCAAGGATAGTAGCTACTAAACAATTGGATACCACGAAATTGGAAAAAGGGGTAAAATTCATTAAAAAAAAACAAAAAAATACACGAGCAAAGGACATTAAACAGGTGGAAATCTGTCCTTAGGTCTGATGAGTCCAAATTTTAGATATTTGGTTCCAACCGCCACGTATTTATGAGACCCAGAGTATGTGAAAGGATGATCAATCAATCAAATTTATTCATAAATCCTTTTTTACATCAGCAGATGTCACAAAGTGCTATACAGAAACCCAGCCTAAAACCCCAAACAGCAGGCAATGCAGATGTAGAAGTGTGGTGGCTTGGAAAAACTCCATAGAAAGGCCAGAACCTAGGAAGAAACCTCAAGAGGAACCAGGCTATGAGGGGTGGCCAGTCCTCTTCTGGCTGTGCTGGGTAGAGATTATAACAGTACATGGCCAAGATGTTCAAAAGTTCATAGATGACCAGCAGGGTTAAATAATAATAATCATAGTGGTTGTAGAGGGTGCAACAGGTCAGCACCTCAGGAGTAAATGTCAGTTGTCTTTTCATAGCCAATCATTCAGAGTTAGAGACAGCAGGTGAGGTAGAGAGAGTCGGAAAACAGCAGGTCCGGTACAAGGTAGCACGTCCGGTGAACAGGTCAGGGTTCCATCGCCGCAGGCATAACAGTTGAAACTGGAGCAGGAGCAGGTGGGGTGGACTGGGGACAGCAGGTGGACTGGGGACAGCAAGGAGTCATCAGGCCAGGTAGTCCTGAGGCATGGTCCTACGGCTCAGGTCCTCCGAGTGAAGAGAGAAAAGAGAGAAAGAGAGAGAGAGAGAGAGAGAGAGAGAGAGAGAGAGATACTTAAATTAACACAGGACACCAGATAAGACAGGTGAAATTCTCCAGATATAACAGACTGATCCTAGCCCCCGACACAAACTATTGCAGCATAAATACTGGAGGCTGAGACAGGAGGGATCATGAGACACTGTGGCCCATCTGATGATATAACCCCAACCCACTTTGACAAAGCACAGCCCCCACACCACTAGAGGGATATTTTCAAACCACCATCTTACTACCCTGAGACAAAGCCGAGTATAGCCCACGAAAATCTCCCCCAGAGCACGAACCAAGGGGGGCGCCAATCCGGACAGGAAGATCATGTCATTGACTCAACCCACTCAAGTGACGCACCCCTCCTATGGACGGCATGGAAGGGCACCAGTAAGCCAGTGACTCAGTAAGTATCCCTCTAGGCTGGGTAAAGTCCTATTTATCAGGAAGGGACCAAGTAGTAGAGGTTCACTGTCTCAGGCAAAACCAATGAGATGTGGCGTTCCGCAGGGGAGCATGCTTGGGCCTCTGCTGTTTTTATTGCATATTAACAATATGAAAGATGCTTGTTCTTGCTGTCTTTTTCTTTATGTGGATGACTCTACACTTTTGTTGTCTCACAAAAGTAAAACTACTTTGGAGAGCATACTTAGCATAGAGCTTACTAATGTTAGCAAATGGCTTGGAGATAATAAGCTATCTCTGCACTTAGGGAAAACTGAGGCAATTATTTTTGGATCCCCTTGATGGAAGCTTGGGAGGTGTGAGCATGGCAAATAAAATGCTAGGGAAGGTTAATGCCGGGACTAGGTTTTTGTCTGGAAAGTCCACGCTGCTTGAAAGGACTCCATGAAAGTGCTAGCTACTGCCCTCATGGTTTACAGGAGTATTTATGATCCTGCCCCCAGATATTTAAGTGATTACTTTCCTCGTGTTAGGGATGCACACAATCACAGCACCATATCAGGTGTTGCTGATGTGTGCTTATACAGGTTCAGGAGTAATGCTGAGAAAGGTACTTTCTTGTATACTGGAGCCTCAGAATGAAATGAGTTGCCTCTGCCCATAAAAGAGTCAGAGGACAAACCATCCACAGAGACAAACTGATATATTTCCGACAGACAAGACCAATTTGGGTTTCCAATCTCTCCAAAAGAATGTGGTGATCGATGGTATCAAAAGCAGCACTAAGGTCTAGGAGCACGAGGACAGATGCAAAGCCTTGGTCTGACACCATTAAAAGTTAATTTACCAACTTCACGAGTGTAGTCTCAGTGCTATGATGGGGTCTAAAACCAGACTGAAGAATTTCATATACATTGTTTGTCTTCAGGAAGGCAGTGAGTTTCTGTGTAACAGCTTTTTCTAAAAATGTTTAGAGGAATGGGAGATTTGATATAGGCCAATGTTTTTAAATATTTTCTGGGTCAAGGTTGGGCTTTTTCAAGAGAGTCTTTATTACTGCCACTTTTAGTGAGTATGGTACACATCCGGTGGATAGGGAGGCGTTCACTATGTTCAACATATGAGGGCCAAGCACAGGAAGCAGCTCTTTCAGTAGTTTAGTTGGAATAGGGTCCAGTATGCAGCTTGAAGGTTTAGAGGCCATGACTATTGTCATCAATATGTCAAGATATAGTATTAAAAAACTTAAATGTCTTCCTTGATCATAGGTCCTGGCAGTGTTGTCCAGACTCAGGACAACTGAGCTTTGGAGAAATACGCAGATTTAAAGAGAAGTCTGTAATTTGCTTTCTAATGATCATGATCTTTTCGTCAAAAGAAGTTGTTGAATTTATCACTGCTGAAGTGAAAGCCATCCTCTCTTGGGGAGTGCTGCTTTTTAGTTAGATTTGTGACAGTATAAAAAATACATTTTGTATTGTTCTTATTCTCCTCAATTAAGTGTGGAAAAATAGGATGATCGAGCAGCAGTGACTACTGCATGGTACTGTCTTTCCCAAGCTAATAGGAAGACTTCCAGTTTGGTGTAGCGCCATTTCCGTCCCAATTTTCTGGCAGCTTGATTCAGGGCTCAGGTATTTTCTGTATACCAGGGAGCTAGTTTCTTATGACAAATGTTTTTTGTTTTTAGGGATGCGACTGCATCTAGGGTATTTCGCAAGGTTAAATTTAGTTCCTCAGTTAGGTGGTTAACCGATTTTTGTACTCTGACGTCCTTGGGTAGGTGGTGGGAGTCTGGAAGGGCATCTAGGAATCTTTGGGTTGTCTGAGAATTTATAGCACGACTTTTGATGATCCTTGGTTGGGGTCTGAGCAGATTATTTGTTGCGATTGCAAACGTAATAAAATGGTGGTCCGATAGTCCAGGATTTTGAGGAAAAACATTTAGATCCACATTATTTATTCCACGGGACTAAACTAGGTCCAGAGTATGACTGTGGCAGTGAGTAAGTTTGGAGACATGTTGGACAAAACCCATTGAGTCAATGAAGGCTCCGAAAGCTTTTTGGAGTGGGTCAGTATCTATAAAAAGTGATTGAGTAGGCTGCATAGATTTCATGACTAGAAGCTCAAAAGAGAAAAATGCAGTCTTTAAAAAAATAACAAGAATTGAAATTTGTTATCGAAATGTTAGCAACACCTTCGCTTTTGCGGGATGCGCGGGGGATATTGTCACTAGTGTAACCAGGAGGAGAGGCCTCATTTAACACAGTAAATTCATCAGGCTTAAGCCATGTTTCAGTCAGGCCAATCACATCAAGATTATGATCAGTGATTCGTTAATTGACTATAACTGCCTTGGAATTTAGGGATCTAACATTAAGTAGCCCTATTTTGAGATGTGAGGTATCACAATCTCTTTCAATAATGACATGAATAGAGGAGGTCTTTATTCTGGTGAGATTGCTAGAGCGAACAGTTTTGCCCAACCTAGATCGAGGCACAGACATGGTCTCAATGGGGATAGCTAAGCTGACTACACTGACTGTGCTAGTGGCAGACTTCACTAAGATAGAACAGCCTGCTGCCTGGCCTGCACCCTATCTCATTGTGGTAGAAAAAGATGAGAGCACCCCTCCAGCTAGGATGGAGTCCGTCACTCCTCAGCAGGCCAGGCTTGGTCCTGTTTGTGGGTGAGTCCCAGATAGAGGGCCAATTATCTACAAATTCTATCTTTTGGGAGGGGCAGGAAACAGTTTTCAACCAGCGATTGAATTGTGAGACTCTGCTGTAGAGCTCATTACTCCCTCTAACTGGGAGGGGGCCAGAGACAATTACTCAATGCCGACACATCTTTCTAGCTGATTTACACGCTGAAGCTATGTTGCACTTGGTGACCTCTGAGTGTTTCATCCTAACATCGTTGGTGCCGACGTGGATAACAATATCCCCATACTCTCTACACTCGCCAGTTTTAGCCTTAGCCAGCATCATCTTCAGATTAGCCTTAACATCGGTAAACAGTGTATGATCGCTGTATGATTCTTTTTAAGTCTAATACTGTGGGTAATGGAGTCGCCAATGCAAAGGGTTTTCAATTTGTCAGAGCTAATTGTGGGAGGCATCGGTGTCTCAGACCCGTAACGGGTGGAGGAGAGACCAGAGAAGGTTCCGTCTCTGACTCCGACTCATTGCTTAATGGGGAAAACAGGTTTAAAGCTTCTGTTGGCTGAATGAGCGAGACCGGTTGAGCATTCCTACAGCATTTCCTTCCAGAAGCCATGAGAAAATTGTCTGGCTGCGGGGACTGTGCGAGGGTATTTATACTACTATCTGTACTTATTGGTGGCACAGACTCTGTTTCATTCTTTCCTACACTTAAATTACCCTTGCCTAACAATTGTGTCTGAAGCTGGGCTTGCAGCACAGCTATTCTCACCATAAGGCGATCGTTCTCCTGTATATTATGAGTACAGCGACTGCAATTAGAAGGCATAATGTTAATGTTACTACTTAGCTTCGGCTGGTGGAGGTCGTGTAGAACCATGTCCAGATAAAGCGTCCGTGAAAAAGTTTAATAAAAAAAGTTGAGCGAGGGAATTTTTGATTTTTTTAATGGTAATTAAAAAGTAAAAACTGTAAAATTGGCAGGTATCAAAGTAACGTTAGCAACAAACCGCACAGCAGCACGTAAATAAGTCCACAAGTTGATCTCTGCATGTGTGGTTCCCACCGTGAAGCATGGAGGAGGTGGTGTAATGGTGTGGGGGTGCTTTGCTGGTGACACTCAGTGATTTATTTAGAATTCAAGGAACACTTAACCAGCATGGCTACCACAGCATTCTGCAGCGATACCCCATCCCATCTGGTTTGTGCTTAGTGGTACTATCATTTGTTTTTCAACAGGACAATGACCCAACACACCTCCAGGATGTGAAGGGGACTATTTGACCAAGAAGGAGAGTAATGGAGTGCTGCATCAGATGACCTGACCTCCACAATCATCCGACCTCAACCCAATTGAGATGGTTTGGGATGTGTTGGACTGCAGAGTGAAGAAAAAGCAGCCAACAATTGCTCAGCATATGTGGGAACTCCTTCAAGACTGTTGGAAAAGCATTCCAGGTGAAGTTGGTTGAGAGAATGCCAAGAGTGTGCAAGACTGTCATCAAGGCAGAGGGTGGCTACTTTGAAGAATCTCAAATCTTAAACACCTTTTTGCTTACTATATGATTCCATGTGTTATTTCATAGTTTGATGTCTTCACTATTAGAAAATAGTAAAAAATAAAGAAAGACTCTTGAAAATTGTAGGTGTGTTGACTGGTATTGTAAATACATTTATTATTGTTATTACAGTATTTTTTTTCTTCTTCACATATTTAACCCCTTATTTTTGTTGGCACAAAACTACTTCTATACTTCCATTCATTTGTAGCGGTTAACTGTAGATGAATCCTGTGACACGTGGGGGTCACGGAGTAAAACTGAGAACACCATCCATGTTTGTGAGTCTCCCCTTTCTACATAGTGGTCATATTAGTTCGTAGTTTTATATAAACAAATACATCACATAATATCTTATATAAATACTTTTGATAATGTTTGTACGATAACTAGCATAAAATGTATCGATAATTGTGTACATTTCCATAATTTCTCCCCAAATTATTAATTTACAAAGTATACAGGATGGGACTCTTATTCTGAAGGATTCCAAAAATCCGTGACCTGGAAGTACTCAGTTATTCTTAACTGCTTTGCAGCTATGTGGTTTGCGAAAATTATCTATATGTCTAGCTAGCTAGCTAGATAAAGAAGCATATTAGATTTGTGACTTGTGTTTGTATAACGATACATTTTAATGTAGATTTAATTAACTACCATATACGACTTAATTAGTGCTCGTTATATTCAAATAATCCGTGTCCACAGGGCTGCTTTCCCGAAGAGTAGCATGCTGGCTAGGTAGCTATTTTATGTTGTTTATAGTGCGAGAACGAGGGAGCAACTGAGACATGGAATGAAACGGAGTTAGCTACAGTAGCTAGCCAATTTACTTCGTTTCTAAGGTGAGTTCGATGGCTAACGTAATCTAATTACTAGAAGTGCTATCATAATCGAACTTCATATTTAACACAAACCTATTGTTATGTGTTGACCTGTTTAGTCGTTAACGGTTAGCTAGCTAACATTCATTCACAGTCAAGTTCCCCAATAGCGGACTAAACGCCACGGTGGGGTGGAGTTTAGTCCGACAGGTCCTCAGCTGCTGAGCCAGCCAGTTTGTATACGTATGCCCCATTTTCATGGCTAGCAATGTTACATTCACTGTTACACACACCATATACGTTATCAGTCATTCTAGCTTCAATATCTTCCATGTGGGACTGTCAGGGAAAGTTAAGTACCTGTCTGCTGTGATTACTTTTTGTTGTCCACACAATCTGGAATCGCTAACTGTCCATGATCAGTCAGTTAATTTGCTAGGCCTATATTAAAACAGTCTTTACACTATCCTTGCTAAACTGACATATAATGGTACCAAACGGTGTATCTATCATGGCTTTTCTCTTCCAGTTTGGTAGCAGCAGACATCTGCCAGGCTTTAAGAAATTAGCAGTTTGGATTTTTGAGGCCAGGGATTAGAATTTGAGACAAGTTCGACTGGAATCAGATTCACGTATCGTCGCCATGGCTTGGGCTCTGAAGTTGCCGCTCACTGATGAGGTGATTGAGTCAGGTCTGGTCCAGGACTTTGATGCCAGTCTCTCTGGCATTGGACAGGAGCTTGGAGCTGGGGCATACAGTATGAGGTATGAATCATCATTGGAAGTCTATTGAAAATGCACTGATATGTTAGAATTTAAATAAATATGTTCTGTAACTAACCGAAGACCAGAGCCTTTCGTTTCCAATGGGAGCAAATTAATCATGGTGGACAGAACAAGCAAGGAGGTAGGCAGGGCCATGCACCATCTAGTGCGAGCCTATTGGCTCGTCGTAGCATTTATTTGCATATTTCAGTTAGGGAACGCCTACTGTGTGAAGTGCACGTGTGCAATAACTACATTTGCCCTTGCACTCCTAAACAACAGTTTTTTATTTTTTATTTTGGCAAAGGGTAAAGTCTACAAAACACCGTCCACTCTGTTTGTTACATATTCTAGTTTTGCAAACAGAAAACTGTATGGAGATCAAATTTTTCATCTGTGAGAAAATTAGCATAATGTCTGCCAAAAGTATGCACTGATCATGCATAGGCCTAACCTTCCATCAGTTCTCTCTTGAGGGTTGTTCTTATTCCAGGAAAGAGGAGGCCTTATTCTCAGTCAGACTTGGGATTTTGCAGAGTCAGGAACAGTTGGTGTAAGGGATACGGCTCTGTCTTTCAGACTGCTCTTTTGTTAGTTTTGTAAGTGTTCTGTTACATGATACTGAAGTGCCTGGAAAGTGCCTTATTGTCAGTGAAATTCTTATGTTGAGAGGAGATGAGATACCCAGGCTGGATACCAAGGTAGTTGATTTGTTTTTCACAAGTTTTTACCATCATAACTAATTAACTGTAAAGAAAGGAACTGTTATAAATCACTTCTCCTTTTTCCAGTGTCTCCTAATGATATGTTTATCTATGTCCACATTTATTGTATGGATAACAGAATTTACAAATGAGGTTATTTTAAGAAATGAGTCTCCTCCCTCAGTCTCATACTAGGGAGATTCAAGGCCTGTTGGGTTGTTTCAGACATGTTGATACTATGCCAATATCATGTGCTTGTAAAAGATGTTGGCTTGTTAGTTCATTGACCATGTTGTCTTGCGTCTCTTTCTTCAGCGATGTGCTGGCCCTACCCATCTTTAAGCAGGAGGAGTCCAACCTGCCGCCTGACAGTGAGAACAAGATTCTTCCTTTCCAGTATGTTCTGTGTGCAGCAACCTCGCCTGCCATCAAACTGCACGATGAAACACTTACCTACCTCAACCAAGGTTAGCATCTGTCTGTGTTCCATTTTCATGATTGTGCTTTTCTTGTGAATTTGTTGCTAATGTAAAGAAATAGCAAGACAATGATGTGGTATGTTTATGAACTTTTGTATTTTGATTTTAGGACAGTCTTATGAAATTCGAATGCTTGACAACCGGAAATTGGGGGAACTCCCAGAAATCACTGGCAAAATGGTGAAGGTAAGATGAACAAGAACACAATGAGTCATGACCATAGGCATGGGACTGAGCTTTTGTTTGTCTGGGCCTATTCCAATGCCATAATTTCCTATGTTTTCTACCAGTAGTGCAGGTACTTCCTGGTTCCTCAGTGATGTTTCTGTGTGTCCTCAGAGCATCATCCGAGTGGTCTTCCATGACCGGCGTCTGCAGTACACAGAGCACCAGCAGCTGGAGGGCTGGCGCTGGAACAGGCCTGGAGACCGCATCCTCGACCTGGGTGAGTTCTCTGCCTCTGTCTGGGAAGGGTATTGGACTACTCTGGGTGAAGAAGGACTGAAGGGGCTGTTTTTAAGACTGTGGAACTGGAATTGCTTTAAATAACACAGAGCTGTATCTTCACTGAATGAAATGATGATTGACAACAGGCTGCATAACATGTAGTTAGTTTGCTCACACAATCCTTCTGATAACTTGTCTTGTGTTGCTCCATTGCAGATATCCCCATGTCAGTTGGCATGGTCGATCCCAGGGCTAACCCTACTCAGCTTAACACGGTGGAGTTCCTGTGGGACCCATCAAAAAGAACCTCTGTTTTTATCCAGGTAGCATGATAAACACACCCACACAGTTGTTTTTATAAGGTTGGTCATAGCTTATCGTCTAACATCAGTCCAAGGCTGTCTGAATGGAATGGAAACAAATGGGTTTCAAAAAAATAGAGCTCTCTCTCTCTCCTTTATTGAATAAAACAACATACACCAGTTTTCAAATAGTCATGACAATTCCTTGTTTTAGGTTCACTGCATCAGCACAGAGTTCACCATGCGGAAGCATGGGGGAGAAAAGGGCGTGCCTTTTCGCATTCAGATTGACACTTTCAAAGAGAATGATGGCGAAGAGTATACAGAGCATCAGCATTCTGCCAGCTGTCAGGTCAAAGTCTTCAAGGTGAGAAGAAAGTCAGAGCAAAAACAATGAAAATGGGTTAACTTTTGTCATTCAAATGTACATTAGATGTTAGCTTCATTTGATCCCTGTCATGGTGCTATCCATAATAAACATAACTTTACCTCACCTGTGGCAGCCTAAAGGTGCAGACAGGAAGCAGAAGACGGACAGAGAGAAGATGGAGAAGAGGGCGCCTCAGGAGAAGGAGAAATACCAGCCATCCTATGAAACCACCATCCTAACAGAGGTTGGAGTCAGTGTGTTGAGTGAATGGGAAAAGGGATGGAGGGATTTGGAGAAGGGGTGTGGCAGTAGTCAGAATGTCTAAGAGATGAAGAAACACGAACAAAATGATGCATTTAATTTTTGTATCAATAATTTCATCATAATGTATAGAAATTATGCACAACACAGGATTTATTTCTGAAATCAAGAACTAACATCTGGCGAGCTGGATTAAATAAAGAGCCTAGGTCCCTCTACTAGAATAACAGAAATGTTCTCTTGCAGTGCTCTCCCTGGCCAGAGGTCACCTATGTCAATAACTCCCCATCGCCTGGCTTCAACAGCACACACAACAGTTTTCCAGTGGCAGAGGGGTAGGGATCAGGACATAAACATGCAGCCTGTTCTGAACCACACTGCCAATTTATAAAATATTATGGGGGTGCAATGCCTAATACAACTGTTTTTTTTGTTTGATTTGGGAATTTCTGTTTGTTTTCCATCTACTCCCAGAATGTCCCTCCCAACATTTTCAAGTAATTGTTCTGTTCTTCCCAGAAATGGATCCCCCGGTCACCAGCCAGAGCCAGTTGTTCAGGTGGCAGATGTAAGTACGTCCCCTTGTGTGTCCTAAACACACCCAAGGATCATCATCTCCTGCTCCATCCCTTCTCACTAACCCCACATCTGCATGTTTAAAGTCCAGCTTCTTTCACATAACTGAAGTTGACACATTGTGGTCATGCTTTTGCTTTTGCTGTTGGCAGCAGGACTAGTGAAATACTGTAGAAAAGTGTCTGTAGTGGGAGATTAAACTAAACTGAAAGAATGAGGACTGGGGCTGAGAATTACTTTGCAATCATTACACGTTGTTTTAATTTCAAAGCAGCACACACTTTAACATGACATCATCATTATGTTTTCGCATGAGAGAGCTGTCCATTTGTGTACCCATTTTCCATTGATCACATTTGCATGTAGTCGAACATATTTAACAAAATAATGAATATATATGGCAATACTGTTTTGGTTTTCTGTCTGAAATTCTTTGGGAAAAGGAAAGGGAATGCATGGATAAGTCTCGTCAGATTTGGGTTAGAATACCAGACTACTTTATAAGAACCTGCAGAATGAGAAATGTCACAAGTTGGATGAGGTCTATTTGCTTTGAACAGTTCTATTATTTTTGACTAGTGCAAGATTTTTTTCTTTTTTTTTTCTTCTCCCCCCCATTCATGTGTTCCTAGATCCCAGTTACTAATACATGGATGAAACATGCCCTTTGTTTTTCGGTCCATCAAGGCAACCATTTAACTAATGCAGTAGACTGTCGTCCTCCATAAAGAATCTATTGTATGATGCACATCCCAAATGATTAATACGGTTGATAGATGGAAACAGACCTTGAAATAAGCCTATACATCCATGTCTATGCACCTATCAGTTCAGTTTTATAAAGGGTATGTACACCTTTTCTCCCTTCTTTCTCCTGCATTATTATCCAATATAGATTGAAAGCTGTCTGACTGATACGATTGTAAGTTTCCAACATTTTCTAAATGTCTGACTTTGATTAAAGATGCAGACTTCATGGTTTAGACAGACTCAAACAGAATGTGGGAGTGTGCAATATTCACTGATGTATAATATATCTTTAAATTATTGATTGTACTTATTAACCCTATTGCTTGCTGTCTGATAATGCTGATAAGTACAGTACCAGTCAAAAGTTTGGACACACCTACTCATTCAAGGGATTTTCTTTATTTGTACTATTTTCTACCAAAAAAGTGTTAAACAAATCAGAACATATTTGAGATTCTTCGAAGTAGCCACCCTTTGCCTTGATGACAGCTTTGCACACTCTTGGCATTCTCTCAACCAGCTTTACCTGGAATGCTTTTCCAACAGTCTTTAAGGGGTTCCCACATATGCTGAGCAATTGTTGGCTGCTTTTCCTTCAATCTGCGGTCCAGCTCATCCCAAACCATCTCAATTGGGTTGAGGTTGGGTGATTGTAGAGGCCAGGTCATCTGATGCAGCACTCCATCCCTCTCCTTCTTTGTCAAATAGCCCTTACGCAGCCTGGGGGTGTGTTGGTTCATTGTATTGTTGAAAACAAATGATAGTACCACTAAGCGCAAACCAGATGGAATGGCGTGTCGCTGCAGAATGCTGTGGTAGCCATGCTGGTTAAGTGTGCCTTGAATTCTAAATAAATCAGACCGTGCACTTGAAGTTATTTTAAAGTTATTTAAATGTTCCGCGTTGGCTGAACTTCATGTCTTAAAGTTGAGTCTATGGGGGCGCTATTTCATTATTGGATAAAAAACGTTCCCGTTTTAAGCGCAATATTTTGTCACGAAAATATGCTAGACTATGCATATTATTGACAGTTTTTGGAAAGAAAACACTCTGAAGTTTCAGAATCTGCAAAGATATTGTCTGTGAGTGCCCCAGAACTCATTCTAGAGGCAAAACCAAGATGAAACGTCAAACAGGAAATGAGCAGAATTTCTGAAGCTCTGTTTTCTAATGTCTCCTTATATGGCTGTGAATGCGACAGGAATAAGCTTAGACCTTCTGTCGTTCCCCAAAGATGTCGGCAGCATTGTGACGTATTTGTAGGCATATCATTGGAAGATTGACCATAAGAGACTACATTTTCCAAGTGTCCGCCTGGTGTCCTGCGTCGAAATTGGTGCGCAACGCCAGGTGCAAGTATTTTTCCATTTGATAGAGAGGAGAAACCAGGCTTCCACGAACGATATATCATCGAAGAGATATGTGAAAAACACCTTGAGGATTGATTCTAAACAACGTTTGCCATGTTTTCAGTCGAAATTATGGAGTTAATTTAGAAAAAAGTTCGCGTTTTGAGGACTGAATTTTCGGGTGTTTTTGGTAGCCAAATGTGATGTACAAAACGGAGCTAATACACAAAGAATCTTTTTGGAAAAACTGAGCATTTGCTATCTAACTGAGAGTCTCCTCATTGAAAACATCCGAAGTTCTTCAAAGGTAAATTGTTTTATTTGAAGGCTTTTCTTGTTTTTTGTTGAAATGTTGCCTGCTGGATGCTAACGCTAAATGCTACGCTAGCTAGCTACTGTTACACAAATGATTGTTTTCCTATGGTTGAGAAGCATATTTTGAAAATCTGAGATGACAGTGTTGTTTACAAAAGGCTAAGCTTGAGAGATGGCATATTTATTTCATTTCATTTGCGATTTTCATGAATAGTTAACGTTGCGTTATGGTAATGAGCTTGAGTCTGTATTCACGATCCCGGATCCGGGATGGCTAAGTGCTAGAGGTTAAAGTGATGGATTGTCATTTCTCTTTGTTTATTTGTGCTGTTCTTGCCATAATATGGACTTGGTATTTTACCAAATAGGGCTATCTTCTGTATACCACCCCTACCATGTCACAGCACACCTGATTGGCTCAAATGCATTAGAAGGAAAGAAATTCCACAAATGAACTTTTCACAAGGCACACCTGTTAATTGAAATGCATTCCAGGTGACTACCTCATGAAGCTGGTTGAGAGAATGCCAAGAGTGTGCAAAGCTGTCATCAAGGCAAAGGGTGGCTACTTTGAAGATTCTCAAATAAAAAAATCTAAATATTTTATAACACTATTTTTGGTTACTACATTATTCCATATGTGTTATTTCATAGTTGTGATGTCTTCACTATTATTCTACAATGTAGAAAATAGTAAAATTAAAGAAAAACCCTTGAATGAGTAGGTGTGTCCAAACTTTTGACCGGTACTGTATGTATCCAGTTGTTTTGAGTAGTTTGTAATAATTTTTAGGCAGCAACATCTACCTTAACTCTCCCTAAGGCCCACTTGAATTTTTGACATCACAAATAAGTGGTGTTTGTGTCAAAGAAGACTGGCACTCAGGCTAAAAACAATCTGTTTGTGCTGTCATGCAAACTCCTTGTCACTCATTGTCATGCCAAACATTGGCAATTGAGTTGGCAAGAGCTAAAATAGTTCTGGGACCAGGCTCCTTTAATACTCTGAGTACTTCTACCAGTATTTATAGCAACACCTCTCCATGATGTACGTAATAGTCATGGAAACTAGTTTTGAAATAAATGCAGCACTGAGGGTTGACAGTGATGCTATGTATTTTGACAATAGCCTCGCTGTTTGCACTGTCAAAATCATCACCCCTTATGTTTTATCCCCATTTTAGACAGAAATACATAAGCAAGGTTTTTTGGGGCTGGTGGGGGGGTTTTCTACATGATGATAAAATACAATTTAAAAATTGAGAGACATTCTGCCTTACAGTTGTCGTCCCATCTGCTTACAAGAGACAGTGAAAGTGTCCATCAGGTATATATTAATTTATGTTATGATTTTTCTAGTTTGAATGTTGAAGCGTTTTGCCTTTTTTAAAGCAAAGGTGGGATATGTATTGCACACACTTCTTCTCTGACCAGGCTCCGAGCAGATCTGTTTACGTGTAGAACAATTGAACAAGATGACCAACAATTTTTTTTATTAATTCTTTGTGTGTTTCTGTGTAGAAGTGGATAACTGCTACAATGATATTTTATCTACTCTGTCATTGTAATGGGGCTTTATTCCTCCTTTTAGCATGTTGTGGGATGGGTTAGCTCGGAGAAACTACTCATACCTGGCTGTATATACAGTGGGGCAAAAAAAGTATTTAGTCAGCCACCAATTGTGCAAGTTCTCCCACTTAAAAAGATGAGGCCTGTAATTTTCATCATAGGTACACTTCAACTATGACAGACAAAATGAGAAAAAAAATCCAGAAAATCACATTGTAGGATTTTTAATGAATTTATTTGCAAAATATGGTGGAAAATAAGTATTTGGTCAATAACAAAAGTTTATCTCAATACTTTGTTATATACCCTTTGTTGGCAATGACAAATGTCAAATGTTTTCTGTAAGTCTTCACAAGGTTTTCACATACTGTTGCTGGTATTTTGGCCCATTCCTCCATGCAGATCTCCTCTAGAGCAGTGATGTTTTGGGGCTGTTGCTGGGCAACATGGACTTTCAACTCCCTCCAAAGATTTTCTATGGGGTTGAGATCTGGAGACTGGCTAGGCCACTCCAGGACCTTGAAATGCTTCTTACGAAGCCACTCCTACATTGACCGGGCGGTGTGTTTGGGATCATTGTCATGCTGAAAGACCCAGCCATGTTTCATCTTCAATGCCCTTGCTGATGGTAGGCTTTGTTACTTTGGTCCCAGCTCTCTGTAGGTCATTCACTAGGTCCCCCCGTGTGGTTCTGGGATTTTTGCTCACCATTCTTGTGATCTTTTTGACCTCACGGGGTGAGATCTTGCGTGGAGCCCCAGATCGAGGGAGATTATCAGTGGTCTTGTATGTCTTCCATTTCCTAATAATTTCTCCCACAGTTGATTTCTTCAAACCTAGCTGCTTACCTATTGCAGATTCAGTCTTCCCAGCCTGGTGAAGGTCTACAATTTTGTTTCTGGTGTCCTTTGACAGCTCTTTGGTCTTGGCCATAGTGGAGTTTGGAGTGTGACTGTTTGAGGTTGTGGACAGGTGTCTTTTATACTGATAACAAGTTCAAACAGGTGCCATTAATACAGGTAACGAGTGGAGGACAGAGGAGCCTCTTAAAGAAGAAGTTATAGCTATGTGAGAGCCAGAAATCTTGCTTGTTTGTAGGTGACCAAATACTTACTTTCCACCATATTTTGCAAATAAATTCATAAAAAATCCTACAATGTGATTTTCTGGATTTTTTTTCTCATTTTGTCTGTCATATGTGATGTGTACCTATGATGAAAATTACAGGCCTCTCTCATCTTTTTACGTGGGAGAACTTGCACAATTGGTGGCTGACTAAATACTTTTTTTGCCCCACTGTATCTGACCTTAGAGTGGATTTGATTGTACACTTTTCAAACCAATCCAATGTTTAAAAACATAATTTGATGGCTTTTGCCCTGCCTGCCTCAAATTTCTGCGTCTCTGTCTGCGTCTCTTTTGGAACAAATAGAACCTGTTACCTGCGGCAACACCACAGGATGCTCAGCAGTGGCTACATAGAAACCGCTTTTCACCGTTCTGTCGGCTCTTCACTAATTTCTCAGGTAAGGGTAATTTCTCAATATATAATTTCTTGCAGTGAATTTATATTCTCAACTTTGACTTCCACAACATGACAACAGTCTGAAATAATATATATATTCTTTGAGTATTAGGCTGATTGTTCTATGTTCCAGGGGCAGATCTGTTGAAGCTGACCAGGGAAGATGTCATTCAGATCTGTGGGCCAGCAGATGGTATTAGGCTCTTCAACGCACTGAAAGGCCGGTAGGTGTACTTCCTTACCACTCTACTTCCATATTGCACCAGTCATACTGCAATATGGAAATACCTATTGAATTTAATAAATGATTGAGTGTGAGAAGTTTCCGTGTCAGCTTATTTCTGTGTGTGCGCGCAGAGTGGTACGTCCCAGGCTGACGGTGTATGTGTGCCAGGAGTCCCAGCAGGCTCGGGAACAGCAGCAGAAACATGAGAACGGAGACACAGCTAGCAGCACTTTCTTCGGTGTGTGTGTGTGTGTTCTATATATAAAGCATTCATAACACATGCTTGCTTGCTTACTTACTTGCTGATGGCGGCGCAATGCGCCAAATGATAGCACAATGATAGCAGTGATGTTACGGCATAATACACTGTTAGCTACATAGGGTGTTATGAAAATGATTGGCAATATATATCCTTGTACACTTCTGTCTTCTTTTGCAGTGTACCATGCCATCTACCTGGAGGACTTGACAGCAGTTGAGCTGACAGAGAAGATCGCTCAGCTATTCAACATCTCACCCAGACAGATCAGTCAGATCTTTAAACAGGGACCCACTGGTATACATGTCCTGGTCAGTGACGAGGTATGGCTCGTCTCAGAAGTGGTGCACTACTGAATAGGGTCTGATTTTTAGACAGTCTTTTGTTTCTGGATCAGTCTTCCTTAAGTCTGAGTCCTAATGTGTACACTGTTCCTGGCCTCTAAGATGGAATTTCTCATTTCTCACAGATGATTCAAAACTTCCAGGATGAAGTATGTTTTGTTTTGGACACAATGAAAGGTATGAGAGTCATTCAATCCATTTTCTTTTACCACAAATATTGGGGAGTGGAGAAATGTTTTCTGTATCACCCTTCATGACTTTGGCTCCGTTTCTTTATCAACAGCCGAGACGAATGACGGTTACCACATCATCCTGAAATGAAGACTATCTGGGGGATTGCCTAACCCCTGCTCTGTCCTTTAGACTCAACCCTGCAAGCCCCTCTACAGGCTCTTCCCCTGATATTCCTGGACTGTGCTGAAGATTACCTGTTCGATTCTCTGAGGCCCTTGCTATGGGGAATGTTGACTTAAGCAGCTTGCCCATCCTTGATACCTTATTGTCTTATTTTAAAGGATTGACTGACTCTATTTGAGCTGCCATATTGAAGCAACACGCTTCAGTTTCCTCCCTTGCTAGAAACCCTTTTAAAAACGGTTGCATTTTCCTGCTTCACTGCTCATGTGTTTGAAAAAGAGAATGGAATGAAGATACCCTGCCACTGTTAGTGCATCATGATGAGCAGCTGGTGTGCCGAAGTTCTATGCTTCAGAATCAAGGAGTTTGCTGTCACATGAAACGGGATCCACAACCAGAGATACAGAGTTCTTATACATTGGTCTCCATCTCCTACTGCTAGGCTGCCTGGCTTGACATCAAGGATCCAGTTTGTGAGGACCGTGGCCATGGTTACGTAGCTACGACACAGGAAAGAGAACCTTAACAGGAAGTGGTGTCTTAATAGGTAATGAAAGGGACACCAGCAGCCTATGTCCTTTTCTTGTTTGGGCATAAGTCTGTCCTCTGTTCTCTCTCTGACCCGAAAACTGATAAGTGGTTGATGACTGTGTCAAATCCTTAGAAGGCAAACGGAAGATGATCCTCCCCTCCTCAGTAGCCTCCTTTTGGCGAGGAAGCACAAGCGTATTCTACCACGGAAGAGTTTTGATATTTGCCACACCCCCTATGAAAATCGCGTTTTGTATTGTCATGGGAGAAAATCATGCACACATTTAAGTGATATGCTACTTATCCTTTTATCTATAAAATGTCTTGCACAACATTTATTTTGGGATCCACGCCTGTAAATGTAATTTGCCTGATGACATGCGAGTGGAGAAGGAGCTTCTTATTTCAAACAAGTATTTTCATCCACGTTCAATCTCCTCACCACCTCTCCTCAATTTTTTCAAAAGGAGGCAAGAGGATGCAGGAGTTGAGCAAATCTAATTGAGAAACGGCCCATGAGAACCCCTCTCTGTCCTCTTCCAGTGAATGCTGTGCTCCTGTGAAAGCCTACAGTCCTGTTTTCCTGTGTCCTCCTCTATTACTTGTGAGAGAACATCTGTGCAGCTTTTGAAAACTGTCAAGACCGTGTCAGGATACTGGTCTGTTGATCATGATATGGCCCTTGCATCCCTGAGCCGACTAGGTAAAAAATGCTAATTGACTCAAATGTAAATGTAAACATTAATCTGATTGACACACTGTCTTTCTTTGTTAGTGACACCACACAGTGGCAACACCAGCAATTTACCAGTCTCTGTCTTGCCTGCTATCCCTACTTACCATCATACTGTATTTATCACTTTACAGTTTCATTACAAAGGTTTTGGACAATTCTCAAACCTTTATTTTAAGTAGATAATTGTTTAAAATATATGAATCATGTCTTACTTTTAGCTGTTTTATAACCTTTCTAACATGTGTTCCTTCCTTGTTTAGAGAACAACTCTTTGCATTGTTTTTGGATATTGCCACTAATACATACAGTGCCTTGCGAAAGTATTCGGCCCCCTTGAACTTTGCGACCTTTTGCCACATTTCAGGCTTCAAACATAAAGATATAAAACTGTATTTTTTTGTGAAGAATTAACAACAAGTGGGACACAATCATGAAGTGGAACAACATTTATTGGATATTTCAAATTTTTTTAACAAATCAAAAACTGAAAAATTGGGCGTGCAAAATTATTCAGCCCCTTTACTTTCAGTGCAGCAAACTCTCTCCAGAAGTTCAGTGAGGATCTCTGAATGATCCAATGTTGACCTAAATGACTAATGATGATAAATACAATCCACCTGTGTGTAATCAAGTCTCCGTATAAATGCACCTGCACTGTGATAGTCTCAGAGGTCCGTTAAAAAGTGCAGAGAGCATCATGAAGAACAAGGAACACACCAGGCAGGTCCGAGATACTGTTGTGAAGAAGTTTAAAGCCGGATTTGGATACAAAAAGATTTCCCAAGCTTTAAACATCCCAAGGAGCACTGTGCAAGCGATAATATTGAAATGGAAGGAGTATCAGACCACTGCAAATCTACCAAGACCTGGCCGTCCCTCTAAACTTTCAGCTCATACAAGGAGAAGACTGATCAGAGATGCAGCCAAGAGGCCCATGATCACTCTGGATGAACTGCAGAGATCTACAGCTGAGGTGGAAGACTCTGTCCATAGGACAACAATCAGTCGTATATTGCACAAATCTGGCCTTTATGGAAGAGTGGCAAGAAGAAAGCCATTTCTTAAAGATATCCATAAAAAGTGTTGTTTAAAGTTTGCCACAAGCCACCTGGGAGACACACCAAACATGTGGAATAAGGTGCTCTGGTCAGATGAAACCAAAATTGAACTTTTTGGCAACAATGCAAAACGTTATGTTTGGCGTAAAAGCAACACAGCTGAACACACCATCCCCACTGTCAAACATGGTGGTGGCAGCATCATGGTTTGGGCCTGCTTTTCTTCAGCAGGGACAGGGAAGATGGTTCAAATTGATGGGAAGAGGGATGGAGCCAAGTACAGGACCATTATGGAAGAAAACCTGATGGAGTCTGCAAAAGACCTGAGACTGGGACGGAGATTTGTCTTCCAACAAGACAATGATCCAAAACATAAAGCAAAATCTACAATGGAATGGTTCAAAAATAAACATATCCAGGTGTTAGAATGGCCAAGTCAAAGTCCAGACCTGAATCCAATCGAGAATCTGTGGAAAGAACTGAAAACTGCTGTTCACAAATGCTCTCCATCCAACCTCCCTGAGCTCGAGCTGTTTTGCAAGGAGGAATGGGAAAAAATGTCAGTCTCTCGATGTGCAAAACTGATAGAGACATACCCCAAGCGACTTACAGTGGTAATCGCAGCAAAAGGTGGCGCTACAAAGTATTAACTTAAGGGGGCTGAATAATTTTGCACGCCCAATTTTTCAGTTTTTGATTTGTTAAAAAAGTTTGTAATATCCAATAAATGTCGTTCCACTTCATGATTGTGTCCCACTTGTTGTTGATTCTTCACAAAAAAATACAGTTTTATATCTTTATGTTTGAAGCCTCAAATGTGGTAAAAGGTCGCAAAGTTCAAGGGGGCCGAATACTTTCGCGAGGCACTGTAGCAGAGGGTTGTATAGGGCTTGATAAACCTGCATGTGTAAAGCTAGAGTTGGTTCCCATTCAATCAAGTTCAACTGAACGCTTCCAGAATATCGATTGCGTGATATTTAGATGTTGTCCAGTTTTGCCCCTCGCTCAAGTCATCAGAATGATTAAACTAAACTAGTTACCCATTCGTGACCTGTTTGTATTTTTTTTAAATGCCTAGCTTCGTGTGGACACCATTGAGAAAACAATGTTTTTTAAAATATATTTTATAATTGTATTATTCCTATATTCCTCAAGCTTTTGAGTTCTGTGTAAGCAGGTATTTTAAGCCTGAAAATAATTCGAGTTAACTTTGAATGTCCTAATATTGGCCAAACATATAATGTAGATTTTTGAAAATATATGTTTTATACATTGAATGTGTTTGGTCTGTCCTTGGACACCTTGTTCGGCACAATAGCTGGATAAGTATAACCCCTTGCTAGAAATACTCCTATTCATACGTTGTTTTATGTGCATTTGGTAACCATGATGGTTGCTATGGTCTTTTTGGTACGAGGGAACACCTAGAGAGGAATGTGTGAAATATAACGCGTATGTTTCTAACTCCAAAACGATGATTTAAAATATAACCAAGTCATTCGTGTAATCTAAAATTGTTTTATTGTTTATCATTATTACTAGAATAATTATTTAAAACCTTGTTATCCAACGCATGATCGCCAAGAATGGACAAAGGGATCATTAGGACTACACTTCCCAGGATACGTGGTGTTTGTGATGTCACAATGAGTATATATGGTTACACCGTGGCGTTCTTTATTCTATTGTTACATTGTAACAAACCGGGGCAGAGGCGAGGAAAAGGAGGACGTCAATCGGATAAAATTCTGTAACATTTTGACATTTCTGTACCAAATAAGGCGAGGGGGGATAACGGCCATTATACGTGAAGAAAAACGACGTTGGGCCGATTGAAACCGCTCTAGAAAAGAAAGGATAAACGAATACAGATGTCAGCGGATGCTCTTCCAATGCAAGCATTTAAAGGCTCAAACCTGGAAGATAAGGCATCCGGCAGTTATCTCCCTTTTTTTTTTTTTTTTTACAATTTAGCAGAAAATAATGTCAATAGCCTAATAAATGTTAACTAAACTTGACGTCCTTCTTTCCCACCGTCTGCCCCGGCTATACAGGATTGCTACGTCAAAGTTAAATGGAACATACACTCCTGGAAGCGACCATACATACATTTCATTTATGTGGTCCAATATCTGCTTGAAGCCGGTGTAGCCTACAAATGCAGAAATAAGCATTCATACTGAACAAATTAACAGTTGTACTTAAAAACAATCGTTAGCCTAACATTACATCTCGAAAGAAAGAAGCTAAAACTGTCAGGGAAAAATATTTGGAAAATATCTAAAATAGGGCGTTACAAGATCCATGAACAATCCTCCGCGAATACAAGGAACGTTCAGCCGTTGATCGGGAGAAGAGGATCCTTTTTCTGCTTAAGGTAAGGAAGGCACTTGGGTTTAACGTTTCATGAGCCTGGACAGTTTGCCATTGTATGTTAGTGATGGGGGTGAGGTGGTATGCTGGAGAGACGGGGTCTTTAGAGGCTCATATGTCTGACAATTAGATTTAGCTACATTATTTCCTACTGCACCTAGTCTGTCGATCTTCAGGTCATTTACAAAATATATATTGTTGTCGTTTTCGGCACTCAGACGTTTTTAAGGTTTGTTAGAAGCACGTAGTAGACTGTGCGTATCTTTAGGACGCTCCTACAAATTATATTGCACGCAGTCAGGAATTTTGGAAACAGGGCACAGTTTCTGCAGTAGCCTACCAAACAATATGCCTATAGGCTAGTCTTCTTTTACTCTTATAATTGTAGAAGATTGAGTCTAGCCTATGCACATTATTGTCATTCCCGATACTAGAATAGTCTATGCTACTTTAATTTGGTTAAATTGGATTAGGTCATCATCATGAGATGTGTCAGTTATTTTTTCTGATCGCCATTACTGCAACCTGGTGGTTTAATGCCAGGCTAAATAATGTACAGATGTATCGAACAGCTTTTGTTTTATTAGGCCTACCAGCTAGCTCACAGTATGAAAACCAAGGCCTGATACATTGTTCTCTGTATGTAATAGGCTAGCCATTAACTGATGTTGGCTGTCTGGCCACCCTCTTGGTTGTGATTAACCTGCATGGTTGTAATTGTATCAGTCAAATCTTTTTGTGACGTTTGCAATAACCACAGTATGTTTTGTGTAGCAGATTGGTGCTGCCTCCTGTAAGGTAATTCTGTGACAGGTAATATGTAACGTGTAATATCCATATAACAATTTTCCACTGTAAAAGACAAATGGAGACACATTTACTTGCAATGCAATCTCTATATGTAGTAATGAATGGGCTAGCTTCCACTGAAACTTAAACAGAGAAGCGATTTGTTGCAGTCCAGCATTTTCCATAGGGCCATAAAATCACATCTGAATTCTAACGGTTGGTTTTAACCTCATGGGATGGGATGCTATTTATATGATAGTGAAGATCATTGAAACCATGAAAGGGTCACAAAGATGTATAGAGGGAGTCTGTCCAAATGTCTCAGCATGGCCTTATTTGACACTCTGCTGTTGCCAGAGCCACCTCCTGTCCCTGGCATCAAAATCCTCTGCTATTGAAGGGGCCCGCTATGTTTTATAGGAAAAGCTAAAGGGACATAAGGCTGCCTATCTAGAGAACAGCTAGTTTGTCTTTCCGTTCATGTAAACCTCTAGTTAGCTGCTTTCCTAGTTGCCATGGTGATTATTTTCCAGACTCAAATGATTTGGAAGCAGGATTTTCATGAGGGAGAGAGTGATGGGGGCAAGAATACAGATAAAAGGAGAGTGAGACCACACCAAAAACTTGATGTCACTCTGTTGTGGTATGAGGAATCGATCCACGGCCCAGAGACGTGCTCTGGGGATTCTTCTTAATCTACTGTAGGCTATTTAGAATGTACTTACAACCTTGCAGATCCAGATTTGATTGAATTAACATATGTTTATAAACAGTTACAGTGAGATTTATATAATATTTGGATATTCAGATAGCGTCATAGGATGTACAGTTGAAGTCAGAAGTTTATATACACCATAGCCAAATACATTTAAACTCAGTTTTTCACAATTCCTGACATTTAATCCTAGTAAAAAATTCCCTGTCTTCGGTCAGTTAGGATCACCACTTCATTTTAAGAATGTGAAATGTTAGAATAATAGAAGAGAGAATGATTTATTTCAGGTTTTATTTCTTTCATCACATTCCCAGTGGGTCAGAAGTTTAAATACACTCAATTAGTATTTGGTAGCATTGCCTTAAACAATTGAAACTTGGGTCATATGTTTCAGGTAGCCTTCCACAAGCTTCCCACAATAAGTTGGGTGAATTGTGTCCCATTCCTCCTGACAGAGCTGGTGTAACTGAGTCAGGTTTGTAGGGCTCCTTGCTCGCACACACTTTTTCAGTTCTGCCCACAAATTTTCTATAGGATGGAGGTCAGGGCTTTGTGATGGCCACTCCAATACATTGACTTTGTTGTCCTTAAGCCATTTTGCCACAACTTGGAGGTATGCTTGGGGTCATTGTCCATTTGGAAGACCCATTTGTGACCAAGCTTTAACATCTTGACTGATGTCTTGAGATGTTGTTTCAATATCCACATCATTTTCCTGCCTCATGATGCCATCTATTTTGTGAAGTGCACCAGTCCCTTCTGCAGCAAAGCACCCCCACAACATGATGCTGCCACCCCTGTGCTTCACGGTTGGGATGGTGATCTTCGGCTTGCAAGCCTCCCCTTTTTCCTCCAAACATAGCGATGGTCATAATGGCCAAACAGTTCTACTTTTGTTTCATCAGACCAGAGGACATTTCTCCAAAAAGTACGATCTTTGTTCCCATATGCAGTTGCAAACTGTAGTCTGGCTTTTTTTGTGGCGGTTTTGGAGCAGTGGCTTCTTCCTTGCTGAGCGGCCTTTCAGGTTATGTCGTTATAGGACTCGTTTTACTGTGGATATAGATACTTTTGTACCTGTTTCCTCCAGCATCTTCACAAGGTCGTTTACTGTTGTTCTGGGATTGATTTGCACCTTTCGCACCAAAGTACCTTCATTTCTAGGAGACAGAAGGCGTCTCCTTCCTGAGCGGTATGAGGGCCGCATGGTCCCATGGTGTTTATACTTACGTACTACTGTTTGTACAGATGCACGTGGTACCTTCAGGCATTTGGAAATTGCTCCCAAGGATGAACCAGACTTGTGGAGGTCTACAATATTTTTTCTGAGGTCTTGGCTGATTTCCACAGGTACACCTCCAATTGACTCAAATGATGTCAATTAGCCAATAAGAAGCTTCTAAAGCCATGACATCATTTTCTGGAATTTTCCAAACTGATTAAAAGCACAGTCAACTTAGTGTATGTAAACTTCTGACCCACTAGAATTGTGATACTGTGAATTATAAGTTAAATAATCTGTCTGTAAACAATTGTTGGAAAAATTACTTGTAGATGTTTTAACCGACTTGCCAAAACTGTAGTTTATTAACAAGAAATTTGTGGAGTGGTTGAAAATGAGTTTTAATGACCTAAGTGTATGTACATTTTCGACTTCAACTGTATGTATTATTATTATGCCTACTGTCTAATTCTCAAATGCCTTGGCTTGATGAAAGTCTTATGTTATACGCCTCACTCACCTTCGCTATTGTATTCATGAAGTCTTTCCATTGGTGTACCTACGCATGTGCCAGACTGATACACTCTCTCTCTCTTTGTGACGACTGCCAACCGCCTGTCTCTGACCATAAGTTTGTCTGTCTCTCCACCTTCAGACGCCAAGTTTCCATGGAGGCAGTTTCATCTCTCAGCCTCAAGCGAAGATTCGAGGAGGTGGACAGTGGCTCTCCCTACTCTACGCCCAAGGACTCAGACGATGATATCTCCAGCAGTGACAGCGCTGACAGCTGTGATAGCCTCAACCCCCCCTCCAGTACTGCACTCATACGTAAGGGCTAGGCTACGGTAAAACCTGCAGTACTTGTTGGCTAAGTTACTCGCCAAAGACTTGTAGGCCAATGTAGGCCTACTGACTGCACTAGGCAAATAGTTAGCAAAATGAAAAGTGAATTTCAAGTCCAGCTAAAATAGGCTTGGTGTTAAAGTGTATGGTGGAATATTACTCTATAATAACCCTTCTACTATCTGTGGTTATAACCTGTTTATGGAAACTGGTCATCCACCCTTACCCTTTTCTCTTCCCTGTTCTTTTCTCCTCCTCCTTCCCTACCCAGCGACCTCCATCCTAAGATGTCACAAGCCCTCTCCAGGCCGGAAGCGGGTGCGGTTTGATGTGGTGACGGTGTACTACTTCCCCAGGCAGCAGGGCTTCACCAGCGTGCCCAGCCAGGGAGGCAGTTCCCTGGGCATGGCACGCCACCACTGCTCCATCCGCAGCTACACCCTGGGAGAGTTTGCCTGCGAGCAGGAGACCAGTCACCGCCACGCCCTGCGCCAACACCTCCGCCAGGAGAAGCTCAACGCTCGCAAGATGAAGGTGAGGTCAAACATGGATATTTAGTTACATTTTAAAGGACCTGGGTTTAATTGGGTTTAAATGAGAAATCCCTGTTCAGATTAGAATCATAATTTGGATGCATGCACATTTAACTTTACAATTGCATAAATCATGTGTTGATATCAATGGAAGATTTGAACTAAAACTTGAGTTATGTGCATGCATCTCCAGTCAGAATTCCATCCTTAGTGAGCTTTGTATGTGTGATTGTTTGTCTTAATGTTCTGCATGTATTCTGTATTCACCCCATCACCTCCAGCTGACACGCAATGGTACGGTGGAGTGTGCCCAGGCTGACCTGCTGACCCTCGACAATGTATCAGACGATGACCTTGACGTGGAGGGGGTGGAGGTGGATGACTGCTTCTTCCTGCAGCCACTGCCCACCAAACGGCGCCGCGCTCTCCTCAGGGCTTCTGGTAATGCCCGCATAGATGCCCGGGAGAAGGCTGAGCTACGGACCATCAGGCTGTCCAGGGAGGAGTGTGGCTGTGACTGCCGTTTCTACTGTGACCCCCGCCACTGTGGCTGCAGCCAGGCTGGCATCAAGTGCCAGGTGTGTGTTTGTGCGTGAGATGTATTTGTGTAAATTTGGCATAGGCTATGCTGCAGCAAATGTAGGCCTACCTCACAATATTGTTTTTTATCATGATGAGATAGATGATACATATATTGTGAAGTGCGCTCCATACTGAGATGCGCTGTCTGTCCCCACCCTGAGCGTTGATGATTGATCATGCAGATAGCAGAGAGGAGGCTGTAGAGAAGACATCACATATCATTTAACAGTTCCATTTCACGTCATGCTGTTCATAGAAATAATGTATTAGAATTTCCCGGTTTCTCACAGTTATTTATCCCGGGAAAAGGGAGTAGGTTTGGGTGGGAAATCTTGGTATGCTGGTTCCTGCTTTTCAACCCGAGTACAGGTGGCAGCATTAGTATTAAGATGAACAGGAAATCAATGCCTTACAGACATATAATATTCAGTAAAATACACTATAACTGCATATATTATCTCTATTTCCACATATGTTCTCTTCCCAGGTGGACAGGATGTCTTTCCCCTGTGGCTGCTCTCGGGACGGCTGTAGGAACTCGGCGGGCCGCATCGAATTCAATCCTCTGCGCGTGCGAACACACTACCTGCACACCATCATGAAGCTGGACCTGGAGAAGAGGAGGCTGCTGGGGCAGAGGTCGGGTGTTGGGGAGCAGTATGAAGAGTCTGACCTGCTCTCCTCCCCCTCCTCCACCAGGCCTCCCTCCCCAGACCCTGACCTGTCCACAGGGGCCCAAGAGTTAGAGACAGAGGAGAGAGAGGTCCAGATGGTCCTGGAGGCTCAGGACCTCCTGACTGAGCAGGCCTGCCTGGAGCGGGAGAACGAGATCGCCGTGCTCCACCTGCAAAGTGCCGAGGAGCAGGAGAGGATGAGGGAGGAAGAGGAAGAGGAGGAGGCGCAGAGGGGCAGGGGGGGAGCAGGTAGCCTGGGGGAGCAGGCTCTGTGCCTCCTGCCTGGGGCCCTGCAGGGGGAGCTGTCTGGGGAGCCTGGGGTGGGGGTTGGGGTGGAGGGGGTCCCTATCTCCCTCCTCCAGGGCCCATTCCCTACTGGGGCTACCCTGCTCTGCATCACAGAGAACCAGGAGGGAAATTGGGAGGGGGAAGGGGACAACCCCCGTGGTGGCCTCAAAGACCCGGCCTCCTCCCTGCTATACTACCAGTTAGGTCCCATGGAGAACGAGCCGTTTGAGGAGTCTCAGCCTTTGGAGGAGGAGGAGGAGGAGGAGGAGGAGTGTGTAGATAAAGAACCAGGGGGAGGAGAGGAGCAAGACAGGGTGGCGCATAGAGGTATTACCTGCGGGCAGGATGAGGGCGAGTTTTCGCCTCCGGTGGCTCTGTGCTCAGAGAATGGCGTGGGGGCTGAGGAGGCTAAGGAGGTACCTTTCAGCCCCCAGCAGAGCTCCTCAGAAGGGCAGTGTCAGGAAGTGGCCTGTCTGGCCACAGGAGATATGTACCCACCACTGCCCCCTGAGGTTTAGTACTAGCACCTCTGCAGATGTTTTGCACAATAGCTTTATTCTGAGCTGAATAAACCCTACACTACATGGATACACAGTGTAGTTATCAAAAATGAGTATGATGTTACAGGTTAGAATTCATAATAATAACCATCATTACTACGATAATCGATTTGAAAAAAATGAGCAGTTCCATTAAAAAGTAGTGGAGGGAAACTCATCCTGAAAGCACACACAGATCTTTCCCTGCAGCAGTACTGTCGTTTCAGTTATATGTCAATGAAATACTCTTATTTTAAAGGAGTGGAGATCATGGGATCTGTCCCAAATGGCACCCTTTTCCCTTTTATAGTGCACTACTTTAGACCGGGCCCATAGGGCTCTGATCAAAAGTAGTGCACTATGTAGGGAATATGGTGCCATTTGGCAGCCATGTTGGCCTTAACGAAATAAATTACATGTTTGTGTGGGAGGTGTAATTGAGTCATTGAGAACTAAGTTGTGTTGTTTTTAGTTCCCGGCACCACAAAGAGACAATGTGGTGGTGTGATCATTAACATTGGCTCTGGGCCTTTTCATTTAAAAAATGTTTTTAACCTTTATTTAACTAGGCAAGTCAGTTAAGAACTAATTCTTATTTACAATGACGGCCTACCGGGGAACAGTGGGTTCCTGCCTGGGTCAGGGGCAGACCTTGTCAACTCGGGGATTCGATCCAGCAACCTTTTGGTTACTGGCCCAACGCTCTAACCACTAGGCTACCTGCCGCCCCTCAAGGGAGCATTTCAGAATCATTCAGTGATTCGAGTGGCTTGATTAAATACGGGAAAGGGGGATACCCAGTCAGTTGTACAACTGAAAGGAGGTGGGGTTAAGAAGAATATGTGTGTGCCCTGTTCTATACTGTAGACCGATAAAATAAACAACAGTTGTGTTTAAAAAAGAGTGAGTATTTAGTGAGCATTGTAAACGTCACGTTAGTCTGGTACACTTCTTACAGCTGTTCGTTTGGAAGCTAAATTAGGGCCACTGGTAGTATCTATTCCCCACCTCCCCCTCTGACTGAGAATAGACCTAAAAAACAATCCTGGATATACTTGTTTTTGGTGTACTGTATAAGAGTTTGCAATGGGCAAGGCAGAGCTGAAAGAGCTGCTTGTATGATCTATATGCACTTTGTGGTCAATTAGCATAGGCACAGGGTGATATGGGCCCCTTTCTGCATTGGGGCAAAATGGTAAAACATTTGTTAAAATCAGAAGGTTTGCACCGGCTTCTCTTTCTAAATAGCGTCTCTCCAGGTATACCTATCTTAGACCTCTCACGCAAGCACAGTTTATTTATTAAAAGACAGTTGACCTATAATAGTAACCATTACAATGTTATAGTGATATATTACACTTCGTCTTTGTAAAATTGTGATGCTGTTGATATTGAGCGCAAGAAGTCTTTGATCTCTGTTTTATGCACGACTGAAAGAAACCCGTCTTTGTTTTTAGTTAGCATGTCAGATCATCGTACAGGTGGTCAGAGTCCATGTGAGGATGGGACAGAATAGACCTCATGTAATGAGTCTGTAGGGGCAAAGCTCTACACTGTAAAAACAAATCTAGTTCTTTCAACTAATTATTAGTATTAAGTAACTGGTTCCACAGCTGTTTCTGTGTTTATCTTTTGTTCCACGTGGTACCTGAACCCCAACAAATGTAATATACAACGCTTTTATCATACAATATTTTCAATTGACATATTTGACACAAGTTGAAATACATGATTATATTGTGCATGTTCATTCACACAGTAATTCATATTCAACATGGCCTCAGCTGGGATTGAAAATTACAACCTCTTGGTGCACGGAATTCTAATCTACCTGCTACACCACCTTGTCTGTCACAATGACTGATGTTTTGCTACACCACCTTGTCTGTCACAATGACTGATGTTTTGCTACACCACCTTGTCTGTCACAATGACTGATGTTTTGCTACACCACCTTGTCTGTCACAATGACTGATGTTTTGCTACACCACCTTGTCTGTCACAATGACTGATGTTTTGCTACACCTTGCACTTCAAAGTAAATCTCAGTTGAAATAAAAACCTGTATTTATTATAGTGATTATGGAGTAATATTAAAACAGAGTAATACACCGCACCAGCATTAGACAACTATACAGAAAAAAATACAATTGCTGAAATAACTAAATCAAATCAATGGTGAGAGAATAGTCAGATTAACTGATAATTGACATAGATATGGTGGTGTAGCAGGGAGATCGGATTGTCATGATCCAAGAGGTTGTGAGTTCAAATCTCAGGTGAGGACATATTGAATAATAATTCATTTATAAATGTACATGCATAATGTTGAATATGTACATTGAAAACATTGTATGTGAAAAGTACTGTGTGTGTGTAACCAGTTGCACAGATGTTTTTAGTTAACATGCCCAAATAACAATTTATAGTTGAATGAACAAATGAGAGTTGAGCCAACACATTTTAAATGGACAGAATGTTTTGCCCAGATTTTCTTTAAGTTTGGGCCAACATTTTTTTTTAGTTCCTGTAACACTTGGACCAAAAAAGTTGAGTAAACAAAAGAACGGCTATGGAACCAGTTGAAGTTGGAAGTTTACATACACTTAGGTTGGAGTCATTAAAACTCGTTTTTCAACCACTCCACAAATTTCTTGTAAACAAACTATAGTTTTGGCAAGTTGGTTAGGACATCTACTTTGTGCATGACACAAGTAATATTTCCAACAATTGTTTACAGACAGATTATTTCACTTATAATTCACTGTATCACAATTCCGGTGGGTCAGAAGTTTACATACACTAAGTTGACTGTGCCTTTAAACAGCTTGGAAAATTCCAGAAAATGATGTCATGGCTTCAGACGGTTTTGACAGGCTAATTGACATAATTTGAGTCAATTGGAGGTGTACCTGTGGATGTATGTACTTTTGTGCGAAAGGTGCAAATCAATCCCAGAACAACAGCAAAGGACCTTGTGAAGATGCTGGAGGAAGCAGGTACGAAAGTATCTATATCCACAGGAAAATGAGTCCTAAATCAACATAACCTGAAAGGCCGCTCAGCAAGGAAAAAGCCACTGCTCCAAAACCGCCATAAAAAAAGCCAGACTACAGTTTGCAACTGCATTTGGGGACAAAGGTCGTACTTTTTGGAGAAATGTCCTCTGGTCTGATGAAACAAAAATAGACCTGTTTGGCCATAATGACCATCGTTATGTTTGGAGGAAAAAGGGTGAGGCTTGCAAGCTGAAGAACACCATCCCAACCGTGAAGCACAGGGGTGGCAGCATCATGTTGTGGAGGTGCTTTGCTGCAGGAGGGACTGGTGCACTTCACAAAATAGATGGCATCATGAGGGAGGAACATTATGTGGATATATTGAAGCAACATCTCAAGACATCAGTCAGGAAGTGAAAGCTTGGTCGCAAATGGGTCTTCCAAATTGACAATGACCCCAAGCATACTTCCAAATTTAAGGCAAAATGGCTTAAGGACAACCAAGTCAAGGTATTGGAGTGGCAATCACAAAGCCCTGACCTCAATCCTATAGAACATTTGTGGGCAGAACTGAAAAAGCGTGTGCGAGCAAGAAGGCCTACAAACCTGACTCATTTACACCTGACTCATTTACACCAACTCTGTCAGGAGGAATGGGCCAAAATTCACCCAACTTGTTGTGGGAAGCTTGTGGAAGGCAATCCAATTTTTTTTGGACCCAAGTTAAACAATTTAAAGGCAATGCTATCAAATACTAATTGAGTGCATGTACACTTCTGACCCACTGGGAATGTGATGAAAGAAATAAAAGCTGAAATATATCATTCTATACTATTATTCTGACATTTCACAATCTTAAAATAAAGTGGTGATCCTAACTGACCTGAGACAGGGAATTTTTACTAGGATTAAATGTCAGGAATTGTGAAAAACTGAGTTTAAATGTATTTGGTTAAGGTGTATGTAAACTTCTTACTTCAACTGTCGTTAGTAATAATTAGTTGAAACAACTAGATCTTTTTTTTACAGAGTAGGATTCTCTATGAAACACAGCTATTTTACGTCATAAGATGTCATTTAAAAAATATCATTTAAAGAGTCAAAAGAAAAGGAAAGCCTGAGGTGTTTGAAGTATTATTACAGAATAATAATGTAAAGAGGATATGACAAAACCCAAATTGTAGAAGTTTTGTTGAGTGTTTATGTGTGTTTGTGTGTATGTGTGTTTGTGTGTATGTGTGTATGTGTGTATGTGTGTTTGTTTGAGTGTGGATGTGTGTTTGTTTGAGTGTGTTTGTGTGTTTGTTTGAGTGTGTGTGCGTGTGTGTGTGTTGGGGGCCTGGGAGTGGGGTATGCATATGAGTAGTCATATTATTTCCTAAAAGGTGCTGTTCTTATAGGTTTACAATAATAAAACAAATCCTGCCATTACACAAAATATGACTTTGAGGACTAAGTGTATCTTGATGGACATTGAATCATGGGCGTTTCCGATTGAAAGTTTGAAATCCACAGAAAATGCATTTTAATCAACCGTTTCTGTGGTGAGGGAAGCATTACGTTAAGGCGTCTGAGAGAATTATGGAATGACATACTGTACATGTCAGTATATATAATCACAATCCTATAACATTTTATTTTATTTTAAATGTATTTTCATGCTGTGTCTGTTTGTACTGACCTATGTATGTGAGTGTGCCGACACATCGTGCACATTGTCTTCATCCTTTCCTGATGTTGTGCTCCTTTAACTGATTATCTATTTTAAAGCTTGTTGCCATCTTGCCCAGTGTATCGTGTACAATCTTAGAAAAATAGGTGCTATCTAGAACCTGAACGGGTTCTTCAGCTGTCCCATAGGAGAACCCTTTGAATAACAATTTTTGGTTCCATGTAAGGTTCTACATGGTACCAAAAAGTGTAATCCTATGGGGAAAGCTGAAGATCCCGTTGGAACCCTTTTTTTCTGTACAGTATATGGGCCTAACTAACACAGGATGAGATGCTGTGCATGAGGGGTGTGATATTGTCTTAATAATATAATCATGTTTAAGAGTTGCACCAAAGCAGTGGTTTTCAACCGGATTTGTTGCTCTCATCATCCACCAATTTCTAGAAGATTTAATTGGAAACTTCAGCTCTGATTCATTCTGAAGAGACTTGTAGTGATCTTCTCAATCAAATATATTTATTTTCCACCATTGCTTACCGTAACACAGTTCCGGCCTTTAAGGAATTGTTGAGTGAAACTGAATAGCTGCCTATTGTTGAGTCTTCATCTTTGGCTTCCTATGAATGGATTTAGGTATGGGACCACTGCACTAAATGAACTCCAACCCACTAATGATATGATTATTATGTTTGTCTGTGTGTGAGAGCAGAGGTACAGTATGAATGACTGAAAAGATTGACTGAGGTTTGGTTGGACTTCATCTCAAAGCTGTGATAATTACTCTTATGCTAACTGTTGCCTAAAGTGGACAAAACATTTTATACAAAAAATGTCAATTAAAAGATAAAAAAAATATGACTCCTGTTTTCATATTATGAGGTTCTACATTTCTCTGTGACTCTTGATCATTGTGGGGTTGATATCACTCATTGTCTCTCCCAGGTGGCTTTCACTAATGCTGTGAAAAGGACAAAGTCATCAACATCTTCAAAAGCCAATCAGGCAGAACATTCACCAGTGACTTCACCCTCTACCTGTATAAGATCTAGGCTGAAAACTGCAGTGGCTGGACAGCACCAAACAGGACAGATATGGGACACTGACCCTAATATACACTGAAATGCACATGATCTCTCCAGGGCCAAAGTGACACATGAATTTGGATAGCGGCAAGGACGACCAATTCTATCCAACAATGTGTAGGTTCAAGCAAAGCCATTTTAGCACTATACTCACACTATGCTGAATTAAAATATAAATGCAACATGCAACAATTTCATTTTTTTTACTGAGTTACAGTTCATAAGGAAATAAGTCAATTAAAATAAATTAGGCCATAATCTATGGATTTCACATGACTGGGAATACAGATATGCATCTGTTAGTCACAGATACATTGAAAAAAGGGAATGGATCAAAAAAACAGTCAGTATCAGGTGTGACCACCATTTGACTCATGCAGAGTTGATCAACTCATGCGGAGTTGCTGGATATTGATGGCAACTGGAACACGCTGTCGTACACTATGATCCAGAGCATCCCAAACATGCTCAATGGGTGACATGTCAGGTGAGTATGCAGGCCATGGATGAACTGGGACATTTTCAGCTTCCAGGAATTGTGTACAGATCCTTGCAACATGGGGTCGTGCATTATTATGCTGAAACATGAGATGATGGCGGTGGATGAATGACACGACAATGGGCCTCAGGATCTCATCACGGTATCTCATTGCATTCAAATTGCCATGGATGAAATGCAATTGTGTTTGTCGTCCGTAGCTTATAACTGCCTATACCATAACCCCACCGCCACCATGGGGCACTCTGTTCACAATGCTGACATCAGCAAACCACTCGCTCCACGACGCCATACACATGGTCTGCAGTAGTGAGACCGGTTGGACTTAGTGACAAATTCTCTAAAACAACGTAGGAGGCGACTTATAGTAGAGGAGTTATCATTATATTATCTGGCAACAGCTCTGGTGGACATTCATGCAGTCAGCATGCCAATTGCACGCTCCCTGAAAAAACATCTGTGTCATTGTGTTGTGTGACAAAACTGCACATTTTAGAGTGGCCTTTTATTGACCCCAGCACAAGGTGCACCTGTGTAATGATCATGCTGTTTAATCAGATTCTTGATATGCCACACCTGTCAGGTGGATATTTATCTTGGCAATGGAGAAATGCTCAGTAACAGGGATGTAACCAATTTGTGCACAACATTTGAGAGATATAAGATTTTTGTGCGTATGGAACATTTCTGGGATCTTTTATTTCAGCTTATGAAACATAGGACCAACAGTTTACATATTGCATTTCTATATTTGTTCCATGTAGTACCACCAGGACAAGTCATCATGGTAACCATGGGTTACTGTGTTATATTATATGGCCACTAGAGGGAAGGATTGAATCAGTTTTAAAGTGCTGCACCCCGGCTTGTACTGTACTGCAGCCTACTTCTATCTGCCCATGTCAAAGGCTGTCTATACATTTGTGTTGAACACAGCCCTTTGTTTTGAATGGACAAGCTTATGTCTATTTTAATTCTAACAAAAAGCATAGGGTCTCCCTAGTCTCGTTTTGTTTTGACTCTGTGATAAATCTGCACTGGTAGCAGATTATTCAAAGCCCTAACTTTTTCTCTGTTTATCAGCAGCATGTTCTCTGCTACACTGTGAAGCCACGTCTCTTCCAAAGGTCTCCATTGTAATTTGATGGAGTTACAACAACACTGATCATATTGACACGGTCTACTGCAGCAGAGCCTCCAGAGTGATCCCTGTAGTGTGTTTACACGTTAGACACAAACTGGGAGAACACCCTTAAGCCACCACCAGACCAAAGCCCTGGCTTAGTTTTTTTATTTTTTTTTTATTGTTAAATTCCAACATACATACACCAATTGTTGTTGAAAAATAAGACACGTAACCTAAAGCAACAAATACAAATTTCTCCATAACATTTTTAGTGTAAATAAAACAACAAAAACAATAAACCTTAACAAAAACAAAGTGACAACAACACACACAGAGTGGTTTGAGTTGTGTACATACTTTGAAGGAATCAGTTACTATATACAGTATCAGTCAAAAGTTTGTACACACCTACTCATTCAAGGGTTTCTCTTCATTGTTTTACTATTTTCTACACTGTAAAATAATAGTGAAGACATCACAACTATGAAACAACACATATGGAATCATGTAGTAACCAAAAAAGTGTTAGATTCTTCAAATTAGCCAACCTTTGCCTTGATGACAGCTTTGCACACTCTTGGCATTCTCACAACCAGCTTCATGAGGTAGTCACCTGGAATGCATTTCAATTAACAGGTGTGCCTTGTTAAAAGGTAATTTGTGGAATTTCTTTCCATCTTCATGCATTTGAGAAGATGGTCCTATTTGGTAAAACACCAAGTCCGTATTATGGCAAGAACAGCTCATATAAGCAAAGAGAAACGTCCATCATTACTTTAAGACATGAAGGTCAATGCGGAACATTTCAAGAACTTTGAAAGTTTCTTCAAGTGCAGTCGTAAAACCATCAAGCGCTATGATGAAACTGACTCTCATGAGGACCGCCACAGGAAAGGAAGACCCAGAGTTACCTCTGCTGCAGAGGATAAGTTCATTTAGAGTTAACTGCACCTCGTCACCGGCCTACTAGCCGCCACCGATCCCTTTTCCCTGTACTGTTAGCTTAGTCTTATGAGTTGCACCTGTTCTTATTTTGTGTTCACGTTTTGGATCGGAGGTGTTATTGTGCTCCGGACCGTGTTACCCTGTGTTTTGGGTTGGTCAGTGTTTTCAGCCCTGTGTTTTGGGTATGACCATTTTGTGCCGGAATAAAGTGTATTTTTCCGTGAACCCTCTGCTCTCTGCACCTGATTCCTACCTTCCACTCCTAGTCATCCGTGACAGTTGGAGGTTCTTTCTGGAGCAATCTTAATGTTATAGCTTTTTTAGCTGCATTGAAAAGTATTTGTAACAAATAATATTTTTTCCTTTCTAACACCATGTCCAACTTAGATCCAAAAATGGCTAACATTGGATCTCTGAGCATTTGAAAATCAAACACCTTATCAATCATATTGAAAACTGACACTCAAAAGCTATCTGATTTTTGACATTTCCCATGAATATGTAGATGGGTAGCCACCTCCTCTCCATACTCTCCCCAGCAACAACTTGATTGATTTGAACTCATTTTAGCTTAGAGTTCTGGAAAAAAAAAAAAATTCCACTGAAATTCCTTCCATTAATTTGCATTGTTAACTTTATGAACTTCAGAGAATATATCTAACCAGGTCTCTTCACTTATCTTGATTAACACCTCTGTCTAAGAATTAATGTGTTATCTTGTTTAATGGCTGATAAAGCCCTGAATAGGTTATTTGTTGGTTTCTCAGCGTATTGATTCCCCTGAGCTCTAGCTAAATATTGTTCTATGGCCGAGGGGATGCCTCGTGCACAAGATGATAAGGCAGTTTTGCCCAATACTGTAAATGTCCTGGGGACTTTAAGTAGCACCCACCTAGCAGACCGGGTATGGTAACTGCTGGTGGTGAAGGAGACCAGACTACAGAGGGAGTTTACCCAAAATGGCTTTGTAGATGAAGACATACAAATGTAGCTTTCTGCGCATATAAAGTGAGTTCCAACCCACCATTTGGTACAAGGTGCAATGGTGGGTGAGTGACTTGGCATTTGTAATAAAGCGCAATGATGCATGATAAACAGAGTCCAGTCTCTGTAAGACATAGGAGGCTGCATGCATATACAACAAGCCACCATAATAAATTACAGAGAGAGAAGTGGCCTGAACAAGCTTCTTTCTAGCCATAAGCGGGAAGCAAGCCTTATTACGAAAATAAAAACCCAATTTCAATTTAAGCTTCCTCACAAGATTATCCATATGAACAATTTGTGGATGGATAATCTACCAGATGTGACAATGCTAATGTTCTCTGGTCAGAGTTCTAGCTCTGGTAAAGGTCATGTATTTAGTTTTTGTACATTCTAGAACCGTTTGAGAACATAAAGGGAGACCTGCAGTGACTGAAAAGCAGTCTGGAGCTCTTCAACAGCCTGAACCAGAGAAGGAGTACATTAATATTTGACTGTATCATCTGCATATAGATGGAACTTTGCTGGTTGCATCCCATTTCCCAAATCATTAATACAATTTGAGAACAACACAGGAGGTAAAATGGAACCCTGGGGCACACCTCTATTAATCTCTAGAAAGCTAGACTTGTGATTGTCAGTATATACACATTGTGTTCTGTCAGAAAGATTGGTTTAGGAACTATGTACTGCTCCTTCACTGAGACCAATGTTACTGAGTCTCGCTAGCAACAATTCATGGTCAACTGAATCAAATGCCTTTGATAAATCGACAAACAGAGCAGCACAATGTTGCTATTTATCAAGTGCATTTATGATGTGATTTGCCACTGCTACAGCTGCAGTTATGGTGCTGTGCCTCGATCTAAAGCCAGACTTAACCCCGCTCAGTATGATATTTTGAATTAAGAGTTTTTTTTAACTGTGAGTTCACTAAGGATTCATAGACTTTGGCCAGGATATGGAGTTTAGAGATAGGACGATAGTTATTAGCATCAGAGGGATCTCCACCTTATAGCAGTGGGAGGACATAAGCTGATTTCCAAATTCTGGGTAAGTAGACTCAAGTTGAAAATGTGAGCCACAGGTTCAGTAATAACACCAGCTGCTATCTTTAAGAGGTTGTCTGGACCAGCAGACATTTTAGTGTCTATTGCCTCAGTGCTTTGTAGACATCAGCATAAGAAACAGGCTCAAAGTTCAAATGGTTCACATGAGGGCCGATATCATAGTTTACTCTAAAAGAGCTTACATTAGAGGCCTGGGCCCCACCATTATCTAAAACTGAACCAGCAGATATGAAGTGCTTGTTAAAAACCCTTACAATATCGGCTTTATCTTTCACTTCATTAGAATCCATCATTAATGGTCAGGAAGGCCAGGGGATACATTAGAACCTGACACTGATTTGATTAGCTTCCAGAACTTGGTAGGGTTGTTTAGGTTCTCTGTGACTGCATTTAAATAGTAATCTGATTTGGACTTCCTGATCAATCCTGTGCATTTGTTTCTTAGCACTCTGAAGGAGGCCCAGTCAACAGGAGCATTTGTATGTCTAGCTTGAGTCCAAGAGACATTTCTCTTTCCAATTAATTCTGTCAAGTTATCAGAAAACCAAGGATTGTCCCTTCCTCTGATTCTACATTTCTTCAAAAGGGGCATGCTTATCACAAATGGACACCAATTTCATACAAAAATAGTCACTGTCAACATCGGGAATCAAACTTACTCTGTCAATATTATGGTACAGATCATGTAAGAACGCTTGCTCATCAAACTGTCTAAAATGTATTTTAAAAATATAACGTGGTTTGGCTTTGATCATTTTTGTATTTCTAACACAAGCAATTGCACAGTGATCACTGACATCATTACAGAATATCCCAGTCGATGTGTATTTGTGAGGGGTATTCGTTCGAAGAACGCCCAATAGAGTTGATTTGTTAGGTGCTCTGGGATTCGGTCTTGTAGGCGCATGAATTAATTGTGCGAGATTCAGAGAGTCACACAGTTCTTTAAAAGAGTCCAATACAGATGTAAGCATCTCCCAGTTCAAATCTCCTAAAATAATACATTCAGAGTAATTTAGCTTGTGCAGGACATCAGAAAGAGAGTGAAGTGCATCTGTAGCAGCCGAGGGAAGTCTGTAGCAGCCGAGGGCGGTCTGTAGCAGCCGAGGGCGGTCTGTAGCAGCCGAGGGCGGTCTGTAGCAGCCGAGGGCGGTCTGTAGCAGCCGAGGGCGGTTCACTTTAACCGCAAGCAATTCAAAATGTTTGGCTTTGGTAATGGAGAGAATTGCAGAGGTGTTAAACTTGGATTTCACATACATTGCAACCCCTTCTCCTTTACTCATCTGATCTGTTCTAAAAACCGTGTACCCATCAATAGAAATCAAGTTATTTGACACATTTCTTTAGCCAAGTTTCTGAAAAAACCATTATGTCTTCATTTGTCGTATTGGCCCATATTCTCATCATGTCTATTTTTGGAAATAGACTTCTGACATTAACATGCAAAAGAGGCCAAAACCTGCTCTGTTTTTAAAATCATAGGGAGTCGGTAGAGATCGCATGGTATCTACCGGCCCAGGGCTTGGTCGCACATGACCAGAGATGAACAATAAAAGCATAACAATATATCTGTTGTCCAATGCGTGAGGACTTGGCGGAGCCAGCAACATTGTCAATGAAACGAGCTGAGTCTTTCGACACAGAAATAAAGTAATTCAAGAGTTTGAGATTTTGTAAGTATGCCGTAAAATGTACTGTAGGTCCACTTGCGTTTCAGAGTGGTACAAATGTACTGTAGGTCCACTTGCGTTTCAGAGTGGTACAAATGTACTGTAGGTCCACTTGCGTTTCAGAGTGGTACAAATGTACTGTAGGTCCACTTGCGTTTCAGAGTGGTACAAATGTACTGTAGGTCCACTTGCGTTTCAGAGTGGTACAAATGTACTGTAGGTCCACTTGCGTTTCAGAGTGGTACAAATGTACTGTAGGTCCACTTGCGTTTCAGAGTGGTACAAATGTACTGCAGGTCCACTTGCGTTTCAGAGTGGTACAAATGTACTGTAGGTCCACTTGCGTTTCAGAGTGGTACAAATGTACTGTAGGTCCACTTGCGTTTCAGAGTGGTACAAATGTACTGTAGGTCCACTTGCGTTTCAGAGTGGTACAAATGTACTATAGGTCCACTTGCGTTTCAGAGTGGTACAAATGTACTATAGGTCCACTTGCGTTTCAGAGTGGTACAAATGTACTGTAGGTCCACTTGCGTTTCAGAGTGGTACAAATGCAACTGCAGAGAGACCAAGTTCCTGGTGGTATTGACATGATGGTCTCGTCGGAATGATTGCAAATTGTAGGGCATTAAGGTTAAAATAATGTATTCACCGATTGAGCATTCAGCCTGTTTAATCCAGGATGGCATTGAGCAAGGACGCCACTAAAGAATCATGGATAAGGGGGCTAAGCCTCTTTTAGGTGGGTTTGGGCATTTAAAAAAAATCATCATGTAATTTTTGAGTAACAAAGGGTGTAAAATCTATCAAAATAAGGTCATTTTTGGAGAAGGTTGGCTAAAAGTATACCTGTCTCATAGTTTGTGGTAAGACACTGATCTAATATGACGGACTTAAATTCTATCCAAATAAAGAAGTCCACCCTGTCCCCATCCATCCAACACCAACAAAAGGCACAAAAATGGCTGTACTATGTAGCCAAAATTCTTTTGGGATTTTTATTTTGAGAGAGAAATGAGAATACATGCTGGTCATATACCATTAAAGTTTCACCCTTTTGTTAATTGTTGCTAAAAATTAACCCAATAATTCAGACACATGGAACAGTATAATCCACAATGGGGCAAAACTAAATTCAACTAATGAGCTAAATAAAAAAGGAAAAACAGAAAAATATTAGGAATAAAATCTGATAAAGTAAGATCCCAAACAAATATTACAGCCTATGTTACAGAACTGCTCCTCCTGCTTCTCTCTTGATGCTTAGTTTGTGGATGGACACATTAAAGTGTACCTCCTATTTTTGTTTGAACTGGTAAAATCTTAATTTTTCAGAGCTGCTGGCACTGCCTCTCTTGAAGAATTTCCATATATCCATCTAACGTTAGTCATTAGCTAGCCTACAGTTGTGGCCAAAAGTTTTGAGAACGACACAAATATTAATTTACCCAAAGTTTGCTGCTTTGGTGTCTTTAGATATTTTTGTCAGAAGTTACTATGGAATACTGAAGTATAATTACAAGCATTTCATAAGTGTCAAAGGCTTTTATTGACAACTACATGAAGTTGATGCAAAGAGTCAATATTTTCAGTGTTGACCCTTCTTTTTCAAGACCTCTGCAATCCGCCCTGGCATGCTGTCAATTAACTTCTGGGCCATTCTTGCTTAATAAATGCAGAATGTCAGAATTTGTGGGGTTTTGTTTGTCCACCCACCCCTCGAGGATTGACCACAAGTTCTCAATGGGATTAAGGTCTGGGGAGTTTCCTGGCCATCGACCCAAAATATCAATGTTTTATTCCCTGAGCCACTTAGTTATCACTCTTGCCTTATGGCAAGGTGATCCATCATGCTGGAAAAGGCATTGTTCGTCACCATACTGTTCCTGGATGGTTGGGAGAAGTTACTCTCGGAGGATGTGTTGGTACCATTCTTTATTCATGGCTGTGTTCTTAGACCAAAATTGTGAGTGAGCCCACTCCCTTAACTGAGTAACAACTCCACACATGAATGGCCTCAGGATGCTTTACTGTTGGCATGACACAGGACTGATGGTAGCACTCACCTTGTCTTCTCCGGACAAGCTTTTTTCTGGATGCCCCAAACAATTGGAAAGGGGATTTATCAGAGAAAATGACTTTACCCCAGTCCTCAGCAGTCCAATCCCTGTACCATTTGCAGAATATCAGTCTGTCCCTGATGTTTTTCCTGGAGAGAAGTGGCTTCTTTGCTGCCCTTCTTGACACCAAGCCATCTTCCAAAAGTCTTTGCCTCACTGTGCGTGCAGATGCACTCACACCTGCCTGCTGCCATTCCTGAGCAAGCTCTGTACTGGTGGTGCCCCAGTCCCGCAGCTGAATCAACTTAAGGAGACGGTCCTGGTGCTTGCTGGACTTTCTTGGGCGCCCTAAAGCCTTCTTCACAACAATTGAACCTCTCTCCTTGAAGTTCTTGATGGTCTGATAAATTGTTGATTTAGGTGCAATCTTACTGGCAGCAATATCCTTGCCTGTGACGCCCTTTTTGTCCAACACAATGATGACGGCACGTGTTTCCTTGCAGGTAACCATGTTTGACAGAGGAAGAACAATGATTCCAAGCACCACCCTCCTTTTGAAGGTTCCAGTCTGTTATTCAAACTCAATCAGCATGACAGAGTGATCTCCAGCCTTGTCCTCGTCAACACTCACACCTGTGTTAACGAGAGAATCACTGACATGATGTCAGCTGGTCCTTTTGTGGCAGGGCTGAAATGCAGTGTAAATGTTTTTGGGGGATTCAGTTAATTTGCATGGCAAAGAGGGACTTTGGGGGAATTAATTGCAATTCATCATACAAACTGAGGCATCAGACTTTGTGAAAATTAATATTTGTGTCATTCTCAAAACTTTTGGCCACGACTGTACAGTTGAGAAATTGAGGATAATACAATGACATTGTGATCAACACTATGTCCCCTTTTCTACAAATGACCTATGTGATTATTGTTTTGCAGGGACCTACTGAATGAAAGCATTTGAGTATGAAAAGATATGTGCATGATGTTACATCATCTGTCTCATTTATAGCCTGGCACAGATCGCAAAGCTACATTAAATACAATGTTAATTAGATATCATCGCCACATAACTTATGTCAAATTTAAAAGACGTTACGTTAGCTAGCTTGCAACGTCTGTTACACTGTAACTTTACAGGCAACCTCACATAAAAATGTATTGGTTAACAAAGCTTTGATTATGACCAAAGTCCATAGTAGTGAATATTCTCTCTCTGTTCTAACTTACCACAAATTCACATCGTAGCCTATCTGCATGAATCCGTCCTGTCAGAGCCTTTTCCTGTCTGTTTACTGTTAGCTAGCAGTCTCAAGCCACCGCAGTAGCTAACGTTAACCAAAATGTTAGCTACAGGTAGGCCTAATGGTCACTAGCGCATGCAGCAGCCTCCCCCAGGTTCTAGTGCCTGTCTGGTAAGAAGTTTAAGATGCGATGGAACGGTTGAGAGCAGAAGGTTGAGGGAAGAAATCACAGAGAAAATATATTGACTGATATATTGATTTATTTAGGGGGGGGGGGGGGCTAAGCGACGTCCCTGCTAACTGCTCCGCCCACAACCGTAAGGCTCTCCAGAGGGTAGTGAGGTCTGCACAACGCATCGCCGGGGGCAAACTACCTGCCCTCCAGGACACCCACACCACCCGATGTCACAGGAAGGCTTAAAATATCATCAAGAACAACAACCGAGCCAGTGCCTGTTCACCCTGCTATCATCCAGAAGGCAAGGTCAGTACAGGTGCATCAAAGCTGGGACCGAGAGACTGAAAAACATCTTCTATCTCAAGGCCATCAGACTGTTAAACAGCCATCACTAACATTGAGAGGCTGCTGCCAACATACTGACTCAAATCTCTTGCCACATTAATAATAAAAAATTGGATGTCATAAATGTATCACTAGTTACTTTAAACAATGCCACTTTATATAATGTTTACATACCCTAAATTACTCATCTCATATGTATATACTATACTCTATACCATCTGCTGCATCTTGCCTATGCCGTTCGGCCATCACTCATCCATATACTTATATGTACATATTCTTATTCATTCCTTTGTTGTTGTGAAATTGTTAGATTACTTGTTAGATATTACTGCTTGCATTTCGCTACACTTGCATTAACATATGCTAACCATCTGTATGTGACCAATACATTTTATTTTATTATATTTTGGGCATTGGGTAAAGAGCAGGCACAGTAACAGACACATAATGCTGATTTTTAGAGGTCTTTCAGCACAAGTGTGCAACGATCAGTAGATGTTGTGTAGAACGACTTAGATTTTCCCACGGCCCACTGTGCATCAGGTCTTCCAATCTGGCAACGGCTTCTCTGCTCCTAGCATTCAGTACTCAAAAATGATTGACATTTTTCTCTCTAAACAAGTGGATTATTTATTTATCCACCATATTTAAATTGGATTATATCTACACATTTTCAAGAATTTCAAAAAATGTGAATAACTTATCACAAAATCGTTTAGTTGAAATATTTCCAAAAGTTGTAATGACACAGAGGACATGTTTTTTGAGCAATAGCAGTGGCAGCCAGGGAAAGTGTTGGGGAAATAATTTGCTGACATCTTGTGGTCTTAATGTGAATTACGGGGGGTCCTCAGTGAATGTTAATACAGATTGAGGGACCGATGACAGTCGGACTTTTATATTTCCAGACACCTTGAACCTACAGCTTTAGACATCCATACTGTCATGGCCCTAAATTGCGATCCAAACCAGTAATGTCTCAGATTAGGTAGTCCCCACCCTCCGTGTTGTTTTGACATTTGTAGAACTTTATATCTGACCCTGGGACGTCTTCCATGCCAGATAAATCTGTAGATAAGTTTGTCTAATAGCACAAACATATTTTTATGGTGACATTGGAAGTGTTTGAAAGGGCAACAGGAATCTAGGTAATACGTTCATTCTTGTTGATTATACCCTTCCCGATAGGGTGAGTAGCAACACAGACCAGCAGTCCAGATCTCTTTTGATTCTATTTTTCAGCTTGGTGTAGTTGGCTTTGTATAAGTTATCCAGATCCGCAGGTATAGTATTTCCTAGATATGTGATACCTTCATTCGGCCACTTTTAGGAGAGCAATGTTTTTATATAGGGGGTGATATGTGCATTTCAAAATTGTTTGAGCTTTGGGACAGAATTCACAGGGTCAGACATGTGTACCACAACATCATCAGTGTACAATTATATTTTATGCGTATCAGACCCAACCGTTATCCTTTTGATATCAGTATTGTTCCTTATTATTTAAGCTAAGGGTTCAAAGCGTATGACAAACAGTAGTGGCAATAGAGGGCAACCTTGTCTACATCCTCGTTCCAGTTGGAAGGACCTAGAGAAGCGGCCATTTTCTCGGACTTTGCTTTGTGGGGCAGAGTATAATGACTGATTTAATTTAATGAAATTCAGACCAAATCCAAATTTTTCCAATGTTCTTAAGAGAAAAGGCCATGACACTCATTCGATTGCCTTTTCAGCATCCAGTGCCAATGCCATGCATGGCACTGGTTGGGGAATGGAGTGGGACATAATGTAAAGGAATTTACGTATGATGTCAGGTAGGTGACGACCAATAAATAAAACCTGTTTGATCTGGATGTATTATTGTTGTAATCACTGCCTCCAACTGTTTAGCCAATATGGAGGTCAGGAGTTTACAGTCCGTATTTAGAAGTACAGTTGACCTTTATGAGGCACATTTTGTGGGATCTTTATAGTCTTTGTAGAGGACAGATATAATCTCCTTCTTCCAGAATAGCGGGAGCTCCTCCTTCTGGACATTCTGGGCCTCCCGGGTGGCGCAGTGGTTAAGGGCGCTGTACTGCAGTGCCAGCTGTGCCACCAGAGACTCTGGGTTCGCACCCAGGCTCTGTCGTAACCGGCCGCGACCGGGAGGTTCCGTGGGGCTAGCCTAGCGTCGTCCAGGTTAGGGAGGTTTTGGCCGGTAGGGATATCCTTGTCTCATCGTGCACCAGCAACTCCTGTGGTGGGCCTGGCGCAGTGCGCGCTAACCAAGGTTGCCAGGTGCACGGTGTTTCCTCCGACACATTGGTGCGGCTGGCTTCCGGGATGGATGCGCGCTGTGTTAAAAAGCAGTGCTGGGTTGTGTATCGGAGGACGCATGACTTTCAACCTTCGTCTCTCCCGAGCCCGAACGGGAGTTGTAGCGATGAGACTAACAATTGGATACCACAAAATTGGGGAAAAAAAGGGGGTAAAATTCAACAAAAAAAAGAGCCATCTGATCCAGGACTCCTATTATTCCTCAATGGTTTTTGAGGCAGCTTGATCTATTTTGGGTAAATTTATGGAATCCAAAAAGGGATCCATTCTGTTGACATCCCCATGTCTGTGTTAGAGTGCAATGTCTTTGTGTTTTAGATATTTAGATAGTTCGTCTAAATGATTGCTTTTCATTTTCTGGGCAATTGTCAACCCAGACTGTTTCCTGAGTTGATATGCCAGAAGTCGACTGTCCCTACGCCCATTCTCATAGTATCTTTGTTTTAAAAATCGTAGGTTTCTTTCTACCTTCTCTGTCAGCAATCCATCTAGTGCTCGCTTCGCCTCCTTTAACTGTGTTAGATTTTCAGCTGTCGCCCTCTGTTTATGTTGATGTTCAATCCCTGGGTTATAACATCTGTCATGTTCTCCTGCTGCTAGCCATTCATCAATATACTAATCGAGGGGAGCGTGGGGTATCTTGAGCCATTTTTTACATTCACAAAGATATCTACATATATCGCAGGAGGTTGTGTATCCCTGGAAATAATCACAATTCATGTAAACATAACAACTTTGAAAACATAACTTGTCAAATAAAAAGTGGCCTCTTGGCGCAATTTACCCTGGGTATGGGATAATTTGAGCATAGGGACAAGGTAAATTGAGCCGCCTTGGGGATAGTGGGTGATGGTGTCCTGTGACAGTGGATGATGGTGCTGGTAGGTCAAAGTTTAATTCATGGAATGGGGGTGTGGTATATTATATATCTTAAATGTATGCCTGCATTCAGATTTAGATCTCTGTTCAATATCACATACCCTTCCATTTCTGACCAGTTGTCTGGGAGAGGGATGTTATTTCCATGTGCCATTTTGTAGGCAAGTTCTCTGCATTTGAGGCTACCAAGCCCATGAAACTGGTCCGTGAGATTCTTTATATTGTTTAGCAAGTTCAGACTCTGTCATCAGATTAAGAGAGTGTGTGCCTCTGCTACTATCATAGCCTCCATTTTGCGCAGGTACTGCACATATTCATTTTCTTTGAGTTCATATGTATGACACATTGCAAAGACACTATGAAAATGATCTATAAAACTGACAAAATATAATCATTTTTGTTGGGGTATGGTGGCCATTGGTTTAACTTACGCCATGGCCATTGGCTCCTAGAAACAACTCAATGTCAATTGGGCACAGGTGTCAATTCACCGTCCATCCCACGTTGGGTCAACGAAATGAGGTGGAAACAACGTTGATTGTGTGCCCAATGTGTGCCCAGTGGGAAGGGGTGGCTCTACTAACCCTTTGTGCTCAACTTACCCCGCTCTCCTCTAAAGGCCCCACTCTTCTCTAAAGGCCCCACTCTCCTCTAAAGGCCCCACTCTCCTCTAAAGGCCCCACTCTCCTCTAAAGTCTCCACTCTCCTCTAAAGTCTCCACTCTCCTCTAAAGGCCCCACTCTCCTCTAAAGTCTCCACTCTCCTCTAAAGTCTCCACTCTCCTCTAAAGGCCCCACTCTCCTCTAAAGGCCCCACTCTCCTCTAAAGTCTCCACTCTCCTCTAAAGTCTCCACTCTCCTCTAAAGGCCCCACTCTCCTCTAAAGGCCCCACTCTCCTCTAAAGTCTCCACTCTCCTCTAAAGTCTCCACTCTCCTCTAAAGGCCCCACTCTCCTCTAAAGGCCCCACTCTCCTCTAAAGTCTCCACTCTCCTCTAAAGTCTCCACTCTCCTCTAAAGTCTCCACTCTCCTCTAAAGTCCCCACTCTCCTCTAAAGGTCCCACTCTCCTCTAAAGGTCCCACTCTCCTCTAAAGTCTCCACTCTCCTCTAAAGGCCCCACTCTCCTCTAAAGGCCCCACTCTCCTCTAAAGTCCCCACTCTCCTCTAAAGTCTCCACTCTCCTCTAAAGTCTCCACTCTCCTCTAAAGGTCCCACTCTCCTCTAAAGGACCCACTCTCCTCTAAAGGTCCCACTCTCCTCTAAAGGCCCCACTCTCCTCTAAAGGCCCCACTCTCCTCTAAAGGCCCCACTCACCTCTAAAAGGCCCTACTCTCCTCTAAAGGAGGAGACTTCAACTCTTCTCACTTCTAATTCCTGGACAAGAAAATACTCCTACCCTTTTCACCTGGCAATGCTGCCCTTTAGTTATGCTAAATTTTTAGAACATTACTTTTATTTGGGGAACTGATAATATTTTTCCCTTTCACTTTAATGTCAGGAAGCTACTTGCTGGGCAATCCAGAAGTGACATACATCCCCAAGCCAAGCTGGAGGGTGGTGTTACAGCAGCACACATGCTGGAATTTATACTCCAAGAATAAAGGTGTAAAAGAGTTCGACATTCTCTGACAGCTGTTGCCTCACAACCTCACCAGTCTCACTGTCACTCTCTGTAACTAACTGCCCTCTGCCTCACCCTCACTCTCTGTAACTGCCATCTACCTCACCCTCACTTTCTTTAACTGAATACCTCACCCTCACTCTCTGTAACTGAACTCTACCTCACCCTCACTCTCTGTAACTGAACTCTACCTCACCCTCACTCTCTTTAACTGAACTCTACCTCACCCTCACTCTCTGTAACTGAACTCTACCTCACCCTCACTCTCTGTAACTGCTTAACCTCTACCTCACCCTCACTCTCTGTAACTGAACTCTACCTCACCCTCACTCTCTTTAACTGAACTCTACCTCACCCTCACTCTCTGTAACTGCCCACTATCATAACCTCACTCTCTTTAACTGAACTCTACCTCACCCTCACTCTCTGTAACTGAACTCTACCTCACCCTCACTCTCTGTAACTGCCCTCTACCTCACCCTCACTCTCTGTAACTGCCCTCTACCTCACCCTCACTCTCTGTAACTGCCCTCTACCTCACCCTCACTCTCTGTAACTGCCCTCTACCTCACCCTCACTCTCTGTAACTGAACTCTACCTCACCCTCACTCTCTGTAACTGCCCTCTACCTCACCCTCACTCTCTGTAACTGAACTCTATCTCACCCTCACTCTCTTTAACTGAACTCTACCTCACCCTCACTCTCTGTAACTGAACTCTACCTCACCCTCACTCTCTGTAACTGCTTAACCTCTACCTCACCCTCACTCTCTGTAACTGAACTCTACCTCACCCTCACTCTCTTTAACTGAACTCTACCTCACCCTCACTCTCTGTAACTGCCCACTATCTCACCCTCACTCTCTTTAACTGAACTCTACCTCACCCTCACTCTCTTTAACTGCCCTCTACCTCACCCTCACTCTCTGTAATTGCCCTCTACCTCACCCTCACTCTCTTTAACTGCCCTCTACCTCACCCTCACTCTCTTTAACTGCCCTCTACCTCACCCTCACTCTCTGTAACTGCCCTCTACCTCACCCTCACTCTCTGTAACTGCCCTCTACCTCACCCTCACTCTCTGTAACTGCCCTCTACCTCACCCTCACTCTCTGTAACTGCCCTCTACCTCACCCTCACTCTCTGTAACTGCCCTCTACCTCATCCTCACTCTCTTTAACTGATCTCTACCTCACCCTCACTCTCTGTAACTGCTTGCCCTCTACCTCACCCTCACTCTCTGTAACTGCCCTCTACCTCACCCTCACTCTCTGAAACTGCCCTCTACCTCACCCTCACTCTCTGAAACTGCCCTCTACCTCACCCTCACTCTCTGTAACTGCCACCCTTAAGCCTTATTATCACCATGCAGTCCCAGCCCCTCCATCTGAGATCCCAGCCTGTGTGTGTGGCATTACTACATTAACCATCATTCAGAGTGACTGGAGAATGTTGGTCCAGCACACACACAGGACCTCTGGAACAATTGTGGCAGAAGTCCATGGCTCAGACTGCACTGTATCACCCGTTTACTCTTTCCTGCCTCTCTGTCTGTGCATTGTGTAGCCTTTCCAATGGCCGGAAGAGCTCAGCTAGAGCTGATAACATCAGGGGTGATGACGGAAGAGAGTGCAGGATAGGGCTGTGGAAGAGCTTTATATGTGGGGGAAATAACCTATCGGGCATGATCACAATCATTATATAATGATTAAAACATGTGAGAATAAACACTAGTTTCAATACTCAGAGCAATACAAAACCTGTCTCCCTCTCTGGTTATACCCTAGCCTGTTGTAAGTAATGGTCAGAGAGCTGGAGAGAAGTGAGTGGAGGGGTGCCACACCCCATAGCTCCAGTGTACCAATCTGCAAACTTTGCTTCAGGGCCTGGAAAGAATGTGCTCCCTCTGTAAGCAATGTCAGTGCTATGCCATCATTAGGGTTTCATTGAGCTCATTCCCTCTAAAGTTGTACTATTAATTAAAGTTGCCAATGGCTATTTCCTTCCTCTCTGGTCTTCACATGCTGGGGGAACTGAGAGTTATATAGATGCAGGATCTTAATTTGAGCCAGTTTGCTACAGGACATTTTTTGTAAGGGTTGATACAGTTTTCGTTAGGTTAAATCAAGACTGACATTTTAAAGTGGAAATTACAAACTTTAGAAGCCTTTTTAAACCTCAAACACTACAAGTTTGCATTTCCTGCTGTGTCAGCCTGGTCTCATAGAAGACTTAACATACTAAATGTAAATATGGGACATTCAAAATAGTATGATATGTTATATTTGGTATGGTTACATAAGACAGATGGTTACTTAGGGTGGTTGGTCAGGGTGGATGGGTGGGCACACAACGTGAATGTCTAGCAACCCAAAGGTTGCAAGTTTGAGCCTCATCACAGACAACTTTACCTAATTAGCAACATTTCAACTACTTACTACTTTTTAGCTACTTTGCAACTACTTAGCATGTTAGCTAACCCTTTCCCTAACACTAACCTTAAACCCTTTAGCTAACCCTTTCCCTGACCCTAACCTTAACCTTTTAACCTAATTCCTAAACTTAACCTTAACCCTAACCCCTAGCCTAGCTAACCTTTGCCAGCTAGCTAACGTTAGCCACTTAGCTACAATTCGTAACATATCATACGTTTTGCAAATTCATAAGATATTGTATGTTTTGCAAATCGTAACATATTGTACGCTTTGCAAATTGTAATTCGTAACATATAATACAAAATGGGTGATGGCTACCCAAACTACAGCACCTGAAAAAACGAAGCACTGTAGAGAAAACATGCTTTATGTGTGTGTGTGTGTGTGTGTGTGTTGATGTTGGACACCATTCCATTTGTATGACAGCTGCTATTTCCTCTATGCCAAAAGGGAGTGAGCCAAAAGGCATAGACATACCATTCCATAAGTCCCTCAACCATACTCAAAAGAGAAAAATGTTCTGACTGGGCCCTAAATTTCACAATACAGTCCACTTTCAGTGATAGTCTGACTCAGAGTGCCATAAGTACATTATCTTGGGGACCAGTTTAATAGCACACACTTAACTTCAACTGAGGAGAACCCATTTTCCATAGCACACAAACTCTATTGAACAATAGCATTAAACTGTACGTGTGTGTGTGTATGCACGCACACACGCACACACACAAACACACAAATACACACACACTTATGTTTCACCACTCTTTCAGTTCATCTGAGTAATTTTTCCCCCAATCAAGGACCTTACAATTATAATCTGTGCATCTGAGATGACTGCTGTTCCATCCATAGCTCTTCTGTGACAGTTATCGGCTGCTATATGGGTACGACTGCGCTAAAACCAGATGATTTCGATTTTTAGCCCAGGGGCAAGGAACGATGATGCCAAAGCAAGCAAAAAGAAGGGAACTAAAGAAAGGCAAAAAGATGACCGCATTGCCAAGCTATGCCCTTGGGAGCAGGAAAAACAGCTGTGTCGGCTAAAAAATGGTTGGCAAACATTCCCTGTTCTGTCTCTACGGAGAACTTGGTCAACTTTTACTTCCAACTGCTCTAACAATGGGCTGCAGTCGCCATGCAGTCTGTGTCTGATACATACACAATTTAGAAAAACAGCTTGAACAGCAAATTTACTGTAGTTTTTTTATGTAATGTTTAATCATACACGTTGTTACTACTCAGTTCTTGTTTCTATCAAGTAAGTGGCTGCTGCTGCAATACAAGCATCCAGGCCATTAACAAGCAGTTGGCCCTGTTCCCAGCTCTCCCTAAGAGAGGCGGATGTTTGAATGTCTATAGGCTTACATAGTTTCTTTACAATAATCAGGGGACCACGTCATCTGAATACCTTATATCTTACACAAGACAAGTGACTTTACCACATATGTCTGGACAAAGTGGGAATGTGGCAATGGTCTATACTTTGGCTAGTCTTGGAAATCCCAGACCCAGGGCAACATCACTGGAACACGCTGGAGCATTTGTAATGTGGGAGGCAATCCGTCTGCCTAGGCTGAGTGTTTGGTCTAAAGTCATTCTGTGATTATGCATTTGATGCAAATAAGTACAATTTCACCTCTAATTGTCTGTGTATTAGATTTGGTTAAAATCAATCTGCAACTTTCTCTTTGGTGTGAAATTGCTTTAACAGTGTCTTTCCGGTGATTGGACACAGTGGAGTCAAGAACAGGGTTCCCCTGAGGGTCAAAGGTCTGAGATCAATTGTAGAGGATAATGTTAACTTAATCAGGGTCGTGGGGATGGTGGATACAGCACTGATGCTGACGAATGGCTAGGGAAATCATCTTATGTAATTGCATTATAATGATAATGAATCATGACCTCCTGACCTCATGACCTCAATCTTGATAATCATATCCAGCATTCAGGCATGAAATGGAAAGAACCCACAGTGAATTTGAGATGTACATGAAAAGCTCTTTAGATATCAAATGTATTATTACTGTATTTTCATAGTATGACTGAGAGTGATCTCCCACTCATTCAGCTTGTCTTTCTTCTTCTGTAGCTGAGGGGTGTGAATCCAGATGAGAAACAGACTCAAAACCAAAGAAGAAGTAGACTAATTCACATTTTAACAAACTTGCGCTCTCTCTCTCTCTCTCGAGTCAGTCACACTCATCAGATTAAGCAAAACCTTGAACTGGGGAACTGGTGAGAGAGAGACATGACTCATTGTGTAATAGGTTCTGTATCTCTGGGATGCACCCCTGCCTTCAGAAAGGACTGCTGTGATGCATGGAGGAGTTATCCCACTTTGCTATCTACCTGTTTTCTTTGGCCAGTTTCCATTGTGGTGAGTTCATCTTGAATAGCACATTCTTAGGAAGCCAGCTAATGAGAGGATATGAGAGGATGTTTCTCTTTCTGTCTCTCTCTCTGTGAGTGAGTGTGTGTGCGTGTGCGTGCGTGCTAGCATGTGTGTGCTTTCATGGGAAAGCTACCTCAGCTGGACTCCCTGGATGCAACGCAACAGCTTCTGAGTCCATCTGTCTGTCCATCGGCTCTGTTCAGGATGCTGTGGCTTGCTGCATCTCCTGTTGTGATGATTGCTGCTGGACACCACTGTGCTTTCCTTACTGCTTTACACTACCCTGTCTGATGCTCTTTTCTACCTTTGCATTTTGTGGCCACTTCTATTTGATAAAGCCATGACTGTTACTTGATGCTGTCGGTCCTCTTTTGAATCTGGCCAGTTGTATTCTGCCACTTTATCTCACAGCATTCCATACCCTGTGCTGCTGTTTCTCCCACTTCATATTGCTGCTGACCCTGCTCTGACCCTTGACCCTGGAGAGTCAAGTGACTCTTGAGAGCATGAGTGAGGAGGAGGTATAGGTTTACATTTAATCAAACAGTGGTGGGAATCAGAGGAGACATATGTGATTGTAAAGCTGAGAAAGGGTGGATGAACACTCTTATTCCATCAGATGAAAAAGTCCCTATTTATGGCTAATCTCAACGTTTGCAATGGCAGACCAGTTCACCTCACAAGTTAATTGAAACCATATACTGTTGCTAATGACTTTCTTTCTATTTCTGTCTTGCACGTTGGAAAGAAGTAATGCGACTCGTTCCCAGCAGGGGACCAACTGGACTGCTGTTTATGGAGGTTTAAGTTTCAGTAGAAGGCACATTTATTAATCCATGTTTTTAACTTTATAATGACCTGATTTCCTGTGACACAGTAGCACAAGAGAGACTACCTGTGAAAACAAAGCTTTGCCCTGTATGTCTCCTCCACTGGTAAGAGTTTCCACACACTGTGCTTGGCTTGGCTTTTTTCTCTGTTGGTGTCATGGAAATGTATATCTCGATGCAGGCCTTATGGCGTAGGAGGGTGGGTTCTTTCCACTAGTGGAATGATCTGGGAAGTGTAGAAGATGTTTGGAATTGATGAGATAATATAGACCAATGTTTCCCAACTCCAGGCCTCCGGGACCCCCAACATTACACATTTATATTTTAACCCTGGACAAACACACCTAATTCAACTTTTAAGCTAATCGTCAATATCTGGTTGAGTTTAATCAGGTGAGTTTGTCAACACTTGGACCAACATGCGTGGACCTTCTTTTGTTGTATTTTCAGTGGTATTGTTAACAAACAAGCCCCAATAAAGAAAATGAGAATTAAAAACAGGTTCAGCCGCTGGTTCGATCGTGATCTTGCAGAGTTACTCCACCTCAAGAATTGCATTTGGCGAAAGGCTCAGCACACGCATACTCAGGCTGACTGGGGATCCTTCAGGAAAATGAGAATTAAGCGCACTCAGGCTATCTGGAAGGCCAAAGTTAGCTACTTTAAGGAGAAGTTCTCTCTCTGTGGGTCTAACCCCACCAAGAAGTTCTGGAAAACGGTTAAAAACCTGGAGAATAAACCCTTATCCTCACAGCTGCCCATGTCCCTCAATTTTGATGATGTGGTTATTACAGACAAGAAGCACATGGCTGAACTCTTTAATCACCACTTCATTAAAGTCAGGATTCCTATTTGACTCAGCCATGCCTCCATGCCCATCCAACATTTCCTCATCTCCCACCCCTTCCAATGTGCCTATCCCTGATGCTTCTCCCTCTTTTTCCCCTGACCCTCTACAAAGTTTCTCCCTGCAGGCAGTCACTGAGTCTGAGGTGCCAAAGGAGCTCCTGAAACTTGACCCCCCAAAAACAACTGGGTCAGATGGTTTAGACTCTTTCCTCTTTAAGGTTGCTGCCCCTATCATCGCCAAGCCTATCTCCGACCTTTTTAACCTGTCATTCCTCTCCGGTAAGGTTCCCAGTGCTTGGAAGGCAGCCACGGTTTGTCATTTGTTTAAAGGGGAGATCAAGCTGATCCTAACTGTTATATTTTGCCCTGTTTATCAAAAGTGTTGGAAAAACTTGTCAATAATCATCTGACTGGCTTTCTTGATGTCGATAGTATTCTTGCGGGTATGCAATCTGGTTTCCACTCAGGTTATGGATGTGTCACTGCAACCTTAAAGGTCCTCAATGATGTCACCATTGCCCTTGATTCTAAGCAATATTGCGGTGCTATTTTTATTGACTTGGCCAAAGCTTTTGATACAGTAGACCATTCCATTCTTGTGGGCCAAGGAGTATTGGTGTCTCTGAGGGGTCATTGGGCTGGTATGCTAACTACCTCTCTCAAAGAGTGCAGTGTATAAAGTCAGAAAATCTGCTGTCTCAGCCACTGCCTGTCTCCCTTGTACCTCAAGGCTCGATCCTAAGGACCACGCGCTTCTCAATTTACATCAACAACCCCTTCCCGGATTTTGTGTTAGATGCTCTACAACAAAGCTTTCTTAGTGTCCAACAAGCTTTCTATACCCTTAATCTTGTTCTGAACATCTCCAAAACAAAGGTCATGTGGTTTGGTAAGAAGAATGCCCCTCTTCTCACATGTGTTATTACTACCTCTGAGGGTTTAGAGCTTGAGGTAGTCACCTCATACAAGTAGTTGGGAGTATGGCTAGACGGTACACTGCCCTTCTCTCAGCACATATCAAAGCTGAAGGCTAAAGTTAAATCTAGGCTTGGTTTCCTCTATTGTAATCACTCCTCTTTCACCCCAGCTGATAAACTACCCTGATTCAGATGACCATCCTACCCATGCCTGGTTATGGAGACATAATTTATAGATCAGCAGGTAAGGGTGCTCTCGAGCGGCTAGACGTTCTTTACCATTCAGCCATCAGATTTGCCACTGCACTCTATACTCCTCTGTAAACTGGTCATCTCTGTATACCCTCCGCAATACCCACTTGTTGATGCTTATTTATAAAACCCTCTTAGGTCTCACTACCCCTTATCTGAGATATCTACTGCAGCCCTCATCTTCCACATACAACACCCATTCTGCCAGTCACATTCTGTTAATGTTGCCCAAAGCATTCACATCCCTGGGTCTCTCCTCTTTTCAGTTCTCTGCACCTAGCGACTGGAACGAGCTGCAACAAACACTCAAACTGGACAGTTTTATCTCAATCTCTTCATTCAAAGACTCAATCATGGACACTCTTACTGACAGTTGTGGCTGCTTTGTGTGATATATCGTTGTCTCTACCTTCTTGCCCTTTGTACCATGTTTTGTGCTGCTACCATGTTGTGTTGCCACCATGCTGTGTTGTCGTCTTAGGTATCTCTTTAAGTACATCTAGAAGAAAAAGAAACGCACACCTATTAAGACGAGGTGCTGGCTAGCGGAGTAGAAAACTTGAAAATAAGAGAGGCTGCCTGGATCTTTAATTTAAAGACCCTTGCGCCCTTCGGTCTCAACGTAGACTTTGACCTGAAGCCATTATTGTGATTATTGTGACTTTGCCATTGTAATTGTTTGTAAGCTTGTGTAGTCAAATTAATCTATGATCGTATGCTATACATTTGTTGTTTGTATGCTGTTCTTTGTATGACATTTTAATATTTGATTATTAACCGATGATATTAGGCCACTCTTGGCCATGACTACAGACACCTGTGTCTTTCGACACTATATAAACGAGTCATCCCGCAGTGTTTGTGATTATACCCTGATGAAGACAGCTTGGCTGTCGAAACGTTGGTAATTACATTTTTGCATCTGAGCTCCTAGAGTGTGCGGCTCTCTTTTATTTTCAAGATCTCTTTATGTACAGTTGTGGACAAAAGTTTTGAGAATGACACAAATATTAATTTTCACGAAGTGTGCTGCCTCAGTTTGTATGATGGTAATTTGCATATACTCCAGAATGTTATGAAGAGTCCCTCTTTGCCATGCAAATGAACTGAATCCCCCAAAAACATTTCCACTGCATTTCAGCCCTGCCACAAAAGGACCAGCTGACATCATGTCAGTGATTCTCTCGTTAACACAGGTGTGAGTGTTGACAAGGACAAGGCTGGAGATCACTGTGTCATGCTGATTGAGTTTGAATAACAGACTGGAAGCTTTCAAAGGAGGGTGGTGCTTGGAATCATTGTTCTTCCTCTGTCAATCATGGTTACCTGCAAGGAAACACGTGCCGTCATCATTGCTTTGCACAAAAAGGGCTTCACAGGCAAGGATATTGCTGCCAGTAAGATTGCACCTAAATCAACCTAAATCATCTAAATCAACCAACTTTAGAACCGACTCCTAAAGTTGATTCAGCTGTGGGATCGGGGCACTACCAGTAGTACAGAGCTTGCTCAGAAATGGCAGCAGGCAGGTGTGAGTGCATCTGCACGCACAGTGAGGCGAAGAGTTTTGGAGGATGGCCTGGTGTCAAAAAGGGAAGCAAAGAAGCCACTTCTCTCCAGGAAAAACATCAGGGACAGACTGATATTCTGCAAAAGGTACAGGGATTGGACTGCTGAGGACTGAAGTAAAGTCATTTTCTCTGATGAATCCCCTTACCAATTGTTTGGGGGATCCGGAAAAAAGCTTGTCTGGAGAAGACAAGGTAAGCGCTACCATCAGTCCTGTGTCATGCCAACAGTAAAGGATCCTGAGACCATTCATGTGTGGGGTTACTTCTCAGCCAAGGGAGTGGGCTCACTCACAATTTTGCCCTAGAACACAGCCATGAATAAAGAATGGTACCAACACATCCTCGGAGAGCAACTTCTCCCAACCATCCAGGAACAGTATGGTGACGAACAATGCCTTTTCCAGCATGATGGATCACCTTGCCATAAGGCAAGAGTGATAACTAAGTGGCTTGGGGAACAAAATATTGATATTTTGGGTCCATTGCCGGGAAACTCCCCAGACCTTAATCCCATTGAGAGCTTGTGGTCAATCCTCAAGAGGCGGGTGGACAAACAAAACCCCACAAATTCTGACAAACTCCAAGCATTGATTACCATCAGGCCCATGTGGCCCAGAAGTTAATTGACAGCATGCCAGGGCGGATTGCAGAGGTCTTGAAAAATCGAGGGTCAAAAATGCAAATATTGACAATGTTATTGTCAATAAAAGCCTTTGACACTGTCACGATCGTCATAATAAGTGGCATGGTTCCATCCTCTTTATTTTGAAGTGAAACTCAAAGAAAACAATAAATGCACAAAACGAAACATGATGCTGCTTTAGTGCTCACAGGCAACTACTGTATACAAAGTCAAGATCCCACAAAACACAAAGGGGAAATGTCTGCCTAAATATGATCCCCAATCAGAGACAACGATAAACAACTACCTCTGATTGGGAACCATACCAGGCCAACATAGAAAAATAATTACCTAGATGACCCACCCTAGTCACACCCCGACCTAACCAACATAGAAAATAAAAAGCTCTCTATGGTCAGGGCGTGACAGACACTCATGAAATGCTTGTAATTATACTTCAGTATTCCATAGCATCTGATAAAAAAAATATGTAAAGACAACTGAAGCAGCAAACTTAACATTTGGCCACGACTGTAGTGGTGTCTCTCTTGTTGTGATGTGTGTTTTGTCCTATATTTATATTGTATTTATTTATTTATTTTATTTTTAATCCCAGGCCCCTGTCCCTGGTAGGTCATCATTGTAAATAAGAATTTGTTCTTAACTGACTTGCCTAATTAAATAAAGGTTAAATTAAAACATAAAAAAATGTTTGCTGTTTCGGTTTCACAAGGATTGAAGTTGGGAAACACTGATATACACTGAGTATACAAAACATTTCCATGACATAGCTTTCACCTAGATTCAGCCAGTCAGTCTATGATTCCTTATTGACGTCATTTGTTAAATCCACTTCAATCAGTGTAGATGAAGGCGAGGAGAGAGGTTAAAGAAGGATTTTTAAGCCTTGAGACAATTGAGACATGGATTGTATATGTGTACCATTCAGAGTGTGAATGAGCAAAATGAAAGATTGATGTGCCTTTTGAACAGGGTATGGTAGTAGGTGCCAGGCACACCGGTTTATGTCATGCACTGCAACGCTGTTGGGTTTTTCACACTCATCATTTTCCAGTGTGTATAAAGAATGATCCAACACCCAAAAGACATCCAGCCAACTTGACACAACTGTGGGAAGCATTAGAGTCAACATGGGCCAGCATCCCTGTGGAACCCTTTCGATTCCTTCTAGTCCATGCCCGACGAATTAAGGCTGTTCAGAGGGCAAAAGGGGGGGGGGGGGGGGGGGGGGGGGCAACTCAATATTAGGAATGTGTTCCTAATGTTTGGTATTCACAGTCTAGACTAATGTATATTATTGAGAAATATCATGTTGTTGTGTTTTGGTTATTCATTGGAAAGGTTCCACTAAATAACGCTCTAATGTACTATTTTAGGGGGGAGAGAGAGTTCCCCATGTCGTTGTTTTCTTGTGTAATTTCTCCCACTGTGAGCTCATACATATAGGATGTAAACAGTTTCAGAATGATCTGCCTTTATGGTGTCACCACAGGGGTCCGGTGTCACAAAGTTTGGTTCCTGTTTTGGAGTGATCTGCTTGGGTGGCGATATAGTTAATGATTTCTTTCCAAGGAACTTTGGCATAAAACAGGCATGTTAGAAGTGAATGAAAGTAAGACACCAGGAGAGAATAGAGAGAAGCCCGTGGAAGAGGTCCGGGATGCCTATTTCTTTTACTCTTCGATACACAGTTTTTTTCTGGAATCTCTCTTATTCCTAGCCACGCACACGACTCCCCTAAAATCCTATCTCAGATTGCTGTTGTGGAAACAGAACTAGCAAGAATCAAACAGGTGACAGACGGATGGAAGGAGAGTGCTGTCATAATGGGTGGCTGGCTGTCATAATACCCCAGGCTCCTCTTCACCAGGGAACTGTACTTACATTAATAACCATTTGTGATGACCTCACTGTGATATTTATAGGTCCTGCCAGGGTTCCAGGGGCTTTAAGAGGGAAAGGGATCTCAGTGAGAATTGAAGTATCCAGAACTGTCCTCCACTAAGAATGAACTGAGTAACAGTTCTGCTCCTAAACTGATATTCTGCTGCAAAGGGATATTGCTTCCTCTTGTGTGTCAGTGTGTGGGTCTACGTTTCAGAGTTGTTTTCCTTTATTATCACAAGAGGTCAATCCAGCCAATAAAAATAGAGATACTTTGGAATGTAGAATTGTAGAAGAATGCAGAGAATGTAGAATAAAACAAATCAGTCATAAAGATAAAAAGAAAACAACGATTTTTCACATAAGGAAACTATTACGGCTGTAAATAATATTTCTGGTGCCCAGTGGTTTGGGACTGAGTCTGGGGTTTGGGTGATTTACTGCTGTATTCTGGTGGAGATTTAGGGTGTCACGGTGCCCTATCTCCTTCTTCTTGACCTTCTTCTCTTCTTCTTTTAAAGGGCCAATCTGCAGTTTCTGCATCCATCGTTAAAACTATGATGTCATGTATTGTCAGTTCTTACATCCATTGCTCTGTCTATGAATTTGAGAGTGTTTACAATTCTCCAGCCCCATCCCTCAGCTTTTTACCCGAAACAGTGGCGGGGAGAACGCTTTGTTATTGCTTCTACTGCTGATTGCCCCTTTAACTGCATTCTAGAGCATTCCGGCTCAGCACTTCCCCTCCCGTGAGTTGCCGTGGTGCCCTGGGTTCCCAGCAAGACTCAAAGAGGGGAGAGGAGATCACATAGCACGGGGGCTACCAGGGTCTTCATTTATCTGGATTTTTTAAACTACATCTGACAAGGAAATTCAGAGAGGACAGAGCTCAAATCTCACTCGTTCTACATGAGTCCCTTGTTGGATTATTTCCAGGGCAGCTCCTGTCTCTGGGATCCAGCTCGGTGGGGGATCCAAAGTGCCATAAATTCTTGGGCAGTAATATAAACTAGAGGGCCAGCTAGGTTGGTTAATGATTATGACCTGCTCTGGATCAGTGTGTCCTCTTGTTCATAAAACCTTTCTCTCTCTTTCTCCCTCTCTTTCTCTCTCTCTGCTTCTCTCTCTCTCTCGCGCCTTTTTTTTTCTCTCCCACACCACGTCTGTTATGAAGTCCACACTGTAAACAAAACCTGATTCCCAGAGGCTGTACAAACTCAGTGATGAAAGCTATTGTTTCTTGTTGAGGTGCATGGGTTTAAAATGTATTGAATTAGCCGTCAGCATTGTCTTTGGTGCCTCCTGTTTCTATTTAGTGATGGGGGAATTTAGGAATTAAGACCTTTTAGGAGGAGTTAGGCAGCACAGACCTCTAGAGGATGTTTTGGCTATGAGAACGGATGCACTCTCGCCCCACTTCCACCCATTTCTCTCAAGAGTTGGGATGGCAGAAGGCCCAGTTAGTTGATGGGTAATCCTTGTATCCCCCATACCTCAGGTCTCTAATGGCCAGACACTTTTTCCATTATACCAGGCTTCAGTTGCCTCGCAATCCAAATTATGACATCATTCATGTGTGGTTTAAAAGGTCCCTCTAATAATCGCTTTGAAATAAGGCGGGTAAGAGCATGCTAGTAAGTTAATTGTAGTAGGATAAATCATGCTCTGTTATTAAAAGGAGAAGCATTCAGAAAGTGCGAACTGAAGCCTTCTGGTCTGAGAATCTCAAAGCGCATTCGTCTCAGATGGTATTTTTGCGCCACACCTGACTATATAAGGTCCCACAGTTGACAGTGCATGTCAGAGCAAAATAAATTGTCTGTAGAGCTCCGAGGCAGGATGGTATCGAGGCACAGACCTGGGAAAGGGTACCAAAAAATGTCTGCAGCATTGAAGATCCCCAAGAACACAGTGGCCTCCATCCTTCTTAAATGGAAGCAGGCCAAACTGAACAATCGGGGGAGAATGGTCTTAGTCAGGGAGGTGACCAAGAACCCGATGGTCACTCTGACAAAGCTCCAGAGTTCCTTTATGAAAATATGCGAGAACCTTCCAGAAAGACAATCATCTCTGCAGCACTCCACCAATCAGGCCTTTGTTGTACAGTGGCCAGACTTGGGCAAAGGTTCACCTTCCAACAGGACAAAGCCCATAAGCACACAGCCAAGACAACGCAGGAGTGGCTTCGGGACAAGTCTCTGAAGTCATTGAGTGGCCCAGCTAGAGCCTGGACTTGAACCCAATCAAACATCAAACATAACAAGAGCTTACTGGTGCTCTTCCATGCCGTCCCTTGAGTGGTTTGAGTTGCTGACGTGGTCTTCCTGTCTGGGTTGGCGCCGCCTTTTGGTTGTGCTGCGGCGGAGATCTTTGTGGGCTATACTCAGCCTTGTCTCAGGATGGTAAGTTGGTGGTTGAAGATATCCCTCCAGTGGTGTGGGGGCTGTGCTTTGGCAAAGTGGGTGGGGTTATATCCTGCCTGTTTGGCCCTGTCCGGGGGTATCATCGGATGGGGCCACAGTGTCTCCTGATCCCTCCTTACTCAGCCTCCAGTATTTATGCTGCAGTAGTTTATGTGTTGGGGGTTAGGGTCAGTCTGTTATATCTGAAGTATTTCTCCTGTCTTATCCGGTGTCCCGTGTGAAATAAGTATGCTCTCTCTAATTCTCTCTTTCTCTCTTTCGGAGGACCTGAGCCCTAGGACCATGCCTCAGGACTACCTGGTATGATGACTCCTTGCTGTCCCCAGTCCACCTGGCCATGCTGCTGCTCCAGTTTCAACTGTTCTACCTGCGGCTATGGAACCCTGACCTGTTCACCGGACGTGCTACCTGTCCCAGACACGCTGTTTTCAACTCTCTAGAGACAGCAGGAGCGGTAGAGATCCTCTCAATGATCGGCTATGTAAAGCCAACTGACATTTACTCCTGCGGTGCTGACTTGTTGCACCCTCGACCACTACTGTGATTATTATTATTTGACCATGCTGGTCATTTATGAACATTTGAACATCTTGGCCATGTTCTGTTATAATCTCCACCCAGCACAGCCAGAAGAGGACTGGCCACCCCTCATAGCCTGGTTCCTCTCTAGGTTTCTTCCTAGGTTTTGGCCTTTCTAGGGAGTTTTTCCTAGCCACCGTGCTTCTACACCTGCATTGCTTGCTGTTTGGGGTGTTAGGCTGGGTTTCTGTACAGCACTTTGAGATATCAGCTGATGTAAGAAGGGCTATATAAATACATTTGATTAATGATTCATCCCTGGAGAAACCTGAAAATAGCTGTGCGACGACGCTCCCCATCCAACCTGGCAGAGCTTGAGAGGATCTGCAGAAAAGAATGGGAGAAACTCCCCAAATACAAGTGTGCCAAGCTTCTAGCGTCACACCCAATAAGATTCGAAGCTGTAATCGCTGACAAAGGTGCTTCAACAAAGTACTGAGTAAAGAGCTGAATAATTATGTAAATGTTATATTTCCATAAAATGTTTACATTTTTTTTTCCTTTTCGCTTTGTCATTATGGGATATTGTGTGTAGATTGATGAGGTAATTTAAAAAATATAGATATTTTAGGATAAGACTGTAACGTAACAAAATTTGGAAAAGTCAAGGTGTTATATTAGTGTGTTAGTATCGTAGTGGTTGAAGTTTGGAGAGTTAGCGAAGTGTACAGGATTAATTTCATTTTTATAATTTTTGGAGACAATATTAATGCCTTACTTGTACATTTTCAGTGTGAAATCCCTAGAACCCGGCTTTGTGCTTTAGCTGTCATACATTGGTTGCAGTAGTAAAGTAGTGTAGTTAACTAGCATCCTCTCTGGCACCACTCAACATCCTGTCTCAGCTTGCATGTCTCAAAGTATCTGTGTCCTGAGGAGGTATATACTGGAGCCAGAACATATTGACCATATTGATTAATAGGGTGAAGAGGAAGTGTGTTGCATCTGTCTACTTTTTCAGATAATACACGTGTCCAGGCCCAGTGCACCTTGTGTAGGGTGTCACCGGATCACCAGATTAGAGGGCTCTTAGATACTTACATACTGATGTCTTTCCCTGAGGGTGTTGGGTGTTCTCCTTCTCCCGTGTGTCTGTTCCCTCATTAGGCCCGTGCTGAGCGTGCCCACTCACACAGGGAGGAGAGGTCATCTCCCTCCCTCCCTCTCTACCACCCTCCCCGCCCCACCTAACTAACCACCACAGGCAGGTGAATCAAAGCACTCTTTGTTGAGACACCTGAAAGTCTTTTCCCCCTGGATTCCTCATTTACTGATTAGTGGCTTGCTTTCTCAGTGGAGAGAGCAGGGAGTCAGAGTTGCTCTTTGTCGGGGTGGCAGACTGGAGGTAGCAGCTGCCTCTCATTCATTACCTCCCTGTTTTCTTTGTCATCATGAAGAGAAAACTATTTTTGATATGTGTTATTATGGTGGTTGGAGTGGCCGTGTGTGTGTGTGCTTGCGTGCGTGCGTGTTAAAGTAGTCACATATTGTAAGAACACTGAAAACACTTTGCCTTTTTGCTTGAGTCTATTACCTGGTTGTCTATAAGGACCAAAAATAATTTAAAAGTTAGCAAAAAGGAGGAATTAAGAGATCACATAGTGGTGAGGGAGTGGTGGCGGCGGTGGTGAAGGGCCCATGCTGTGTTAATGAGAGGGGCATATACAGTCTCTCCCAGTATGGGAGATGATAACAATGTACACATGATGCAGTTAGAGGTCACTCTTTTATTTCTTCTCAGCTCTGAGAGTCTGTGGTAGACGTGTCTATGTGTGTTTAGCATCAATCGCTGAAGTTCGGTTCTTTCTTTCATTTCTTACGTTTACAGAGAAGGGGACTCCATTCATCCAGAGGAGCCCATAACTCCTTATCGTAGTCTTTCTGCTTTCTCACAGCCCCCCTAACAAGATAAACATTGTCATAATGATAAGATAACAAAGATAAGATGTCAAGAGATCAACTGAGGTGTTTTACAGTTTAACCCAAACATGTTACTGTCTGAATAGGAGTCATTCATGCATAGTGGTGAACTTTTATCAAAACAACCATTGAAAATAGTGAGTGCTATGAACAATGCTTTTTTGGTTACTACCGTACATCCTCAAATGTTGTGGGGTTGCATCATTTTAGGAAAGGTGCTAGGACTAGCTTGTTCCTCAAAAATGTTTTTGTGTGTGAAAGTTTTGCAATTCAGTTTCTCTCTAGGCAACTCCAGCATGGCCTTTCCTGTCTTGTCTCACTACAGTGCTGTGTACGTAGAGTCTCTCCGCTTCCACGAGTCACTGCAGCTGGGCAGCTGTGAGGGGTGTAAATATGGTTTATCTGGCTGCTGATTACTGTGGACTCTTAAACATTCTCACTCACACTGGCAAGCACATGAAGACTACTACACGTTTATGTTTGTTTGGTCACTGTGTGTCCTCAAGGAGAGTTAAACAAGCAGCCATCACTCCCTTTCTGTCTGTTGACCTCAGCCCCTCTTCACACACATACCTACACACAGTCAGCTGTGAGTGGAGCTCGTATCACTGTCTGCTGTCTGGATGTACTCATGTGTGTGCTGGTCACTGGACAGCCCCATCAATATGCATCTGTTTCTTGTGACTGCAGCTACAGTATCTAACCTGACTGCAGCCTTTGCCTCTGGTCTCCGACAACTCCTGATTCTCTAGATACTCTCTATGAGTCAGTCAACCCTTTTGCAGTAACAATGAAACCAACACTTTTATTCATGATGGAATTCATGTGGTCTGCTTGCAAACAAAGACTTAGCTAAGAAATACTGTAAACCAGAGACCTCACCCGGCAGTACTTGTGTTCTCGGAGGTAGGCTTACCTCAGCTCCGTCGGCGATCAAACCCAGTCAACGAGGGCATTATAACTTTTGGGTTAAAGACTATGTAAATGATACAGGCTGTCAGTAGGTTTCGTTTCAAAAACTTTGCTTTTCAAAAACAAATTCTCCTCATGGTTTCCTTCTCCATGGACGTCCTTGTGTCACCTCTTCTCTGCCATATCAAAAAGAGGCAGGAACACCAGGCAGGAACACCAGGCAGGAACACCAGGCAGGAACACCAGGCAGGAACACCAGGCAGGCAGGAACACCAGGCAGGCAGGAACACCAGGCAGGAACACCAGGAAGGCAGGAACACCAGGCAAGAACACCAGGCAGGAACACCAGGCAGGAACACCAGGCAGGAACACCAGGCAGGCAGGAACACCAGGCAGGAACACCAGGAAGGCAGGAACACCAGGCAAGAACACCAGGCAGGAACACCAGGCAGGAACACCAGGCAGGAACACCAGGCAGGAACACCTGGTAGGAACACCAGGCAGGCAGGAACACCAGGCAGGCAGGAACACCAGGCAGGCAGGAACACCAGGCAGGAACACCAGGCAGGAACACCAGGCAGGAACACCAGGCAGGAACACCAGGCAGGCACACCAGGCAGGCACATCAGGCAGGAACACCAGGCAGGAACACCAGACAGGAACACCAGGCAGGCACACCAGGCAGGAACACCAGGCAGGAACACCAGAATGCAAACTTGTAGTGTACTCAAGGTTTTAAAATGATTCTAAAGTTTGTAATTTCCACTTTAAAATGTCAGACTTGATTTGCCCTAATGAAACATGTATCAACCTCTACAAAAAATGTCCATTAATAATAATCCACATAATAATTCACATTTCCTGTTGGCACAGGATTATTTTCATGCTGTAGCAAACTAGGTCAAATTAAGATCTGTCCTCTCTTTCTCGCTCTCCATGTCTGTCTGTCTGTCTGTCTGTCTGTCTGTCTGTCTGTCTGTCTGTCTGTCTGTCTGTCTGTCTGTCTGTCTGTCTGTCTGTCTGTCTGTCTGTCTGTCTGTCTGTCTGTCTGTCTCCGCTCCTTGCCATAGTTCTGACTTCTCATCATTTCATTACATCTAAGGCTTCAGCACTTACAAGTGTTAAAGAAGGAGTGCAAAATAAAATAAAATGTTCACAATTGGCACCGCAAAGTTTCACAGAATAATTCTGCAGATCAAAATACAGCAGAACCCCCGTTCCCATTTTATCGCTGAGAGCATGATTTACTAAATCCCCTGCAATATGTTTTGAATCAAATGCTCTTCCTTTCACATCTAAAGGCCTCTTATAGCAAATCAGAGGACTTGTCTTGCTTCTCTTCTCGCACATTTCATTTACTTCGTATATATATATTTTTTGCCAACCTCAGTATTTGGTGGTGGATTTCACTGCATTTAAAAAGGTTGTGGTATATACAGTCCTTGGGACATCCCTCAACTGCTGGTGTAGCCATGGAAATAGAGAAGAGTATTTCCTAAAGGGAAGGGAAAGCCTTACTCATTCTCACAGGCAGAGAGAGGGTGTGTTCTGTTCACGGCAAGAGGTCTCCTGCTACAGCAGTCTCATCCATGTGCTGTGTGAGACTCAGCTGAGAGAGAGAGGTATCCACAAAAAAGAGACAAGCAATCCCACCCTCTCCTCTCCTCTACTTACCCAGCCCTCTTTCTAAGTCTTCCCACTTTTCTCATTCCGACAAAGTCAGCGTGGCCTGCACCACAACTGAGAGAGATGGAAGTAATTACATTTGAGGCAAGAGAAGCACGGGAACGTTTAAGGAGACTAAAGTCAAATCAGAGCAGACCACGGGTTTCAAAGCTCTCTCTGTTTCTCTCTCTGCTCCCTCAGCCTGAATGCCAGGACATTGATCAGTGTTTTATTTGATCTGTGATTTAGGATTTATTCTCGAACATTGAGAGCAGGGGGATTTCTGTGGGTTAGGTAGGTAGCAATCCGTGAAAGTATCATGATGGAAGAAAACTGTTCTTGACTATATTTGGTGCTAGCTAGCAGAGGGGGAACTTTCAGACATGACAATGAGCATATAGCTATTGTACTTGGATGTGAGCCCACCATCTAAATCTAAGTCCATCTTCATTTCTCCATCCAGACAATTAGTTTTCTCATGACTCCTCACCTTCACTTTTCATCTTCCCAGATCTCTCTCTCTCTCTCTTACTCCCTCTCGCTGATCTTCCCTGGGCGGCCGCAGTCACATCATACAGTACATAGATCCCTCCATCTGGCCCTGGACTCAGCCAGGCTGAAGGAGACTCAGCAATGACAGCTCCTGTGGCCAGGCGAAACGCACGCAGAGGCCCGTGCCAAATTGCTAATAGAAGCCAGACGTGTAGCACATGAGGAGTGAGGTTTTCACAGCACAACCCAATTCCAGGGGGGATAGTTGGTGGAGAATATAGGAGGAGAAAGAGAAAAATTGTGGGGGACACAGGGAGAGAAAGGAGAGGAAAGAGAAAAAATATATCTTCTTCACAGGACGTTTCATGTGGCAGGGCCTCTCTCCCCAGCTCTATCAGATGTCACAGGCTCAGGGGTCAAGCAACCTTTAACTGCTTTTTGTTACTTTGCCTTATTCAGAGAGGCTGGATCACATCGCTCAGAACAGTTGTTGCCTCCCATAGAGGTGTCAGAGGAGAAAGACCTCTCCCCTGCCAAGATGAGTGGAAGCAGATCGGTAGAACGTCAGCCAACATAACACTTCAGTCAGGTATCTCTTTGGAAGTGGGCCCACTGTCTATGGTCCCACTGTTAGATGGTGTTAGATGGTGCTCTGTGAATATACAGATTGAGCTCTATTTATACCTTAATTTATCATGGGCTCATAAACAAACACGCACACACATGCACACACACAAACACACATAGACACACACTCCATAGTGACTATTAGGAAGGCAACATAAGGGATGTAAAAGGGAAAACAGGAGAAAAGTGAGCCAGAATGCTTGAGAGAGAGAGAGAGAGAGAGAGAGAGAGAGAGAGAGAGAGAGAGAGAGAATAGTTGGAGTCAGAGTATAACTTTGATCAGATGATTCATAATCATAATTATGTGACTCATGATGTCTCCAAGAGAACTCGGGGCTGTTCTTCCCATCCTCCTCTCCTCCCCCTCCTCCTCCCATCCTTCTCTACTCCTCCCCTCTTCTCTCCATCCTCCTCCCCTCCCCTCTTCTCCTGGATGAGTTGCATGGTGGTCATAAGTGAGGCATCCAGAGTGGGAACTGAGCGTCCTCTTTAGGCTCTGCATGCCCTTGTGCCAGAGTTCAGAGCATGCGATAGCAGCAGGAACAGTGAGTGCTACTGAGACTGAAAAACCCTTACAGAGAACCACAGACAGAAAAGAGAACATCAAATCAAATGTATTTATATAGCCCTTCGTACATCAGCTGATATCTCAAAGTGTTGTACAGAAACCCAGCCTAAAACCCCAAACAGCAAGCAATGCAGGTGTAGAAGCACGGTGGCTAGGAAAAACTCCCTAGAAAGGCCAAAACCTAGGAAGAAACCTAGAGAGGAACCAGGCTATGTGGGGTGGCCAGTCCTCTTCTGGCTGTGCCGGGTGGAGATTATAACAGAACATGGCCAAGATGTTCAAATGTTCATAAATGACCAGCATGGTCCAATAATAATAAGGCAGAACAGTTGAAACTGGAGCAGCAGCACGGCCAGGTGGACTGGGGACAGCAAGGAGTCATCATGTCAGGTAGTCCTGAGGCATGGTCGTAGGGCTCAGGTCCTCCGAGAGAGAGAAAGAAAGAGAGAAAGAGAGAATTAGAGAGAGCACACTTAAATTCACACAGGACACCTAATAGGACAGGAGAAGTACTCCAGATATAACAAACTGACCCCAGCCCCCCGACACATAAACTACTGCAGCATAAATACTGGAGGCTGAGACAGGAGGGGTCAGGAGACACTGGTGAGTCATACTGTAAGTCATCACTAAGACTCCATGTCTCTCTTAAGAGAAGGTTAATAGTAGTATGAATCAAGAGTTTAGTCCAAACAGTCTAATATTACTGTTTATCCTTGGGGACTTGTCATGATAGGCATCACCTTGAATGGTCAGTTGTGTTGATTTGGAGTGAAGATATTAAGATGATGGTAGACAGAGGTATAGTTCAGCCCTTACATGGAGAGCTGCATCACTCCCTGAAGGTCCACTCACCAACGCATGAGTCTGAGGAATAGTAATCAAGGTAGTAATAATTTACAACATTTGTCAAAACAAAAATGTATCTCATTTGAAAGAGCATTTGGAAAAACATTGTATTTCTAATTTAAACCACTAACCTCTGAATCATTGGCAAGCTGTACACAATCAAAATACATCTCAATTGTAAATCTACAAAGGAATGAGAGAACACCACCCTCTGGGCAGTGGGCACTGATTTCCAGATGTTCCATCTATCTTTACAGGGGATAAACTACAAAGGGATTTGGCCATTAGGATTCAGGATAAGGACAGGTGAACACACACAGCTCTTGGCTTCAGACATGAGAGGACCAACCTGTGTTCTTGTCTCCTTCACCATCTGTGGTGGTTTATGATGAGCTATTACAATTTTTCATCCTGGGTGTTCCACTATCACAAAATCATTAGAAGAAGAACAGATGCAGGATGGGTCCAACGTGTATATTTAGAACACCTGCTGGACAAACAGCTTCCTCTCTTTGGACAAACAAGGTCACTCTCCTTTCCCTGCTGTACCAGCGTACAGGTGGTCCTTCCTCAGCCCAGTTTGTACCCCCTATACTGGTGACGTGCACAAAGATTGGGGATAGGGTATAGCGTTCTGCTTTAGACTCTATCGCTGCATGTGATTGCCAAAATAAGTCATATCGTCATTCACAGATGTTTGATGCATTTGATTTCATCACAAATGGCATCAGTCACCCTGAAGCGACCTGAGAGGCTAAGTTAGCAAAGAGAAAAAAATATATAAATCTTGCTGGTATGACAAAGAACCAGAATGTGAGTATTGGGTGATAAAACCCCTTTTAGCCCACAAAGAGCAGCATGATGATTCTCTCTCTCTCTCTCGCTCTTTCGCTCTCTCGCTCTCTCTCTGAAGGCTGGGGATGCTTAAGCAGTAACACATGAACCAAAACACAACGGGACAAAGGCAGGAAAACTGGGATTGTTTGCCTGTCTCACGTGTTAACTTATAGTGTTTTGGCAGAGAAGACATGGCACACTCCCATTGATATTCTGTGTCAATCTACCCCTTTATCACATTCCATCTGTACAGAATGTTTTGATTCTGTGTTCTTCCTGTTCATAATAGAGAGTGTGATTGTTGTTTCCAATAAACTGGGATGTCATGTTCTTAAAGGCGACCACAACTGGGCTATCTGGTAATAATGGTGGTTTATGTATTTACTGTAGATGTTTGCAATATCACGTTTGTATTTTCTATGTGCGTGCGTCTGTCTATACAACATGCGTCTGTTCATATTTAAATCCACTTGCTTTTTGCATAATGTGTTTGTCACTTGAGAGTTGATACGTGAACCTGCCATTCCTGAGAAAAATGGACAGTTTAATAAAAAAAGAGTGAAAGAATATTTTTAGTTTGGAACAGGCTGTTTGAATTATGGCTTACTGAAAGCCAGCAGAGAAGCCTTACAAGCTGTCTCTGTTACAGCATTAAGTATTGTCCAAAAGCTACCAGGCCTAGCGAAACATTTTCCATAGACGTGTCTCAGAGCTGGTCCCAGAGCAAGTCAAAGCTCTTGTAAAAAGGCCCGACTGACATCTTTCTTTCTTTCTTTCTAACCATTGGCTGTTTGATTCTCACACAGGGCCAGTTGGAGTTGAATGAGCCCAGAAGTACTCCTCACCTCAGTCACATGTCCTCTTCTCCCCCGCTTCAACCTCTCTCTCGGTCTTCCCTTCCTTCTCTCAAATCTCCAAAACTGTGATTATATTGTAATCTCACGCCATTCTGACCAGAAGGCCCTGAGACTGAGAGCAGGTGGAGGTCTCTTTGTGGGCCTGGGATATGGGAGGCTGGATACCCTTTATAAGGACCAGGATGTGTCAGGTTTCAAATGGAGAGAGAAAAAAGAGAGAAAAAAAATTTGAAACATAATAGATCTGTCGACCCTTGCCCTCTTCATTAGAACAGACTCTCATCCTCTCCTCTGCTTGCTTGTGAAACAACACTCAGGTTTGTTTGAGATGTAACTCAACCCTTGGACAGGACATGGTGTGTAAAGTCTCCTGTCCTTTACCCTTGCACCAAACAAACTGATATTACAACTCCAATCATTCAGGCCCCCCTGTCGTGGCTCTATGGGAATTGAAAGACACTCACATTAAAGGATATCAGTTTTTAAACTTCTCAGACCCACTATGAGATATATCCCTCCAGTGACTCCAGCATTAGTCCCAGCCACTCTCTATATAAGCTCATGCAGCGAGCTAGCCTGTACCTCCTCAACGTTAGTGTTGGTTACCCTAATGCACTGATCACAGAGTTAGCATTTAATATGGCTTCTATATAAGGCTGTGTGGCTCGATGTGACACCTTGGTGGTCTGTACAGCATGAGCACCAACATGAGCTTATAAGGAGGAGCCTGTTGCTGGGATTAGATGGGGTGCATATAACCTTGTTTTAATGGGAAGTATCGTGACTCACCATCCTAAACATTGTTTTTCCACTTAGAGGGCTGGGACATAGTCATTGTGACGCGCGTGGACTCAGATGATGGAATACAGGCAGAACAAACCCCTGCATTCTTCATTCTGGGGCATTCTTCTAGCCACGCTGTCATCCACCAGCCAGGGCTAAACACAGTCTGGACAGGATGTAGAAAAACAATGCAGCAGGAAATGGTTAGGTGTGCGATAGGAGAGAAGTTCGAAAACAAGCAGAAAGGCTCAAACACATGGGGGGTCGTGTTCTGGTCATGAAACTAAAACTACAGTTTACAAAGGAGGACAGTCATTTGTATTTATGTATTGTAACAGTGTAAAAATGTCAGCAATTGTATATACAACCACTGTTCATCATTAACAGACAACCTTATAATACTTTAAACGTTTCAATACTTACTTCTTATACCTAAATCTAACTGTGTAAATCTGTGTTTGAAATCACACATTCAGTTGAACAGATAGATTTTGTTACTTTTATCTATTCAGGGGAGCCCAATTGAGACCGTGGTCTCATTCTCAATGGTGCCCTGAGAACAAACAATTCACAAATCAACATGATAATTCAATAGAACAGCGACAAAAAAAGAAACTGAAAGATACCTCCAGTCACATATACATTACATTTCGACTAAACAAATAAATTATTGCAATCAACCAAAGCACTCGCAAACCTCAGTGAATGTATTCCTCATCAGTGTTCTAAACTGCCCTATTGGCACCAAGGATTCAAGATGTAATTAGGATTGTAAATTATTCCAAACATTGGGGGCATTAATAAAACTAGACTGATTTGCCTAGGTTTGTAGAGACACGAGGGACCTACTTCTATAAAAGAAGCCTACTTTAAATCTCAGCTTCAGCTTCTAGCTCGTCTGTATGCTTTTTAAACACACATTTTTTGTCAATCCAGAAGACCAGTTATTTATAGGCGGGAACCTGCTCGATGAGAGAACCATCCAATGCATAAATGTGTAAACCATCTGAAATATTTCTAAGAGAATTAGAAAACAACATATTTCCTGTAGGTAACGCACTTAACACTCTGAATGATAAATTTAGCCCCAGAGCTGATGGAACAGCTTGATAAACAAACAGATGGCCTCATGAGCAGGAAGGAAGCACTAAGAGGCTTCAAACCTCTGTTAGAACCAAGTATGGCTGGATGCTGCAAGCTGATAAGATATGTCTAAAGTCCCCCATAAAATATTTACACTTCTCAGCACCACCAGTTTCTAATATGTGTCCCATTGTGAGGATGAGGTTAAGAGTTTTAATGTGAAGGCCTGTGCTTTTTTCCCCCTATTGATCTGAGGTGGGAGATCTTGTGAGATCATGTTGCTAAGATATTGTTCTTTCCCCATCTTTGTCTTGAAGGTTCACTGTCAGAGTAGGAAATATATGTAGCGGGTGTTGAGGAGGATATGTAGCGGGTGTTGAGGAGGATATGTAGCGGGCGTTGAGGGGGATATGTAGCGGGTGTTGAGGAGGATATGTAGCGGGTGTTGAGGAGGATATGTAGTGGGTGCTGAGGAAGATATGTAGCGGGTGTTGAGGAGGATATGCAGCGGGTGTTGAGGGGGATATGTAGTGGGTGCTGGGGAGGATATGTAGCGGGTGTTGAGGAGGATACGTAGCGGGTGTTGAGGAGGATATGTAGCGGGTGTTGAGGGATATATGTAGCGGGTGTTGAGGAAGATATGTAGCGGATGTTGAGGATGATATGTAGCGGGTGTTGAGGAGGATATGTAGCGGGTGTTGAGGAAGATATGTAGCGGGTGTTGAGGAAGATATGTAGCGGGTGTTGAGGGATATATGTAGCGGGTGTTGAGGAAGATATGTAGCGGGTGTTGAGGAAGATATGTAGCGGGTGTTGAGGGATATATGTAGCGGGTGTTGAGGGATATATGTAGCGGATGTTGAGGATGATATGTAGCTGGTGTTGAGGAGGATATGTAGCGGGTGTTGAGGAGGATATGTAGCGGGTTTTGAGGAGGTGATGATTGTCCAACTCCTCCCAACAATGTTTACTTACTGATATCATTAGCCATTTGTTAGAGGGAGACATGGCAATTAGCCTACACTGGAAAGAGGGCTAAACGATTTGTCAGGTTAGAAGAATAACAAACACATTTTAGTTTGATTGTGTGACTTAAACACCTTTCCATGTATTTTGTCATCTATAAACAGTAATGTTTCTATATTATTGTGTGAACCTTGTTTCAATGAAAAAAGTTTTTGTTGTGATGCCTCGTGTGACTGTGTGTTTTAGGTATGTTAGACCATGGGAGTGGGTGTGGGAAAACCAGCCATATCCTGTATGTATGTATGTGTGTGTGTGTGTGTGTGTGTGTGTGCTCGCGTTTGTGTCTCTATGTGTGTGTGTGTGTGTGTGTGTGTGTGTGTGTGTGTGTGTGTGTGTGTGTGTGTGTGTGTGTGTGTGTGTGTGTGTGTGTGTGTGTGTGTGTGTGTGTACGTGCAGGCATGCGTGCGTGTGTGCGTGTGCATGCCTTTGTGTGAGAAAGAAACAGTCCCCTCTGCTCTGCTCTCTCCCTGTACCCCACCACTCCCAGATCCATCCACTACTTTACAGCCACATTCCTACACTGCAGGCATGGCCTCATGCCAGCCCGGTCCCACAGCACGCCCGTCCCACAGCACGCCCGGCCCAATAAGATAACACAGGAGGGGGTCACAGGGCGTACATTGTTCTGAGATACAAATAGGCCAGGCAAATAAACATGACACCCAGAACAGAGTAACATAGGTTCTGAATGCTGCAGGAGGAGAACGGTGGTAGACAGGGCAGACTGTTGCTTCAGCGTCTTTTCTTTACTATCAATTTAAACATTCTACAAACATTCCTGCACATCAAATCAAATTGTATTAGTCACATGTGCCAAATACAACAGGTACCTTACAGTGAAATGCTTACTTACAAGCCCTTAACCAACATTGCAGTTTCAAAAATATACGGATAAGAATAAGAGATAAAAGTAACAAGTAATTAAAGAGCAGCAGTAAAATAACAATATTGAGACTATATACAGGGGGGTACCGATACAGAGTCAATGTGCGGGGGCACCGGTTAGTTGAGGTAGTATGTACATGTAGGTAGAGTTATTAAAGCGACTATGCATAGAGAGTAGCAGTGGTGTAACAGAGAGTAGCAGTGATGTAAAGCGGGGGCACTGCAAATAGTCTGGGGAACCATTTGACTAGATGTTCAGGAGTCTTATGGCTTGGGGGTAGAAGCTGTTTAAAAGCCTCTTGGACATAGACTCGGCACTCCGGTACCGCTTTCCATGCGGTAGAAGAGAGTCCTGGATGGCAGGAAGCTTGGCCCCAGTGATGTACTGGGCCGTTCGCACAACCCTCTGTAGTGCCTTGCGGTCGGAGGCCGAGCAGTTGTAACACGAGGCAGTGATGCAACCAGTCAAGATGCTCTCGATGGTGCAGCTGTAGAAACTTTTGAGGATCTGAGGACCCATGCAAAATCTTTTCAGTCTCCTGAGGGGGAATAGGTTTTGTCCTGGCCTCGTCACGACTGTCTTGGTGTGCTTGGACCATGAGAGTTTGTTGGTGATGTGGACACTAATAAACTTGAAGCTCTCAACCTGCTTCACTGCAGCTCGTAGATGAGAATTGGGGTGTGCTCGGTCCACTTTTTCCTGTAGTCCACAATCATCTCCTTTGTCTCGATCACATTGAGAGAGAGGTTGTTGTCCTGGCACCACATGGCCAGGTCTCTGACCTCCTCCCTATAGGCTGTCTCGTCGTTGTTGGTGATCAGGCCTAGCACTGTTGTGTCGTCGGCAAATTTAATGATGGTGTTGGAATCGTGCTTGGCCGTGCAGTCATGAGTGAACAGGGAGTGGACTGAGCACGCACCCCTGAGGGGACCCTGTGATCAGCATGGGGGAGGCCCGTCAGGAAGTCCAGGATCCAGTTGCAGAGGGAGGTGTTTAGTCACAGGGTCCTTAGCTTATTGATGAGCTTTGAGGGCACTATCGTGTTAGGGCTTTCTCCATTCTTATGGAATGGTCTGCCTATGCATGTGAGAGACGCAGACTCGGTCTCAACCTTTAAGTCTTCATTGAAGACTCATCTCTTCAGTAAGTCCTATGATTGAGTGTAGTCTGGCCCAGGAGTGTGAAGGTGAGGTGCACTGGAGCAATGAACCTCCCTTGCTGTCTCTGCTTGGCCGGTTCCCATCTCTCCACTGGGAAGCCTATTACAGGGGCTGAGTCACTGGTGCTCTTCCATGCTGTCTCTAGGAGTGGTGCGTCACCGACGTGATCTTCCTCTCCGGATTGGCGCCCCCACAACCCAACCAAGCCGCACTGCTTCTTAACACAGCGCGCATCCAACCCGGAAGCCAGCCGCACCAATGTGTCAGAGGAAACACCGTGCACCTGGCTACCACTGCGCCCGTCCTGCCACAGGAGTCGCTGGTGCGTGATGAGACAAGGACATCCCTACCGGCCAAGCCCTCCCTAACCCGGACGATGCTAGGCCAATTGTGCGTCGCCCCACGGCCCTCCCGGTCGCGGCCGGTTACGACATAGCCTGGGCGCGAACCCAGAGTCTCTGATGGCACAGCTGGCGCAGCAGTACAGCGTCCTTAACCACTGCGCCACCCGGGAGGCCCGGTTCCAGCCTTTCTAGGGAGTTTTTCATAGCCACTGTGCTTCTACACATGCATTTATTTTTTTTACCTGGTAAGTTGACTGAGAATACATCCTCATTTACAGCAACAACCTGGGGAATAGTTACAGGGGAGAGGGATGAATGAGCCAATTGTAAGCTACTCTTATGATAAGTGCCATGGAATCTTTAGTGACCACAGAGAGTCAGGACACCTGTTTAACATCCCATCCGAAAGACAGCACCCTACAAAGGGCATTGTCCCCAATCCCTGCCCTGGGGCATTTTTTTTAGACCTAAGGAAAGAGTGCCTCCTACTGGCCCTCCAACACCACTTCCAGCAGCATCTGGTCTACCTTCTCGGGACTGACCAGGACCAACCCTGTTTAGCTTCAGAAGCAAGCCAGCAGTGGGATGCAGGGTGGTATGCTGCTGGCTTGTTTACATTGCTTGCTTTTTGGGGTTTTAGGCTGGGTTTCTGTACAGCACTTTGTGACATCAGCTGATGTAAGAAGGGCTTTATAAATACATTTGATTGATTGATTGAACGCTGAGCTGTAGTCAATGAATAGCATTCTCACATCGGTCTTAATCACATCGGCTTACTCACATCGGCTGCGGAGAGCGTGCTCCTCTTTAGTCAAAGAGGGGGTCAGAGTTATATTTATCACAATTAGACCCATCTCGACCGGCAGATAAATTCTTTACCTCTATAATTTGGACACATACTCAGGAAATGAACATGATAGTTTGGGTAGAAACACAACTACTGGTACACAGTATTTTCCTAACCTGACTCCTTGCTAGTCTTTCAGTCTCACAGGTTTACACACAGTCTATGTCAACATGTTCACTGTACCACTAAGACCCCATCAAATTACATCATTCCTATAATGCAACCTTTGTGTTTTTACAGGCAAACATGCGTAACGTGAGGTAACAGAGGCTAAACTCTGTGTGAAGCAGCATTATGCTGATGAGAGCTTGTACATGGGCTGTAAATGGTAGCAGCACAGCGGGATCTGCTGGTGCAACGGGACACTTATGTGCATCATAGAGTGATCTCGCTGCCGGCAGGCAGGGCCACAGAGGCCTGGTGTCCTTAGTCATTACATGTGGCGCTGCTTTACTGCTTCTGTAACTGAGGCTGATTAGCGGATGTACATAAAAACACAAGTGCCCATTTTCAGACATTTTGTGGCTGTTTTAACTAGGTAAGCAAACAGTGCATGGACACTTTTGGATGGTCTTACCCCCACCACACATGTTGTCTCAGTTGGCATGGGCCCACAGTAAAAAACACACGCAGAGAAGAAGGTCAAAATAAAATAAGTCCAGGGCCTGTTGGAAGAAGAGGGGTAATGAGAATGACTGGAACTGTTTTGCAATGAGAACTACCCAGATGATCCCTTGTCTAAATCAATACTATGATTCACTGTTGCTAGGAGTCAGCGTGTACAACAATGGACAATTCCTTCCGACAACCCTGTCTGTCCAGCCAAGTTCCACTCCTTCATTACGAATCTGTCGACCAGTTGACAGTGTTAGACTGGCCTGGAGTAATCAGCAACACCTCCTCACCCTTCCTCTCCTCTAAATGGAAAGGTTGAAAGGAAAGAGAGGAGGAGTTCAAGTGTGTGTGTGTTTCTAGGTAGAACTATTTTGGATTCCATGTAGAACCCGTACCAGAGAGGGTTCTACATGGAACCTAAAACTTTTCTACCTGGAACCAAAAAGGGTTTTACTAGGAACCAAAAAGGGTTTCTTTAAAGGCTTCTCCTATTGGGAGACCCCAATAATCATTTTGGACCCCTTTTTTATATGAGTGTAGTAGAAACAGGAAGTGCAGGCAGGCCTTCACATAGGAAGAATTTAGATGTGTATTACTACAGTAGAGGAGAGAGAGAGGGGGTAAGGGGGAATACAGAGGAAGGGTTGAGCTGTGTGTGTGTGTGCGTGTGTGCGTGTGTGCGTGTGTGTGTGTGTGTGTGTGTGTGTGTGTGTGTGTGTGTGTGTGTGTGTGTGTGTGTGTGTTAAAGGTATTGTGAAACAGGTTAAAGGCTTACGGTATAGAAGGCCAGTGCTTTAGCATTTGGAGACTACAGTCTAACTCAGGAGTCGCTAAGTGCGAGCTCTCTTTTCCATTTGCAAATCAAGCCTTTATAAATACTGATTAACAATCAAATCTGTCACTATTGCCTCCAATTTTCTTCTTTGACAAGACAATTAAACTTAATTTAAACACACACAAAACAAGATGTCAAATAAAGAGCTTTGCCAACAAGCAAAGCAACAAACAGGTTACAGCTCCTGCTAGCTCTTGCTTGCGTTGGCTTTACTTACTGCATGCATGTATACATCCCATGTAGTCTGTTGTGTCCTTGTTTGCTCTCTGTTGCTGTGTGGTAAAGTGGCATTTGCATTGGGACTTAAAAGGGTCCGGGTTGCCTTATAACTACCATTGGAGTGGCACTCAACCCCAACCCCCACTGTGTCAGTGTTTGTCAAATGACTGTTTGTCTTGCAAAGAGAAATTAGGGTATGGAGGAAGGGGTGCCGGCCAGGGCAGGGTCTCAGTGAATAGTGGGGGATTGAATATCAGATGCACATGCAATTAGTTGCTGCATCAGCAGCGTTCATCTCTGAATGTAGGAGTTTTCTGGCATTTGGAGGGAAATAAAGTGTAAAATATTCAATACTGGTTTTAGTCTTGGTGAGTATTATTCTGGGTATGAAACAGAGAGTTGAATATTAACTGATATTTGGAGACCAAATAATTCATAGTATTGAGCTTGTTTCCCGCTCTGGCCCATTCCACTGTGCAGCATATCCAGTCTGTTTAACAGTCTAAAAGAATCACGTTACCAGTTCAGAGACAGTTGTAAGGCAGAGCAGAGTCTAACCTCAAAATTGTGTCAGGATCAAAAAGTTGACTGGCCTTGTGGTGTTGCTATTAAAACTTTTCCCTACTGTATGGAAAGACACGTGTCCAATTGCTTGTAATTGAAAGTGTGTGTTGTGCGTGTGTGCATGCCTGTGTGTGTGTCTGTGTGTGAGGTCTATATTTATAAGAGTGGCCAAGCTGTTTGGAGTACTGTGAGGTATTTTGTTGTGTTCCTAATCTGTTGCCACAACAACATGGTGATGATGTTACAGCTGAGGCATGGGGATAGCCGCACCCCTTTTTTGTGAGAAATCTCTTATGACCGGAGAATTCGAGGGTAAATAAATTGAGAAAAATATGGAAAACAAAACACTGTTCAGTTGCATACTCTCAAGTTGGCATGGAAAATAACAGAACAGGGCATTTTCAGTTCCATCTGGATGCGCTGACTCCCTCAGAGAGTCAGAATATAGATAAAGTATAGTGAATGGTCAATTCTCTCTCCCCTTTAAAAGATGTAGCATATTGAACATGACCCTTTAGTTGAAATGACAGCACTCCTGGAAAGTGACATGTGAGACAAAAAACCATGACCTAAATCCAACTGCATTACCTAATCTTGTTTTAGTTGTTTAGCTTCATATTAGCTATACAGTACCAAAGTTACATTCCCTCCCTGTTTGGAGAGATTTTGAAGTAGTACATGTATTTAAAAGATAAGAATCCCTGTACTAAAATGGCTGAGTTCTAAAATGAACTGCAAAATGTCAATAAAGTTGCGCTTATGCCTGTGTAGTAACACTGTAATTACTACAGGAATTATATAGGACCTGCTATACAATTACATGGTGTTAGCGTTGAGTGTTGTTTTTTTGTTATTACTTAATTAATAACATAATGAACAGTCTATATTCCAACATGTTAATACAATGTTTTTAATAGTGTAATTACAGAATTACTTCACAGGTTTTTGAGCAACTTAACGTTAGCCCAAACAGCCACCAGATGGCACTATTATGTATTTTACGTCATTTGTCATCTGCATCCGACTTTAATGTGCCCAGCCGGCTATACACTCGTGTCCCTTGGTGACCGGGTCTTACATAAAACATCTTTCATTCAAGCTGCAAAGGCATCTATTTCCCCCATAACTCAATTTAATGGCCCGCCGGCTAAAAAAAACTGAGAAAATATGCAAACTATCTTAATAAAACACAATTTCCCACCACCACGAGTGGCTAATGCTACTTCCTGATGTTGTGCGCCCCGTTCATCCAGACTGCTGCAACCTGATTGGCTGAAAGTGGTATACAACATCCGGAAAATTGTGTTTAATTAAGACAGTAAGCATTTTTTCCCAGGTCAGTGAGATATGCAACCAACGTGGTCCAAGAGCATTTCGTATTATTCTGTACGTAAATCCAAGACACTCCATTTAGTATGATATGTTAAATTTCACATGGTATGCATTAACTTGTGGAGGTCCATCATCGATTTCGTATGTATGTTACAAATTACAAAGAATTTGCAAAAAGTATGATCTGTTACAAATTCCAATTTGTTGTAGCAAATGTTAACGTTAGCTAGCTCTAGGGGTTAGGGGCTAAGGTTAGGGTTAAGATTTGGCGTTAGGTTAATGGGTTAAGGTTAGGGGAAGGGTTAACTAAAAGGGTTAAGGTTAGGGTTATGGGAAGGGTTATCTAACATGCCAAGTAGTTGAAAAGTAGCTAAAAAGTAGTAAGTAGTTTGCAAAGTTGCTAATTAGCGAAAATGCTAAAGTTGTCCATGATGAGATTTAAACACACAACCTTTGGGTTGCTAGACGATTGCGTTATACGCCCGCCCATCCACCCCGACCAACCATTCTCCTTTAGTTTTTGCTTTAAGTAACCTATCTTATTTAACCATACCAAACATGTAAACATATCATACTAATTTGAGTGTCCCGGATTTTCTTTTACTATGTTACATCTAGTCTATGAGACCAGCTGATGCAACCGGTCAACAATTCAGAGTGCTAGGTGGAACAATCAGCCATAATAATAACTGACTAGGAGCACACAGCTCTCTTATCAGTCCCTTACGTATTCCTTTACCTCTCTCGTCTGTCTGACCTCAAACTTTTGACCCTGCTTTGTCAGGGAGATAAGACTGGGTCTGTGCCTGCCTGTCTGTCTACCACAATAATCACAAATCAAGTCATCATGATGATGTGGCAAGTAACACTTTGTTTCTTGAAAGTCCAATATCTGCTGACATGCAAAACATTTTGGGACTGTATCAACCGTGGACTTATTTGTATTTATCGTTTAAGGCCTGTCCATACAAGCATATTGAGGTCACAAGACCCATCAGTGTTAACATGTCAGAAGATAATTTGCAATGGTTTAAAAATCAACAGACATACATATGAAGATGGGCAAAAACTGGTTGAATCAACATTGTTTCCTATCACGTTTCAGGAGAAGACCCAGATGCAGACAGTGTCGAAGTAACAAATATTTATTACTAGAACAGGGGGCAGACAAAATGACAGGTCAAGGGCAGGCAGAGTTCAGTAATCCAGATCAGAGTCCAAAAGGTACAGAACGGCAGGCAGAGGTCAATAATCCAGGCTGGTGTGACAAGGTACAGAATGCCAGGCAGGTTCAGGGGCAGGCAGAATGGTAAAAAATGGAAAAACTAGAAAACAGGAACTAGAAAAAGACAGGAGCAAGGGGAAAAACGCTAGTAGGCTTGACGAACAAAATGAACTGGCAACAGACAAACAGAGAACACAGGTATAAATACACAGGGGATAACGGGGAAGATAGGCAACACCTGGAGGGGGGGGGGGGGGGGGGGGGGGGGGGGGTGGAGACAAGCACAAAGACAGGGGAAACAGATCAGGGTGTGACAGTTTCCAAGTATTTTCAACCAAAGAATTCAATGTTATGATGTTGAATCAACATAGAATAGTGATTGGATTTTCAAAAATCTAAATCCAATGACAGTGTGAAATGTTTGGTTTATTTCACATTTGGTTGAGTTGTCAACGTTAGGGGGGTCAGAAGTGTATGGAAAATTGCTGTACCATTGGAAATTATACAATCTTGCGATCGGAAATAGAATTGCTAATCGTTAGATGGTGATATGATCTGGGTAGAAACTATAAACCCTTGTCATAAACAGACGGTTTCACTTTCATCCATCTGCAAGCTCATCATGTGGGTCTAAAAAGGGAGCGAGAGAGAGTGATGAATGGGAGCACTAGCTCCAGGATTATGACTGTGAACCGGCATGTTGCCCCCAACAGCTGTGAATCGCCCGCAGATGATCCCCATTATTATCCCAGCAGCTCTACGACTCTACGACCCCCCCCCCCCCCCCCCC